>NC_140592.1:981178151-981778151 GCF_964204655.1 Triturus cristatus | reverse complement strand
TTGTCTGGAGCACAGCATACACACATCCGTTATCTCCCTTCTACAGCTGTCCTCTAATATAGCCTTATAGCCCGCCGTAGCGGGCTATACCGGCTGTTAAAGGCCCGCTGCAGCGTTAAAGGCCCGAGCCGAAGGCGAGGGACTTTAACAAAGCAGAGGAACTTTAAAAGCCGGTATAGCCCTGCTACGAAGGGCTATAAGGCTATTAGAACATTCTGCCACTAGAGGGCAGAATGTTCTAACAAAACAAAGCCTTCAGGGAGCGCGAGGGGATTGAAATCCCCTTGGGTTCCCTGAAGCCTTTGTTCACAGCCAGAGCTGTGAACACAGAAACTTTGGAATGTTGGTGCTTCGGGCTTATACCAGCCATTATAAGCCCGGAGCGCTACATTGTTTTCAATGGAGCTCCCAACATTCCAATGTTCTAATCTCCCTTATACATTCCAATGCTAGAGCATTAACATTGGAACGTAGTCACATAGCAAATTTACATAACACAGAATGTCCCAACCTACCACTGACTAAAAGCGGAAATGAACATTCTCTTTGCGAATCTTCAAAATGTACCATTGGGGATTTCCCACAAGGCCTCCCACTTGCCTACTCCTTGGTCTTATTATTTGTGATTTTGAGAGAGTTTCTTCACATAGTGCCATAAGATAAACCAAACTATGGCATGCCGAATCAACAGAGCGTCACCTACTAAAAAGGGATTAGCGTGTATTTGGAAATCAGTTGTGATGTGCCCTCAGCCGTCCAGATGGCCATGTTCCAGTCGGTTTCAGTTTTGCTCTGTGAGGTTGAGTACATGGTTCATACAATCCCTGGCACACCTTGTTCATGTCCCATATTATCCAACAGGGTAATAAAAAGACATGATTTCTTTTATAAATCAAAAGAATTTCTAGGGATTTTCTGACATAAATTAAAATGTATAATTACATGACACAAACGACTCTGATTCAAACTTGAAAAATACAGCAATGATCTGTCACAAAAATCTGCTCATCAAAATGACTTTAGTTATTTTGCCCATAGTCTACTAACTGGTGTGCCACTCCCTCCATTTCACTTTAGCTAGTCCTCCCCGTTAAGGTCAGACAAACTCCTTTTTTGCAACCCTCAGTTAGCATATGCTAAAATTGGAGCAATTCCTCATGTTTCTGCTGGTTTTGCAGTCCCCTACCCTGAATTAAAAAAAACATCTTGCAGACAGAATGTCCTGCAATGATCACCTCGTTCAGCATTCTAAGAACTGTGAGTGAAAGGACAATGTTAATTGAATTATTAATTACACTGTACAGTCCCTGGCAGTATATTAAAGCAAGTTCCTTAGGAGGGAAGCCTCCACAGGCAGAAAAAATGGGCAAATTTCACATATTTCTACATTTACCTAAATATTTCCCTCACCCTAACTTCGAGTAGACAAAGGGCAGTGTCGGGTCCACTCAGCCTTTCATCCATCTGAGGTCGATAAAATGAGTACCATTGAGTTGGGTAACAATGAACAACTGTTATTCAGCGCCAAGAGACCTCTGGGTGAACGTGCGCTTTACAGCTACACGTTGTGTTATGTAATGTTATGTTTTGTATCAAGGGCTAAAGTTGCAAATGATGACTCCAAGCTGTGACGTCCCTGTTTCTGCATGGCCTGGTCTGGAAGGTCCTAGGGCACTTATTCCTCCCCCTTTTGACTTTCACCTTTTCCAAAGACCCCTAACAAGCTCCACTTCTGACTTATCTGTGGGCCAGTTGCGATGATTGTATCTAGGTAACTTGTAAACTTCTTGTGGTCTCTGCTTCTAGGTAGCCTCATTCAAACCTGATACTCAGGGTATTTGTTTCTGTCACTGCGTCTAGGTAATACCATTAACACCTGTTGTTGTGACTGTTGCACCTGGGTAACATTCATCTTTAATGTGTCCTTCAGCTTCTAATTAACCATTTTGATTATTACCTCTTGCCATCTCTTTGTTGCTATTACATATGTTTAATTACTCTTTGTGGCCATTTAATCTGGATAAAATATGCACTTGTTTTAGCCATTGTACTTAGGGAATCTATGCATCTGTGAATTCCATTCCTTAGTTGTTACTCCTGAGACCATTGGATGTGGGTAATGTGCACACCACTTTGGTTGATTGCATCTCTATAACCTTTGACCTTTACATATTCTAAATGTGTTGTGGCCGTTGTCACCAATGTAACTTGTACACTTCTTGTGGCCATAGCAATCAATAATCTGAGATCCTGGTAACCTAACTGTATCATTACGTCATAGACCTAGATAGAGATCTAGAAATTACATTAATTCTCAATAATCAATCTTTACTTCACTGAACAGCAGTGTGGACGGGGCAGGGCAGATGGGTCTGTACACCCCCCTGCCCCACCACCCCCATACCGTACCAGCAGCCACTGCCCATGCAGCAACCTCCAAGAGTCAAGTGCGTATATGGTCAGTTCATCTAAAGTTTTTGATCTTGCCCTTTCTTCTCCAGCCACATATCATGGTCTTATTCGAGAAAATTACCCTCTTCACACTGCAACCCATATAGATCTCACCCCCGCTCCAGCATCCACCAACAATCATCATTACTCAATTCCTACTACTTCCATATTCACCAGTCCTCCTTAATTTAGATCTACCTAACGGAAAAATGCTTTACTTAGGACATTATCTCTCACATTTCTGTACATCTTTATAGCAATCATTAAAATGTGGTTCTCTGATTTTTTCACACTCCCACTATTGTACTTACTGCTGAGCAGCCATCATATCATCTACAGGAATAGACATAAATGCAGGCTTGGCAAGCAGTTTCAAATAGCCTCAACCATTGTTTCCTGCATAGGAATCTTGGGCTAGAGTTTCTCATCACAACATATTTTTGCTAAATGCACCACCAGGCCCATAACGTCATTTGTAGCTGTTTTTGTCAACCCCACCACAGAAACACTGGTTTCAAACATTTTGTGAATTATATGACTTTGCTTGGCAACTGCTTGCTCTGTCAAACTGTGTCTAAGTCCTTGGGGACCCTGTTTGAGTAGATAATCTCTTTCAGATAATTACTGTGGCCAGCGACATTAACTTTCTCCTCTGACTTCTCATGAGTCACTTAAAAAGACTTCAACAGCACATTAAAAGCCTTGAAAGCCACCTCTCGTTCTTACAACATCTGCAATTGAAGATTAGCTAAGGGAAACATCCTTTACCACGATGTTAAAACCACAATGTGCCTTTGCACCGCAGTCAGTACTAGACTGCGACGTTACCATGCGTTCCCTTACCACGCAAGTCGTTGCAACGACTTGCGTGGTAAGGGGGCGCATTGTTTGATTGGTGTTACATTTTAAGTCTGACACCTTCCCTACTGATACATTGACTGGAGTTGTAATAATAATTTATACTATTACAAAGTCCAGCGCCCCCCCTAAGGCAAGTTGTTGTAACGACTTGCATGGTCAAGGAACACATGGTAACGTTGCATTCGGGGTAATGACTGAGGTGTAAAGGCATGCGTGGTCTATGCATGTGTGGTTCCGTCATACAACCATTAGCCAAGCTTTGCCTCAACTATTCATTTCTTATCACTCCTCAGCAGTTTATGACTCAGCCACATCTCAGTCCATAACAACCATAAAGTTAAATGATATGCAAAATGACTTCACCATTGGAAAAACACAGCTCTCCATCCACCTAAAGTACACTTAATCCTGATCCTGTGTCTTTTGGCCATGTTTATGCCCAAGGCACAAAAAACACAATTATGAATGTCAGAAAAAAAAACTCATATCTGGAGCTCATCTACCCCCTTGTGTCTTTAGGCTGGGCATAGCTGCAGCATTTTATAACACTGACTGTGTACATCACCACTGTCTCATGGAACATGAGTACATAAGGAACCACTGCTGTGAAATGTTTTTCTCATTTACATCTGAGTATGTCTGCAAGTTAAACAAGTATCCTCATGTCTGCAACCACAAATAATAAATGGGAAGAGTTCCTGGCTTACAACTTCTCACTGAGCTGCTTCAATGTTTGCATGACTTCTTTTACTATAATTGTGCAGAGCTTTTGCAGTGACAGGCACATATTGGATGACACCCAAATCTGTGTTATACTACAAGAAAGAGTATGTCTGTGTAATGGAGCTGTCATTCTGTAAGCTTTCTGTTCAGCTTATTCTTATTGCCTTATTGTATATTTTGCATGAATTAATGTATTTATTAATGTCCATTTGGCGGGCACGTTATGGCTGTTTCAGTTGCAAAGAATGGAAGTACAACAACAAAGACAGTAATGAGAGTGCTGTTAGCTTTCACAGGTACACCCTGTGGCTTCTGGCCATCGATTGGCTACTGGCTGCCTCTTTCACTTTTAATTGTGGATTAAGGAACACCATTGCTGGGGAGACTTCACAGAGCCTGTGAGCAAGATGGCTTCACTCCTCTGAAACACCTTTGGGCAGGAGACAATATCCGTTATGTTCTGCATGCCAGTACCAGATGTTATGAAGCCTCTCGATGAGGGCCTGTAGTGACTGTGTGGACAGTGGATGGGGCTGCAGGGGTGGGCAAAGCTCCCCAGCCCTACCACAGCATACCTCCTACTGTTCACCTTACCATGAGACAGCGAGCGACTGGGCTCAGGTTTGCTTGTGTCCTCGTAATTCACCGGTGGCAATCAGTGGGGGAACTTTGGGACTGATTATGATCCATTAATGTTATTAGCCTCTGCTATGGGCCTAGTCAACTATTTATTTGGGAGAGAGTGACTGGTGCAACGGGGGCCCTCTTTCTACGTGCCTGTGTACTTGCGATTGCTCACTCTCATTTGTTGATCCAACAGACTGGGCCCTTACTTCAGCCTTATGAGTCGCCCTGGAATGTGAGACGATTGGGATCCAGGACAGGAAACTGTATCATGCGCTTTCATGCGGCTAGAGAAAGTTGACCTACCCTATTTAATTGTGTGTTGCCTGATCTTCCTGAAGGCTCACTTATGGCCTTATGTGGCCTGCCTATTAAAGTAATCCTTCAGCCACAGTACTCCACATCCGCACTATAGAGAAGAGCGACAATCATGAATTTAAGGTTCAGTTAGAGCCCAGGTGAGTAACTAGAATGACGACTCAGGACAATAATGTGACTGAAAGCTCCGGCTTATCCTCCGATCAAGAAGAAAGAGATGATGAAATGGGATCACTGGGCTCACATAGGCATACAGGAGAGCCTAATGTTCATAGATAACAAAATGGATGAACTCGCATCTCATATGGACTCCATTTTGCAGAATCTTGAAAAACACAACCTCAGTTTAGTAGAGGAAGAGTGAAGGATCTCATTGGCAGGGGGCAGCCACGCAGCCAAATTAGAAATACTCCTCAATATGGAAAAGGTTCTGCACATTATTGCAGCTAAGAATGATTTCTGGACGCTAGGTCACAGATGAACAATTTAAACAACACAAGAGCAACCCATATGTCCCTCTGAACTGGGTAATTTGCACTAAGCAATAACAATGTTCACAGGGAACTTATTTTAATTAAACAATTAGTCAATAAAGAGTACAAATTTATATACTCATAACTGATTCAATCCAAAAGCAGGGAGAAAAACATTTCAAATCAATTGAAAAATTACTTCAGTAACCTTGAGAATTATTTACTTCAGCCGAAGTAAATATAATTTATTTCATGAATAGCAATTTACTCACAAGAATTATTTCATCACAAATTTTTGATGCTACAGGCACACGGATAGGAAGTGAAAGAAAGAGCCCAGTGAAGTGATCATAGCCTTTAAGGTGAAGAATAAGTGAATAGGGAAAAGGTCTTAAAAACAATGAGAGGCATTCAACAGTAACATAATTCTTTGTTGCTCTCTCTTGGTTTGTGTCGATGACGTTTCAACCCACTTTGGGTACGGGGTCTCTTCAGGACAGTTATCTGGGGACTGAAAATTAAAATATTTTATGTGCCAGTAGTAATTTAGAACCATCCGTCTCATTTAATTATATGGACGTAGGTTACTGATTCGCTTACCAATGTAAGTCTCGTATCTCCACAATATTCTACGTTGAACCCACTGATCGAAACAGGGTATGGGTGGGATTAAATCTCTTCAATTCAGCCTAATACAAACAATATAGACAGACGTGTCAAATCAGTAGGGCATTCTGTCCAGAGATTAACACAATTCAGTACAGCCTCATTAAGATGGTAGGGGATTTTTTGCTCCACTAAAGCTACAGTCTATGGCGCTTGGAGAGCCCATTATCATCGGTCTGTATCTACCACCATTAATGTAATAGTTAGCTTGTGAGGTTCAATTAACCCCTCATGTTTATTAATTATAAAACTGAAAAAACGATAGAGGAACACTCACATGAGTTGTAAGTATCTCTCACTTGTCCATGATACAGATGGGCCGCAACAATAATATAATGCTGAAAAAAACAGGGAAATATTAGTGGATGCCTACTAATGTATAAAACTCGCGTCAGTCTTAGCCTACGGTATAACTGGACTTACTAAGTATAAATCTCTGGGACGACGAGTTAAGCGACACGATTTAAATTGTCACAGGCTTATGTACGGAAATAAGGACCATTATGCAATGTTGTGGGATGGGTTGGGATTGGCATAGCTCAATGAAGTCAACTGCTAAGCCCCTACTAAAGACAATACTGTATTTTATGACAGTTTACGCAGTAGAGTACTATCCACAAATCCCTCCACAATGAAAAGGGGTGGTGAGTTTAATTACACCATACAAGATCACCTGAATAGATCTAGGTTCACTCCCATGTGAGTTTCACTGGCCCCTGTCATATCCATGCAATAATTTTTGATCACACACATCTATATGTCTGGAGGTTACTGGATCACACCGGATGTGGAGCATGGGTGGTGATGTGCAACACTTGGCCCGCACCCTCTATGACCATTTCATTGTGGTGATAAGACTGCATCCCCCAGGGTTGACAGAGACCAGGTAATTGTTGAGACTGAATCTTGAGGCACTGGACAAGATCTTTTCTGAAGAGCTGCGGAAAAATGTCACAGAATACTTTCAGATTATTCTGGGATCAGTGAAAAATATGGGCACAATATGGGAGGGCTTTGAGGCTACATCAAGGGACATATGCATTGCTAAGCATAATGGGATTTCAAAATCATTCCATGTGCATGTGTACTGTCCTGAATAAGAAGTCAAACAAATTAAAACGTCCCTTAACCCAACAAACTATATCCAGGTGCAGGAAAAATGCAGAGATTAACTTGCTGAGTATTCTGAGAGCCTGAGAGGGAATGCAGGTTTCAAGTGAAATATGCCCAGGGATATGGGGAAGGGGAATGCATGAGGACAACTCTGGCAATAACGATTAAGTGCTCTTGGACATCAATGGAGTCACAGATATAGAGGATAGAGCAGGTACCTGTCACCAGGGCACTCCTCAAATCCCTCCGGTGTTTCAGTCATAATTTTATGAACTAAATTGCTGTACAGGGTCCCTGCCTAGATTGATAATAGCAGAATATCTAGATGATACAGCTTTAGGAAAGATAAGTGATGCTCAGCATCAATTCCTGAAGTATCCATTTGCTCTTGATGAGGTTAGATGAAATTAAAGAGGTTATAAGCAGGCCACCCAAGGGTATGGCTCAGGTGGGCTGCCTGCTGAATTTTATAAATGCTTGAGGAGTCCCACAACTAGCACAGATTACCCTCCCACTATGTGTGAGGCTGTTCTTGTTACACTACTAAAATAGGCGAAGTCGGCACAGTATGGTGAGTCTTAGCAACCTTTGGTTCTCCTCAATTGAAATGCCAACTTCCTAGTCAAATTAATTGTGACTCACCTGAACCTAATACTACCAGACCTAGTTAAACAAGTTCAGGGTGGATTTCGTCTGGTCCACTCCACTCTCCATATTCAGTGCTCTCATGCAGGACCTGAACACAGATCTGAATGCAATTGCCGTATTCCTGGAAGCCTCTAAGGCTGTTAATTCCATGAAGTGGGAATGACACTTCATGATACTGTCCAGTATGGACCGACCGAGCATATTTATAACCTGGATCAAAATATTTATACAAAACCCTCCCTCCCAGGTTTTGTATAAAGAATAGTATATTGCCCCATCGAGATCTCCAGAGTTAAGAAACATTGCTGCCTCTGCTTCCAATCTCATTTGCGCTAACCTTGAAGTCCCTGTCAGTCAAGGTCCAAAAGCACTACTGAGCCCTCAGATACACAAATCTGCGTATTCTTACATTCCTATATGCTGATGATTTGACATATATCTCAGGAACACCAGGACATGAGTCAATGAGATTCTTAGAGAATATCCTAGCTTGGGGCTATATCACGAATAACCATCAATTGGACTAAATCACAGATCATTTCACTTACAGCTGGAGCTGTTGGATGTGCTCCTGACTCCCTCTGGAGTGGCGTAGTGAGTCTTTTAGGAACATAGGCTTCTGGATAAATTGCAACATGGATTCCATCTATAGGAAAATTATGGTTGCCCCTCCTACTGTCATTAGCTGGGCGGCTAGGGCTTATGAAAATGGTGCTTTTCTTCAAGCTGCAATGCATGTTTATTAACATACCCTTGCCTCTCACCAAATCACTCTTTTTTCAGATCCGTTTCCAATTTATAAGATTAACACAGACAGGCAAAGAACCCAAAATAATATGGAAGACCCTCACGCTGCCTTCTCATCGTGGAGGCTTTGAGGCACCCAATCCAGAAATGTATTATCTCTATGCACAGGTGTACCTCACACATAACTGGCTCCATTCCCTCCTTTATCTTCCACACCTAGCAGTTGAAACTGATGCAGCCTATCCCACTCTACTAAGGACCCTGATTGAGGCTCCATCCCCATGCTGCACTGAACATGACAAATGCTGAATGCACCTCTCGACCGTGGGGTGAACTGGGTATGCGAACAGGTGCAGGGGTTATTTACTCACCCTCCTTGCCCCTGTGCCAACAGCCATTTCTTTCAGTAACGTATAAACCAACGGCGGTCTCAAAGCTGTTATGTCGGGACTTATGTCTTAGGGGGAACTTATATATAAATAAATCATTTGTATCACTGGATGCCTTTACTGGGAATGCACTCCCCTCAATATATTTCTGTAATATGGGCTGCAGGGGGCGCTGGGAGTTATCACTCCTGATTTCCCCCCAGAACCAATCATTTACCGTGCATAAGAATAATTTCTCTTGGCGACCTCCACCATACAATGGGCTCTAAATGTATTGTTCAGCACTAGAAGAGATGCCTGTGCAGGATCATTATGCAAGTTCTGACTGGGAAGAGGAAATAGACTTGGATATATCAGAGACAATGTTAAAGTTCTGCCCAGATGGGCATGTGCTTCTCAAGAAGCCGATTGCGTATCATCCACTATAAATGTCTACAGTGGGCATAATACAGCCCCAAACTTTCACAGAGTTTCGCCTTATGGAAAGATTTTAACTAAATCGGATGTGGGCAGTCAGGGGCTGACTTCCTACACTTAGCTTGGTACTATGTCAGTATACAGTACTACAGGCATGAAGTCATCACTTCACTCGGCTATGATTAGGCATGAAGTACTTAGGATGCAGTGCGGGGATGGGTGTGGGAGATTCCTTCTTCATATAGTCGATATACAGCCATGGCCCTGCTGGTGGCTAACAGACTTGCTGCCTGCTGTTGGGGCATGGAAAGATTCCCCAAGTATAAACATTGAATCAACTTCATTATGAACTGCAATGAGCAACTTGAACTCATGCCGCCTGCATCTCGATCCATGACATTTGGAGCCCACGATAGAGATTTTTGCAGTCAGCCCCTTCATAGAGAATCAGGCCCTCAATTTTGGGGATTTGGCAAAGGGTAAAGCAGCAAATCAGCTTTCTGCGCTGCCCTACGTGAAAGTGAAAGGGCGGGAATGCACCATATTTGTGTGACACGGTACATTCCTATTCTTTTCCCCTGTGCTGGCACTGTTTGGGATCCCTAGCACCAAAGCAGGCACCCCTGCACCATGGTGCAAGGGTGCTTGTGTTGCCGACAGGATTATTTTTGTTGAGGAAGTGGCCTCTTCCTACACAGAAACAATGTTAAGAGGCGTTTTCCTCTTTCTATGTGTGCTGCAGAATGAAGCCCACATAGCAAGAGGAAAAACAAGGAGAAATAAAGATCTTTCTCTTTGTTACACTTCACCTCAGGAGGTGTACGGTTCTGGTGCTTCACCAGGTTTACATGCTCTTGTAAATCTGGGGGAGTGTCAAAATCCTTGGTGTTGTGTGGGAACTCCTATAAAACGACCCTCGAGCGTAGAGTGAGGCATCACAGTGATTTGTGCTGCCTTGCCTTACTCCATATCTATGAGGCCATTCAAAGCAAGGCATAGTGGCTTTGTGTGGCCTAAGATATGATTTTGTGATTTGCATCCCTGGAACGTCACAAAAAGTGACCCTGAGTGTCTGGGGTATCCTTTTGGAGTAGTTTAGCCTCATGGATTCTAGCCAGAGGGATACTGATGTCAGGACCTAAATACTATCACCTTGAGACAGATTCCAGATCACCATCCAGCATAACAGTACTTACAGTATACCATCTTTTGCTATAGCCCTTCTGTAGTAGCTGTATGGTTGCAATTGTAATTCGCATTTACTGCTATCGATGCGTACTGTATGGTGGGTTCTTTGTACAAGTAGTGCTGCATATTGCTGTCCTTTTGTGGCCATCTAACTCTATTTTCAAGTTTATATACTGTGTATGTTCCCTTTTTTTATCTTTGTCTTTCTTTTGCAATACATTAAAAAAAGGACTACCATCTCTGATTAAACACTACCTAGATGAAAATGTTTCTACTTGGTACGGAAGCAGCACCTGCTTTTTCAGTCAAATGGTTGGACCTTCTACGCCCTCTTCCAACACAAAATATATCATGTTATCTGGATGTCACCTTCAATCCTGACCAGACATTTGGACCAAAGGTCAATACAATGGGTAAATCAGTCGTGTTCCCCCCTAATTGTCTTCTGTCCCATGCACTGCTCCCTCAGAAGAAAGCAATCACACTCATTGAGGTTGAATTTGATCCTGTGAAGAAGCTTTTTGACAATCCTTAACTGGTTCAGCTCATAAGGTAGTTCATAGGGTTATACAGTTTATGAATGCCTGTTTAAAGTTGCCAAACCAACACATAATGCACTAATTAATATTAAACTTTGTCAATTAGCTTGGAACGCCATGTTATATACAGGAAATAATTTAATTGGGGAAATATCCAATGCTTGAGTACTGTGAACACACTGTTTAAGATGATTACATTTATGGAGCAGCGTAATTTAAGCTCCACACTTTTTTATGTCACAAATATGCAATTATATAATAACATACAACATTTATATTCACTCTGTGACTTGATTTCCTTAATGTGTGTGATGCATTAAAATGTATTAATGGAATGCCATCATCGCAGAGAAGAGGTATGCACACACAAATACACAAATGTTCAATTGATCATATAATCATGTTTCTAGTATTCCTTTTTTGTATTTATTCTTACAATTATACATGCATTTTTATAATCATGTATTCAAAGTTCATTTTGACTACTGAGTTAACTTAGCCTGACTATAGGCCTCACAAGAAATGTGTTTAGCCTTGCCAGTATGTTATTTCTTTTCTTTTGCAAGCACGTTATTATGCTTTTAAAAGTTAGGCCAGCAGGGAGGAACCCGGCAACGATATTTGAGAAATAATAGTCAAAGGAGACCGCTAATTAGGGCTATCTGGGTGTGTGACGGTCGATGCGTGCTGCTAGCAGGATGGCCAAGGTTGCTGGGCTGTCACTCGTGTGTGAGCCCCTTTCCCCCTCCAGGCGAGGAATGCAGGAAACAATGGATCCAAACAAGATGAAGTCCGACAAGGAATAGTTTGCGTGAAGAAAGAGGAAGAGTAGACAGAGTGGAAGGACCAACTTGGGACGGGAGTGTGGACAGAATGGAAGGACTTGTGTTTCAAAACTTTTCTAGCAGCCAATGAACCTGGTTGCTGTGCCTGCTGGGGAGTGGCGCTGCTGGGGACTCTCACTCCTGCCAGCTGCTGCGGCTGCTCACCGCGCATATCAGTGCGCCGTCGGCCCGCTGCATTGGAGCCGCCAACGAACCTGTCTGCTGTGCCTGCTGGGGAGAGTCTCTGCTGGGGACTCTCACTCCCGCCAACCCCTGCTCACTGTGCATATCAGCACACTGTTGGGCAGTGGCAAGGGACGCACACGGGGACTTGCCCGGGCAAAGACCGGTCCAAGGGCGTGCCTGTCCACGCCCGTCGGAATCCGTCGGAGGCTGGACCACCCCTCATGGTTTAGGATTGCAAGACTGAGCGAGGGAAGCGTGCACTCAGCATCATTCAGGTGCCTACGTTTTGTTGTACTAATAGCACTAAATTCACTGGGCTCATAACTCAGCCAGCACCGAGGGATTGTTACAAGATGGGCAAACGGAAGGCAAAAGGAAGCCCAAATGGATACCCTAAACAAGTAAAGAGGCCAACAGCGAGTGTTGCAACAAACTGTGTGGCAGGCGATATTGCTACTCTAATTGAAGAGGTAGAGATTTTGCTAAGTGGTCAGAACAAGCCACCTCAAGTGAGCTCCAAAGTGGCAGATATTTTTACAGAAAATAAATCCAGAGAAAAGAACCAACTACTAAGAGCCCAGCCATATGCCAATTGTACTCTTGTAATACAAGCAGCCAAAAACAACAGGAGCCTAGCCCTGTGGACCCACCCTCAGTTCTTGACAGCACCAATACCATGGTGGAGGGAGTGATAACCCCGAACATAGTACTCCGGCACTCAAGCGGACTCTATTGCTACTGAGATCAAGCATGGAAGTATGAATGCCTTGACAGCTGAAAACATCAATTCACTCCAAATTGAACTGAGAGAACTCAAAATTAATGTCAAGGAACTAACAGTAGGAAGTCCTTGCACACGGGGAAATCGTAGGGTCCCTCATAGATCACTCTACAACGCGCATTCCAACACAATAAGGGGGTGGGCCTGGCTATATGTTTTGCCAAAGCAAAAGCGGGGAGATCCCAGGTGATGGAATCATGAGCTTGGGTCCCATTATGTGTCCTAGGGTCCCAAACCGCCAGCAAAGTGTGGCAACCAACTATACTCAGATGTTCCATCAAGCCCCAGCACCCTCATGTCCCATTAAAGGGAAGATATTTAAACAGACCACTATGCGTCGCAATCCATATGAGGGGGGATGGGGCCAGGGTGGAGCTTACGGTTATGGGGGGGCGATGGGTAAGGAGGAACCACTGGAAGGATCACTGGAAACATTAATGGGCGTAAGAGCAATTTCACATGTAAAGACCTTTCCAGGGGAACATAGTCTCAAACCTCCACATTGAAAATCAAAGTACAATGATGGAAAAGGTGGGCTTTCGAGGGGTGAAAGCCTGGGCATGAACCTCTGATCCTCTAAAGAAGCTAGTTGTAGAGTGTTCATGATAAATGTACCTAAATTGACAAATGAATCAGTGAGGTGAGGGAACATCAAGCAAATAATGAGCACAACAAGAAACAGAGACTGCTGTCTTGGAATCTTGCAGGTCTCTAGGTCTAAGATCGTTTGTGAAGACTGGGGGAAGCTAATAGATAGCTACGATATTTGCCTATTCCAGGAGATAATGGGCGTTAATAAAACACACAGAGTGGGATACAATAATCATAGCATAGAAACCACACTGTCAAAAAAGGGCCGCCTCGGTAGGTGGATTAATAATCTGGACTAAAATCAATATGGGGATTTCTGTAAAAAAAAATTATCTAGATAGCTACATCCTACAGGCCCTGATTATCAAAGATACCATCAACAACAGGTCAGTTTTTTTAGTAAACATTTATAATAGGTTTGCTTCTCAACACTATGACTCTCCAACAATCTACACTGAGATACAGTCCTTGAATAAGAAAGGGCATCCCACTATATAGTTATTGTGGGGGACCTCAATATAACCAAAAACATTACTGATGAAGAAGGTGCAGAATTAGGAATTCCGCTCCTGAGTCATGGGAAGCCAGCTAAGAATGTGAAAGCAGCACTCCAAGTAGCTTCCCTCACCTATGTACATGGGTTGAGGGCTGTAAATGGTTGCTCCACTTCTGACCATAGATTATACCACACATATAAGAGGGTGAACTGTAAAATCAGAATTTACAAATTTTTGCTCGATGTACCACTATGGTCAAGCCTAGCTGACATTTGGGTAATAGAGAGATACGATAGCGACCATCCCGCTATCTCTCTGGAACTAATAGAAGTATTTGGTCTTCACCAAACACCCTTGAAATCTAATTCATCTAACCACATTGTCACTAGCAATAACAAAAAGAGAGTTAAATGGCCAATAAGAGAGCAGTGATGAGACCCTGGACCAAATCTACAATATAGTCGTTGAATCCCTGGTGACCGTAGGCACCAAAAGATTGGACAAGCAAGTCACTGTGGATACATTTAAAATCCTTTTAAATAACATCAATATATAAGAAAATGTTCAGAAACAAATCAAATGAGTGGTTTGATGACAACTGCAAACAAGCACAGCAATCGTTGATGGGAGAAATCAAGTCTGGCCAGAGAACACTCATAGCCATAAAAAGGAAGGCCTACAAAAATGCACAACATGAGGCCCACAGAAACTGGCACGTTGGAATATGGCGCAACCTATTAGCTGCGGCCCAAATCAAAAATAGCAAAGAATATTGTCAAATCTGATCTTGAAAGGGACAAGAAGCTTAGTCATAGAGGAAAACTTTCTTATCCTCCCACAGACATGGGAAGTCCACTTCTCAAATCTGTGTGCAGGACCGATGGACAGTGGTGTAGCAACTAGAGAGCTCTTTAAACTGGGAACAGACACAGACCACCAAACTTTTAACCTAGAAGAAACCTTGGATGCAATTACAAACTTGGAGTGGGGGAAAGCACCAGGCTTCGACCAAATTCCGGGAGATCTCTATCTTCCTGAGCCCCAAATATGGAGTGTGCTTTTAAATTGTACATTCAACGCCATACTAAAAGGGGCAGAAATCCTGGATTCATGGCTGGGCGTGGAAGTAGTCCACATACACAAAAAGGGAGACAAAAGTGACCCGGTAAATTACAGGCCCATCAGCCTTATTGATATTGCCCAGAAAATATTCTGTCAGCAACTGCTGGAGAGGACCTATGACTGGACGAGGGAAGGGAATTTACTATCACCCCTGCAGACAGGATTCAGAGGGAAGACAATCACTATAGATCAGTTGCTTTGCTTCCTTTTGATCTTGTGGAAATATGTGACAATCAAGAAAGGCACTTTATACATAATATTTGTAGATCTTCGCGCTGAAAACTCTGGACAGCCTGTGCAACCTGCGTTTGAGCTGTAACAATGTCTCCTCCCTCCCTAATAGTAGTGGTGAGTAAAATTTCAAATCTACGTAATTCTTCCATCCGATACTGAATTCGATCTTTTATTTGTTTATGGCGAAAAAAAGAAAAACTTTTAGTTTCGCCTCGTATAGCAGATTTAAACGAGTCCCAGAGTATGCTATTAGAAGTCGAGCCCCTATTAAAATTCAAAAACTCAGTTGCCCATGGTCTCATATGATCCAAATAATTAGGATCCAGAAGAAGCTTGCGCTCAAACGTCCAAGACCTTAAAGTGCGCCTGTCTGCTGATATATTACATTTCATAACCAACGGATTGTGGTCTGACAATATTCTGGGAAGAATTGAAATTGAAACTGAAGATACTAACTGATCTGAAAGAAAAAAATAGTCTAACCTGACCGTTTTTTTATGGGGGGCAGAGAAATAAGTAGTCCCTTCCTTGTCTTTGCAATAGTAGAACCACAGATCAATCATAAGATGTTCTTGGACGAAGGCTTGCAAGGCTCTGTGCACTCTAGGTTTTTGACCTAAATACGTCTGACCTTTTAATATATCAAAACTTTCTGGCATACTAATATTAAAGTCCCCGCAAAGGCAAATAGGTTGGGGCCACATAGCCAACTCAACATTTAGAAAGTCTAATAACTCAGGATCGTCAAAATTTGAGTTGTAGACAGTGCAAACTGTCAAGTTAAAATTATTTACCAAAAGATGCGCAATTGCCCAACGACCCCCAACGTCCTGACTATGCCTCAAGCATGATCCTATCCCACACTTCATTAAAATAGCCACCCCCCTTATCATAGAGGACTGCCGAGAGCATGTTACCAAATCAAACCCTGGGATTTTAAGATACTCTCTATTATTCCAAGGGACGTGGGTTTCCTGCAGACAGAGTACCTCGACCTGGAAAGAACGGATAACCTGTGTAAATAAGGCTCGCTTCCTAGCATTGTTGAGACCGCATATATTCCATGTCACAATAGAAATACTACCCATTATCTTTTAACCAAAACATGCTGAAAAAGAAGATACTTTCATTTTGTTGGTTTAAACCATGAATGCCATGGAACAAGAAATTAACGTCAAGCTTATTTTCTCCCCCTTCACTGCAGGAGTTTTTTGGACAGGACTTGGCGGCTAAATACCTGCAGTTCCGCTCGACAATGTTTGAGTATGGTGAGAAGTCTGGGCGGGTTCTTGCCAAGCGACTTCAACAGCGTGGGTTAGCTAACCGCATCACTAGGATTGAGGATCCCCTGGGAGTCATTTATGATACCCCCGAAGGGGTTCTTTTGGTATTCTGTGACTTCTATTGTTCCCTATACTCCGAGGAAGCCACTTCACAAACACTGGACCTCGAATTTGCTGATTTTATCGAGAGTCTGCACACAGCTAAAATCTCAGACCATCAGAATATGGTTTTGGCGGCCCCAATCCAATGGGAGGAAGTGATTTCAGCAATTAATTCATTGGCTAGTGGGAAGGCTGCGGGCCCCGACCTTATCCCTTTAGAATTCTATTGTACATTTTGTTCAGAAATACAGGACGATTTTCTGCGGGTTTTGAGAGATGCCCAGCGAGGAATTATTCCTGACTCTTGGCGCTTCACCTCTATCATTCTGTTAAAGAAAAAGGATAAACCTGAGCTGAACCCCGCCTCCTTCCGTCCGATCTCATTGATAAACACGGATAGCAAAATTTATTCAAAGATTCTGGCGAGTAGATTGGCTTTGGTTATAACCCCCCTGGTCTCTATCCGCCAGCACGGATTTATTCCTGGAAGGGACACGGCGGATCATGTACGCCGTGTCATTGCTCTCTTGGACTGGGCGCAGGTTAAACATTCCCCTCTTGCAGCTATCCTGTTGGACGCCGAAAAGGCGTTTGACAGGGTAGCTTGGGAATTTTTATGGAGAGTTCTTCGGTGGAAGGGCTTCTCCGTTATCTTCATTCAGGCTCTCCAATCACTCTATATTGCCCCTCAAGCAAGTCTGTCAATCTCAGGTAATCTTTCAAGACCATTTGCAATAAATAGAGGTACTAGGCAGGGCTGTCCCTGCTCCCCTTTGTTATTCACTCTATATATTGATCCCTTTTTGAGTAAAATAGAGCTATCCACTAGGATCCTACCTGTTGAGATCAATGCAGTTGACTTTAAGGCATTAGCCTATGCCGATGACATTATAATTATAACAAGGGATGTGTCTCTGGCATTTTCCGCTATTAAGAACTTAGCGCAGTCATTTGGACGGCTTTCAGGTTATAAACTTAACGTCCAGAAGACTCAGATTATTCAGTCCTCATCTATGCCACCTACGGAAGTCCCGATGGTACAGACTGCAACATATCTGGGGGTTAAAATTTCGGCAGCAGTAGAACAAATACCAGATATGAATATTCTACCTATTATTGATGCTGCCAATCTCACTCTACGTAGGCTAGACAATCTCCATCTTTCTTTATTTGGCAGAAGGAATGTGCTAAAGATGTTGATCTTGCCAAAATTTCTATACATCTTTAGGACTATACCTCTGGAGTTCTCGAAGGCTAGTCTTAATAGCGCAGAAAGATGCTGTAACAGATTTATGTGGAGCTATCATATGCCTCGAAGAGCTGCTAAATGGATGATCCTTACATTGGACAGAGAAGGTTGGTCAGTCCCTAGTCTCTCTTTATATTATTGGGCCGCTTTACTTCAACATCTGGCTCCCCCATTATTCGGGCTCTGCAGTTCACTTCCCTTATCCTGCAGTCCTTCTATTTTCGAGATCAGCTTAGGACAAGAGGTCAAGGGGGTACTTCTTAAGGTCCTCGAGCCGAGTTATTATAAAAAAACAAAATTCAAGGTCATTATAGCAATGCATTCTGCCTGGAGGAAGATCTCTCGAAAATGGGTAATACCTAAAATAAATCTTTACACTCCATTGACTGCTGCTAGGCTGCTACCATCAATCTTCCAAGACTCAGTCACAATTAGGTGGGGAACCCAAGGTATTCTTACGCTGGGGGACTTACTCTGTGAGGGTAAAATGGCCTCTTTTGCATTTTTAAAAGATAAATATGCTTTGATTTTGTGTGATTTTTTCAAGTATTTACAGCTACGCAGCTACATAGACCGTCTTCTGATCAATTCCCCTAATGCACTAAGTAAGAATGCTCTCATGGAGTTAATCTTAAGGAGGACTCGTTTGAGTATCCTTTACCAAACCTTGCTAAATGGTCTTCCTGATGATCTTCTGTCCCAGACGGCTAAATTAGGAGGCAAATTTGATAAGGCAAATATAGATATCGCTTATGCATTGGATCTGTCTAATTCTGTATTAATTTCAGGCAGTTTACGTTCACAAAGTTATATGGCTATGTATGATTTATATTTTACCCCAGCCAAGATTTCTAAATGGGGTGGTGGTGGTGTTCAGGGGTGTCCTAGATGCGGTTTGGGGGCAGCAAATGATGTTCATATGTTTTTTTCATGTACTAAACTGTATAGCTTTCTTCAGGATATCCAAGTGTTTATCAATAATTCACTGAACATTCAGGTAGAACTTTCTTCCGAATTAGTAATTATGGGCTATGTGACAGATCCCAGTATGGATAGACCATTTTTTGAATCTGCCTTTCTCTGTATTGCAATGTCTGTAGTTCGCTTATGTATAACTTCTGAATGGATCAGCCACTCAGCCCCGTCTTTTTTGAATTGGAGAGCGAGAATGCTGGCCCTCTATAATTTGGAATCAGCAGTCATTTTAAAAAGCGGGAGAAGAAGGCGGGATAAGGGCCTAAAGATTTGGGCCCCTTTTTCGATTTGGTATAGCAAGTAAACTGGTTGGGCCAATTGCTATTTTTTTTCCTTTTTTTTTTTTTTATGTTGAGACTGCTTGTTGTTGTGTTCCGGACAGTGATTTTATATTCGGTACTGTGAACCATGATTGCCTAAGCTTTGTGCCCTTCTGTTCTTTTTTGCTCCATGTTTTGTCAAGCGAAAATTAATAAAAAAAATTAAAAAAAAAAAAAAAAAGAAAACTCTGGACAGCTCTCACCAAATATGGGATCCCAAAAAACCTCCTGCAAATTATTATCAGACTCCACACAAATAATTATGCCCAAATTAGACGTGGGAGTGAGTGTGGGCTAACGGACCGGATCAGGGTGAGTCGCGGAGTGAGACAAGAGTGCATCCTCGCACCAATCCTCTTTACCCTCTACATAAATGGACTGATTGAACAACTGACAGATTGTAGGGGAGATCCCCCTAAGCTTGCAGGGCAAGGGGAGCCTGCACTACTGTTTGCAGACGACACTCTGCTCATTTCCAGGTCCCTGTGGGGCTGCAAAACTTAGTGGACCAGTTTGGGAGGGGCTGTGATGAACATGGATTAGAAATGTATACCTTAAAAACAAAATTCATGATTTTCAACCGTTATAAGTCCTTCAAACAAAGTTTAAAGCTGGGTCCAACTACACTAGAGGAAGTGAGTCAATTTGATTATTTAGGGGTGAGGCTTACTAACACATTATCATGGTCATCACAATAACTAAAAAGCCAACTCTTGCTACAATACGTGGGGACCGCCTTAATCAAAAAGTTAAGAAAGTCAACTTACAGACCCGTGACGCCAGTGATTCAAGTATATCAAGCGAAGGGAATAGGAGCCTCACTGTATGGTGCGGTGTTATGGGGAAATATTAATGTAGCCCCCATTGAAAAAAATGAAAATATATTCATGAGATCCATGTTGGAGCTCCCCTGAAATGCTCCAATGAAACCAGTGCACTTAGATGTGGGTATGAAGAGCTTTGTCCATGCAATTGCCCTCTGGCCCTTAACTTTTTTGGATGCGTATTTGGTCTAACGATTCACCACTGCCATGAAAGAATCACTCCGTGATGTATTATTTATCATTAGACACCAGAGGGTGTGTTCAGTGATTCAATTATATAAAGGCATGGCTGGTCAACTTGGGTATGATTGATCTATGGCTAAACCCCGGCAACATCCAAAAAAGGTCTTGAAATCTCCTCAAAAAATAGATATTGGAGCTATGTGGAGGACAGGTGGCTACACAGGAGAAGTGCAGGGGAATTGACATGCAGGTTCCTTAGTATTAAACATAAAATGCAGCAAGAAGATTTTTTTGGACCGAATAGAACCACCATTTGCAAAATCACTATACCTAAAATTTAGGTATGGCATTCTTCTAATCAATAGCTTTCGCAGTAATTTGAATGCTGTTGATATCTCGCCCAGTTGCCCGGCATGTGAGGTCACACTTGAAACAGAAGTACACTTCCTATTTTTCTGTCCTATGTACAAACAGACTAGAAGATCCTGGCTGTTTCCAATCTGCCGGATTCTGGCCGCTAACCGCTTAACGGCGATTGTTAGAATTTTAAAAAGTGATATCGCAGAATACCAAGGGGCATATTTACAATAACTGGCGCATCCCTGCATATCAGCAGGGATGCGCCAGTTATTGTGCGCCACAGCTCCGCCATCATGGATGCGCCGCATTTACAATGCGGCACACCATGGGGCAAAAACGGCACAGATGCGTGACGCATCTGTGCCGTAAAAGTGGCGCATTGCTGGAGTTGCGTCGCAAGCGCGACGCAGCTCCAGCAATGCTCTGGGGGGCCCTATCTTGTGAATGCTGCGTCAATCCTTACTTATGCTTCAGGCAGGCGCAGGGTTTTGATGCAGCATGGACCTAAAAGTGACTGAGTGAAATCTTGTAGATTTCACTCAGTCACTTTTAGGAGGCGTTCCTGCGATGAAACGCCCCCCCCCCCCTGCGCAGGAACACCTACTTCTGGCGCAGGGCTTTACAACGTGACGCATCTCCCAGATGCGCCACGTTGTAAGTACCCCGCACCATGGCGCAGGATTTGCGCCGCCGCTGCGTCACAAAAGTGACGCTACGGCAGCGTAAATGAGGCGCAAGGGGCTTGTAAATCTGCCCCCTAATCTTTGGATTGTCTAGATATCTGCTCCATGCATGGACATTAAGAAGTAGGACATCGAAAATTTTGAACATCGAATGATCTTTTTTTTTAGTTTAGAAAGCTTTATTGAATATAATAGACCAAGTAGAACATTAGTACAAAATAGGATCAATGGCCAATACAATAAATGATAAAAACAATTGAATTCTTACAAAGTTTAAGGAATGCCAGACGTAACTAGAGAATATACTGAGGGAAAAAGCTTCTTTTTGTTGTTTTTTGAGGATATTATGATTGATATGTAAGGGAAGGCAAAAGGAAAACAAAGGAAAGGAATGTAGGGAAAAAAAGGGGGGGGGGGAAATATACAACATACCAAGTGATGTATCTTATAAATAACATAAGCAAAAAGATATTTATATGAGAGAAACTAAATAGCAACTATAAGTAAAAAAAAAAAAAAGGGGTACAAAAACAAGATCATCTAGGGGTATTTTGAGAAAGAAAATTAGTTAGAGGCAACCATAACAAATCTTTTTTGATAAAAAGAGGTACAGTAGTAGCAAAAGCGCGATCAAGCCTATGATGATGACACAGTAAATTCCACCAAGCATTATATGAAATTTTTGAAGTGTCTTTCCAATTTGTAGTGATTATCTGTAAAGAAATAGCTATATATAAATCTATAAATTTACGAGCATTACATTGAACGTTCCATATAGCTGAGGCACCACCCAAAAAAGTTTGGGCAATCTCAAATGAGTGGTTAGTAGCTAATATTTCATTTAATTTTAACCAGATGCAAGACCAGAGAGATTTAACCAACGGGCAGTGAAAAAACATATGAAAAAAGTCACTGTTGGTGTGTGAGCAGGACCAGCATTTTTTGGAATCAGACACTTTGAAATTATGCAAGTCTGATGGAGTGTAAAAAAGTCTATTATAAAAGTAGTACAAAGTCTGTGTGGTGCTAGCGGAGCGGGAAACGGTATGTATCCTAGACCATAGAGAATTCCAAACCTGAGGGGAAAACTCTTGAGCTAGATCCTTTTCCCAGGAAAGTTCAAGTTTGGATTTGGTCCTTACAGCAGAGGGGCAGGAAAGTAATTTATATATAGTCGCAGCCTTGAGAGGAAGAGAAAAATCCGGAAGAGATGAAGAAGGATTCGTGTCAGTAGGAGAAAGAGAAACGACTTGAGAAATAATAAAGGATAAGGATTGTTTGAGTAAGGGGTATTGAGAAGAGTATGTGTTAGAAAGGTGAAAGGAAGAACGAATATCAGAGAAGTCACGTAAGGAGTCATTAGCTAGTAGATGATTAAAGGTGATAATACCTTTATCAATCCATTCTTTCCAAAAAAGTGCTCGATTATTTATCTTTATCGATTTATGATACCTAATTGGAGTTGAGAAGAGAAACTCTGACTGTGAAAGAGATGAGCGAAACACCGAAAGAGCAAGTGTTCTGGAGTGTTTGAAGATAGGGGTAAGAAAGCGCTGCGGAGGCTGAGATAAACGAATAGCTGTGTTGAAGGAGAAGGGTGAAATTTTTGCAAGTTCTATGGAACTCCAGGCTGCTGGAGGGGGGTCAGATGAATCAGATAAAAATGGCCAAATTTGTTTCAAAGTAAAGGCAGAGTGAAAACGAGCAAGGTTGGGAAACTTAACACCGCCTGAATCTTTGGGATGCTGAAGACGGGAAATGGAGATCCTAGCTTTGCGATTGTTCCAAAAAAACGAGGTAAAGATGCGATTTATGGTTTTAAAAAAGTAGAGTGGAAGGGAGACAGGAAGCATGGAGAGATAAAAATGTACATTGGGAAGAAGCATCATTTTGATAGTGGCAAGCCTTCCCCACCAGGATAGAAAAAGGGGAGACCAATTGTCTATAAGGGCAGAAATCTTCTTAAGAATATCTTTTTGGTTGAGCTTGATGGTTTCTCTAATGGTGTTGGCATAGAGTATACCGAGGCATTTGATATTACCAGAATTCCATTCAAAGACAGAATCCTGAAACATGTGGGGAAGGCAAAATTTGTTAAGAGGTAAGACCTCAGACTTATCAACATTAAGTTTATAGCCAGAAACCGAAGAATATTCATGCAACAACGAAAAGAGAGAAGGTAGAGAGGCAGTCGGATTAGAAATATAAAGTAAAATATCATCTGCATAAGCAGTGAACTTAATGTCAGTGTTTTTATATATGAAGCCAGTGTATGAAGGAGAACGTCGGATTTTTTCTAAAAAGGGTTCCAACGCAAGAATAAAAAGAAGAGGTGATAGAGGACAGCCCTGCCTGGTGCCTCTATGCAAAGGGAAATAGTGAGATTGAGAGCCGTTTACCCAGATAGAAGTAGAGGGGGCAGAATATAATAATTGAATATATTGAATAATGGTGGGGCTAAAACCGTGCCACCTCAGAGCACCAAACATGAAATCCCAACAGACTCTGTCAAACGCTTTCTCAGCGTCCAGCGTAATAGCAGCAACCGGGGATTCCATCTTTGAGGCAAGGTGAATGATGTTAAGGAAAGTTCTCGAATTATCTGTGATGGACCTACCCTTAACAAAGCCTGATTGGTAGATATTAATAAGGTTAGGAATGATTTTATTAATACGAGAGGCCAGTATTTTAGCATAAATTTTACAGTCAATATTGATTAAAGAAATAGGTCGATAATTCTTACAACAGGAGGGATCTTTATCTTTTTTAGGGATCAAACATAGCATTGCCTGTGTAAAAGAGCCCTGGGATTCCCCTTGAGCAAGAAAATGGGTGTATAGAGAAAATAAATGCGGTAATAGGATGTCCTTAAAGTGTAAATAAAAATGAACCGTAAATCAATCTGGACCAGGTGATTTATCTTTAGGAAGAAGAATAATAGCGTTGAGTATTTCATTATCTGTGAGAGGGACGTCAAGAGAAGAAAGGTCGGTGGAAGTGGCCGGGGACCTGGGAAGAGACTGAAAAAAAAAATCAATTTGATCCTGAGAGGGGACAGATTCTGGAGTATACAGTGACGAATAATATTGGACAAAACAGTCAAGGATTTTATCGTCCGTATATTGATGGTTCCCCTGCGAGTCAATAATAGTTGTTATTTTGGATTTTTGCTTTTTAATTTTGAGATAGTTAGCGAGAGACTTACCAGCTTTATTACGACCCCCGTACATTTTGGCATGAAAATTAAGAAGGTTATTACACGCTGAGTCCCATGAGTGTTTATTATATTGCAATTTAGCTTTAATAAGGGAGGAAAGTGTTTCTGAGGTATTCTTAGTAAAGTAAAGATGCTCTAGATCTTTAATTTGTTTAAGAATTGTAGCAGACATTGATAAGGCTTTTTTCTTTTTTCGGGACATAAAGTCAATAATAAATCCCCTGGCCGTGGCTTTAAAAGCATCCCAAATAAAATGAAATTTAGAAGTAGAGCGAAGGTTATTGGTGAAAAAATCTACTGCAAAGTGCTTAAATTGTTCAGTAAAGTGTGAATCTAGGAGTAGCGAATTGTTAAAGCGCCAGCGCCTAGGGGAATGAGTAGGTGAAGGAAAATCCATGTCAACTATGACAGGGGCATGGTCAGATATTAAAATAGAGCCAATTTCTGAATTAGTCATAAATTGAAGGGCGTGTTGAGTAAGAAAATATATTCTATACGGGAGTGTGATGCATGAACTGGGGAGAAGGAAGAAAATTCTAAAGTGTCAGGGTGGGAAAGTCTCCATGAGTCTATAAGGCCTCCGGAAGAAATAGCTTTAAAAAAGGACTTTTGCATCTTATTAGGTATATATCTGGCGAGGGATTTACGATCTAAGAAGGGGTCCATAAGCTGATTGCAATCACCACCAACAACTAAATCTTCAGTAGCGTGAGAAGAAAGAAGCATGGAAAAATCATTCCAAAAAGTTAAATCTACCCCATTAGGTCCGTAAACATTACAAAAAGACGTTTTT
This sequence comes from Triturus cristatus, assembly GCF_964204655.1. Classification (NCBI taxonomy): domain Eukaryota; kingdom Metazoa; phylum Chordata; class Amphibia; order Caudata; family Salamandridae; genus Triturus; species Triturus cristatus. The sequence goes on along the minus strand of NC_140592.1, from coordinate 981,752,770 downwards.
GTATCATTAATGATAACATCTAACAGCAACCATCTACCGCAATTATCATGAAACTTGTTTTGGAGCTGAACAGACAACGATTTGTGAAATAGAATAATAATACCATTTTTGTTGTTTACTGCCGGGGAGCAAAAGGCCTCCCCAACCCATTGTTTACTTAAGTAAGACAAATCCTGTGAATTAAGATGCGTTTCTTGTAACAATGCGACATGACATTTCAACCTTGCCAAATGAGATAAAACACGCTGTTTTTTAACAGGATTTCGAATACCTTTGACATTCCAAGAAATAACACGAAGACCTCTCATTCCTGGAAGTAAAGTAAGTATAGTCAGAGTGAGATAGTGAATTTAAAACAGAGTGGAAAAAGAGAAAAGGAATAAAAATGAATACTGGAGCAATATAGATAACAAAAAAAGACCAAAGGCAGGAGAGCTAAAGCGCCTGTCCCCCACGGACCTGATGACAGAAATGGAGAAAAAAAACAAGGGAGTACCAAAAGCTGCAATAGAAGAGAAGAATATATGGAGTAGAGTAAATATCGTAGATGTTGCCAGAAAAGTGGAGAAAAAATGGAGGAGAAGGAAAGGGAAGAAGGACTGAAGGAAAAAAAATAGGAAAGGAGGGGGAGGGAAGGGAAGGGAGGGAAAGATCGAAAGGAAGACAAGGGGAAACAGAGTCCCCCAAGGAATAGCAAGAGAAGGATGGCGAAAAGCCAAAGGACTTCAGCCATAAAGGACAACCAAACATAAAACATTAATGTGGGGAGGGAGCAACGAAGACCAAGACGACCAAACTAAGGGAAGACGGCTACGAAGAGCGAGCCACTATAAAACAGAATAAGACAAATTATGGAGTGCAATACATTACGTAAGGTAGCCAAATGGAACAAAAGGAGAAACTTACCAGACGTCTAGAGGGGGGAGACAGCAGCGGGATGAGACGCACATTATAGACAACAGAGCGATGCAAGTGGTGACCTTGACAACAACACTGAAAGGAAAAGACCTGCAAGACAAAGAAGGAGTGAACAACTGAGACATAAACGCAAAACAGTACAGTTCAAAATAGAATTAACACAGGACATAGTACTCAGACAGTGACAAAACAACTATGGTTTGCTTAATTCCATGAGTTCTCCTTTGTGAGTGTGGATGAATTTCTTCAAATCCACAGGGTCTTCAAAACTGTATGTTCTGTCTTTATAGGTTACTTTAAAAAAACAGGGATGGATTAGACCGTAGCGTGCATTCATGGCTCTCAACACGGGACGAAGGTCCAAAAATTCCTTCCGACGAGAAGGAGTAGGCCTGGAAACATCCTGAGTGAAAAAGATTTTATGACCAGACCAAAGCATTTGCTTATGTTGTTTAGCGGCTTGGAGAATCGTCATGAGATCGGAGTATAGAAGGAAATAGGCTATGATTCCTCGAGGTTTAAATGTAGAAGATGTATTCCTTGGACCCAACCGATGGGCGCGTTGTATGTTGAAGTCTGAGGTCTTCGGGAGACGAACAATTTGAAGCACTTGAGTTTTCAAGAAATGGATCATGTCTGACCCTTCAGAATTCTCCGGAATACCATAAATGCGAAGATTATTGAGCCTATTATGATTTTCTAAATCCTCCGTAACCTTTTTAAGCTGACTGACTTCCTTAGTGAGTGTGTCAACTCTGGCGACCACATCTTGAGCATCACTAATCCTCCGCTCCACGTCAGAAAGTCTTGTGTCGAGACTAGACCATTTGTCATCCAGTCTCTGGAGTGTGATGACAGTATCAGTCATAAATGGACGGATAAGACGCAGTTCCTCCATGATGTCCTCAAGGGTGAGAGGCAGCGGAGATTTATCTGGGGAAGGTGGGTCTTTTTTGGTGCGCTTAACAGAGGAGGCATTAGAATCCTTACGACCCCCAGAGGTGCCTGCATGAGATTTAGTTGAATGTGCGATATCCATACTGAAAGAGTCGTAGTAAATGATGACAAAAAATTGCGAGGGGAGGCAGCAAGCTGAACAGCGATGATCGTGAAACAGCAATGATGAGAACGAGTATGGTGCAAAAAGAGAAAAGGCTCCAACACAGCACAGCAAACGGTAACGTTAAGATGAGGAGCAACAAAAACAGGCCCCAGAGAAGCAGTGAGATATTAGCGGAGGAACCGCTTACGCCATCGTCACCAAAGTGATCATGACGAAACAACACAATCCCACAACCCCGCTGGCCCCGCACCTCCTAGGCCAGATCTCTCACTGCAAGCAAGTTCGACCGAACAGGGCTCCTCTCAAACGTTCTGTCACGGCACTCTGCGCACAGTCCACGTAAAGAATTTTGACAGTTCTTCCTCCACATAGTATTTAGTGAAATTGAAGCCCTTCAAACTCAATACTCACTCAAGGAGTTTCAACAAAACAGGATGCGCAATAAAAAGAAAAAAAGAAACACCAAAAAGCCATATAATAAAGAGAAATGTTCATAAGTTATGAGGCAAAATTATGGCAGATGAACACAGTCTTGTACAGCATGGAAAATTCCTCAAGGAGAGCAGAGTTCAGCGCAGTAAAACGATAAAGGGTAAATTACTCAGACCCATCCCGCATCCAGAGCCACCGGCCACACAGAGAGAATACCTGCAGTTCAATGTGTTCCGCAGAATATGAAGCAATGTATCTCAAAAAGAAAACAGCAATCCAGGCAAGTGCCTCACCCGCCTCCACTGCCGTGTTTAGTGAGAAGGGAAGCGTCGATGACAGTGTACCTTTGTTCCTCGCGCCGCCGCCATTTTAAGCGTCGCGGCTGAGGAGAATGCGGAATTAGCCTAAAAGTGGCAAAGAAAGCACTCCAAAGCGCCGCCGCGTCGTCTCCGCAGTCCCGCTACATTCCGCCTCCGACTTCCGAAGCAGGAACCAGCCTACAAGAGCTCCAAACGCCGGAAAATCGGGCGGCTTCTCTGAGGTGCGCCGGAGCTCACGAATGAGCGGCCATCTTGGCTGCGCGCAGGCCACGCCCCCCGAATGATCTTTTTTTAATTCATGTTTATGTTTGTTAAGTACATACAATGTTGGGAAGACAAATCAAGTTATAAGGATATGTATAATTAACAGGAACTTGTGGTATGTAGCAATGGCGACATTATGTTAACAACAAAATGCTAAAGTACACCAGTGTAGCTAACAGATATTTGCTTATGAAATAGTTACCGCTCACTGAGAGTACCGCCTAATGTGATAACAGGATTTTAATTTCTAGAGGATTCAAACGGCAGTATCTAATATTCTAACAAATGATTAAAAAATTGTAACCAGTTGATGATAGGTTCAAATTGTTGATCTTATTGTACATATCGCAAATTTAGTATAGTTTTATCACATATGTTTTAATGGTATCAGCACTAGACACTTTACTAAATACCAATACATGCATGGTTGTCAATGGAAGTCTCCACATGGTCCTTGGATGTTCCACAAATTGAACAGTTATTGGGAGATGCCAATGTGAACTGCGATCAAGAAACATGTGTTGTGTACTTTGTGCCCAACAGTATTATTTTATTCTGAGGTCCTGATGAGAGGACTACTTTTCTCTTTTTATACCTATTGTATATTGATGTGCTTTTATGATTTTTATCAATCTATGTACCAGAATGGTGGGATGCTCAAGGTTGTGGTCTGCAGTCCCAGTTTCGATGAGATGGGAAACTTAAGATAGTATGCGGATGCTCCTCAACAATAACAACTTGGTTGGTTCTTGGTGGTGTAAGAAGAGATATTAATGTTTTTGAAGCTCCTGATATTTTAATTAGTGTTTCCACAGTTAGGCAGATTCTTTCTCCACTTTTAGATGTACAGATATTTGTACCTACCTGCCCTGCAAGTGTGAAACTTTAAGCTAAACACTTATTCCCATTTTTTCAAGACTTCTACAGACGCCTGTACTATGCTGACACCTTCTATGCTCCCTAAACACATACCCTGTATAGATGGTCCTGTAGTCAATCTATGTTTAGAAGAGAGAAGGCAAGTTTTTTTGGAACACCTATTACCAACTATTTAGAACACTTTGTTTCAATATTGTTGTGGCTGTAAATGGGGCATATGTATCAAACTCCCGTTTAGCAAATCCCAATTTGCGATATTTTGCGATTAGCAAATTGAGATTCGCAAAGCGGGATGTAAAAAATAAATCGCAAATATTTTGCGATTTCTTAAAAATCGCAAAATATTCTCAGAAACCCCATTTGCGATTTCTTAATAGCGAAATTCTCAAATTAAGAAATCGCAAAAACGGGAATCTGCAATCCAGGTGCAGCCTGATGACATCACAAACAGGAAACTGGAGTGATTTCCTGCACCGGCTCACCTGAGCCACACCCAGAGGCTGCTTGGAGAGTGTGAGGAGGCATCCCAGGAGAGAGCAACCAGCAATGGATTCCCACAAACAACAGGAGGGCAAGGATGCAGAGAAGAGGAAGAGGAAGCACAAGTTCTCTGAAAAGGAGCAGGAGGTCCTCATTGAGGAGATTGTGTGCAGCCATGAGCACCTTTTCGGCAAGAAGGCACTGCGTATCCCAGAGGCGAGGAAAAGGAAAATTTGGCTGGACATCCAAAATAAGGTGAATGCAGTGGGAGTGACCAATCGTACCATTGAAGAACTGCGCAAGCGGTGGTATGACATGCGCCAGAGGTCGAAGGAGAGGGTGGCAGCCAGACTGAAGGACGCAAATCAGACTGGAGGAGGACCATCCACAGCAGAACACCCAACACCCCACGAGGAGCTTGTGGAGTCCACTCTCCTGCCTGAGAGCGTCGGTGGTGTGGCTGACATAGACAGTTCTGACCCTGCATCCAGCAGCCAAGGTAAGATGCATGCAAAATCAATCTGCACTCATCCCCATCCCATGCACACTTCCCCAAATGCGCATAGTAACCTCCCAAAATGTCATTCCAGTCCAAGTCTTACAGCACACCCAGCAATGCATCATGGGACATGTAGTACTATGTCTGACAGTGTGTTCATGAGACAAAGGAAATTTAATGTAACATGTGGGTTGGGGATAAGTGAATGATACAGTGTCAGAGGTTAGCCAGAACAAACTGTAGGAACTTTATTGATTGCCAAATGCAGACAAAGACACAAACTCATGTAGTCCCCTTTACATCCACAGCACAATCCAGGGCACGTGAAGACAGCGCAGAGGGAGAGGAGCCTGCACAGCCGGAGGACTCCAGTGACGAGACTGAGCAGATTCCAATCCAGCGCAGGAAGCGCGCACATGTGCCCCCACTGCCTCCATTTGAGGACGAATTACCTGCCAAAGGGGATGACAGTGACAGGAGAGAGGGGAGTCAGGGTGTGTCACACATGCCCATTCAGGACACACCAATGCCAGGGAGTAGACCACAGGACACACGCAGGTCAAGGCCCAGGAGCAGCACTGCGACTGAAGCCGAAGGATCCGTCTTCTCAGGCCTGGAACATAGCATGCTTCAGGAACAGCGGAACATGGGGGAGGGCATCATGGCCATGGCAGGTGCCATCCGTGACCTATGCAACACTTTGAGGCACAACCAAGCCGCCAGTGATAGGGCTGGCCGACGTGCCAATGCACGCCTTCACAACTATACAAAGGCTGTGAACTGCCTTTGCACCACCACCAGCACCCTCACACGCAGAAGCGTCACTATGAAGGTCGAAATGGCACACTGCTGCCAGGATATTGCCCGAGGACTTGCACAGGTCACCACTGCTGTGGAGCAGCTGCAGACGGCCAACGCAGGTGGCAGCGCACTCATGGCCTCTGCCGAGAGCAAAGACACCTCCAGTAGGAGCAGCATCACTCCTACATTGCCTGGGGAAAGACGACGCAGTGCCAGACAGGGTGCAGGACAAGGGAACACCATGGGGGGCACTCAGCCTGGACCTCACCGAAGGAGGTGAACATGAGCGGTGACACTTACTGCAAAACGGGACAAGTAACCCTACTATGCTGTTTGCACAGTTACTTGTGCCTTACCTGCACTGTGTGCATTACATGTGCTGGGGACAGCTACAATTTTCATTATTGTGAAGTGTGAATAAACACTGCACACATTATCAAGCGTTTTTGTCTAATTTCATCATTTCTCACCTAGAAGTAGTTTTGTGTGATCTCAGTCTGTCTCTGGCATCCAGCAGCTGCCCCAACTCCTGATGCAGGTCTAGCAGGGGGAGCAGGGCGCTCGTCATCCGATGTGTCTGTATCGGTCACATCAATTGTGGTGCCTTTTCTCATTGCCATGTTATGTAGCATTGCACAGCTTGCCATGATTTTACAGCAGGTCTCAAGGCTGCATTGCAGTGCACCTCCACTTTTATGCAGGCACCTGAAGCGGCTCTTCAGGATTCCAAACGTACGCTCAATGACGCAGCGTGTAGATCTGTGTGCCCTGTTGTAGCTCCTCTCACTTGCATTTGCAGGATCCAGATATGGGGTCAGGATGACGTCCCGCACAGCATAGGCACTGTCACCTGCAGGGACAGACACAATAGGTATGTCAATGTCCCCCCCCCTCTCAAGTGATGTAGTGGATGTATTCATGTGTGCCATGTATTTACCTAGCAGGTATCCCTCCCCAAATTCTCCAGCACTCAGACGTCTGTGTATTCCACTCTGTATGAAAATGAAAGAGTCATGTGTACTGCCGGGGTATTTGGGTACAATGTCAGTGATGATATACTTTGCTTTGCACACAATCTGTATATTGAGGGAATGGTAGCATTTCCGATTTCTGTAGACATATTCAGTTGCTGATGGGGGTGTGATGGCCACATGGGTCCCATCGATGCAGCCAATGACGTGGGGGAAATGTGCAATCTGGTAGAAGTCCAGTTTTGTTTGCTGTAATGCCTGTTGGTAGGTGGGGAAGTATATGTGACGTGAGAGCCTCTGTAGCATTGCATCTAGAAAGGCATGTAAGAAGCGCGAAAGTGCACTCTGTGACACCCCACCAACCTCCGCTATTACCCGTTGAAAACTCCCTGATGCCAGGAGGTGCAGGGAGCACAGGACCTACACATGTGTGGGAATTGTTTGTGTCCTGCATGTAGGGTGTTCCAAGTAGGGTTTCAGCTCCTCAATCAGGTCCATTATGGTCTGTGGGTGCAGTCTGTACTTGTCATAGATGTCCTCTTCAGTGTGCTGGAACAGAGTGATGTGCAGCCTGAATATACGTTCCTGTCTCAGTCTCCTCTGTGCAAGAGCCCGAATACGCAGCCTCCTGGCTATCACGAACAATGCTGCCATTGTGGTTGGGTCTGTTGCATTGTGGGGTGGTTTAAGTACCTTGCACCAGTTTACCACCTGCCTGCAATTGGTGTTAATAGCGATTTCTTAAATTGCGAATTTCGTGTAATCGCAATTAGCGGCTTTTTCATACATGTGTTAGCGAATTCTTATTTTGCAATATCCTTTTTGCGATTTTCACAATATTAAGAAATCGCAATTTAAGAAATCGCACGGAAAATCGCAAATTTCATGTTTCGCAGCCTAAGAAATCGCAAATTTAGCGATTTCTTAGTTTTCATTAGGAATGTGTGTCATACATATGAAATTACGAAAAATCAGTCGCAAACGCTGTTTTTTGCGATTCGCAGCGTTTGCGACAAATTTTTGCTTTCATACATATGCCCCCAAATTCTGTATCTCATTTTATTACAGCTTAATTTACTGAGATATTTCAGCTTGCCAGCTGTATTGTTGTATCTCTTGGTTTTATTTTTATTCTGCTTATAAACTGGATTGATTGGTACTTTAAAACAAAATCTATTCAATCATATTTTGGTGAATCCTGATACTTATTGTGGAGTCACATTGACTTCACAAGTAAGAAATGTACTGTTAAAGTCTTCTCCCATACAGTGCTTCAAGTCAATCACAAAGGTCCATTCGACTAACGTGGAAAATCTTTGCCGACTTTACCAAAAGATTGAGGAGTAAGTACCAGCACACCATCATTTACCATGATTTACTGATGGTTTTGTTACAATACAAAATGATGTTTTATTATGTGTTTCATCCAGCATAATTTAGCTGTAAAACCAAATGCTGAATGAACAGCCATGGCCCGTACAGGTAAGAGTGGTGGGCTGGGTGGGGGTTATTTTGACAGACCATGCTGAGAGAAAATGATTTATTTATTTAATGTTCCCTCAAGGTCTTCTGTCAAATCCCCCCCCCCCTCCCCCGCATGGGCCCACCACCACAACACTCTTACCTGCATAGGAGGCTGCTGTGAATAAAGAAATATTACTACAAATATGTATGTTCTTGTGTGCTGTGCTAGATGCTGAAATATTTGTTAGTTGATTTCAGTTGTTTGTCACTGTGGCTTCTTAGACAATACTTGAAATACTGCAATCTAGAATGAAAGATTTTGTCTCATTTATTAAATATTGTTCTGTGCAGTGAGAGTCATTTTTTGTGGCCTCTCTCAACTCCTATTGCAGCTTTGCCCAAGCCACTCAATCAGATTAAGATATAATAACAAATGGACTTTATGAGGTCAATGCTTTGGCATAAATTGAAACACATTCAGGAGAGTAATAGGAATGTATCAAGACACATTTATCTGATGGTATCTTCCCATCGTTTCATTTTACATTCCCTTCAAGTTACTATTGCTTGAACTTCAGGAAATGAATGTTAAATCCATACTAATGACGAACTCCAAATGCGGTGATTCCCAGGTGACACAGTAAATTCTATTGGGGAAGTGAATATAATACTATCAGCATTTGTGATGAATTGTGAACATTGTGCCTTCATCTCACATGAGTTTGGGGACTGAAGTGGATTGTAATTTCAGGGAAAAACAGCAACTCAACTTGTGACAAAATCTTCTTGTTTAAACATAAAGTGTACTTTAAAGGAGGCATTCTGGAATTAATGCACATAGGGCTAGAAGCACAAAACAATGTTGTGGTCGCAAACAGCTGATCTGCCGAATTTCAGACCTCAACGGAGGTGGTAAGTATAAAGTTGGCAACACACAGTAGAAGTGACAGATTTTTTATTCCGTATACAGCAAGTAAATACACATCCTCCCTGCTTGGCTGCCTTCCATTCCAAACTATTGCACATTACACAAATATTGACCAGTGCAGGATTCTGCACGAGCTAATAGGGCTATGCCACACATCCCTCCTCTTAAAACAACTAACTGATATCTACATTCAAGAAAAGAAACATTCCTAATAAATTCAATCTAAATTGTAAATGCACTATATAATCTTATTAGCACCAGAGCTGTCCACATTACCCCATAAGAAAATCCTTGAATTTCCATGGTTGCATCACCATCCTACCATCTCTTGTAACTCTAATAGTTGAAACATTGTTACCATGGCACCCTTCACCATCTCAGACAGCTCCCGACAAGTCAGTGTAATCACTCTCAGGTCCGAAGTCAGATACTCCAGACTCATTCTTTCCTCACAGCCATGTTCCTTACAGTACACAGTCATTTTATCCCTACATTCAACATCATCCTACCATTCGTGCTGATTTTGTAGTGCGAAACAAGCTCTTGCGCTAAATCACACAGCAAGCAGAGAATATATATGCCTATTTCTGCCCGTTTGCAGAACTCTGCATAATCTCATAGAGTTTTTTGTAACTCTGTAGACTTCCATGGAGTTAATTCTGCGAGTTCCGCCCAGGGCTACAACTAAAGGGGCCAGCCATTTGGTACTCTCCACTGGTTCTATAATAATACCATTCATCAGTAAGTTGTTTAATTCAACTTGCACCCCATTTCTCACACTGAATGGTATTTTCCTGACTTTGTGACACACTGGTTTTGCCCCTCCCTTCAATACAATCTTGTGGGAAAACCCCTCAAGTTTACCAATGATACCTGAAAACACACCAGAGAACTGGCTTCCTATTTGCGCACCCATCCTTGCTTCCTCACTGTCAATCAACATGACAGGTTCATGCTATTGGGATTCAATGTTATACCTAATGCTTTGAGATCCATCCAACCTAATACAGAGGGACCATACTGAGCAACATGCAACTTGCATTTTACTTGTCTACATTCAATACAAACAACAACTCCCTTCATCCCAACATAGGAATTTGCTCCCCTGTATAGCTGAGAGTGTGCACATCAGGTGACAAAAGCCCTGGACCTAATTTTCCATAGACCTTGTTGTCCCAAACAGCCTTGTTCATTATTGTGTAAGGTGAGCAAACTTCTACCACTACCTGTATTTCAACCCCAACTATGGTCATTTGGCAAACTAGTTAGGATTACCCACCACCAATGTTCAAAACTGTATGGTTAATGCTCAAAACGCATTCTAGAGCACAACCTTCTTCCACTTTGAGGATTCAGACTCAGATTTCTCCACCACACACTTGACTTTCTGTTTCTTCCTGCACACTTTGGCAAAATGCCTAATGACGCCACAATATGAACATTTCCGTTGAGTAGCAGTGTCTTTTTTGTCTTTGCCAAATGATTAACATTGCCACATCAAAAACATTTACGATTCTTGTTCACTTCTCTAGCATTTTGTTTCGTCCTGGCCCTCATTACTCTTGGTTACATGTTTATACTCATATTTTGATGTGACTTTGCACACTTGGAAATTGCCACATTCCTGCACTGTATTAGGCATGTTACTACTAGTTACTGCCCTGGCACATCTTTTTGACATCTCCTTCTTCTTTGCAATGGCAATGAAATAAGGATCATCTAGGCCCCATAATGTTTGTTGGAGTTTAGAATCATTAGTATGCATGATAACTTGATCACGAATGAGCTCTTCATCCTTCAAGGAAGACTCACCTATGACCCATCATCTTTCTTTAGTATGCATGATAACTTGATTATGAATGAGCTTTTCAAGCAAACTGTCAAATTTACAGGTAATGGCCAACGACTTTAACGCTGCAACATAATGATCAATTGACACAGAAACACCTTCTTTACATTGAAAAAATGGAACCTGTCAATGGCCATGCATAATGTCGGCTGCAATAGTTCCAATGTCTTCAAATGCATTCCTGAAAATGTCAGTTTCCTCGCTTGTACTAATATTTTTTCAATGTGCCCATACATTTGCTGCCCTTCTGGACCTAAAGTATGCAACAAAATCTTTTTCTTCATTAACGGAGAACATTCTTCAAATGTATCATCTTCAATAGTTGTGATATCATTTAAGAAATATTCCTTCCATGCAGGCCATATCATTTGAGGGTCCCCAGGAACTGGAAGAAATGCTTGAGGAGGAGTAAGGCTGAACGCTTGTGGTTTACACAGTACAAGTAGTACAACACTAATGAACAAAACGCCATATAATTTGAATGGAATAAGGAAGAAGAAATTGCTTTTGTTCAAGCCTCAACACTTGTTTAAGCTTAAGCACACACAAACATTTGAATGAGTAGCATAAGGGTAATAAGTTTACCCCAATCCGTCTTGACCAAATATACTTCAATATTATAATGATTTCAAGTCACATGAATCCTTAGAAATCCTTAGAAGGTGATCCTGACCAACAGGTGAAGCTTACTACGGAGATCGGGTTTTCTAAACACATCAAAGATGGCCACCATGTGAGGTGGCATGGGAGGCACAACTGAGGTGGAAAGCTTTGCACGTGCAAGGTCTTGCTGTATCCAATACCGCATGCGCTACGAGCTCCCACCATACCCAACGAAGTGCAAGGGGCTTCCACACACGCAGAAGGAATTCGGATTCTCCACGGTGTCTGGGTCCAACTCAAGGAGAAACAGCAATTGAGACTTTGCCAGCATCACCACCAACATTTCTGTTCTGTAAATGCTGGCACATGGAGTGAACACTGCACAGACATTACATCAAGGACGATCGATTGCGTGGTAAGTTTTGTCGCCCACTCGTCACCAATATAAAGTTGGTAACACACAGTAGAAGAGGTGAATTATTTTTTCTGCAGCATGTAAAATACACGTCCCTCCCAATTGGCTACCTCCATCTGCCTCCCATTCCAAACCACCCAACATTCCACACATATTTTCTCATGCAGGATCCTCAAAGAGCTAATAGGGCTATACCACAGTAAGCCATTCACAAACAGTCCCCGAGAGACATCTTCCACTTTGTGAATATTGACAAAAATATTTTGTAAGAGAAAGCAGTGGTCTCATTGTGTTTTTTAACACATCCTATTTTCCTTTAAGGAAAACAGGTTGCATTTTTTAAATAAAACTGTTCTATTTAAAAATAATCAGAGACATGGTGGTCTTGTGACCTCAGTGGTGGTGGGTGCGATTCCCAGTGGGTCACAATTTGTGACCTACCTCTTTAATATTCATAAGGTAAGATGAGTTTGATGGTTCGCAAATTATCTCACTGGTTGTTAAACTACTGGTGGCAAATTGCGACCAGTATTTAGTGACCATTTCTTAGTACATCTGGCCCATATTCAATTGTCAAGAGTAAACTGAACACTGTGACCTGTTGCAAGCAATTTCGTCTACAGCTGGGAATTGTGCTTTCAGCACACAGAGTATCTTTGCGCACAATCCCGTCTGCTTTTCATTATTACCACCATCACAGCAGCGATAATGTGTACTGTGTAATCTGCCACTGACACAGCAGACCTTTCTGAAGAGTGTGAACATAAGGGCATGTCCCCATGGAGTCTGCAGATGATAGAGATGCTGCTTCCTGTAGAGAACCTGATAGAGAGGTTTCTGCAGACTTGAATCTTGTCTTTGATCTTCCATTTATCTGAGAGCAAACGGTAAAACCTTCATTTGTGTTCTATTTCTTCTATTTCTTAAGCCATATCCAAGAAGAAATGACCTAGATTGGGCGTCTCTCTCAAAGTGTCTAAAGCAGCATCATAATTATGTCATAATTATCCGAATGAAGGTGGCAGCGTCCGCCAACGCAGGCTTTCATAACAGCCGAGAATACATTGAAGGTCAAGTCGGCTTAGAATATACAAGTCAAGTTTCATGCTTAATAGCAGCATTTGATGTATTTAAAATGGAATTCTTCACATTTTTATAAATAGGTCAATTGAGAAACAGAAAAATGTGATAGTCACAGTGGTTAAATGAGAAACTTTCTAAGAGGCTTATTGTTTTTCACAATTTTTTTGTTATTTAACTGTAAGACTCTACACTGCTTACCATTCCAAGAGGATTCACTCTTAAGGCACTGTATAATGTAAAATGCTGTATATGACTATTATCAGGTTAGTTCATCAAGGCAAATTATGTGAATTTAGCACAACTGTAAATATTTACTTAAGCATGTAATATCGTTGAAAGGAGGTGTGGCTCTGCAATGTTGCTGAGTGAAAGTGTGGAACCTCTTGTGACCTTGGAGGCTCTGAGGTGCAGAGAGAAGTGAAGGAGCACTTGTCCTCTGCAGGGAGTCAACAGTCATGAATAAGCGAGCTGCTGTATACAGGAGCCGTGAGGCAGCCCCAGAAACCACATAATGCCATGGGGTTGTAACTGGTGCAAACATGATCTTAGAGTCGGTTTCACGCCTGACTAAACCTCAAATCACCCAATAATCCTGCAAGAGGTGCAACTGCTGCTGTGAAGATTCTCATAAGAACTCTGCACCTAAGAGCAACAGCGACCTGAAGAACCTTTAAGAGTGTGCAACTGGGACCTGAGACACCAACTCTTGTTAGCAACCATTCCAAAACCCTTTGAAAAGTTACCACCAAGTGGCAAAGTGACTGGTGATAAATCTGCTGACTGGCATGGTCTCCACACAAATCACGGCAGACTAGCAGAGTCACTGGGCAAATCACGTGGTGCGGTGAGCTGCAGACTAGTGCACGGATATACTCAAGAGCCAGAGGTACTAAAGCCAGGAATTCATGAACTCTCAGAAATGTCTCACTCATCAAACTAAATTGGAGTGGAACAAGGCCATAACTTTGAAGACTCAGTGCTGGGATGTTTGTAAGGACAGACGGTGAGTCCCAGAATCAGTGAAACTACTCACGCATTCAAAACTGAGTCTACAGCTTCAGTTATTTTCAGGCTGTTCTACATGTATAGAACCTTATGCCATTATTATTTCTGTGTGTAGTATTGCATATATCCATACATATATACATGTGGTTTTTACTATATTGTTTGCAAACTGACCTAGTCAATCAAATAAATGTGCCAAACAGAAATATACACAGCAGTGATATTACTATGAGATGTCAGGCCTTTGGGTCCATGGTCTCTGGCTCTATGTACAGCTAAGCACTTAGGGCCTTATTATGAGTTCAACGGTCCTCCTGTCAGCCTGCCACTGCTGTGCTGACAGTAAGACCGCCAAGCCCGTTGTGTGCCTGCCTGCCAGATTATGAGTGTATTCCAGGGTGGGTGAGTGGTTATGTGGTGGTCTCATGGTTGCGGCTGTTTAAGGCTCATAGGAGAGCCTTAACAGCAAACCATCACCGTAGGAGTGCCTGCAGCATGTTCCTGCCTGGTGTGGCATCCATGCCACTCCATGCAGGAATGGGGTGGAATTCCAGGGGGCACAACATATCCCCGCAGCATGCATTCCCAGGCCCAGAAGCTGTAGGGGGCCCTGTTAGGGTCCCCTTAGTTGCCTCTCCGCCACCCTTTTCATGGCGGGCTATTACTAAAACATATTAAGAGAAAAATACTAATAATATTTAATTATAAACACAAACAATATATATTTTCAAAAAAAGGATACACATACAATACATTACACAGAAAAATTTCTAAAATATCATTTCAAAAATATAATACAATAATTTACATTAAACTAACTTTTTATATTAAATCAAATCAATACATATTAAAACAATCTAAAATAATCAGATAAAAATATTTGACTTGGAAGCATAAAATTCACTACACCCATATCAATCAGACCAATAGTAGGGAAAGTGTCAACACTTTGGAATGATTAGAATTACTATTACTGCTACAACATAAGCAAAGTTAGGAAAAGAGTTGGAGTTTGGAGAGGGATAGATTTAGCATTCCCACTCAGCATAAGCAACAGTTGAGAAAGTGTTAAACTTTGGAGGGGTAAGATTTACTATTCCTCTTCCAACATAAGCAACAATAGGGAAAGAGTTGGACTTTGGAGGGGTCAAATGTATTATTGCCACTCAAACTCCAGCAACAGTAGGAAAAATGATGACTTTAGAGATGTATTTATTTATTTTGGTGTCAGATCTACTATCCCTACTGCAACATAAGCATCAGTAGGGAAAGTGTTTGACTTCAGTGGCATCAGATTTACTATTCCCATCCCCATGTAAGAAACATTAGGGAAAGAGTTGGACTTTGGAGGGGGTTACATTTAGTATTCCCACTTAGACATACACACCAGTAGGGGAAGTGTTGGACTTTGGAGGGGTCAGATTTGCTATTCCCTCTGCAACATAAGCAACAGTAGAGAAAATGTTGTACTTTGAAGGGTCGGATTTACTATTCCCACTCCAAACTAAGCAACAGTAGGGAAAATGTTGATTTGGAGGTGTCAGATTTATGATTCTCTCATCATCATAAGCAACAGTAGAGAAAGTGTGAGACTTTGGAGGGGTCATATTTTGTTATTCCCTCTCCAATTTAAGCAACAGTAGAGAATGTGTTGGACATTGGAGGGATCTACTTTTCTCACTCCAGCATAAGGAAAGGTAGGGAAAATGATGAACTTCGGGAAACTTAGATTAACGTTCCCAATCCTAAAATAAAAATAAGAAAAATAAATAATATAAAATAAATTACCATAAAGGGGCTGATTTTGATGTCCGCCCGACACCAACTCGGTCACTGTGACCAACAGACCTCTGGTCGGCAGTCCCAACCGCCTCATTAGAATGTGAACAAACACTGTTCGGTCACATTCCTGCATTTCCCATGGGGAAACCGTAAACCCGCTGTGATACATGCTTCCTGTAGAGAAATGGAAGGTGCAGTTCATCCCTGCACCCCGTGGCAGGCCCCTCAAGAGGCCTGCAAGGGGTTGCAGGGATTAACAGGTGGGCATGTTAATCATGCCACCATTTCAGAAATCACACTTTCTGACATGGTTTCCATGTCGGACAGGCCGGCATGGAAACAATGCTGGAAACCGTGCATCGTAAACTCAATCCCTCAAGAGATTACTGGCCGGCTTCTGACTGGAGCCCCACGGAATCCTGCTGGATTGACTCGGGGGTTTAGTTTCCGACTGCCTAGATCAAAATTAGGTGGTCTGAAAGTAAACCGAGCGGCCCATTACAATGCAGCCCTGTAGGCTCCGACTGTCAGTCAGACCCCTTATGGGCCGCACCATAATCGGTCCCTCAATCTATTTCCACAAATTACAAAAATCATATTTTTTGAATTATATTATTGATTTGCATAATGAAAATTAAAAACTCCAAATTATTATGCAAAATGAACCATATAATTAAATAAAAAATCATGTCAAATAAAAAATAACACAATATAATTACCATACTTCATACTCTACAACCTCTCAAATCCCAACAAACACAATAACAAATTCAATTAATAGAAAAAAATAACAATACATATTTTTTTTTTAAACTCTGCTATAAAATTAATATATAAAACCCTAAAGAAGAAACATCTTTATTACTATTTCACCTATTAAAACAAACAATTAAAAACCAATAAGATTTTTTTTTATAAACGATTAAAAAATAAAAAACATGATTAATAATCAAATTAATAAATTGCAACTTATAAAAGTTATAATACATTAAAAGAGATTTACAAAAATATCCCTCCCAATTCCCCTTCAACCCTCCAAAATATTTAAATAAAAATTAAAAGAAAGTGTGAAATATATTGCCTAATCATACACAACTAAATTGAATTAAACATACTTAACATTAAAATGATAACTTCTATATTCAAAAACTAGTAAGACTAAACAAATGAATTAAAACTTATATTAATGACTGAACTATATAACTCGATTTTGAAAAACTATATATAAGTCGGGGAATGGCACCAAACATAGCGGACATCTTTTGCTGAAGCTCCCACGCTGAAGCTCCTGATGGTGACTATATTCTTGCAACGTGCTGCTCCTCCTACTTTTCATCTATATCAGAATGAGGCACTCAAGGTACTGTTGAGTTTGTTCCCTCCCAGAACCTTACTCCTTGCTGCCATCCTATGTCTCCAGGATGCCCACGAAGCCCCAGCCTTGATGGGGATTCAGAGCGGCCAGAGATATCGGGATCGTTCGCTCGTGAGGCGCCTTGATGACTCTTCTGGTGTTTCCTCTGTGTACTGCACAAAACCTGGGATGAGATTAGTCTCCTCCAGTCCTTGGCAAGTCTGGGAATGGCCGTGCCACTGGAAGCCCTGTCGGCTCCCCACCAGCAAGGGACCTGCTCCACTATCATATGGGAGATACAAAGCCTTGTCACATCCTGCTGCCTCCAGCACTATATGCTACTCTTACTTCCTCTGAATCCTTTGACTGAGCCTGTAGCCTGCTGCCGCCATTGCTGTGTCCCTTGGGCTAGTCTTGTTGGAGGTTCTTGGCCTTCTACCCCAATCTGGCACCTACAGACATCAGTGATGGTCCACTCCTGAGGAGATTTTGGCACTGACAGTCTTGAGACCTACCTGGCTGGAGCATGGTGCAGGGGGGGTTCTGCAGCTGCGGCCCACATCTCTTGCCGTGGATCGCTAAGATCACTGAGACCCACATCATTTCTATTCTCACTAGATTCCTAGAGGAGAATAATTGCTTGGACTTTTCTCAGAATGGTTTCCGCCCAGGTCATAGCATGGAGTCTGCTCTCCTAGCTGTCATCGAGCATCTTAGGCTTGCTCTAGATGAGGGTCGTATGTCGGCTCTGATTCTTTTAGACCTCAGTGATACGGTTTTTCACCAGATCCTGCTGCTTAGGTTGGAAGAGGCGGGTATTGTGGGCTCTGCCCTGGATTGGTTTGCCTTCTTTCTTTCTAATAGGTCCTTCCAGGTGGTGGCCCCTCCAGTCGCCTCCACGACCCACTCCAACAAACAAGGGGTTCCTCAGAGCTCTGATTTGAGCCCCATGCTTTTTAACCTCTATGTCCAACCTTTGGCAGTTCTGGCGAGGAGCAGAGGGCTCACAATTGTATCATATGCTGATGATACACAGCTGGTAGTCGCGCTCTCGGACGACACCGTGGGGGAGGCCTCTAAGTTTCAGGACGATCTTACGGCTGTTGCTGAGTGGATGACTGCCAACTGTCTCCAACTGAATTCCAGTAAGTTCAAGGTTCTGCTGGTAGGGAGAGACCCGGTGCTATGGGGGGAACGTTGGTGGCCTGCCATACTGGGCTGTGCTCCCACCCTTAAGCAGGTGGTGAAAGATCTAGGTGTCTGGGGTGACTCGGCCCTCAGCTTTCAGTCTCAAACTAAGAAAGTTGCAGGGACTTGCTTTGGCATGTTATGAGTGCTCAAACCACTGCTGGGGTTCTTTGACCCATCCATCAGGCAGATTAATATTAAGGCGTCCATCCTGTCAAGACAGGACTATGCTAATGTACTCTATTTAGGGGTCAACAAGACTGAAGTCCTGAGACTTCAGAGAGTCCAAAACGCTGCGGCCAGAACTATTCTGGGCCTCCCTGGAACCTGTCCCACTTCCAGTGCGATTTGTCTGCTACATTGGCTGCCTGTTGCCAATCGAGTGGAAATCAAGACCCTTTGTACGACGTTTAAAATTCTGAAATCCTCCTCTCCTGGCATTTTGTCAAACCCGCTCTCATTCTATTCTCCCTCGCACCAACTTTGTTCGATAGTACAACACCTGGTGACTGTGCCTCTCATGAGGAGGGCACGGTCGGGCGAGTGCTCCTTTTGTTTATTGGCTGCCAAACTTTGAAATACTTTGCCACTATCCATCCGTGCCATGAATAACTATCTGGATTTCCGTATGGCCATTAAAACTCGTCTTTTCCCTTCATTTTAATGTTCTCTCTCCTGTCATAAGCTTCCATGTTTCTGCCTTAGCGCTGGGACGCCTCTTTGCTGAGACAGCTGTGCGCTCTACAAAACCTGCTAACATAACATACCGTCATATGTAATTCGAGACCATCAGCTGGGGCACTCCTAACTACAGGTGACCCTCTTAATTCTCATTCAGCCATCCCATGTGACTTCAGGACCACTGCTGGATCGGTTGGCCACCCTCTTTCCTTCAGGACCAATATCGACTGAAGTGGCTCTGCGACCAGTGAGATCTCGCTGACCCTAACAATCCTTCTGCCAGAATTCATTAATTCCCTGTCTCTGGATCTGCCCAGGCACTGTTGGATATATTTGGGAAAGATTCATTGGACACAGCCTTTGAGGCCCTTCTCCTCCATCCTGGTTTTGTGCGCAGCTGACACTAGGGTACGCATGTCGGGTCCAGGGTTTTTCAGACTTCATCTGCTGTCTTTAACCTCCCGGTGGGTCTAAATGTGCTGCTAGTGCTTCTCCTCGGTTGACGAGGCTCAAGAGGCTGGCAAGTGGGTCTTTTACTTTTTTTGCTTCACCAGATTATGCAGATGCACGATTCCTAACTCTTCTGCATGTCTTCAATGACGAGCCATTGCAAAGCAGTCAGAACTAGTGCTCATCCTCCTGGACACTTGGATAGAGCCGTTCCATCCTCTATAATGTCAACCAACTCTGACAAAGTGCACTCCTTAATGCAATTGAGGGCTTAAGATCCTCCATGGAGGGGAAAGTTGATGCATTGACTGTTGACTTTAACATTCTCTGGGATGATCACAAGAAGCTTGCAGAATGAGTGACTCAAACCTAGAAGGACCTTCAGCATAGTCCACTGCTCTTTGCAGTCCCAGATCTTTACTCTCCAGAAACAGATATGTGACTTAAATGAGTAAATTTAATTTCTCAAGGGCAGAATGAAGGATGCAAAGGGCTGGTCAAGGCGTAACAAATTTGCAAAGGGGGCCTGTCTGAGGGGCTGGAAGGTTAATCTATAATAGACTATCTTGAAACATGGAACACATCATTTATGATCCCCTCTGACCTGTCCTCCTCCTTCTCCCTGGAAGGGCCCATAGAGTTCTGACCTGCTGCTACCTCTCCTGGGCCTACTCCACACCCCATAGTGATGAAGCTCCTAACCTATAAAGACCGGAATGCCATGTTGCAAACTGCATGCCAAGACTCAAAGTAGACAACCATCAGGTGCAAATGTTTCCAGATTATACATTGTAGCTCAATGCCATTGAGCATCAGTCTTAGAAGTCAAGTGCAGGATTTGAGAAATGAGCCTCATGTATGCCCTTCCCTTTCCTGCCAAACTAAAAGTAGCCATGGTCAATAGTCCTACTGCTTTTTGGCGCTGGAGGAGGCTTGGCACTGGCATGAGCAGTGGGGCACTACCTCCCAAGCAGATGCCCTCCAAGGCTTGGCGGTTCATCCCATCAGATGTTGCTGCAGTTACAGCCTCATACCACATCAGAGAGGGGACTCTGTGTTTCAGGAAACCACCTGTCACATCATTAGTGTGTATTCTGAAGAGAATGATGGCATGACTGCAGGACCTCACTTTTTATCACCCAATCTCCATCCTTAAATCTGACTATAAATTTGGTAATAAGATGCTAGTGAGACAAATTCTTCTAGTGCTCCCCCAACTCACTTCGACCAGAATGGCTTTATCACAGGCCACAATTTGGCCCAACATATAAGGAGACTTTATTCAATTAAGGAATCAGCACATTACCTTTGGCCCTATTCTTCTGTGCTTTACTGGACCTGGAAAAAGCATTTGATTCTCTCCGATAGGACCATCTACTTTGTTACTTGCAAGCATACTGGTTCTGTCCCCACAGGCTGAAACGTATTCAGCTTCTTTGTAGTTCCCGAATGGCCAGAATATGCCTGGGCTTAAATACTTCTACCCGGTTCCTGGTTTACCAGGGACATTCCAGGGCTGCCTTCTCTCCCCAGTCCTCTTTGACCTAGCTTAGGAGTGTTTGGTGGTGCATGCGAGGGAATGAGGATTGACCTGGGACAATTCCACTACACAGCACACACACTATCTCTCTATGCAGATGATGTGTTGTTGTATATTCCTGACCTTCATACAGACCTCCCGCAAATTAGTTGGCTTTTCTTCGACTTTGCTCTTCACTCTGGTCTGAGTGTCAAGTCGGAAAATATCTTGCCTTTTTCCCCTGGTCCCCTGACTTCCCAGGAGGTCCTTGATTTAGGGGGAGGCCCCTCTCTTGGAAGGACACCTCCTTCCACTTCTTAGGCACCAAAATATATCACTCTACCTGCAATTTCCTTGACATTAACACTAGTAAAACGATCCAAGCCATTAGAATGCAAATAGGCTTTTGGAAAGCTTTCCCCTTGTTAGTCGCAGGAGGCTTATTCAGCTTAAACCTTTTAATGGTTCCGTGACTCCTGTACCATTTTGTCTACTTGCCCATTTTTCTCACTGGAAGGATATTTCAAGACTTTCAGTCTCTTGTTGGGAACCTTATTTGGCGCAATAAGCAACATAGAGTAACGCTTATGAAGCTTCAGCTCCCAGTTGACTGTGGAGGCCTTGGAGTCCCCGACTACAGTGTTACTGTAGTTGTGCCAGGCGGCACAACTACAGTAACACTGGCTGGCAGGGAAGGACCTTTATGTCCTGTCCACTGATGGTACCAACTGGAACAGCTCCACCCTCTATAACCTCTTGACTAATTATTTATAATATATGTTCCTTATAGATCAATAAAATGTAATTATTTTGAAAAAATCCCTTTTTTCTTATTTGTTGTTGGATTTTTGGGTAGTACTAAGGGAAGTGTATTTATTGTATTTATTTACTTTATATGTCGTTATTTTTTTGATTTTGTAATAAGAAAAAAGGGATTTTTTCAAAATAATTACATTTTATTGATCTATAATTAACATATATTTTATTTGAAATAGGTTTAACCTTTTTCATATATATATATATTTTTTTTTTAATAATAGGAGTTGGAATAGTATATCTAAACTAGGGGTGGGCGGAATTTGCGAAAGTGACTTTCGCAAATTATCGCGAAAATGTTACAAATCTCCGCAAACACGCGGAAATATTGCGAACATGCGGAAGTTTTTTTCCCGCCCGTTTGCGGTATTTTCTGCATGGTCCATGGATATGATACACAATGATGTTTAAGCAAACTATAAATACATTGTATTCCTGCCTTCTATATTCTGTTCCATAATATTCTTGCATGGACAATATTCTTGATAAAATATTCTTGCGTTACAATATCTTTTCTTCAATATTTTCGTTGAATATCACTTAGAGACCAAAAAGTGCAGAGCATCCCTGGAAAAAATTCCATTCCATGCAATCTTAGTTTGGAAATCCTACCAGTACTTTTACTGAACTGGGAAGAGGTGTGGCGCAGTGGCCAGGGCGACTGACGCCAGACGCTGGGGATCACGGTTCGATCCCCGGCACCGGCGGCAGGTCAGCCCAGCACCATGTGACTCTGGGCAATAGCTCGCTTAATCTTCCCGACGGCCCCCAGTGCCGGGATGCTTACGGGTAGCTGTGCGCTTTACAAATACTGGATTTACATTTACTGAATCCACACACAAAGTCAAGAAATTATGTAGCTTGGGGAAAATTGGGACAGGAAGTGTAAATCATTTGATGTATGCAGATTTAAATAAAACCTCTGCAAACATTGATTAAAATGTGACACAGATTGCCTGATTAGGAATTTGGCAGACTTACCACCAAACCACTGTGGCGGCGGTCCAAAACACACCGCTGAGTCAGCTGTGTTGCACCAGACTCATTACAATGCATGTAGGTTGAGCGGCTGACTGCCACGATGGTGTGCTCCCCGCGAGCGATGTGGCAGACTGCAATGCTAGTGATTAGTACGCCAACGCCATGAGGGTGGAGTATTGCTGCCCAGCAAATTACAGAAATACGTATGTACTGGTGGGCCCCTTGCAGCAGTTTCCCAACGGTGGGAAACTGGCACTTTTCATGCTCACCAAAACAACTGAACAGAAATACAACATAACTGGTGTTCGTTGGCCAGTTGGAGACATCTGCGTAGCACACTATAAACCACACCCAATTTCCGACCTCACTCCTTTCCCACTCCACAGCTCCAGAGCATTTGTGAGGTAAATCTGGGACAAAGAAGGCAGGCTATTTGTTTTCCATCACTTGTCACTCTCCACACACTTTTCCTGCTCTTTTACTTTTTCTCCTGGGTGTGGTTAGTTGTTGTTCTGTTAGTTCCTTCATCTTTTGATAGCGGCCAGAGCCAAAAATCCAAAGTTTTCTGAACAAGAGTTGTCAGTCATGGTGGATGAAATCATTAGAGTAGAGAAACATCTCTTTGGAGCCCAAGTCCAAAATAGTACAATCACTCAGAAAAGGGAAATGTGGGACAGAATAATATGCAAAGTGAATGCTGTAGCTACCATACCATGCAAAGAGGAGGAACTGAGAAACAGGTGGAAAGCCCCGAGGTCAAGGGTGCGGAAACGGGACTCAAAGCAACACCTGAAGGTCCAGAGGACTAGTGGTGGTCCTCCGAGCATACCCATAAATCTTTTCCTCTGGGAGAAGTTCTTGGCCATCCTACACACTGAAGGCTTAAATGGAATACCTGGAGGAGCAGAGTCTGGTAAGTGTCACTTTACAAGCTCACATAAAACCTAAATCCCCTGTTTGTTGACAAACCACCTCTTAACAATGTGATTTCCTCATATTTCCCTAACATCCAATCAGACATTTTTATTTATTTATTATTTATTTATTTAATTATTTACTTGCCTCCGTTAATGCATATTCCGGTGTTTACTGCCCCCCACACTGCCCCTCCCCCGCCTCACCGCCTCATGAAACTCCCTCCACGGCCCGCTACTGATAATGTGAAAAGGTATGTCACACTAACCAGTTAGATAGTGTAGACAAGTTGGGTTAGACATGACTACAACTACCATGCTGCCTTGTTTCAGTTACCCAAAACAAGATGGAAATGTGCTTTTGCAGAGTGTCACATGTCTCACAAATAACAACTGAGCTTCAATTCTCATGGAGTGAGCAATCTACATCCAATGCTCTCCTCAGAGTCATGTCATTATACTGTCCTGTATGTAGCCATGGTCTCAGCAACTGAAACAATTGATGGCATGAGTGACCCCGCAACTAGTGTGTTTGCCGAATATAGAAAGCCATGAGCCCAAATCAAAATATTTTAAGTGACAGGTGATCCTTTGACTCTGCACTGCTCACATGATCACTAATGGCAAAGACACAACCAAGTTATATCATCAACTGTTTTGTACTCAGCTAGGCCTTGGAATGGTCCAATTCATGTCACATCTCTACTGTGCTGGATAAAATAGTTTATAGATGTCATATATACTTACTAATCTAACTGGCTACAATGCAGGACATGATATGAGCTGGGTATCAGAAGTACATTTGTATGGAATCTGAAAATGTCTGCTTAACATGTGCATTACCACTGAAATCCATCAACACATTAATCTCTACCCATTACTTTTGTCCTTCTAGGTTTTACTAACTGTGTTGGAGGAGTTATCGACAGGGACATCCTGGAGTGCGGTTGACGAGTGGCGACAGCTACTTTTTACATGGGATGCAGGGCTAACAAGTGGACGCATCCCGTTCTGGTGTGTTGCTGGTACGAACCTTGGTAGCAACCAGTGGGTGTGTCAAGCATCGGTGAGGTGGAGACTGGTCCCCTAGCCCTGATGAATTTGCTGGAAATAAGTGGCAATGAAACATGTAGGCCTTTCTAAGTGAAATGGTCTAACACATACTGTTGGACCTGGCCCTTTTGGCAGGTTCACCCCTAAACGCTTTGCATTTATCCTAGCCTTTTTCCCTATGTAGTGTTAGTGGTTTTAGGCCTCTAGGCACTTTACCACTGTGTCCCAGTGTAAAGTGCGTGTGCTCTGTGTTACATTTAGTGAGACTGGCCTGCCCTCCCATAGGAATGCATTGGGGATTCCCTTCTCAGTGTGTGGTAATGGTAATTCCTGTTATGAGAGGAGCTGTGTGGTCAAGTCTGGTATGTGTGAGATCGTGAGAATAAATGCTGCGCAATGGTGTGCGCAGATTTAATATAACTATAGGAGAAATACCACTTCTGGAAGTGGGCATTTCTGTGTGCTATTTTGCCTGCCAGCCTGATGTGGAGAGCATGTCTGGCTTGTGATTGACAGGTGCTGGATGATGTGGGGAATTCCAGGAGCCAGGGTGAGTCAGCCCAGTGGTGAATAGAGAGATCTGCATGCAGATGGGAGAGAGGAGTTGCACCTGGGACCTGAATAGGGCTGTGCCTTCCCTCCACAATGCTGGCTCCACCCCCTGTGGTGCGTCTGAGCACCTAGCCCCCACCTGACAAAGCAGAGAGGAGCTGAGCACAACAAAGTGCTCCAAAGCTCCCCTAAACCAGTTCTAACTGGTATCCCCAAGCCCTATGCTTACAGACAAAGGAAAAAGGTGTATAAAAGAAGGGGCTGTAACCCCATGAAAAGGTTATTTTGTGCTTGTGTTCTTGAGGGGACACTCTGCCAGGAGGAACCGCTGCAGGACCCAGCTGCTGTTTCCTGGGGGTCCCTGCATGCTTGCCTGCCTGGCTGCGCTTTGCTGGGGTCTCCCCAGCACCGAAGATCCTCTAATTCTGCCTGTCTAAGGACTTTGTGGACACCTAGCGCCTGGGAGGGCTTTTATGCAGACTTTGACTATGAGGAGCAGCGCTTCTACTTTTAACTGCAGCAGGGTGCTGCGAGCATTTTAAAAAGGGGATTCCCCCGCATTTGTGCCTCCTCGAGCAGGCGTCCACCCTGCTTTTTGGCGGTTTTCAGCGGGAGCCTACCCCACGTATTTATGCCCGTTAATGGGAGCCTACCTCGTACTGCTGCCAAGAGAAGGAGCCACTGAAAACCCTGAGGGCCGCCGCGCTGCCCGCGGCGACCCGGAAGTTGAACTGTGCAGCCTTGGTTGTGGGCGGTGCCTGAGAGTGGCCCGGAAGAGATGCGCTGGTCAGGAGCCCAACCCGAGCTGGAGCACTCCGAGGCGGTAGAGCGAGGAAGAATCCTGCGTCTCCCAACGGGGCTCCCAAGAGTGAGGGAGAGCCCCATGGTACCAGCTGAAGAGGCGGAGGAGAGCTGCGAAGCCGGGAGAGAGCTGAGGGGAGAGAGAGATTCCCCTACGGCCGCCAGCACAGGACTACAGCGCCAGCCTCGTGATCCCAGGTAATGGACTTGCGGAGGGGAGCGCTGCAGGCGGGCCGTGTCCTGCCGGTTTGGGAGTTGTGTCGGCCGGCTCACACGCGCACCATTTCAGGTGTGTGGTACCGGGGCCAGCCAGGAGTGGGGCATTTTTGTAACTCCCGCCATCTTAGCAGAGTGGGGTGCGAAAGGGAAATTGCACGCTCAACACCGCAATTGCCGCATTCTTGACCACAATCGCAGCGGGGGCTCAGCTGTACTTTGTTAGGGGTAGTGTCAGGGCATATTGTCGGTGCACGCCCCTGGTGGTTATCCTGAGGCCTCCGTAGGGTCTGCGTGGTTCTACGGCTGCCCCGCCTTGCAGGGGGCAGCTACAGCGGTGGGCCATAGTTTGTTAAGAGCCCCAGTGGGGGTTCAGGAGCACTGCAGTGCCAGCCCCATATTTCCTTGGAGGCATTTTTCATTTAGAGTCCCAGACAGGGGCTCAGGGGGCACGCTGGTGCCCGGGCTCATTGTCAAAGCTGCCCAGCACTTAGTGGGCAGCTGCAACGTTTAGGTTGTGCACCTGCGCACTTTGCTTTCGCTACTTTTGCAGCCAGCCCTGACATTCTGGACGCTGGGCTCATGCTTATGGTGCATGTATAATGTGATTGATGCACCTTGATTTATACCTCTACTATAGGTTATGTGATGAGGTTACTGTCTACTGTAACTTCTGCCCCTAGCGGGATTCATAATTGTGAGGTTATTGTCTATTATGTTTTGGCTCATGAGGTTGACGCATAATGTGTTTGCGCCTGAGGTAATGCTGATGGCCTAATATGTTTATGTTGCAGGATACAATACTGAGTACGGTGTTTGCCAGTAATTACTGGTTGTGTTCTACATTTATTATATGATCTACATGTACTATTTTCACTAAGTGATGAATCTGACAGTGGTCCATGTGGCCCTGTCATGTGTATATAACCCCCTGTAAATATTGCCCAATGCCAGTTGGTACTGTGTACATTTGTTGCTGTGTGCGTGCGCAAACACTTTACACATTGCCTCCGGGATAAGCCTGACTGCTCATGCCAAGCTTCCAAGGGGGTGAGCAGGGGTTATCTTTGGCGTGTAACTCCCTTGCCCTGACTAGAGTGGTGGTTTCTGCCTGGCTTTGGCGCAAGCCTTAGCCAACCAGAAATCCCATTTCTAACACATACCGTTCTTTTAATCTAAGTGTGACCACTGCGATCAATAAAGTATGTATACCTCCAAGTGAGTCACAACTCATTTTAGCTTGGAGAAGCAATTCTTTCTTTTTCACTATGGGGTCCGGTTGATTAAAAATGACAGTAATAAAGATACTGCATTCTCTGTCACCCTTCACCATTTCCTCTTTTCTCTTCACCTTTAAAATTAGGACACTGCCTTCTGTTCTTTTTCATAGTCATGAAAGTTACAAGTGATGATAGCGTGAGCAAACTGGTGAGTACCAACCAGCAGCTCCTTTGGTGATGCTTATGTGAGGTACTTTCTGACCTTTCACATCCTTTTTTAAGAGTTTCCAGTTCTCTTTGGTGTTTCGACAAACATTTATGAATTTGGGCACTGTGAATGTGATATGACTGGCTTTTGGTGAATCCAGCTTTTGGGCAGAATTAGTATTAGTCTGACCCAGTATTCTCAAAGAAGAATAGTGTGCTCTAGTCACCAGGTCTTGTGTTTTGTTGTTTCATTAATGGAGGGCGACCTGGAGACTTTCCCTCTCTTGCTCATTTTGTTTGATTTACTGACTGTGTAACAAGATTTGGAGGTAGATATAACACTTCCAACAATAACAATGTTCTACGCTTCCCAACAGGTCTATCGGCCAGGGCGAGTGGCCACAGCTCTTCCACCGAAGAGATCTACACTGCATCCCAGGAGCAAGCCAACAGGGATGAGTAGAGTCCTGGACATCTTGATGTGGACGACGGTGCTTGTCCATCCAGTCAGGCTGGGAACATGGCAACAGTGATTTTACACAGGCCCACAACACCTCCCCCCTCCCACAGCTGCAACAGCCCAGCCACCAGTAGTCCCCCGCAGGCTCATTAGTACCAGGGATCTGTTAACAATATGCAACAATGGGTGCTTGTACAGTACAGGCCCCATTACAAATGTCACATACTCACAGTCCAGATAATTGCTTAGCTAAGATGAGATGTTGGTTAGGTGAATCAGCAGCTACCATACATTTAACCAAGTCAGGCTGGACTTACTATGGTATGTTGACGGCATCGACGTGATAGTCTTATATATTACAAAAGGTGTCCTGTGAGGCTAGTACAAGGCACACATATTCAATAAGCTGTAGCATTGTGTAGCGCACAGGATTAGATATGTCCACACCACTCTAGTGAGCATCCTCTCACTGACACATATGGCAGGTCAGTCATAGTGTGATAAATTAAAGTCTATGGGACATACACTGATACCAGTCTCTATAGACTGTAGACCTAAAGTCAATGTGCCTGCCTTTCTGCCTTTACAGATGGATGTCAAATTTTGCCTAAAGTTGTGCAGCCTTCTAAAGGCTAGAATATTTTGTCAGGTTTCATTGTAGCTCACATCAGAGTACATGTAGCTCACCCCTGGGGTACTTCATTTGAGTGGGGTACATTTGTGATTTAGGGACATGAACAAGGATAATGTATTCAGCAAATTATTACAGAAGTGTGCATTGGGGTGTTTGTATACCTCAGCATGTGTAATATAGACATGTTGTGTGCTCACTATTTGTGTCAGCTTGCTGCAGATGTAATATACTTGTGTGACATCAAAACTGATGTACATTGACTTTCAGTTACAAAATGTTTGCTTCCTTTCTTGTCAACATCCTTCAGAAGCGTGACATCTGGAAAGCCATCACAAAGATAGTGCAGACCCAGGGGGTCTATAGGTGGCATAGTGTCCATTGCCACAGGTGGGATGACTTGAGACGCTGGACCCAGAAGATCATGGAGGTCCAGCTTAGGCTGCTCTACCAACGTGTGCGGGGTACATGCCACACCCTGACCCCGTTAATGGCCTGCATACTTGCAGGGGTCTATCCTGGACTTGATGGGCAGGTGACGGCCCAACAGCAGGAACAAGGGAGTAAGTCATGACCAAAGTTGCACAAGTGGTTATTTTTTTCATCTCAAAGGCATGCATGTCACCATTTGAACTAAGGCAGACCCAAATTCAAATGAACAAGAGGTGTACACAAATATGCAGGTCTGGTGGTTGGCGAAAAATGATGTCACTTATCCATGAATCTGACATGGGCTCTCACATGGCTGACTCAAGTGATAATTCATCTCATGTTGTTTTATAACCCTTCTGACCGTTGCCCCAAACAGGCCAATTGTCTACATTGTGGAATGAGTGAGGCTCACTCACTACTGTGTGTCACGTGATGGTAGGCCTATCACATGTGGCATAGTATGACGTGCACCTTTGATGCAGTGACTGGACAACATTTCCCATTGGAAAGTTGGGTATGCATGATAACATGTTCCCACATCACTGGTGCAATCAGTAATGGTGCCTACATGTTGGCCTGTGAACCTGTTTCTGTAGTCATGTCATCAGCAATCCTGTGTTCTACATGATGTAACTGCATTCTTAGGTTGATGTCTGACTCAATCCAACATATGTGCGTGTCGGCCACTGAGATTATTTTGTGAGTTATTTGTGTAACTTAAACAATCAATATTTTGCCACAGACAGGACTGTGTTCACATTGGTGAGTATGCGACACATACTCTGATCGATTACTTATACTTCTATGGTAATGTCCAAATGGTGAAGCTATAAACAACATGAAAGCTAGACTTTCACTAATGTGTCAATTTCTGATTTTACAAGGCATAACTCTAGGAATAATCAGTAATGTGAGTTGCACATGTTCAGGTTTGCAGGTTTATTCAATGAGTGGCCAAATGTATTCGGGAGTGCTGTGCAGGTTCGAACAGAGATTATGGTAACATTTTCACTCAGTATTCCAAGCCAATAGTTGTAATCCATACAACTGGGTACTGTAATATGCCAACATCTTGGGAACAAACTTACAATTCATGTTGATGTCACAGATAGTCACTGTGACACATAAACCTTGAATGGCAAATTATCTTTTGCAAATGGTAAGTATGAATGGAGTGGTCAGATAGTCCAAAGATGGGATTGAGATGTCATTAGGGCAATGTGATAACTTATGCTGTGGGCATTTGTTTACTAATCACCCAAATATTTGGCCATACAGGTGTGCGTTCTAGTTTTCAGTGCTACATGTGAAACATTGCAAAGCTAATTCAGATCACCTTACTTTGGACTAATGTGACAGTGGATACATGAGAACTTTGATGTTCCGATAGTGTGGCTTTATCATTTTCGTGTGACCTGATGTCTGCTACTGCACATATTGCTGCAACGTAGCAGTACAACTTTACAAGCAGCATATGTAATAATTTTGTAAATTCAGGGCCTTGTATGAAGACTGGCCAAAAGTATGTTTTGTCCCCTTCCAATTTGTGAACATCTGTCCACTTTGGTGTCCAACATGGGCCAAAGTGTGGAAGGTGGGGACCAATACCAGTAGGAACATCTGGATGACGTGGAGTAAACGTCACTCATGGTCTTATAGCTGTGTGGGGTACTGACATCGCTGTGAGCAACTGTTTACAGGTTATGTACCATGCATTCATGTGTTCAGGCTAATGTTGGAGCCAAAGTTTTGAAACTTGGAGCTGGTGTAATCTGTGCACCTTTGAAATGTTTAGTGTTAGCATCTCATAGTAAGATGTGTTA
The DNA here is from genome assembly GCF_964204655.1 of Triturus cristatus. Lineage (NCBI taxonomy): Eukaryota > Metazoa > Chordata > Amphibia > Caudata > Salamandridae > Triturus > Triturus cristatus. Next base: position 981,721,716 of record NC_140592.1, on the reverse strand, counting down.
CCGAAGATGCAATAAACTGATTTCAATTTTCATTGCAGCATCATCTCAGGCAAGCAAATGAGTCAGAGCCAACATCGGTGGGGTAGCAGCTGGCCACAGTGGTTCCAGTACTTCTGACACATAGGGATACAGTGGACGAGAGGGTGCGTGGATTGCCACGGCAAAGGCTAACTCAGAGTCATCATCCAGTGGACACTTTAGATTGGTGATGGACCACACAGTAAATCTACCGCCATCTTCCTTGTCCACCACCCCATGTTCCAGCTCCACCCTCACAGTTGCTCCACACCCAGTTGCCCGTGTCCCTAAGAGCAGACCTATCTCCTTCACTTCAGGCACCTCAGACTCTGTCCCGTCAACCCTGCTGCAATGAGTGAGGAGGCTATTGATCTCCTAAGGAACATCTCTGTAGGTCAGACTGCATTGCTGCATGCCTTCCAGGGGTAAGACAGTCATCTGCAGCAGATGGTGGCTTACCTGGAAGGCATTCACAGCGCCATGTCTGACCTACAGAGATATTTTCAAGCTCTGGCCTTCTCACTGACCGCAGCCTCTCAAATCCCCCCAAACTTGTGTTTGTCCCCCTACCTCTTGTCCATCCCAATACCCTATTCCCAATCCTGTCCAAAGCACGCACATGCCTTTGCACGCACCCACTCATGCAAACCAAGCCACAAACAAGCACAAATGGAAAAAAGGCAAACACGCATCCAAACATACAGACACCGCACCTAATACCACACTTACAGGTACCCCTACCACCATTGCAAACACCACTGACAAAACAACACCCACATACTTCCACCACTCATCCATCACATCCCCACATAGGACAGGGGACACCACACATGCATGCACACACCCACCATTCCACCCTCACCCACCACAGATACACCCACACCTACATGCACACCCATTAGCACATCCATAGACACACCCACAGCCAGGACAACATCACCATTCATGACACTCATACCCAGCACTTCCACTGCAGCAACATCCATAGAGACATCACCCACACTCTACACACCTACAAAACTCAGACACAATCAATCAAGCACCCAACATACACCAGATAAACAAGACACAACCATACTTGCAGCATATAAATCTAACACACATGCACCTGCACCTGCAACAGGCCCAAGCACATCACTCGAACTCACTTCCTCTCCCTCCAAGTCCCCACTACTTCCCACACTCCCTCTCATGTTCCCTACAGAAGACCCTTCCTTTTCACTCGCCCTCACCACTACCAACCCTCCAACCACCTCTTCAAAAAGGCTTCCTCATCGTACCACAGCCAAGATCACTGCTTCCACCTCCAAATCCACCCCTTCCACTTGCCAGCACCCCCTTCCAAACATCACTCCACCCCTTGTGTCTCCTGACACCCCATCCTAAACGTCAGTCCCCCCCTTCCTCTTCCAAAGTCCCAACTTCACAATCCAAGGACACCCTTTCCAAACCCAAATGTCCTCCTCCCAAATAAGATCATCGAAGTTCCTGATATGCCCAATTGATGCCCCTTTGTGAGGAAGATCCCTGGCAGTGTCCTGAAGAGCAAGTTTAGTGGCACAGCAGTATGCTGGACCACAGAATGAGTACATGGACTGGCCATTGGAGAGATAAAAAAATTGTTTGGTTCAGAACACATTAGTACTGCCATTACTTTTCTAACTGTTTGATGTCATTGTATACTTTGGGATGTGTGTCTACAGTTGTGTTTTTTCACACTGATTGCGGATCCATTTGAAGGGGTTTGTATAATCTGACATTGGAGCCAGTGCTGGAGTTACACAGGAGAAGGAAAACTGTTCCAAGGATGAATGAATTCCAAATTGGGCTGACATTGCATTGGGTGGGATACCATATGTTAAGTATTTCTGCTTGTTTTAGGCAATGTGAACATCATTTACCTTGCACTTCTCCCTATTATGTAGGTTAGATATGTGTTTGATGTGTGCCAGTTAGTTATTTGTTTATCCACACATGGAGGGCAGTGAATAGTTATACATTTTGAGGCCTTTTTATGGACATGTGTCCGTTTAAGTGTGATTACCTTTCACCTACTTTATATATGTGTGTGACAAATTATGTTAAAGCCGTGTTTGATTTCATGACTTGCACTTACACATTCCCCACATATGCATGGCACTTGATTATGCTATTGGTTGTCCTTGAGATAATTCAGGCCACAGGTCCTGTGCACATAGAGGCTTTGAGACATGTGCAAAGGGACTGGGGGCCAAAGTGTCCCCCTGGTAGAGGCAAGCCTATTCTGCAGAGACTGTTTAAATGTTGATCTTTGTATGCTTCTTACACTGATTATTTGACATCTAATTGACATCACATTTATTTTTAATGCGGGTGATGTTTGAGAGTCTAATACAGATATTTAGCAGACAGGGTGTGTTTAGGTTTAATAACATATCCTACCAGAAGTCTCTTTGATATGACAACAGGACCAAGCAAGTGGTAAATGTGAGCATGTTACAGAAAAGAATAGCTGGGATATTGATGGGGAGGTCCTGTGATGTTACAACAATGAATGCACACATCAATATCCCTGGTTCTTACTTTTATACACATGTTAAAACTGGTGACCTGAGCCTGTGCAGTGTCAGTGACCTGCCCAAAGAGGGCATCATGGAGCAGTGCTTGGATCATACATTCCAATTTGTTGGGAACAGAGGCCCACATGACATGCTTGCCCAGGAACCCCATACATCTTTGCATGTCCATGCCGGATGAGCTATTTTCTGAGGAGTCAATGGGAATGGGTAGGTATATGGCTTACCATTAGTTGCGTCCACAAAGGTGTTGATCGTCATCAAGCAGCAGTGGCAGGACGTTGAGGGCCGGCTCCATATCGGACGGGACTTGTGAAGATGAGTAAAGATGAGTTGTGGCCTTATATCTTCCCCCTTCTGCTAGCTCAGATGTGGAGGCTTAACCGCCACAGTCACGTCACTGGTAAGGTACATCATGATTGGGCGGGTGGGGAAACTGGCGGTCCACCGTTGAACAGAAGCATTGGACCATCCTACCCCGACAAAGTCAGGATTTACTGGTGGCAGTGCTGCGGTGGTGTTTTTTCTATGGGAGTGCACACATTGTAATAGGGCAGTTGGACCACCAAGTCTGTAGCGGTGTTTCTGACACCGTTTTGATGGCAGTTGCATTGCTGCCAAACTCGTAATCAGGCCTGGAAATCCTGCCTGCACACCCTGCAGAATATATAGAGGATACATTGACCCTAGAATAAAAAAAAACAAAAAAACATTGATTTAGGTATGACCATTGATATGCCGCCACTTAAGAAAAAAGTGCAGGTTTGCTGAAAAGTCCATGTTCTGGTGATTATTCTGCTGTAAATAGAGAATATTGCCACAATTTAGCATTGTTCAGTATAATATTATGGCTGCTTTTTCAGTCAAAGAACAAATCCATTCCTACTAGGTTAAAAAAATTGGAGAATTAGTAGAAAGTGTTAGAACCCACCTCAAATAATAATCACAGTCCTTGTCAGGGTGACCTATTAAACTCACTAAATAGACCTAAGCTTTACCCTTTGCTAGCTTGGCACAATGTAATCAGGCTTAACTTAGAGGCAATGTGCAAAGTATTTATTAACTGAAACTGAAAATCTAACACAGGAAAAATCTCAAATTTTGAAAACTAGAGTAAATTTTAAAAAACAAAATGACAAAACAAATCAAATAAGAACTAGAGATATGAATTTTTAAATGTTGAATTAAAAATAGTGCCAAAAACAAAAAGCGCCAACCACTGTTATCTGGTTGTGCTAGACCCTGCAAATGTCAAAAGTTAAGGCCGATCGCGATGAATTGCCGTTTGGATACAGAGATCAGTTTTGTACTGGGGAAAGTTTACATTCTGACTTGGAAACCTTTATGGAGGTAATGTGGTCATCCACATGTTGGCAAGGCAAGCTGCAAGCTGGATCCAAAGCGGGGTTCAATGCCAATGTGTTGGTGAAGAGGATAGTCCCTGTCCAGTCATCGACAAAAGCGGGAAAGGTCAAAGCAGACAAAGTCCATGTCCTGGAAGGCCACGCTGTTGGTCCTGTGCTGCTCAGCATCAGTCCCAATGAAGTCTTCCACTTTGGGACTTAAACACGTTTCGGGAAGTGAGAGCTACTTCGATGGATCAAACCAGCACGCTGAGGCAGATTGGCAAAGCGACATTTACCGCTGCAGCTTTGATGGCAATCTTGGTCTGCGTTGGTTCTGCAGGCAGAAAGTTGGCAAACATTTTCTAAATCTTACTCCTGGCAGTTTGAGATCAGGAGGAGTACACTGTTAAACCAGCCAAAGATCCAGGATCTTTGGAACACCACCTGGGGGATAAGACACACCACAACAGAGGTCAGCAGCAGAGTCCAGGGCAGGTCCAATTGGAAGTGTCAGCTGGCAGTTGGAGGAAGAGGGGCCCCTGCAAAAGTTGTGTGTTCCTGTAGTTCAAACAGGAGGTCAGAAACTGGCCCCTGGAGTCACTTCTGGGGTCAAGCTTAATGGCAAGCAAGTCCAGTTTTGGTCAGCTCCTCTACCCCCACTGTGCTTGGCATCAACCTAACTACAGAGAAAAAGAAAGAGAATGCATGCCTATGTGTGAGGTGAGTTTCATGTGCCAGTGATCGGTTAGGCATCCTTTGAACTCAAAAAGGGGCTGAGCACTACCAAAGGACATCCCAAGGACATCCTTGTAGGGTAGGAGTCCCCCACCCTACACCCAGAGCACTTTGTCCCCTGTCTGTGGGCAATATGCATCACAGAACATCAGAGCCATCAGGGTTTAGGTGACAGCTGGAAGGAAATCCCTTTGATTTCAGGCAGGAAAATGACATCTTTCTAAAAGTGTAATTTCCAAAATAGTAATATAAATTCCAACTTGACCATTAAGTTGAATTTCACATTTCTATTACAATTACAAACTGAAGTTACCATTTATTAAATGTAATAGTGTAAACCAATGTTAATTTGTGGGTGTGCCAGCCTTTCCACTGTGAAAAACAACTTTGCTAGTTTTTAAGTGTCAGGAAATGTGAAACATTTAATATACATGCCCTACTTCCTAAACACTATGCACTCTGCCCTACGATCAGTTAGCACCTACCTTAGAGATGACTTATTAGTATTGAAAATTGGGACTTATAAATAAATGTAATGTGGCATTTAGGGGTATTCCAATTCCAACATATTTAAAGGGAAGAGCACAAGCACTTTATCTCAGGTTAGTAGGGATAAAGTGCACAGAGTTCTATGGTTAGCAAAAATAGGTTCATCAAAAACATTTCAAATTATCTGGGGTAATACCACTCAAAAGATAGTCGTTTCGAACAGTAGGACACAACTGAACTATTCCAAACTTGCACATGACTAGAACAGTAAGGAGAAAATGATGATCGTGTTTAGTGACTTCAGAAAAACAAAAACAAATACTAAGGAATGCAAACCGTTATGTTTTTTTATAGATTCAGCTTGATGGAAGAACATAAGTACCCACAAAGGAGCGTGTAAACTTTGAAACCATGTTTTTAGCCTTACATGTACAGGGATGTATTCATTAGGAAAATCCAGTATATGGAAGCACGTTAATGAGAATTCAAGAAGACTACTCATACTCCAGAAGAAGAAACCACAAATTGCCACATTTATAGTTGAGGAAGATGAAACTAAACAGAATTAGGTAACATTCATTGTTACAAATTATAATAAAGTACTGTATGGATGTTAGGGGGGAACCACATGTTCTGCCCTGGCCAGATTCCAGTGGCCCATGGAGGACAGGGCCCCTGCTTCGAGCCTGGCAAATGCCCTTTCCGTCTGCCTTTACATGGCTGTGGGACCGCCATGTAAAGGCTGAGGGAAAAGGACATCCTAATCCTTACGGCGGCGCCTCTGCAGGCACCACCCCATTGAAGAGATAAGGCTCCGAAAGCCGCCCCGACGGGCTCCTTGAGCCAGTCGGAGGTGGCGATTTTACCCCTCCCCCGCCTAAATCGCTCCGACCACCGGAAATGTAATCCAGCGGTCGGACCTATACACTGGATGGCAGGCGGACTTACCGACATCTGAATGAGGCCCAGGATTCCTAACCAGAATGTTTGGCATTTTCAATAAAATAGAAAATAAAAACTTCATCTTCAGTTAAAGTAGTTCTATCTCATTACTCTCTCTCTTCTTACATCCTCATGTTCTATAAACACCATAATATTTACAGTCCAGGAGTCTTTCATTTTTAAAAGCTTGCATATTAATGAATCTTGTGTGTAATATGTGAAAACTCATAGATACCGGAGGGCATATTTATCAAGGTTTTGCCTCATCCTTACGCTACGCGAATGGATGCAACACCTAAATGAGATTTGTGTGACTCTGCGTGGCTAGATAAATCTAGAGTTACCAAGGCAGCGCAAATTGTTGCCTTGCGTTACTCTGTGGCAGGGAGGCGTGTCATCGGTGGAGCATTGGTGTTCCTACATAAGAACTCAAGGATGCTGATGCATTCCCAGATTTACCAACATTGGTAGAACTGAGAATATGTCAGAATTGTACACCTCCCCACCAGAGGCACAACGAGCGGACATTTTTTTCTTTCTCCTCGTTATTTCCACTTTCTGAGTGAGCTGAATTTTGCAGCACACTTAGAAAGAGAAACATGCCTCTGAGGATTGTTTTTGTGCATGAAGGGGCACCTTCCTGCACAAAAACAATCCTACCTGCAACGCAGTCACCCTTGCGCATTCGGGGAAGGGTGCCTGTGTTGGTGCTAGGCAGCAAAAAGAGCACCAGTGCTAGGAAAGGACAGGACTGTGCTGTATAATGATAGATGCAGTGCATTCCTGCCTTTACCTTTCACACAGCGCAGCAAGGTGTCTTGCCTCGTTGCCTGAAGTTTTGATTGATATGGCCCCTGGTTTTATTCCTCTACAGAAGTCCATGTCCTGAAGCCAAACCTCATTGCACATGGCTACACAGGGAATGGGTGCAGGTGCTTTCTAAAGGTCAGGTTCGATAGCCAACTCCTGCTGTACACGGCTGAAGGCCATTCACAATGGCTGTGTGCCATATATAGGGTGTAGGGACGTGGGTCGAAGGCCACGTATAGTGAGAAATGGCTGCTTATTAAATGGATGCAGTTTCTTGTCACAGGACCAGAATTCAACTCCTACTGCAGAAGGCCAAAGGACATTCACAGCAAGATATGGGTGAAGGAGAACATGGGTGTAGGCCCTAGAGCCAACCCTCTCCATGGCTTAATTCATGGTCTAGATCAGAGTTCGACAAACTTTGGGGTGGTTCACCCTTGTGGGGGGGGGGGTAATTGACCTCACAGTGGGGGCTCTAGTCTCAGGCTTTCAGGAGCATTTATTATGCCACTATGCCAGTGAAACACACAGAGAAAACACCACAATAAAACAATGCTATGTTTAGTTAAAGAAAACAGATCGACGGTGTGACACTTTACAGTGGACCATCAGTGACATCATTTGCCACTCTTGCCCTGGCTGGTTGTGTGACTCAAAGACAAGCTATGGGAGGGGGTCCAAATATCCCTCAAAGTCACTGTCTCCTATTTCTGATAAATTCACTGTGGGTACTTTTGTACTTTTAAGTAGACTTGGCTGCCAACAGCATTTTAACAATTCTAAATATGAAAGCATTCTTAAAAGGTATACCTGTCTATAACTGAAATAATGTGTGTGTTAAGTATGTTAAGATCTGACCATTTTCTTGGATAATTGTCAGAAAATATGCTTATAATTTTAGACATCTCAGATATTTTTTTTTAACATGAGGTGAGTGCGGCAATAAAAATTAGAAGACTGTTGGTCTGAATGAACACCACGCATTGTGGGGGGCCCGACCTTGCTGAAGGCCAGGCCTTGGGTCAAGACGCTGTGTATACAACTGAACATCATGCACAGCTGGTGTTGACAACATGAGAGGTGGGTAAAGGGTCTGGGTGATAGGCCTGGCTACATAACCCATGGTCTTGCTAGTGTGCTCTCTCAGGGCAGTCCGATATGCAACATGTAAGCTAGGGATATCAACCTGCTGTGAGATCTGCTAAATACCGCTGATCATGGGTTAGAATCCCGATAATTTTTTACATGAATCTTGGCCTCAGCAAAAATAGAGAAAATCATGTTTTTACGGCTTACATGATATGGAATGATACAAACAGATTTTGCTCTAACGATTACATGTTCAGTAAAGGTATTTGCAGCAGGCAAAAGGATGGCAAGTGAGTTTTTATACGTCTGCTACTTACATTCAAGAAAGGGAGCAAACTATTTTTTGTCTAAACCAAGCTAGGAAATCAGCATATATACAAATGGCAGTTGTTACAAAGAAATGCATTACAACCAGTATCTTACATCGTCGTAATCAAATTGTGATTACCAATGCATTTAGATAGACAGACAGACAGACAGACAGACAGACAGACAGACAGACAGACAGACAGACAGACAGACAGACAGACAGACAGATAGATAGATAGATAGATAGATAGATAGATAGATAGATAGATAGATAGATAGATAGATAGATAGATAGATAGATAGATAGATAGATAGATAGATAGATAGATAGATAGATAGATAGATAGATAGATAGATATCTGTTTGTTCATTTTAATAGCGGGTAAAACCGTATACCCCCTCACTAATATTACTATGTTATCTTTAATACTCATTTTCAATTACATTATAAGCCCCTATACCTAACCCATAACCCACAACCCTTTAAAACCCTGAACCTTTGCTTCCCCTTAACACTATCCATCACTCGAACATTAAAATTAAATACGTCTGTGTGTGCTCGCACATGTGTGCGTCTGTGTGGGTGTGTGTGTATATACACACAGGTTATGTCACGTAAACCATATTTTTTTTAAACAATCCTGTGATGTAAGCTGACACCATGTAAAGGTATTACAACAAACAATTGATGGACGGAATGCTGACAATGCAGACATTCTCCCCCAGTCAAGAGATCTGGGTTAAATCCATCGTTCTTTTGCCCACTACACCACCCCAGTTTAGACATGGCCACTACGCCACTGGAGTCAAGCTATCCTGGCTGATGACGGCTGATAGCCAGAAACCGGTCCTAGGATGCTTGATTCCGGTCCAGGGAAGACATGGCTTGGCAGTTCGGGCTGAACTGTTCCCATGAGGCACAGGGTCAAGACTGATTTGCATATGGCCATGTCTAAACTGGGGTGGCGTAGTGGGCAAAAGAACGATGGATTTAACCCAGATCTCTTGACTGGGGGAGAATGTCTGCATTGTCAGCATTCCGTCCATCATTTGTTTGTTGTAACGCTTTTTGCCCTAAGTGGGATGGGTATTCCCAGACGTGGGACCCGTGCTCACTACGCCACTGGAGTCAAGCTATCCTGGCTGATGACGGCTGATAGCCAGAAACCGGTCCTAGGATGCTTGATTCCGGTCCAGGGAAGACATGGCTTGGCAGTTCGGGCTGAACTGTTCCCATGAGGCACAGGGTCAAGACTGATTTGCATATGGCCATGTCTAAACTGGGGTGGCGTAGTGGGCAAAAGAACGATGGATTTAACCCAGATCTCTTGACTGGGGGAGAATGTCTGCATTGTCAGCATTCCGTCCATCATTTGTTTGTTGTAACGCTTTTTGCCCTAAGTGGGATGGGTATTCCCAGACGTGGGACCCGTGCTCACTACGCCACTGGAGTCAAGCTATCCTGGCTGATGACGGCTGATAGCCAGAAACCGGTCCTAGGATGCTTGATTCCGGTCCAGGGAAGACATGGCTTGGCAGTTCGGGCTGAACTGTTCCCATGAGGCACAGGGTCAAGACTGATTTGCATATGGCCATGTCTAAACTGGGGTGGCGTAGTGGGCAAAAGAACGATGGATTTAACCCAGATCTCTTGACTGGGGGAGAATGTCTGCATTGTCAGCATTCCGTCCATCATTTGTTTGTTGTAACGCTTTTTGCCCTAAGTGGGATGGGTATTCCCAGACGTGGGACCCGTGCTCACTACGCCACTGGAGTCAAGCTATCCTGGCTGATGACGGCTGATAGCCAGAAACCGGTCCTAGGATGCTTGATTCCGGTCCAGGAAAGACATGGCTTGGCAGTTCGGGCTGAACTGTTCCCATGAGGCACAGGGTCAAGACTGATTTGCATATGGCCATGTCTAAACTGAGGTGGCGTAGTGGGCAAAAGAACGATGGATTTAACCCAGATCTCTTGACTGGGGGAGAATGTCTGCATTGTCAGCATTCCGTCCATCATTTGTTTGTTGTAACACCATGTAAAGGTAGGCAAAGGTAGCAAAAACTTGTGATCGAAATATCTCCCATATAATGATTGCTACGTAACTTACCTATGATGTAAGAAGCACTGTGAAGCAATGGTAGTATACCCAACTGTACTTGTACTTTCGGGGCCCTGATAACAACACTTTGCGGTGACGTAAAAGGGGCGCTGTTGCTATCTGTGCGAATTGATGGATCAGGAACAAGTCAAGTGCACACCCATGAGAGATGAAAATGTAAACCTATTGTCAGGAATTCTACTTTTGACTCTATGTGAATGTACCTATATGTCGATTTACACATATAAAAGATCACACTCTGCGGGCTTTCCTTTTGGGTCACATAAGAGATGATGTTGTTTTAACATTCTTTCTACGTCATGGGGTGCAGTAGGTGAACAGGAATGGGCAGGCTGCAATGTTTCATGTGTACTTAGCAATGAGACAGTCGGCCCTGTCTTGCATTTCCGGTCAATGCCCCTCCTCCAGATAAACAATGATACTGGAAGTGGAATAGGCCGACCCTGAAGATGGGAAAAAGCTGGAGGCAGGAGAGAGCAAGTTTATGGATTCCACTCCCATGAGGAATGGTCTAATGGTGCTGTTTTGACATACCTCCACAATGCTAACAGCAAGATGTACATGTATGGGTAGACAATAGCAACCAGGGTTACTCATATATCAAAGAAATCAGTTCATAGAATTACAAGTTACCTCAGCCTTTCATCTTTTTCAGGTTGACAAATCGAGATAGGTAGTTAATACCTGCTATAAGCACCTCTAGACGTATATTTATTAGGCAATGGTGCAGCACGGCGCTGCAAGCAATTTAGCAGAGCAGCACTGCGTCACTTCAAAAACGCAGGGCTGTGCCTTAAGAATATACTATACTGCAACCCAGTGTTTAACCTTGCACTTTAAAAAACTCCCTAGCACCAACACATACACCCTTGCGCTATAGTACAAGGGTGCCTGCGTTACAGGGATGATTGTTTATGTGCAGGAAGGGATAACTTCTTGCACAGAACAACCTTGAAGTATTTCTCCTTGTTGTGCCAATCTAACGCCTGATATTCAGTGGTGTTAGTTTCTAGCGTTGACTCAGATTTACAGATCCTTGTTAATCTGGGGCAGTGTCAAAAAGCAATGGGTGTTGTGGTGGAACGCCCACAGCAACAACCATTGCACGCCCTTTCACACAGAAGGAGCAGGGAATTGCGCCACTGGAACGTCAGAAAATGTGACGTTCCGGTGGTGTAATGACCATGTAAAATAGGCCACCTAGTGATATGATAAGTAGTAATCTCTGCTACATGAGTGTTCTTAATAATATTTCCCTTTACATAAATGAGGCGCATTGTGGCAAAGTTAAATTGTGCTTATATTGTTGATGCGAATTAGGAGTTTATTCATTCCAAGGGAAAAGTACAGAGAAATACCTACATTTGCTTTGTGTGTGCGAGATATGTCACACCACCTTTCTACGGTCCACATGCATCTCTGACAGGCAAAAAGCAATTGTAATGAGCAACCTCTGGCAATGTTCAGGAAAAAGTTCTAGAAAACCATTCTGCCCTCTCTACACCTCAAAGCCCCAAAACGCCAAATCGGGCCAGATTCAGCAAGAATTTGCCCGTATTCAGTATCACCAAAAGTGTGGCCAACCAGGGAATATTGTTGATTCAGGATTTACTTTCCAGCACAAAACCTTTTATTTTCTACCTTGCATCAAGAGACCATACAATGGCTGACATGGGCATTCCAATGCAACCACCTATGCATTTTGCTGTAAAGTCCTATCTACTTTTTTTGAAGACAAGGCTTGCCCTATAAATGTACGCCTCATCGAGGCTTGTATAAAGATGAAGAAAAGTTTTAATTTCTCCAAACTTTTAAAACTTTGCATGTGTGCCGTACTGTACAGCACAAAAAGTTGAAAAAGTTTTACATAATGTCTAAGCATAGATTTTGAATTGGAAGGGTAACCTTCCATTAGAACCCTACACTACACATCAGTCAGTCACTCAAATCACTTTATTCGATACTTACATTTTTAAGATCATAAAAGTACAAAATGCACAATATACAATATAAAATTAAAAAATACAGCTTTCATAATAAGAATGGTGACAGTAATTTGACAAAAGGCATTAAGGTTAAAAACAAGATTAAGATGTGCAATTAATAATTCATAAAACAAAGTAATCCAGTCGCCTAGTCTTCCATGAAAGAAGTAAATAAGAGGCCACAGTAAAACATACTAGTTCATTAGGAAATGATTGTAAAAAATACAAAGCTGGGCGACATTGAGTAAAATGATGTTTACACATAAGTGGACAGGTAAGTCTTCTGTGGTGCACCTTATAAAATGTTCAAAAAAATAAAATATGTAAATTTGATTGGGAGGAGGAGCCATCACACAGACAGGGCTGAAGGTCGATTATTGAGTAGGTGCCAGCCAGATAGGAAAACATAGAAGGAATGAGGTTCAAACGTATCCGTACCAGGATAAATCGATGGCGTGAGTTGGTCACAAAAAATACATATCCCGGGGCGCCTTCCTGTTCAATAGGGCTCTCTAAATGTAATTTTACAGATGCTTTCGAGCAGTTTAATTTAGAATGCTCCAGTGCCCTTTCGTTAAAAAATAATGTTTACATTTCTTTTTTTGATACTGTAATACAGGTTGAAGAGGATGTAAATTTTCGACCTAAACCAAGGGAGGTGAGGCTGTTTTTAATATATGATAACCATGGGTTCCTTAGCGCGTGTTTCAGGCGGAGACAGTCTTCTATTAGTCTCTGTGTAAGGTTGCCTGAAGCTCTTCTCCAAATGGAGTGCCAACAATATGGGTGCCAACCTAATTAAGTCATCAATATAAGGGACATCCAGCTCGGCATGGCATAAAAATTGGAACAGCTGACTGTAAGTCTTTTCCAAAAAGAATTTTCAATAGTCTGGAGAGAGTAGGCGTTAGTGTATCCCCATATTCATGCCCCATAGGTTGCCACTGATATTGATTTGGCAGAGTAGACCTTTTTGATCACGTTGAGGGGCTTTGAACCCAGTTTCTTTGTAAAGGAGTTACGTGCTATTATACTTTTTCCAGTGCTAGGCCCCTAGTTGTGATTATATTAGACCAAGATAGTTGTCTCTCAAAGGTTATTCCGAGATACGAGAAGGTATCTGTGTGAGCTAATTCACGACATTCTATGTAAAAGTGTGGGGCCCTCCTCTCTCTACGTCCAGTTATTAAGACAAGAGACTATGCCTCATTTGTTTTTAAGCCTAAACTACTCATGTAATTCACGTAAGTACCTTATAGTTGTTGTAGGGCTCGGCCAGGGCGGGCAATCAGAACAGCGTCATCTGCATACAGCAGAATTGGGGTGTGCACATTCTTAATCAATGGGACGTCCGGTGTGGAACTCAGCAGCAGTGTTTCTACCCCATTTGTATAGATGGAAAAGAGGAATGGGGCAAGAACACACCCCTGGCGCACTCCCCTCAAGATTGGGAATGACATAGAGCACTCACCCTGGTTTCCATAGTGCACAGTTGCCGATGCTGAGGAGTAGAGCTGTCTAATAAAGGTGGTTATCGCATCTTCAATACCCATTTCTGCCATTATTTCCCAGAGATTATGATGGGCTACGCAGTTGAATGCTGCTGAGAGATCCATGAATGCCAGGTATAGTTTCTCCTGCCTTACTTTAATGTACTTGGCCATTAATAGGGTCAGATTGAGACTTTGATCTTAACTACCACTCCCTTTTTGAAACCGTATTGTACCAGGATCAGAATGCTATTGCCAGTGGCCCATTCCTCAAGTCTATTGAGTAAAACGCGACCCATCAGTTTGGCGGTACTATCTAGCAAGGAAATTGGCTGAAAGTTTTTAGGCTTGGCTTCGTCCCTTTTTTATGAATTGGCACTATAATAGACATCCTCCACGATTCGGGTGGGCCCACTATGGCGATTACATTAAATACGTTAGTGAGCACCGGCCCTGTTTGGGGTTGACTGGAGTAATGCTTCTTCTCGTACAGCAAAGCATATAAGACTCGAGCTACCATGTAGATCTGTACGAACCTTGGAAATTAATATATTTTGAACAACAATTTTTCAATGAGGTAGCATTCACAGAGAAATTCAAAATATTGAATCAACTTAGAGCTGTTTTGTTTTTTAATGGCCTGTGATACAATTGATGACACCATCTTTAAAAAAGACAATATAGCATATTGCTTAGCCATTTAAAAAAAAAAGTCGTAGTATTATATGACTTAGAAATAAGCGTTATCACAAAAATAGTTGGAGGACAGTGATCACACAAAAGAAATCTCCTAGCTAAGTCTATGTTGAGAAAACCTGTGCCAGACTTGAAAAAGTACAGAGTATGTGGAGAGGAACCCCCTGTTCAATCAGTCCTATACTAATAAATTAATTCCAGTCTCAGTAATTGGAATGGTGGACAGTATTTTGACCCTATGGTGTGGGAGTCATTTGTTTTTAGTTTCACAAAAACACACTCCCACTATTGTAGTTTGTTTTGGAAAAACAAAGACTGTTGAAATTGTGGGCAATGACTGTCAAAACCAACAGCGGCCGTCAACCAACATTTTTTGCTACCGTGAAGGGAACACCCATGATGACTGTTTGCCTTAACAGGCAAAGATGACTGGTGGGGCGGCAGTTATCTTACAATTTGGCAGATAGTAGTCCATCAGGATGGTGGAGATAATGTCTTCTGCCACCCAGACGGACTTTACTCTATCCTTCAATCTCTAAATCAGCCCCTTTGTAAATAATTGTATCAAAGAATAAATAGGTACTCCTTTCAGTAAGTCATGTAAATCCGTTAAAAGACTCTATTAATGCTCCCTGCATGAGAATTTTCTTTCTCTGAGAACAATAATTGGCTCCTCTGGAAACTATTTTCAGAAATTAGCCTTTGTACATCTCCTCTAAGTACTGTGACTGAATGTATTAGGCCCATTTGAAATGTTATTACACGTATTTCAAATTCACAAATTTTGCATTATGCAAAATTCACAAAAAAACTCTATACATTTTGCACAATGTTTTCAGTTTGAGACGGATTCAAGTAGAAATGTCTTCTGGGGGATTCATTCGAGCAGACGTTGCCATGTGGAGACATTTTCTACTCAAGCTACTCCCTTCTCTGTACCTGGCAAACGTTTTTAATACTAAGATTGCCCTTGCGTTCTATTGTAATGTCAGATACAATCAATTTAATGTCCTTATATATCATGTTCTTTTCAGACAATTTCTGAAAAAGAAATTCACGCTGCTATACGTTTTAGGACAAGTAAGATCAATATTGATAGCCAGAGCACAATGAGGTTTGATGCTGTAGAACATAGTTCAGTTCTAAGGGGCGAGGTGACAGCAAGTCATGTCTCTTGACCTGAAAGTAGACATTGATCCCCAGCTGATGTCCACTGTCGAGGTTTTATCTGTCCGAAGTGGATAAAATGAGTCAAGTTTAAATTTTGTAATAACTACTGCACATACCTAAAATGCTTTGAAACACATGCATTATATGAAACAAAACTTAATTTAAGAAGCAATACATCAATTTAAAGTCAACCCTGTTATTTATGCAGTTCTCTGAGGGCCACTGAAATGGTTGGCTCTCATGTAATCAAGATGTGTGGGATTAAGTTCAAGAAATAAGCAATTCAGAAGTTCATTTAGATCAGTGTGGTAAGTATAAAGGTAAAGCCCTCCAAGAGGATTTGTGGTTGCATGAACCTTCTACTAAACGTTTAGCACTCACTGAGTAAAAATGTATAAAGTAATATAACTTTATTACTAGGCACGTTTGCAACTGTAGTATTTTGGTGGTGGTAATGGCTAATGAATGGTCAGTGATTTGATGTAGATTTACCACATCAGTTTTGCAGTAAGACCAGATGGAGGTCGAGATGTCATATTCCACCCACATACACAGTGAAAATTTCCAACATTATGGGCACAAAATGTGTGCACTGTCGGAATAGGTAAAGCATCCTGTTGTTTTGAGCTTCTAACTACATGAGATGGTTGAGCTTTACTAACAGCCTGCCAAACACAGCCATCCAATGTGGGAAGTACCTCAAGAAATGGGTGGGACAGAGTCTAACATGTTCCTAGACCTAGCACCCATGGCGTGGTTTTCTATGTTTTTGCCTTCAACTTTCATGTTTTGCTGACTTGGTTTTTGTTGGCTTTAGGACTCTGCACACTATACCACTGCTAACTAAGTGATTGAGCTCTCTCCTTAAAACATGGTAGAATTGGCTTATACCCAACTGGCATATTTCATTTACTTGTAAGTCCCTAGTGAAGTGGCACTACCTGTGCCCAGGGCATGTAAATAAAGGCTCCAATTGAGTCTGCAGCACTGACTGTGCCACCCACTTAAGCAGCACTTCAAACATGTCTCGGGTTTATCATTGCAGCCTGTGTGTTAAGTTTTAGGCTGCAATGTTGACCAGGAAAAATAAACCTTTTGCCAGGCTCAGACCATCCTTTTAATGCATGAAAGTCACCCCTAGGGAAGGCCCTGGACAAGTCTGAGGGCCGGGCGTGGAGTATTTAAAAAGTCAGACAAGTATTTCTTTAGTTTTACATGTCCTGGTAGTGAAAAACTGTTACATTCGTTTTTCACTACTGTAAGACCTACCTTTCCTATAGGCTAACATTGGAGTTACTCTATTACAACTAATAAGTGATCATTTCCAAATGAGAGCAGGTTTCCTAATCATGTTTGGTGTCTTTGGAATTGTAATGAAAAACCCTCTCTCATGGTGAAGTCAGATTTTAAATTAAAATGTTGTAAATGTCACTTTTAGAAAGTTGCTATTTTTCCGCCTTATCCTTTGTTGTGCCTGCAGCCTGTCTCTGGGTCACATGACTGGGTGTAGCTGAAAGTTGGACTCTCTATATTCCTTATAGAAAGTCACACATAATAGTAAGCTGTAGGTGTGACTGGGTGGGTCATCACTGGCAGGATGGGTTGGCAGAGCTGGGCACCACCCTATTTACACCTAACTAGGCTGTGTCCTGCATCCACATAAAGGACTGCATACCACCTGTAGTTAGTCTGGAGACAAGACAGGGAAGGCAGGATGTGTGGGGCTTCAAAGCAAAACCTCTATAAGCTTATCCTACTTCAAAGGAAGACCAAAGTATAAATATTGGGCCCCAGACACCAACTCTTCAGTACACTTCAGAACCTGTGGATACTGTGCCAGGAAGTAGGACTTCTGTGTTGCTGAAAGGACTGCCATTCAGCTGGACTGATGATCTTAAGGAACTTTAGCCCTGCTGTGCTGACTGCTGCCTGCTGCCCTCTTGCATGGGCGAGAAGGACTGGACCTGCATCTGCTGAACCTATGCCCCAAAGTGACTCCCAGGGCTAGTTGGCTGGGTTCCGGACAAGTGCCTCAGGGAAAGAAGGCTCCAGCAACATTGAACCCAGCACGTGGACACTGCCCTCTGTGAGAACTACCCTGCCAAGTGGTGCCACCCCAGTCCTGGACCATTAGAAGTGGGTCTGAATGTGCTCTTTCAGCCCATCTGTGGTTTAAACAGAACCAACATATCTCGTTTGCTCTGCGGAGTAACCCCAAGCAGAACAGACACATCGGCTCTGCTGTGAAGGTCCTCTTGATGCAAGGACTCTGCATAGACCTCAAATCCTGCATCATAACTGCCACTGTGCAAAGGTTCAGCAATGCAAGCTCTTGCATTGCAAATCTCTTGCCGACGGCAGCCTTGATGATGACACAGCTTCTTGCATCCCAGCCCCGCTGCCCTTCAGAACCGACACATCACCTTAACTGCATGAAACGTCCTCGACGCCGGACTTCACATCGCAAGCCTCGTCGACAAGATCATCGACAACTATGCAGAACCATGCATCACAGCTACACAGAGCTGATGCATTGCCTCAGCTGCACATTTAATCCTCAGCCAGGATTTTAAGCTACACTTGCTCAGAGGGCCTAAGTGGGTCCCTGTAGCCAGACCACGCTCCATCGTGGTCCACCTGAACTTGTCACTGTTTCCTGTTCTGGCACAACCAGATATCCACAGTTGAAGCTTTACGCTTTTGGGGCTATCTTCACTAAAATCTTTAAATATCTCCTATTCTACTGATTGGATTTTTGTCGTCTTGGTCTTGCTTTGTTTATTGCAAATGTCTCTCTTTTTCTAAACCTGGTGTGGGATCCTATTGTTGTGTCTCCTAACTGTGTTACTGTTGGAAGTGCTGCATAAATACTTTACAATTTGTCTCTAAGTTAAGCCTGACTCCTCTGTACCAAACTATCAGAGTGTTAAGCACTGGTTATTTTGAAGTTTGCCTGTACCTCACCCTGACAAAGATTGTGGTTGTTGTTTGAATAGGGTGTCACTCATGCAGCCAGTGACCCAATTTCTCACTATTGGGGATCAGCAGTGAGGATTTGGACTTGTTTTTGTGCCGTGCCATACAGTAATTTTGTATTACACTTCCATCCCACATAAATAATTTATGATCATTTCATGTTTTTGAATTCTCCTTGATTGACCTTTTTGTTTTCCAAATTCACCCTTACTCTGCCTGACTGTTGGTGTATGTGGCCCCACCAGCAAATATGAAATTGGAGCTCCTAAATCTGGAGAGCTACACTGTGGCTGAGGGCAAGGAATATTACAAGGAGAGGGGGCTGCCCATCAAAAGGAGGTCCAGAAGACAGAGTTCCAGAAGGCTTTGAGAGCATGGGCAGAGACTAACAAGTTGCTAATCACCACAGAGGACCAGAATAGTGAGAATGATATGGAGGGCCTGGATACCAACCTTGAAATGCAGCAGTCAGCTGAGGAGAATGACTTGACACCTGAATTGGAATTCCCTGCCAGATCGGAGAGCAGTGTGTCTTCCCGTGCCTGTACCCAGAGTAGCTGGAAGGCAGTAAGCCACAGAGGGAATTTAGGGTGCAGATAGTCCAGATAAAAATGGAGGAAAATAAACTGGCGATGCAGGCAGAACAAAATAAGGATGAGGAAGACAGAGTCTTGGAGGAGAAAACATTATTACTGGCTCATGAACTGAGTCTAAATGATCTGAACATCGAGTCCGGACAGGCAGGTTTCAGCAGTGATAGTGGTAGTGTACCGGCAGTGCATATTCCTAAAGGTCTTGTGCCTGACTTTGTTGTTGGGGATGACATAGACAAGTGGCTTGAAGCTTATGAGGTGGCTTTGCCTAGATCCTTGAGGATTATTGGGGGCTAGGATCTGGACGCATATCTCTAGCAAGCAGAGGGATGCCCTAAGGGCCGTAGAGAAGGGGGATCGGATGAGTTATCACCCCATGAAGGAAACCTTGCAAGAAAATAATGCCTTTCCCCTGAGAATTACAGGCAGATATTTAGGGACAGTCAGAAGCTGCCCCGGCAGTGCTGGGTGGATTGTGTGGATTCCTTTGACAAGGAACCGAACGGTGGGTGAAGGGCAGGGAAGTATGGATTGACATGGGCTGTACAATTTGATACTCAGCCTTTGTTTTGCAGATCTGTGCCAACACCTTATTGATAGTAAGCTCACTGATCCCAGGAAGCTTGCTAAAGAAGTGGACCGCTGGTTCAGCTCCAGGGTCCACAAGAAGGCATCTGGGGAAGATTACCACAAGGGTGGTTAGGATCCCCACCAGAAGGAGTGGGGAGACAAATATAAAAATAAGGATTTCTCTAAACGTCCCCAAACTAGTTCTAAGGGTCAGGACTCCAATCTCCGTCTGAAAAGAAGAAGTGGTTCCCTGATAGTAAGTCCTCAGGTAAGGCACCCCTAAGTGATTTAAGTGCCAACAGGTTGGACACTACAAGGCGGATGCCAAGTGTCCCAAGCAAACCCACCTCCCCACTAGTGAGCAGTCACCGGGGTTGGCTAGTGTAGCACTTGCCCCAGATACTGTGGGGGTTAGTAGAGAGGCTACCTTAGTGACCTTGGGTGGCAGAGAGATGGTGTCAAGAACTCACATGCCTAGTAACACTAGGCAAAACAGGCAGTTGGCCACCATCAATGGGCAAGGGTGGAGTCTCTATGAGATACTAGCAAAAGGAACATTGATGGACAGAATGCTGAGCAATGCAAACATTCACGCCCAGTCCTAAGGATCGGGGTTTAATCCATAATTTTTTGCTCACCATGCCACCCCAGTTTGGACCCTAGCCATATGCAAATTAGTTTTGACCCTGTTCCTTATGGGAACAGCCCAGTCTGAACTACAAAAGCCAGGTCCTGCCTGGTCCAGAAACAAGCATCCAGGGACTGGTTTCAGGGCATCTTCCCTCATTAGCCACGCTAGCTTGAATCCAGCGATGCAGTGAGCACGGGACCTACGTCTGGGCACACTTTCCCTACTGTTGCACTGACTGGCGTGGGAATAGCTTTTTTGATTAATTATACATTTTAGTGTTGTGTTAAGTGTAGTGGGAATAGTAAATTGTACTTTTTTGTAATGTTATATTTTATGTAATTTTATATTTATTGTAGTTAGAGTAGTAAGTCTTATTTTTGTGTGGTGTAAAATATTTTGTTACTGTTGTGTTGTTTTAGGTGCGAGTAATTATGTTTATATTTATTTAGTTTTCAAATGTTTTCTTTTTAATGTGGTGGGAAATGTATATATACTTATTTTAATTTTTTATATTTTATTTTATGTTGCAATATATATAATTATGTGTTTGATTTATCATAATAATAATATTAATAATATTATAATTTGCAATATTTTTTGTTTGTTACTTATTTTTAATTAAATTGTAAAATGTGTGTGTTGTCTAATTTAATTTTAATTTTAAATTAAATTGATTCCCTTTTTTAATATTTTATATGTTTGGTATATTTAAATATGTTTACATATATTTGTGATAATGTTGTGCTATTCAAGATTTTTCAAAATAGATTATGAATTAAAATATTAGTTTATATTTTTTATATATGTATAATTATATACATGTGTGTTTGCTTAAATATTTAAAAATAAGTATATTTGTTGTATTTGTTCAAATATACATTTAATTATATTTTTTTACAAATTAAAGTTAATACTTAATTTGTGTTTATTTTAATATTTTAAAGTATATATATTTTAAATTCGATATTTAATATAACTATATTATTGTAAACTATATTTATTTTTTATTTTTGTACTTAACTGTTTAAGTATAGGGAGTCGATATTTTTTCATCCTGTATTTTTACCTCAATATTTTTTACATCTATATTTTTGTGGTCCATATTCTGTTAGTGAACCATCAACATTGTAGGACCTCAGGACCCCAACACAGCCCTTGGCAACAGGTTCATTTTCATCTTGGTGGACCATGCTACCTGGTGCCCTGAGGCTATACCTGTAGGATTATTGACTTGACCAGCAGTGGTCTGGGCACTGACGTGGATCTATAACCATGTGGGGTTCCCCAAGGATGTTATATCTGACCAAGATACCAACTTCATGTCTGGGTACATGAAATCCATGCGGAAGGAATGTGGGGTAATCTATAAGTTCTTCTCTCCTCACCACCCCCATACTAATTGGATAGTTGAAAGGCTCAAGAAGACCTTTAACGTCATGATCATGGGCCTATTGGAGCTTTTGAGGTGGACGTGGGACGTCTTCTTGCCATGCCTATTGTTTCCATATAGGTAGGTACTACAAAAGGTGGGTTCTAGTCTGCCCCTTTGAGCTGTTGCAACAGAGTTCCCTCTCCACCCACATATACATCAGGTCTTTAGGCCCTCCAGCTCTGGGTCTTTCAAGGTCCTCTCACAACTGGTTCTTCAGGGAAGAGGACACTTTAACTTGTTCTGTCTGTGTAGTAACAAAAACAGAAGGCCAAGCAGATGGCCTTTGGAGTTTCAGTCCCTAGGGGCCAAAGGTGTGTGCAAGTCTTCTTTCCCCAGGTATCAGGCAAAGGGCAGAATCATATTTATTTGTGATGTTCTTACAAGGTTTAGGAATATTCTGGGAGGGTAGTGGTGTGTTGCTGATTTCCCTAAACCCAATAATGGTAATACTCCCACTGGCTTAAAATCTTACTTCATTTTTTATAATGTTTGACCCCAGGCATCCTCTTGCTGCAATGACCTGCAATAACCCAGTGTTCCGTTCAGACACACCACTATTGATATTAAGTAACATCCCCTCTCCCAGTGCAGGAAGTGGATTTCCCTCCTGGAGGGAGACCAGAGAAAACATTTAAGCTGTCTCTGGGAATGGATGGGTTCAGATCCTGAGTAATACATTCGAGATCTAGAATTGAAAACTGTCAGAAACCACTAATTTTGTACTTTCGATCCACTTTTTCTCACTCTATTGCATCCAACATCAACCATACAGAATATGTTGAACAATACAAGAAAAAGAGAAAAGTGAATGGAATACATATACATAACAGAGATACAGGATATCACCACACTGACTGATTACTCTGCAGGACACTGATTGTCTGTGTGTTTGAGTGACTATCCAAAGTGCAGGATCATTAAGTTGTACGATTATCACTATCACTATGTGACAATATTTCAGAGTTTGGTGTGAAGCTGGTGTTTAATGAAAAGTGATGTATAGCAATATTTAGGTATATACATGTATATTGACTAACCGTCTTTCCTATTGACCAGGTAAGTACTTTAAGCCTTTTAATTATCCACTTTCTGTGATACCTATCAGGTTAGTTTCCAACATGTGTTTTAAGCAACTGAAATATATTAAGCAGTTGTAAAAATATTACAGTCTCTGTTATAAACAATAACCACAGGGGGGAGGGAGCGTACTGCCGTGCATACCTGCTCACAATCCGCTTAGATGCATTGCAGTAAAGCAATGCATGGTAACACTAACTTTAGTTGAAAGTCTTTAGTATTCACCTTTGTTGGTGCAGCCAGTGCTGGGTTCTCTAGACACTTTCCTAAATACTGCATGTATCTTAAAAAATATACTTATACATTACTTGAATATTAAACGATCTGCGATGAGATGATCATTCCTATTTGCTCTTGGGAGTAAGATACAAACTTCATACATTTCAGATATACTGGAGGCAATGTTCATGTTTGTTTAAAGCTTGTTTACCCAAACATAACTTAAATTTCAGTATACTTCTCTCTGTTTCCAAATTCTGTTTGCAGATTTACACAATGTATCATTAATTCCTGCCTCAATGTTCCACTTGTGGAAGGAAGGATTGGTTTTGGCCTGTTTCACTATTGGTTCTTCCAATTATGCTATAAAAACATGTGAACAACTAATTATGTTCCTACCTTAAAGGCAGTATTCTTATTGAACCTATCCAATCAGGGTTTAGGCCCCTGAACAGAACTGAATCAGCATTACTGTCCATTGTCACAAATTTTAGAATGATAATAGCTTATCGTGGTACCTCTGCCCTGATCCTTCACAATTTTCCAGTGGCACCTGACACTGTCAATCACTCCATCTAAATCAAGCATTTGTAAATCTATGTAATTCAAAGCAATGCTCTGTGCTTGTTGCAATTGCTTCCTTTTAAAACCCAGCTTTCGTCATCTATAATGCAGTGTACCTTATCAGTCATCTTAGTATCCCACCCTTTTTTATGTTTATGTTGCTTCTCTTTCCAAACTCACTGCTTCTTATGAGCTAACTGTTGAGGTTTATACATATGACACCCAAATTATCTTATGTCTAGTTCAGTCTTCATGCTTTGTCCAGTCAAATTTTCTATCTTGACTTCTCATGTTGGCCCATTGGATGGCATACATTCTCATAAAGTTTAATACACAAAGAATGAAATCATCACTCATAGAAAATGGCTCTTTTTAAATGATCCTACATATTTTTTCAACTGATGCTGCTGGTCTTTTGACAAGGGAACTCTACTAACCAAGCCAAAGTGCATGTGATCTGTTTCCTAAAATATGTCAAAATTGGCTGTATTCCTAGTTGGAATATTTAACCCTAGTATATGTTATAATAATAAAATTATAATAATATAAGTCCCTAGTATATGTTACAAAGTGTATCCTGGGGCAGAAAGTTAAATGTTTCCAGTGGACTACAGCACATATTGCGCCACCACTAAAGTGACATTGCAAAACATGACTTCAGGTCTGCTAAAAGTAACCCTGGTTTTAACCTGCAACTTTGACCTGTTGAATTAACCCCTTTTGACCTGCCTGAAGCCTTCTTTAAAGTATTAATAAATGACCCCTAAGTATGCCTTAATACCCGATAAGTCAGGGAACATAGCATTTAAAAGAAGAACGTGTAAAGGTTTAACCTTAAACCTGTCCTTACAGTGTCAAGGCCCCAAAAGCTATTTTCACTGTAGCAGTGGTAAACTGTTCCATAACAAAAAACTAGAAGTTATTATTAAAATTAATTAGTGTTATTGTCTCCTACAAACCACCTTAAAAGTTAATTCTTGGACTTTTAAAAATATTTATTACAAATCAAATTCCTTGGTAAAGACAGATTTGTACAAAATATTTAACAAAAGGTATTTTGAAAAAGTCACCTTTCACCTTCCTAAAGCTTTCAGGAGCCCAATTGCATGAGCTTCCAGCTTTCACCCCGGAGCGGAACAGCTTATTGATGAGGCACGAATTTGCTCCCAGAGCTGAGACAAAGGCCGTGGGTGATGGGAGGTGTCCTGTTCCTCTGACAGGATGGCCATCGGGGCAGTGCTTAGGAATTGTAATTATCTTCAAATAGACCTTACCTGTAGTAGGTAGATATAGCTAACACCTGTGCCTGTCCCTCTTTTTTCCTGTTAACCAGACAGTCACTTATCCCAACGGGAGAGTATCACTGGTTTAGAGTCATCACAGAGGAGGGCTTGCTCATTTCCCTGACCACACCTCTGGGGTGGGCACAGAAGCGCTACACAGGAGAAGAATGGTTCTGCTGTCTTGGTTTTCGGTAGACAGCGGCACTGTAAGATTGTTTTCAGTAGGGCACGCAGCTATTGCTGCAAAAGTGTGTGGGGTTACCTCTGAAAAAATTGCCCCTATTGGCTAATGAGGAGCCAGGATCCACACCAACCCGCAGGCTAGTGCAAGGCTTAAATGTGATACCTCTGACTACCTTCTTCAGGACACAACTTGACCTGGGGAAGACAGGAGAAGTTCTGCACCTGCTGTTGTTAAAACCTGTGGGAAGAACTCCAAGTGATGCGCCTGCTCCCTGATCTATCCAGGGCAAGGAATTGGCTCTAATAGTGAGTTGTCTAACATCCTATTAAGCTACAGAGACTAAAGCTTCAAACTAATCTCGACTGACGAGCCCCATTTAGAGCACAACCGGTCTTGGGATGCTTGTGTTCTGGTTCAGGGACCTGGCCTGGCACTTTGGGCTTGAGTGTTTCTATTGCAACAGGGTCAAAACTGAATTGCATATGACCATGTCCAAATTGAGGTGGCATGATGGGAAAAAGAACGATAGATTGAAATGCGACACGCCATTGACAGTAGTTATACATATTGCAAACATTCTTACCATCACCTTTTGCATTTTGATGAGTCTATATTATCATCATCAAGTTTGTGTGTGAATATGTGTGAAACTGCACATGTGGTGGCATTAGATTTGAGTTCTGCTTTGATTGCGCTTCTCTATGAGGAAGAGTCCAGCCGTGGTCCATGCAGGTAACAGCAGCGGGGCGGTGGGTGCACGTTGGGGGAGATTTCGAGGGATGATGCAGAAGGAAAATTAACTATTCATTTAATTTTCCCTCTGCATCGTTCATCGAAATCCCCTCCCAACGCGGCCCCACCACCTCACCGCCCCACCGCTTTTACCTGCACGGACCGCAGCTGGAAGAGCCATAGCTTAAACTAGACCTAACCTACCAACGTGTGAAAGTGGCTGTGTGTCTGTGTTGTGTGTGTTTGGGTGTGTCTGTGTGTAGGTGGGTGATTGTGCGGTAGGATGTGTGTGTGTTTAAGTGTGTGTCTTTGTATATGTTGGGTTTGGTGTGTGTGAGTGTGTCCGTGATTGGATGTCTAACCTTAAGAGCAGTAATCATATTTATTCATGCAAATACAGCTTTTAAAGCCGATATTCACCAAATTTAAAATACAAGCATCAAACTGATGATATTATTTACAATTTACATTTGCAAATCGTGTTTTCTTGAAAGCGCCTCTTGTCATTCCTTCACCGCACCCCCTTTCCACATCGCTTCAAACAGTCTATTATAAAAGCAGGAAATCAGCTGGAGACCCCTCTAAATGGATTGTACGCTCCATGAATGCTTTGAAATGATCACTGCGGGATACAATTTAATTTGTTGAGACTAAAATCTACCTATCCAGCTAGAACAAAGGCGCTGAATTCCAGGAAGGCAGATTTGGAAAGGTTAAGGTGTGCTGCAGGGTTGAAACGAATAAAAGTCAGGCTGGCGAAGAATGCAAACGACGAATAGGAGATCGTACATTAGCTGCAAAGAAGAGCAGCACAGATCAAAATACGGAAAATAAACTATGAGGTAGAGGCAGAAATGGTGTTATTGTTACGACGACTATAACACATATCAACGGCTCAAATCGACATGGATATGTGTGTAGAAGGAAAGAAATGAAAAAAAACTGAATGTTACACTAACATACACTTTCTGTGAAAAACGGACAGCACCCAATAAAAGGAGGATAGTACGAGGGGAGCCACGTGACCCGGGGCCCTTGTTGTGGGGGAAAAGTATGAACAAATGCATGTGATGGGTAAAGGTCATCAGGCAGAAATAATTTCAACTCATGTCTTTTTGACCGTGACCTCACAACATTGCAGACTTTTTTTGTCATGATCATGTTACAGATCATCACCTTTTGGTTCTTAGGTTACCGACTTTTATCTCCATTCCACCATGAGGCTTGTTGCTCGGAGGCAGGGTCGGATGGCCTATAGGGCTGACAGGCTGTGCCCGATTGGCAGGTCTGACAAGTCAGAGTGCAGGCCAGTATTTGGCTGTTTTTTGTCTGTTTGTAGAACTGTTTTATGGTCTGCATTGCCGGTTTTTACAGTTGAACTCCCTGAGTTTAATTGCAACAAGAACATTTCTCTACAGTCTTCAATACCTCGCAAAACACCTATGCGTAGTGTATTTTTTACAAGTTCAAAGCCAGCCCATTGTGCAAACAAGACCCACTTTTTTAGCTACCTAATTCACTAACTGGGGGCATTCTTGTTTTGGCGCCCAGGCATGTTTTCTGGCCCAGGCCGACCCTGCAAGGGGTGAAAGAAAGGCAAGTAAGGACTTTGGTGCCATGCTGAAAGCAAATATTTGACTTAGACTTGATACGGTGTTTTTTCTTTCATAAAAGGCTGTCTTGCTTTCGCAGATGGTTTCAAAGTGCGCATGCGTTTACCCACCATTACAGCGATTTTAACCTGATTTTCCCAGCTACCTTCAGGAAGGCTGCAACTTCCGGGTAATGTCTGGGAAGTGGTCTCCCAGGAGCTATGACAAAGTGCTGTTCTGGGCTCCAGGCCGGGTTTTATTTTTCAGTTTCTCTCGAAACGTCATACTGCTCTTTGAGTGCTATTAGCATTCTAGAAAAATGTGTGCAATGATAGCATTTTAGCTGCAGGGTTTTCTTCTTTTTGTGGCGAGGTCAACAGGCTGAATCTTGCCGAAGGAAAAGTTCTGCTCTTGTTCCAGCCTAAAAAAAAATAGAATAATGTATATACCATCTCCAGCACATAAAGATTTAAATCAAAAATCAATATAAAAATGAAAGGTATTACAGCATTCAGGACAAGGAGGTCGAAAGAGAAAAAAGAAAAGAAAGATGAACTGGTCAGAGTGGAGGCATGTAGCAGCAACAGTAATTACCCCAAACTTTTTTTAGTTTAGCACAGACATTACAAAGGGGCAGGTCTCAATAAGGGTAAAGACAGGAGGTAGCAAGTGATGGGCCTAGGGGGTAGTCAAAACAAACACAAAAAGTGGTATAGTGGCATACTTAGAATAAACTAGCTGGTGTGCTGTATGTATACCCATAGCAAGGGCCTAGGGGGTAATCACCATCTCTTCACCACTAACCCTCCTACAATAAAGGGAAGAGTGTAAACATATGTAGGGTCACCAATACACATATGAACCAATGGAGTGACAACATTAAACTAATTATTAATAGTAGTATCATTCGAAGATATACAAAACAACTCATAATATAGACATGAAGCTATACAGGGTCACACACACTTCATGTTGGACTGCATGTTTAATTCATGCCCTACACCATTCAAATAGATATGCACAATCCACAGTTAATACCGCGACACAAACATACCCATAAATTATGCACTGTTGTCTAATAAAATGCAATATTACCAAGAACTACTACAATTAAACCCAAAATGAACAACTACTATGCCCAAACAATAATCATTGACTTTAACCAAACAATGATCAGTTTCATTAAAAAAAAAATATATATTTTTAAACATACAATAAAGGGATTTTTACTATTCCCACTCCAATATCAGTGATATTGCAAAAAACGTTAGGCATTGGAGAATATGTTGACATTAAAGGGGTTAAATGTACTATTCCACTCCTACCTAAGCTACATTGAAGAAAGCATTGGCCGTTGGATAGGTTACATTTACTATTCCCACTTCAATCTATACCATATTGGAATTGGAGAAATCATTGGATATTAAAAGGGTGATATTTATTATTTTGACTCCAATCTAAGATACATTGGAAAGATGTTGGACACTGATGAGTGGATTTACTATTTTCATTTTAATCTAAGATACAATGGGGAAAGTGTTTGACATTAAAGTGGTTAGATTTACTATTCTCACTCTAATCTAAGCTACATGGGAGAAAGTGTTGGAGTATAATGGGGGTATATTTATTATTCTCACTAAAATGAAAACATATATTTTTTAAAAGTGTAGATTTAATTAAAAATATAAATATGCCAATTTTTGTTTCAAACTTTAAAATAAATAAACATTTACGAAATATATGAACAATGTTTTAACAATAATAATTGTACAATTTAATTTATCTTTAATTATTTTGAATTTAAAATTTACATCTAAATACTCTCATTATATTATGTAGCATCAAAATATGAAACATTTTAAAGTTGCCTAAAATCTAGCATTACTAATTTTTTAACAAAAAATGACAACACAACTACATATTATTTCCCTGACGAATCTTGAAAAACATTCATTTTTTAACTTTTCGAATTTACTAGAAAACCTACATCAAAGTAAAAAAAGCATTGAACACAGTAGAATAACATTTCATAATCTGTAACTAAAAGCTTCAAACATATTCAAAACAAACTTTAAACAAAGATATACACACAATAATGTTATATTGCAAAATATATGTTTGTAAAAATGTTAAAAAAAATTCAACACTCCTAACACCTTTTCTCTTATAAACTTTAAATACAGGCACCGGAAAAAAATAAGTAACACATAAATTACATTAACACACTAAAAATACATCAAAAGCAAATAAAAAAGTTAACAAAATGTGAACATTTAAAAAACAAAATCCTTGCACTTCAAATTTACATTTTTTTAAAGATTTTATAAACTATCCACCACTTCGCCTACAAAAACTACAACCTGCTCCTAAATTATTTAAACACTTTAATAAAAAAGTAAAAAAGAATGTGCAACATTTACAGGACTACAATAATATAGAAATAATTATATTACATACATCTGTATTACATATAACGATATTAAACACAAAACTAAAAAACAATATTCTTACCCAATATTCCAGGGGATGATATTTTGGATATCATGATATAAAGGCAACAATATTATGGTAAGATGATATTTCTAACTCAACATTTTTGGTATAATACCAACTGGAGACCAGAATTAATAAGTGTATGTTGTGAGTAAAAGTCAAACAAAGTGATGCAAAGCGGCAAATAAGTTTGCCAGGGTATTTACTTTCAGTCACAAAAGGTATTTTGAGTGAAAAAGATGCCCTTTTCACAGTGCAAATGGCAATTGGTGCTGTTTTTCTTCAAGGAGGTATCCAACAGGATAGATAGTCATTTCGACAGAACAGCTTAGAGCCTTTCAGCCCCTATGTCAAGTGAGTTGTCGAGGGTTACTAGACAGGTTGAAGGATTCCATAAAATCTAAGAGCTGCTTGTTTTTCTTCCAGCTTCAGAAAGAGTGTATCTACTCCCTACTTAGGCTATTTCTGAGAGTAAACTAAATGAGGAAGCCTCTTTGCCACATATTAGGCAAGACTGTGAGTTTAGTTTTTATAATCTCAATGTCTGCACACTACCGCGTCATCAAGAAGATGATTGCAGCTCTCCCTCCCAAATACTCTATTGTACGGAGGGACAGACTGTGGGGTGGAATAGCAATAGTTTTCAAAGATACACATAAATGTAAAATACTACACTTGTGCAGTCCTTCTTGTGAAGCTGTCTCTTTTATGCTGGAACTCTCTTCTAAGTTTAATCTCTCCGGTGCTCTGATTTATCGCCCGCCTGGTAATGCAGGTGGCTGGGCCAAGTCACTGCCTGATATCTTAACTCCCCAAATGCTTCGGGTAGTCAATTTTGTAGCACTAGGGAATCTGAATATCCACTTTGATGACCCATCATGTAGTGCCGGCAGACTTTTATGGAAGACTTACAAGCACTTAACCTGAGTCTGATGAACGCTTTCCCCACTCCTCAAGCAGGTCATCTGCTAGACAGACTCTTTTCCAATATTAAAAATCTCTTCTCTCTTCCTCCAGTACCACTTGTTTGGTCAGACCATCTGCAGTCCCTTATAGGGTATCTATCCCCTCTTTCACCAAGCGAGGGCAGAACCAACCCCAGATCTATGGAAGAGCATTGTCCAAACTAGACATAGGTGCCTTGAACAGCCAGCTAAAGAAGTCAGTCCCTAACTTACTGGAAGATTTCACAAAATCCCAGCCCTGAGTCGATGACTGGTTGTGTACTTCTCTAGATTATATTTGCCCCTAAAAACTCGATGCACTATTAGACTTCATCGTCCTGCTCCAATGGTATACTGAGAAATTACTAGGCCTGGGCAGTGGACTCCGCTCCGTTCACGGAGTTTGCAGAGTTCTGCACTCCGCGGAGCTTCCGTAGTGCAGAAAACTCCACTCTGCGTAGTGCAGTGGTGTTTCTTTCCCGCTCGCGCTTGCGAATGGTAAGTTGGCGAGCGCGAGCTGCAGCTTGGGTAGAATTTCTACCCGAGTGGCAGGAAGACCAGCGCGAACTGCAGTTAGCACTGCACTCTGCCACTTGCGAACTCCGCTGAGTTTTTTGGTCACTTTGCGGAGTTCCGTGTATCGAAACTTCGCAAACTACGCCCCGGCTGGATATTACAGGTACTAAAAATAAGCTGTGAAAGTTGGAAAGGGTTTGGTGGTATGATTATGATGATACATCTAAACTTAAATATTAACTAGCCCTGAACTACTATCACAGTTGCTGCAGATCAGCTTGTGGCACCTCTTTATTAATCAGAGCACTTCAGTCCATAACTGTCCCAAAGTTCTCTTCAGAATAGTCAATGAACTTTCTGATCCAAGCAGGATTGTTCCTGCATCGTCAATATTGCAGGCTCAATGTGAGGTTTTGGTGCTTTTTTTGGGGAAAAAAGTGAAGGACATCCAGCATTCTTTGACGAATGCAAGTGGGGATATTTCTCCGATGTTGATACTTCAATTTGTGGCATTTCTGTGTCTGCACAGCAGATATTTGACTACTGGAATTCGTTGGAGTTGCTGCTATTTGCATCTTTGGCACAATCAATAAATCCAGGCTCTCCCAAGGACCCATTTATCCTGCTAATCATTGCCTGTTAGACCCTGACACTAAACTTTCTCTGGTCAGACTTCTTAACTTTTCGATGCAGGAATATTTCATTCCTCAAGTGTGGAAGCATGCCACAGTCCTTCCTCTTTTGAACAATCCCAACCTGGATCCCACCCATTGGTCCAATTACAGACCTATTTCTCTTCTCCCCATCTTGTTGAAAGTTCTTGAAAAGCAGGTCTGTACCTAAGTTTCTACTTTGGTGGAGTCTCAGAATTACTTACATGACTCCCATTCAGGGTTTAGAATGGTAAACAGTACTTAGTCCGCCCTCCTGGGAGTTATAGAACATCTTAGATGGCTACTAGATGAGTGAGAGACAGCAGTGCTGATTTTACTTAATTTCAGCGCTGCCTTCAATACTGTGTCCCATGACATACTCACAGAGACACTGGCTCATCTAGGGTTCCAGGGGATGGCACTATCTTGGTTTTCTTCTTTTCTACAGGGCTGACCTTTCAGGTCTCTTTGGGTAGTTTCTCATTCATGGGTCATGCTTTAACTTCTAGGGTTCCTCAGGTGTCTGACTTTTCAATACATATGTGCGCCCTCTGGCTGACCTGGTGGAAAGCTGTGGTCTAACTCTATTTTGTGATGAGGATGTTACCTAAATCATCTTCTCTTTATCATCTGCTCAGGACCACAGCTCCACGTCTTTGAACTCCTGCCTGGCTCGGGTAGGCCCATGGATGAGTAACAATTAGCTGAGACTGAATGGTGAAAGAACAGAGGTGTTGCTCTTAGGGAAGGACCCATATCTCTGGGGCCCACAGCATTGTCCGCCTGCTCTATGGGATACTCCTATTGCTCGTCTTAAAGTTAAGAACTTAGGCTTCTTGTAGACTCAAAGCTCTCCATTAAGCCACAGGTGGCAAAGGTTTCTGTTTAGAAACCTTGAAGTCGTTGTGGAAATTTATTTGGATTCTTCCCATACCTGCCCAAAGAACCATCGTCCAAGCTCTTATTTTGTCCCGCCTGGATTACGGTAACATCTTTTACCTGTGAATTGATAAAGCCTCCATGAGACGCCTGCAGGTGGAGCAAGATGCAGCCGCTAGGTTTATTTATAGACTGTCAAAAACATATCCCCAGCCACTTCTCTTCGTCGCAAGCTCCGTTGGCTTGATGTGGAAAAATATGTCCAATTTGAGGCCTTGTGCTACGTCTTTAAAACCAGGGCTGGGACTGCCCCCTACCACATCAATGACATGATAAAATCGTATCAGCCAACTCGACAATTCTGCTCTAGCAATCTGTCTTTGTGCAGTGTCCCTAAGATCAAACTTACCCGCATGGGCGGTCACTACCTCACGTTCCTGGGCCCTAAGCTCTGGAATACTCTGTCGGAAAATCTGAGATTCTGCACTTCATTGTTCTGTCCCTCAAAGTGCCAGGAAACCCGAGTGGGTAGCTGTATGCACTTTATAAGTATTTAACTAACTTGGGTGTAATTTGGATGGATCTGTGCTAGCATCCATAGCTTTTAATGCAGAGCTCCATCTAAGATAGTCAGATGAAGCTTTGCAGAAAGAAATGCTTTCTTGAAGCAGGCACTAAAAAGGAAAAACGTTTTAATTTATCCACTCATTCCACACTTATAGAATAGATAGCATGTGATTTTTTTAAAAGAATTTGTCTGATGCATAGGACTGTATATTAGATAGATATGCTTCCTGTATAAGGCCTATTCTGAACTTCACACACACACACACACACCCACCTTGCAGTTGTGTTTTCAACCTTGTGCAAGAAAGAGCAGCCACCATGGGTAGTGAGCTGCATTGTTCAAAAAAAGAATACATTTACTAGTGTGTGTCCAGGAAGGGATGAGACTGGTGTCACAGGCTGGTGAATAAGCGACCCCAAACTGCTATGAAGGAAGAATGCTGGGTTGGACAGGTGGGTGGCTCCGGTTAGGCAGCGCGCTGTTAGGCTGTAGTATTTTTTTCTTTTACAAATTATACCCTTGGGTGCATTAACATACTGAGTAATGAAATCAGTTCAACTGAATGTGAGCTTCCCAAAATTATCGTTTTAAACAAAAAGGTTACTGTATTTCTAAGGACAATTTCTTTCCCTATGGCAGCCTTGGGCATGGAAGTATTCCTATGGAATGCTCAGATCTATAACAGCCGCACTGTGCCCATTCCCGGAACCGTACCATACCTGTGTATCTGTATTACTACACACAGCCAACAGTCATTGTTTTTGTGGTGGTTGTTGGCCGCAGTTTTATTTTTCATTACATACGTCATATTTGTACAATTTCCCTGGATATCTTCTCGGGCCGGGGTCATAAATCATTATCATACATTATCACAATTGGTTATCACTCAGTGTCATTTGGACATCATAAATCATGGGTCATAAATCATCGGGTATCATAAATCATTCTGTCACAAATCTGTCATCATTTTGTTGTCCTAAATCGCTCTGCCTGATCATCATAAATCAGCTGCCATAAATCATGGTCATAAATCATTGGGATGTCATAAATCATTCTGTCACAAATCTGTCATCATTTTTCTGTCATAAATCATTCTGCATGGGCATCATGAAACATCAGCCATAAATCATCGGCTGGCCATAAATCACTGGTTTGTTTTTTGCTCATTTGCATATCATAGGGGTCGTAAATCACCCTGACAGCTTGTAGATTGTTCTTTGTTGTTTTCCACGCCCCTTTGCGAATAAATAGAAGCTCAACTCCAAGGGAGCTCGTGTATCGGGCTTGTATATCGCAAACGCAGAGCGCTTCACATGGGCACCAGTTACATTACAGAAGACATACTCTTTTAGAACAAACAAACGTCATGCTTTTCTTGTATTTTATCTTAGCGTATCGGCATTTGCGCCCTATATGCCACTTTCTCAAGGTTATAAAATATCTACCCACGCGCCGGTCTGCTTATTGTTTACCCCGCAATGATACGTTCCCTGCCGACAGGATCGTGTTTCAGTACTTGCGCCTAGGGTGCTATTATGGCCGGCGCTAGCGGTGCCTTCCCGCAGTGCCTTGCCCCACGCAAGGGTTCCATCCCAAAGGTGCTGGTGACTGATAGATGAGTGCCAATAAAGTCATAGGCGACAATTATTATAACGGCCAGGCCCGCCGGCTCCGCAGTACACTCTGCTGTTATTTTGAAGTAGGGATTCCAGTACATCCTATCCCAAAGGCGATGTTGAATGGCCCGCATGCGCGCTTGCTCAATAAAGCAACAGAGGAGGCTTGTATTCTGCCTCCCTCCTGTATCTAGTATGTCACGCTACCGTGGGTTTCTTTGAGCCCTTGCAAATAATTTTCGTGCTAATCCCGTCAGGGCCAAACAAGTATTATCACACCCGAGGCTACTGGGCCGCGGTACAATTTGCTGTTAATTTACCGGTGTAGCCGAAGGTGACCAACGTGCGTGCGGTGCCTTCCCCCAGGCTTGTCCGCATAGCCCATCGCAGGGATTCCTGCACGTCCCCTCCAAAAGGTGCTGGTGAATGTCACCTACTGCCCGCCCGCTCGAGAAAGCTGTAGTAGCGGCTATATACATTGGTTCCTTTAAATACCTTGCCCCTATTCTAGTGCTAAGAAAGACGGGGCCAGACTATTATTCTAGGGACGGGGCCCGCTGGACCGTGGTACGCTCTCCTGTTGTTTGAAATCTAACACAGTTCTAGCAGAAGGTGGCCAGAATGCCGCGCCGACACTCCTCACTCCTTGACACTGCGGTCGGCGCCGGCTGCTGAGAGCCTCTTCCTCTCCAACCGCTGCCTGGGGAGCTGGGGCTCATGCCTGCCTCTCTCGACCTCGGGCCTCCGTCCATTCCGCCCTGACCTTCCATGCCCAGGCAGGGGCCGTGCCTTCCTCTGATGGTCACACTCTGCTGTTCTTAGGTCACACGGCGGCAAGAAGCTAGATGGGGAAAAGCGGCTTCCTTACACCATTTAGCGGCGACTCAAAAACAGTTGGTGCCGCTCCCCCAGCTTCCTGATGTAAAAGGTGAGCTGCCCAGGGGGAGCGTTGCCTTATATCCCCCTCCCCCTTTCCTTCTTCCCTTTGTTCTTGGGAGGGGGAGGAGAGGGCCTCGGGCGCTTTTTGCAGCGAGGCAATTTTCGGCGGCGCTGACCAGCGCAAACCGGATCTGTTCCTTGTGGGCATGGGCGGCCGTTATGGCGTCGGCCCTCGAGGCCCCATTCGTGGGCGGCCTCTGCTATTGGATATGCCCCTGGTTTGTATTTAATCAGGAGGAAGATGTGTGAGATTGGCCATTGTTTTCATTTTTTTGGGACAAGACCCATTATTAATTCCTTTTTTTTACAATGTAGGGCTTTTTATGAAGCTGTTGGTCTCTCATTACTCCATATCCACATCTAATTTTTCAAGCAGCATCTTCCTTGCCCTTGGGTTCAATTGGCTGTACCTGGGCCAATATGGAAAAT
The DNA here is from genome assembly GCF_964204655.1 of Triturus cristatus. Lineage (NCBI taxonomy): Eukaryota > Metazoa > Chordata > Amphibia > Caudata > Salamandridae > Triturus > Triturus cristatus. Next base: position 981,685,070 of record NC_140592.1, on the reverse strand, counting down.
AATATGCACCGCACTGGCTTTTCCACAAGGACAAAGCCCACTTCCCTCACCACCCTTGTGCAGCATTCTGATAAAAATAAAAAATGGCAGCCCTCCCCAAAATAAGTGTGCATTATTTCTCTGGACTTGTCTCTGCCCACGTAAGAAGGCCTGGATTTCTTCCTCCAAATCCTCAAAGCAGCCAGACATCCACTTTTCTCCATTGATCCAACCGTGAGCTTCTCTTATCATAATTAATAGCAAGTTGGTGGTACTCTGCCATGAAAATTCTCACACATATCTGTTCTCTGGCAGAACAGTCTTTATCTCCCCATAATGGGTTCAATGTTCACCAGGGCCATTTATTTATTAGGAAGTGGGGCGCAGCATTTACTTCATTATGCCAGGCAACTAAAAGCGTGAATATTACTGTGAGGTGGATCATAGAAACATGCTCTTACACAAATATAATAAGGAATTTATCTGCTGTCAAGGTGAACTTAGCTATGAATTCCTGGCCCTACAAAATGTATACAAGGTAGAAAGACTGCTCTCATTGTACTACATGCCAATGAAAACTAACACTTTTAACACAGCTGCATTTGAATTGTCCAAATCCTATGGAGGTATTTTCTTATTGCAACAAACAGTTTGGAGTGCAATATACTCAGTATATGAAAGACATGATAAATGACCAAGGCAAGGTATTTGATACCCCGCTCTTGTAAAATTAGTTGTGCCTCTAATCTTGCATCTTTGTTTCTATGAGTATGTAAAGTCTGCAAAGTACCCGTGATATATAATTGATAGCATCTGCGAGGAGTGACAATCTGATACATCATAAAACTATGCAAGAAAATGTGGCAGTGGTCAACTATGCATGTGTAAAGCTACACTCAAGATGAAACTGTTTATTTACTCTCTACTTCTAGTACAAAATGCACACTAGATTCTCAATGCATGCCACACTCAAAAAGGTAAAAAAAATATAGAGAAGAGTGACACAATTAAAGACATTTTTATTGTAACTTATTTGCTTGCCTATTGACATCCGATCCACTAAGATAATCAGAGAGTAGCCCCCAAATGTTTACTCCTATGTATGGAGAAAATGTCTGATTTTTAAAATTCCGAAAGAATTGCAAAAGTTGTCCTAGCATGCTTCAGCTTTTGTCTTTTCACTGTATTTCTCACATGTATAAATATTTATGCATTAGGGAACTAGGAACTTTTGAGGATGAGATAGTGTAATGCTGTTTCATTTTTTGATTAAGAATATATTCAAATGTTGGAGTTATTACCATACATTTCCCACTCTGCCCTTACCAGGAGTAAATGGCAGATGGTTTTCTGGGTTGGTTTGTCAATAGCCAGATAGATTTGAGGTTGTGGTTTTTCACCAACTTTGCACGCCTCCATTACAGCTCTGTTTCTGTTACTAACAAAGATACATTTGCAATTGTAATGTAAATCCTTTCATTTGCACCCCTATTTTTTCTTTGCGAGTATAATAGGTTTGTGTTAGAACTGGGGGTCTCTATTTGGTCTTTCGTCCAAATAGGGACCCTTGCTTCTAGTCAGGGAAAGGAGGGACACACTCTTAGATAACCCCTGCTCGCCCCACGGTAGCTTGGCACGAGAAGCCAGGCTTATCTCCAAGGCAATGTGTACATTATTTACAACCACACTCCCAGTAACACAGTAATAACACCACAAATGGACACTACACTGATTTAAGAAAATAGCAGTATCTTTATCAAGAAGAAATATGATGAGACCAAACCATAAAAATATCCAGAATATGCGTATTCGTAATATTTCACTGGGCCGGCATGTTAGACCAACAATCACTTGTAGGTTCTGGCGGTATTAATGCGCAGTTCACGATAATCTAATGCAGTCCTAATGCAATGCAGTTCGTAATGAAGAAAATAAGACAGCCCTTAATGCTAGTACTAATAAGGATCGTAAAACAAGTAATAATGCAGTCCGTAATGCAAGTACTAACGTGGATCGTAAAAGCAAGTAATAATGCACTTCATAATGCAGTTAATGATGCAAGTACTAATGCAGATCATAAAAGCAAGTAGGAATGCAGTTCGGCACCGATCACGGTGCTAGTGAAGTTCTCTATGCCACTCTTGGCTGACTCCTGGTCAGCGATTGCAAAAATATGCCCCCAATCCGGTTATGAACGAAACAAAGTGCAGCTCCACAATCCGACCCTGGTACAGCCACTCCTCTGTGAGTACGGGCCACGATACTGACTTGAGTGGAGGCTCATGCTGAAAAGATGGGAAAGGCCAAGAGCAGTCTCTAGTAACACACACTCCACCCCAGGTGGTGACACACGCACGCTCGCTGAGCGTTACCTGTGGGGGTGCAGGGAGTGGCTGCTCCTCGCAGTGAGAGTCGGGCTACCAGGCGACGGCCTCGCAGCTGATCGGTTCCCGGCGTGCCTCCGTTGATCTTGGGCAAAGGATCTCGGACCCACGATGGTGAAGATTCACAGGTCTCTCCTTGGCAAAGGCAGGCTTTGGCACACGGCGGTGATTTCTCACGGCTCCCCTTGGGACAACGGTCCAGGCCGATGGCAATAACGATCACAGCACTTCTGGTCACGCTGTCGATCTAAACAGAGCGCAAGACTCTGGGCCACATGGTCACAGGGCAATTCTCACGAAGGTCTCAGGCTGCAAAAAGCACAGGCTCACAGCGTCACTGAGACACACTTGGAAACTTTTATGTTCCTGAGTTTCCACAACAGGGAGCCAGCTCCTCTCGGGCCCTTGGAGAAAAGTTACTTCAGGACACAGCACACAGCAACGTCCTTTCAAGCAGGGGGACACAGCACACAGCAGAGTCCCTTGTCCTCTCCTTAGTCAAATCAGCAAACTACAGGCCAGCCCCAGAACACACAACAAGGGCAGTCCATTTCTTCAGTCTCTTCAGCTGTTCTTCTGTGGCAGAGGTTCCTCTTGATTACAAAGTAGTTTCAATCCTTTTTCAGGCTTGAGTTCAGTCTTGAGTTCAGGGGTTTCACCTCTCTCATTTATACCCCTAAATGACTTTGAAGTCTTTGTGTTCAGGGGGCTGTGAGCCCGGTCCAAACCAGACCTAGGTGTCTTCCTGCCAGTGCATACCTTCTTTCTTTGATAGTGAGGGTCTGGGCCTCAGACACTCGGCAGGAGGGGGAGCCATTCCTTTGTGGCAGCAGCACAGGCCTCTCCGCATCAAAGGGGCTACTCCTCCCCCTACACCACATGCAGGCCAGCCTGTGCTGTCTCCCCTACTCCCTGGTGTCAGGACACCTCCTCAGGCCCTGTCACATCCAAACCCAGACAGTCAATACACAACCAGGCAGAGGCACGCTGGATGGTTAGGGCAAGAAACCAGCCAATTCTAAAAGCATGGTTTCTAAACACACAATTTAAAAACCATCTTCACAAAAAGATGTGCTATTAAATTCTGAGTTCAGGCACACTAAACTCCATTTCTCCATCTTAGGCCTATGGGAAGATATGCTGAAAACATGTCACGCAGCATTGCCCATTCTGTCCTATGGGCAAGATGGCCTTGCAACAGTGAAAAACGGATTTGGCAGTATTTCACTGTCATGACGCGGTACACACCTCAGTACATGTCCTACTTTTCACATACACTGCACCCTGCCCAGGGGGGTACCTTGTGCCTACTATAGGGGTGTCTGATGTGCATAAAAAGGGAAGGGTAAGGCCTGGCTAATGGGTGCACTTGTCAGGACAACAAGGCAGTTAGCAAACTACGCGCAGGCACTGCAGTGGCTGGCCTGAGGTCTCTTTTTAGGGCTACTTGTGTGGGTGGTGCAATTAGTGCTGCAGACCCACTAGTAGCATTTTCATTACCTGCCCTGGCACACATAGTGCACTTTACTAGGGACTTTACTAGTAAGACAAACATACCAATTATGGACAACCAATTACTATAACACTTTATAAAAGGATCACTTGCACTTTGACACTGAGCAGCAGTGGCAAAGTGCCCAAAGCATCTAAGCCAGAAAAACAAAATCCATCACAGCATCAAAAATAGAGGAGGTAGAGGCAAAAAGTCAGGGGCAACCACGCCAAGAAATGCCAGGTCTAACAGTTTGCAAATAATGCACTGTGTGCCTTCCCATTCTTGTGTCTTGTGGCATGAGTCACAAAGCCATTTTCATGTTTAAGTTAACCTTCACATGTAAATGGCTTGATTTAGAAGTGCAGATTCATGGATTGCGTTCACTAAACATATATTTTCACTTGTGGTGTAATTGTGGTGTAATATTCACATGAGTAAATCTGCTCCAATGGAGGAAAAGGGTGTTCTGGTACAGAGATTCTGGGGACACTTTGTGCACGAGCACAAACTGGCTATTCATAAAGGTTTCCCAGACTATTAAGGGAATATGCTCTTTACTTCTGTGACTGGTATGAGTAAATCTGTTTATAGAGTGGAAAGGCACAAGTAGCATCCCGAAAACAGGTGACAAAACAACTTTCCATGTGGAGGAAAAAAATAAATTTGCAAATTGTAATCATTTACACATGGGTAATTGCATAATATGCACAATTGTGTAATGTAACTGCTTAAGATTACCTGGAAATCTTTGAGCATTCCTAATGTCCATAAATCTGCACCAAAATGTAACTGTAAACCTGCTTTTCCAGATATACAAATTTGTGACCTGGCCCTTAAAGTTGTGAAATGAGAATCGACAAATGGTCTGAAGGTGATGGAGCAGCATAATTTAATGATCCTTCCCTTTACATACAACACATAGACTCAATGTGTGTTTAACAGTGACAGAACGGGGTTTCTGGAATCTCAAACCCACTGGTCGTATGGAATTTTAGTTGTTGACATGAAGCGTAAGAAAGGACCTAACATGAAGTATGGTGAAACCAATGTTGGTCCACAAAAACAACAGAGAGGATGATGTTCACTTAGAGGTTTATTAACAAATTTACTTCTGCTCACAAGTTAAATCAATCAGCAAAATTAATAGAAACATATGGTAAGAACATTCATATTTAAATTTGTCATGCAGTCTAAGTTTGTATATGCTCAGAAAGAATATGCAAAATATGATGACACAGCAAGCAAACTATAGCCTATGCAGGCTCAATAAAGGAACTTTCCTACTCTAAATAAAGTGGCAAGGGAAAATTCTATGAAGAAGGTGTCTGCATCAGATGAATCAGAATATAGGTTCAATGGAAAAAGTTTGAATATTCAAGCATGAAGCTTAAAACTCTGAGCTCGAGAAATCAACAGAGTCGAGAAGAGGTCTTCTCTCAGCAAAGTCAGGATAGGGTCTGGTCTGGTATTCTAAAAAGCAAACAATTAAAGCATGAAAGAAGATTCTAGAAGGCTTCTCCGTATTATCTTCCATTAACAAACCAATCAAAAGTCAATGATCTCATGGAGCAGGTAGACTCCGCAGTTTAGCAGCTTCCAACAAATAAGCAATCATTTGTACGACCTTGAATGTAACATCATTTCCTGTCTGCCTGGTCCAGGATGGTGTCTCCCACCATCTCAGACTCCATATCCAAGGCCAAATGTTAATTTAAATATCAGTTTCCCCTAATCTAACAAACTGATCAATAAGCATATTCCAACTTAACGAGGACTTTGATAAAGCACCTGCAGGGAAGATAAAACAAGACTTTTTGCAGTACATTTCAGAGATGTAATGGTTGCAATACAGCCTAAGTGCAGGTAAGGCCAACATCAGGTTCAAACAAATTAAAAATGAATGCAGTTAGCCTAAATGATTATATCAAATGCAATTTAAGAAAAGTATATATTTCTTGCATGGTGAATACATTACTATAACTCAACTAAGTATATGGGTGGCGAACATTAACATGAATATACAGCCACTTACTACTGTTGATTAATAAAAGGCAGACAGATTAACACAGTTAAACACACATGAGTATATGTGTTGCATATAAAATGGTGGGCACTGATTTATGCAGCTCCATCGGTATTATTCTGTGTGCTTTATATAGCCATCCGTATATCTCATTGAACCATAATCAATGTCTCCACATTAAATGGAACAATGTATACGTTCTTTAAATGCAATCGCTGTCATTGTTTGTGCTAACTGTACTAGTATCCAGTTTTTCTCTCCTCTGCAGGTGACTTATCATTGCGTTCATTACGTTATAATAGTCTTACTGTTGACTGTACTAGACTGATAGGTAGATGCAACTTAATGAGAAGTTGGCCTTGGACATGGAGCCTGAGACAGATGTAGAGATCCTCCAGTAACTGTCCCTGGATTTTTCCGCGAGGCAGCAATTGATATGAAGAGCTTTCTAGGGGATTAATTTCTACTTTAATTATGTGTTCTTCAGTATAGCCCAGCAGGCCAAGACTCTGTCCTCAATACGTGAAGAGGAGACTTTTCCTCAACTCTCTTGATCATCCCTGCCCAAAGGTTGGGCTTCATGTTTGAGCACTCATACTTTTTTCCTCTCGAACCTTAAATTTGATTAATCTGATGTTGGCATCTTCCACATAGAATATCCCATTGCCACTTTTAATGCTTTTTTTTTAGAATAGGGAAGCCCCTTTATGGAAACTGCTTTGATGACATTTTGCATTTTATATGTGATTCTAGTTTGCCTCTTTCCACAGACTGCATACTCATGTATGTATGATCTTACAATATATTTCCTCAATATCGCTGATTGATTTTACTAGTAACTTGAACACATTTTTCTAATAAATCACTTATGGTTTGGACACCATCCTCCCTCTTGTGTCTTTGGAACTACAGGGGTATCACTGTACTTGAAATGTATTGCTGATGTTAGCTCCTTTCTTACATTTCAAGTCAGCAATCTGTATGCTATTTTCTGGTCAGGCTTACATGAAGTTTTGGCTCGATTAAAATTAAAATAATACATGCCTAGCTAATTTTTCTTTGATTTCATCTTCTTTTGCTTGTTTGCAGTTATAAAAGAGAACATACATTTAAATAAAAGCTATAAAAATTTACACTGCCAGACGTACAATGAGCCACGCCAAGTCCAACAAGGAAGAGCTGAGTCACTTTCACTACCTCATTCTCTGGTGGTCATATCCTCTAGCACTTCCAACGGAGTGCTTTAGGGGTGGGGTCGCTAATTGCCTTGCTGGCTGAGGGAAAAGACATGCTTCTGTCATATTTATTAATAATAAAGAAAACAAAGACAGATGGCTGACCCCTCCAACCTCCTACATCTTCCACATATGCTGTTTGCCAGCAGTTGTCAAATAATAAGAAAACATTGCTTCAACTGTCCATGGAGGGACATATTTGTACATATTCTTCCTTGGTCGGGTCACATATTTCACGTAATGTTCATTGCTCCATGAAGAACATGTTCCAGCTGAAGCTGGTACAGAGGGTGGGATTCCGGGAAATGTGTGAAGTTATAAAGTTTTTTTCTTACACACCCCGTCATTCTCTTGCAAATGCTAAGATTAATTGGCACAGTTCTCAGTGCAAGTGTGCTTTCACAATAAAATCGGGATATGCTAAATATTGTATTATACACAGGCCTGGGTATAAATTAGGCACGTGCTAAATGTTCCATTTTAACCTCATAACATAGGAAAATTGGTATTAGGCAAATGATACAGTGTTAAAAATGTTGTCAATGTCAACTGCAGAGGCTTGGATTAAAGTAGAATATTATTTTGCCGAGTACTGGTTAAAGCAGAAAATGCAACTCAAGAGTTAATTTTTCCTCAAATCAGTCATTTTGCGGAGATCTTGAGACACATTTGAACACAAGGGTCCTCATTTTTATTTTACAGAGTTTTATGTAGCGTGAACTTGACCCGAAGGTATTGGGTATCAAAATACTTTACATGAGAACAAGTTACTTTACACAAGTACACATTCATTTTTGTTAAGCACCGGGGGGGGGGGGCACATTTACAAGCCCCTTGCGCCACTTTTGCGTCACTTTTCCCATGTTAAAAATGACGCAAAAGTGGCGCAAGGGGCTTGTAAATCTGCCTGCGGGATATTAAGTAATTTTCCCAGAATTACAGGATCTTGAGCATCATTGCCGAGGCTCGAACCAGGTTTGAAACCGACCGCCCTAAACCATAGGCCACATCCTCTCCATTTATGAAAAGTGTTGCATCACTGTGGGAAAACAGCGATGCACCACTTTTCATAACGCCATCCTTGGACACCATGGGTGTGCTGTGTTTACCGTACGGCGCTCCATGTCGCAAGGAATTACAGATACATCAGTAATTCTGATGTATCTATAGGCGCAAAAATGGCACACTGCTGGAGCTGTGTCTGTAAACAGACACAACTCCAGCAATGTGTCATTTCACATGGGGCAAGCCCCATGTAAAAGGCACTGTGTCGCCCTTTACACCTTCTTCAAGCAGGCCTAAGGATTTCATGCACTGACGCCATAGAAGTGTTACAGTGAAATGTCATAGATTTCACTGTGACACTTGTATGTGGCTTTACCTTTTGCAGTTATAATGTAGCGCAGAATGCGTAACTTTGTAAATATGGCATAAGCCCTACACCGTGCCCACTCCAGGATGGCATTCCAACTTTCTTACATATGTGTTAGACCTGGCACCATTGGCATGGGTCCCCCTTCCATTTTATTGATGTTGCCTCTGATGTTTTTGCTGGTTATAGTTGCTTTTGGCACTGTGCCACTGCTATTCAGTGCCACAGTGCAAGTGCTCCCTATGTTAAATTGATGTATAGATTAGTGATTCCATGATTGGCTTATTTGGTTTCCTTGTCAGACCCTAGTACAGTGCACTGTGTGTGCCCAGGGCTTGTAAATCAAATGCTGCTGGTGGGCTTGCAGCACTGATTGTGCCACCCACCGGAGCAGCTTGTAAAGTGTGTCTCAGGCCTGCCATTGCAGAGCCTGTGTGCAGTCTGGTACTGCCATGTTGACTTGGCAAGTGCACCCACTTGCCAGTCACTAAACCTTCCCTTCTCTACATGTCAGCCACCCCTAAGGTAGGCCCAAGGGCAGGGTGCATTGTATGTAAAAGGTAGGACATGCCCTGATGTGTGTGGCAGGTCCTGATAGTGAATTACAGCTGTTTTCGTTTTTCAGTATTGCAAGGATACCTGCTCCCATAGGCCAGAATGGGCAGTTTGATTATAACACCTTATAATCATAACTGACCCAGGGAACATGGTAGAAAAACGAATTTACTATGCCTGAACTAAGAATGATAAAATACATCTTTTAGTAAAGTTGGTTTTAACATTCTGTGTTTGAAAATACCACTTTTAGAAAGTAGGTATTTTCTTGCCTAACTATCCAAGCCTGCCTCTGCTAGGTTGTGTATTCCATGTCTGGTTTCTGAGTGACAGGGGCTGGGGGGCTCCAGGAGAAAGGTAGATTCAGCACAAAGCTGAATAGACCTTTCTGCATGAGGAGTGGTGGGATGAGTAGCACCTGGGTCTGAATAGGGCTGTGCCTGCCTACCACAATGCTGGCTCCACCTCCTGTGGTGCGTCTGATGACCCTGGCCCACACTGTCAAAGGAAAGAAGGAGTCCTGTAAACAAAGTGTTCCAGGACTGCACAGAACTGGTTTGGACTAGGTACAGACACTCTCTGCCTTCAGAGACAAAGGATTTGTGTGTTTAAAAAGGGGTCCCAGACCCCAAAACTTTAGATCACTTCTGTGAATCAAGACAAACCTTTGCTGAGGAGAAGAACCAGGAAGCTGAAGGAGGAGACTACCCCTGTGCTGTGTGTTTGGGGGCTGGCCTGCAGTGGTTTCTTTATTGCCAAAGAAAAGAGAAGAGGACAGAGTGTGCTTTTCATCAACTTGCAGAAGATCTCCAAGGGCTTGAACTTGAGCTTGCCTCCTACCTGAGGTCTCATGGATACAAGACTTCACCAACCAGCTCCCCCCTGAATTCCCTTGCTGGGAATTGAAGTGCCTGCTGTTGTTCTGGGCCTTCTGAGAGACTGCGTGTCGCTGGGAGATGGAAGCGCGACTCAACAACGAGAAGCGTGTCGCCGCTGCAGCAGTTGCCATCGCATCGCCACGGAAGCGTGCTGCCGCTGCCGCTGTCACCATCGCATCGCTGAAGCACAGCAAATCCCCAGAGAAGCGTGCCGCCGCCGTGGAGGTCGCCATCGCATCACCAGAGAAGTGCGTCTCAGGGCCTGTCACGGCTCCAAAGATCATCGAGTCGCAGCAAGGCCATCGGGTGTGCACGCATTACCTCAATGTTGTCGCATCATGAGCAAGATGCATTTTGTCGCATCGCATCGCACCGCATAAGAGTATCACATAGAGACGCCATCTTGTCGCATTGTACTGGAGAGCAGTAAGAAACCAACGCACCACCTCCCCACACAGTAAGGAAGCAAGCATCAACTCCCCTGTGTAGCAGTAAGGAACTGACGCATCCACTTCCCTGAGTGTAAGGAACCGACGCATCACCTTCCCTGTGACCCTTTTGTTTGCATTGTGTTACGCATCCAAGGTACTTTGAGAGTAAAGTGTCGCATTTATAATCTTAAGAGAACTGAGCTATTTCCTACCATTTTAAAGTCTATTTTGAGTACAGTAGTGTGGGTTTTTGTCGTTGGTCTTGTGATAAGTCTATATATAAAAAAATATTTATTTTTATAATACAACCTGTGTTTGTTGTCACTGTATTACTGTATGCGTTCACAAATGCTGTACACACTGCCTCCGAGATAAGCCTGTGTAAACCAACGAAGTCAGTGTAATCTCAAGAATGCACTCACCATCCGTGGAAGCACCGGTCTCCAAGGTCAGAGCCTACCCAATCAATTACAGGGAGGAAAACAGACCTGCGGAGGTAATACAAATTTTGTATGAAAAGCCCTCACTCACCAACCTGGTTGGTGACATGCTTCATCATCGGGCTCCACCGGGCATGGCCGAATGCCATCCCAGTGTGCTGCAACGCCAGGTTACTGCGGAGCGGGGTTGTGTGTGGTGATAGTGAATTTAAAATTCCCAATTGAGTCAAAAAAGTACTTTATTCGTTTTGCTAATTGGAAAATTAAAACATAATAAAAAGGAGTGATGGTCAAAAAAATAACAGACCGGGTTCACTCCGTGGCGGTCAACATGTTTCTGCCTTTATGTGTAATTTACAGGCTTTCTACAGGACCAGAGTGGAAGTGTGGGTGCCCCGGTGGTGTGAACGCGCTAAGGTTCACCCTCCCGTGGGCTGCTGTGTGAAAAATAATATAAAACACAGGGAAAATCCGCCAAAAACTATAATGGTGGAGAGAAACGAGTTTACTCTATAATGAAAAAGAGACATACATACACAAGACAAAACACAAAAGAATCGTAAATGTGCGTAGTCATGACATTATAAAGCGCCATAATATAGGCTCAAACATAGTGCGTGGATGGGGACAGTGCCAGTATTCCGTACCTCAGGTGCATCAACAATGTGCTAACAGTGCACCTAGAATTAGCCAGATACTGGTGTCAGGGAAGTAAAGGACTTCACCTGAATAGCGTGACTAGCGATGTATCACGGAATCAACGTGGAGTCCTAATGCTACGTGTGAGACTAAAAACTTAGCAAGGTCCATTGGAACAATGAACGCGGCCCGTGAAGCATTCCTGGTAGGTAGAAATGCCGAGGGGAATAGAGAGGTTCTTACTGTGAGGCTAGACTGTTCGTCGCCTCAGGGATCCCGGGGTAGAGGTGCGAGCAAATATGGCACACCCTGGAAGAGACAAGGAAGAAAAAGCGGCCCCGAGCGGCTGGATAGTGAAAACACAAGCCGAACAGTACTGTAAGCCTTACCAAAAGGAAATGGGAGCCAGAAGGTACACTTACGCCCTCGCTGCTCGGCACCCGTTAGGAACCTACACCGCCTCAAGCCACCGGGTCCAGGGAGAGAAGAGACCTGGTGCGAGGTTCCTAAAAACAAGAGTGCAAGAAGGAAGCCCGTCGGTGATTGGGCAGCACATCGCATGCTGAGATGCGATAGGAAGAGCCCCGGCCAATAGGCCGCCTAGAGGCAAAAGGCTCGTCAATTAATTAAAGGGACGGGACCTCCCAAGCTGTGTACTGATAGGTTAAAACACAGCCAATAGGACGCAAGAATGAAAGGAGGCTCGTCCGTAGTTAGAAAAAAGACAGCTTGAAAAAGGAAACTTTATGCGGTGCAAAGCGGAGACGCATGAGCACGCTTGACACAACGAAAACGTGTGTCTGATTGAAACACTAGTTGCAGATAGGAGGGGTTTTATTTCAGCGCACGTCCACAAGCTCAAACAGAGGAGAATACCAGTGATAAGCTGGGAAGCGGTATGTTAAGGGGACACTGCATGTCATGTGCCCCTGGTGTAGTAGGTAAATGTTGATAGCGTAATGGGGTACAGCACAGGGGGTCAGAACAGGACTCGGTGAAGTCACACAAGGTGACCCAGCTCAGTAAATGTGACGGTCACTGTAGACCAATGGTCCAATAAAAGTAGCTGCAAACATAAGTGCATACTTAGAGTATGTTGACCCAGGGTATATTGTCATTAAGACCCACGAGGTTAGTACCCAGACGGTACACCCATCTTTGTTCCTTCTCGAAAAGGACTTTTTGAGTGTTTCTACATGCAGTGACTTCCTCAATTACTGTCCAGTGCAGGTCATTGGTGGTGTGGTTAACAGAGAGGAAATGTTCACTGAGTTTAGTAGTGATTTTTTTGCGAGATAAGCCTGCCTGCTCGTGACAAGCTACCAAGGGGGTGAGCAGGGGTTATTTTAGGAGTGTTACCACTTACCCTGACTAGACACAAGGGTCCCTATTTGGTCAAAGGTACCTACCTCTGCCAACTAGAGACCCCCAAATCTAACAATATGTATTAACAAAAGGCTGCCAACACACATCATAGTTTTTTGTGGTAGTTGTTGGCCGCAGTTTTATTACCATGGTATGCATACTCATTTTGCAATCCCCTGGACATAATTTTATAGCCAGGGTCATAAATCATTATCGTGAATCATCATAAAATTGAGTGTTATAAATCATTTGTGTTGCTTATCATAAATCGGGTGACATAAATCATTTGTGTATCATAAGTCATTTGTATCATGAACAATCATAAATTGGGGTCATAAATAATTTGCATTACTTGCCATAAATCATTTGTCATAAATCATTAGTTGGTCATAAATTACTTGTTTGTCATAACCCATTTGCATATCATAGAATCGTAAATCACCCTGACAGTTCGTTATCCCGCTCTTTTGCAGGCGTATCTCATTTCTTGCCACTTCTTGGGGTCACAAATTGTTCTGTTGGTTTCCACGCCCCTTTGCATGTGGGGGTAGTCTCTCCCTAGAATAAGGCCCCAACTCGCTACCTTGCTAGTCTCTTATTGTGCCCTGCCATCTCGCAGGGTATGGGCTGCGAATGCCGTCTCCGTTTGCTACCCCATTTTGTCAGGCCTACTCACCCTGCCGTAAGCCATCCTAAAGTGAGCGGCCCTCCTTCTACACACCACCCTGTTGCTGTGCCTCCATAGCCAACCAAACTACACCTCTTATCCATCAGCACTGCGACACTGCTGCTACCTAGGTGTGGATGGGTGGGACTCAAAAATCCTTCTGCGCCGCTCCCCAACTCCACAATGTAGTAATGAGCTGTACCCAGGGAGCGGCGCCTTATAATCCCCCCATGATTATCCCACCGAGAAGGGCAGTCGCTGCTATTAAGGGGGGGTTCAAACATCACCTGGCCAGGTGACTAGGCACCTCTCTGGCATGAGTTTGCCGTGAAAGAAGCGCCCCTTCTACCTTGGAGTGCCAACTGGAGGCTAGAACCAGATCCTTACAGGTCTCCAGCGTCCGTTATGGCACCGACCCTCGAGACCCCCTTCAGGGTGGCCTCTGCGATAGGGTGATACATTTTCTGCACTGCTGCAGCATCACAAAAAGTGACACAACAGCAGCGTAAGGGCCTCATCAAAAAGGCCTGAGGTAGTCACTCAAGATGCCCCAAATGTGCATTTTGCACAATCTATGTGTAATGGTCCATAATTCTCACATCATATTGAATACTTCAAAGAAAAATTATGCAATTTTGCACACCTTAACTTAAAATCAAGACTTTTCTTTGAATTGTTTCGATAAGAAAGTGGTCTCCAACATGCACTCAGTATGAAACTTGTAAGGAACACATTGTCTGATTACGATGGCGGAAGGCCCGCTACCGATGGCCTGTTGGTGGCAGGCCCACCGATATCGCACTGCGCTTTTCCGCCCACCATATTATGATGGCGGAGGAAAGCCTTGGTGGAAGCGTGGCAGTCTGTCTTTTTCTTTTCTGACCGCCTGTCAGAGCACTCACATTGCCCAGCATTGCGGTGGTGTCTGCCAGGCATCGCCGTTGGGATTATGATAGCCCTTTCTACCGGTGGTTTTGCTGTGTTCAATCCGCCACAAAACAGCTGGCAAAAACTGATTTGGGGGCCTGTAGCGGGCCCCCCCTTAATCCCATGTGCAGGGACATGTACACTGGGGGGCACCTGCGGTGCCCCCTACATATCCCTGCATCATGTGGCAGGCACCGCATGGTGCCTGCTACATAATGCTGAGATGTATCTACACCCTATATTTTTGTATTGTGACGGGGGCTGCTGCCCACATCCCCGCCACCATGCAAAATATAGGTGATGCAACCGCTGTGGTGGCGGTCCCATCGTAATTTGGATTGTGGGGAGGCCACCTCATAGGCGGCCAGTCCCAAATCCCCAAAAATGGCAGACAAACTGAAGTCTGTTCGCCAGACCCACAGTTCTACATTAAGCCTACTACCACTTGCGAGCAAATATTGCCAGTTTTGCTGCACGGGGGGAGGAGTGGTGGCACCCTCCTAAGTGCACCTCTGGGGCCGGCCAAAAATGCATGCGCACTTTGCATGTTCTCCACCCAGGCTGCATTACAGCCTGGGTGGAGATCATGCCCAGGCTCCCAGACCAATCACAATGCTGCATTGGAGCGTTGGGATTGCCTTAGGGGAGCCTATCCAGCTTCCTGTTTGAACAGAAGCCAGGAAGACGATGGAGATGATGGAAGAGAGGCAGTAGCAAGTAAGTTATTTGTTTACATTCCCCCCACACTTCCCTTCCTTCCTGTCCCACTACTGCTTTGTGGGGGCAGTCGCGACTGCATACTCGAACTGCTGTTGGCTCCGCACACCCCTGGACCAAAGGTTTTACTGAATCTGATGCCCTAATGGGGGCTTCAGGTCTCCAAATTCCTCATTCTGGCTTTTTCTCTCTCCTCCTAATGTTGAACCTGTAGCGTCCTCCCCAGCCAGGGTACCTGCTAAAGAATATGCCACACACGGAGCTTAATATTACACGTTTTTATGCATGAAACAGCAAGCTTAACATGCTATAACAAACTTTCATTGCATTCCGCTCTGGCACCTGTCATACCTGTATGGGATCCATTAGGAGACTAAAAAGCTCCGTCATAAAACTCGCAAGACACTACAGAACCCTCTCTCCTTTTTGTTCTCCTTTCACCCTCTCATTTCCTTTGTCTCTTTTAGCCATCTGTCTCTCATTTGGGCATATCTCCTTCCTCCCCTTAGCTCACTTATTCTGTTCTCACTTATCTTGAACCCTCTTCTCTCCTTTTTTTCTTCATTTCTCTCTCTTCCCTAGTTCCTCATCCTGCATCCTCTCTATACATGTGGTACCCTTTAGTTTGAATCTTCCTTCAATTTACTTGATCACATAATCCCTTATCTCCCTTCCTCACACATCCATTTCTCGTCAAGCATTTCTCTATATTCCACCTTGTATATCCTGGTCTATTCTTGACATCCTTACTTCTGTCCCCATTTGTTTTCCTCCGCCCTATCTCCTCGTTCTTCTCTGCTTCTCCTTTTTGTCAATGTTTCCCCTCCACTCCTTTACTTTTTTTTTAGTAAAAGAAGAGATATGTTATGGAGACTCAAGCTGCTGCCCTGGGAATCTGCACACATCACTTAATATCCCTATGACTAAATGTGTGTACAATGTATATGTTAAATCCCCACTTCAAGTACACAATCTACTCGTCTCCTAACACCTCATGTAGAGGGCTACGTTGCTTGACAGCTAGTTTTATCCCATATAAATACCGATTCATACATCATTCTTCTGCAGTACTCCATTATCCTTTCTCCTAATCTCGCAAATCCCTCTTCCTTAGCTCGAATCCTCCAAGAGCATCCACAGTACAAGAAACCAGAGCGAATGACCTGTAATCTAACTGCAGCCTAGCCTGTACAGAGCAGCTTGAGCCACTGTCTGAGTACTGGAACCGATATCTCTACATTGACTGCTTCACTGTTAGCGCCACTCTTGGTAGTCTCTAATGTGGGAGAATGATTTCGAGTAGTGGTGCTCATTTTTAGTGACCAGGACATCAGACTTTGACCCAGAACAGAAGATTTATGTGGGTCACATCCCAGCCCAAATGCACCAAGGTGATTGAAAGGATTTAGAGGCCGTTACACTTAACAAACGTCTGGTGCTGGATCTTTATGCTCTGACCCTCTTGCTTGTTTGCATATCCAGAACAGAAGAGAGAAGGCCAGGAATAGGAAAATAAAGGTGAAACAGAAAGGGAGAGAAAGTGACAAATGGAGAAAGTATGGATGAAAAAGAATAGACTGACATAGACAGGAAGTATATGGTGGTCGAAAAATGAGATAAACAGTAGAATCAAATATAGGCAGCCTAAGTATTTGACAACCACATCTTTCCGGAATATGAGCAGTGGTTCCCTAAGAAATCCTTTGGGCTCATTCATTTATTTTTATTTACAAGTCAAGCTCTTAGTTTTTAGGGTATGTTAAAGCCGGATTCTTATCTATATTACCATCACCAAGAATCCTCTCAGGTCGCCAGGATCTTTCTTTCTGCTAAATAGTGTAGAGGGGAGAAAATCCAATTTTTGCACATAATCAAACAAATCGAATTTGAATTCTAAAGGACCACTGACTCCGAATCTCAATTTTTAGGGATTTATTATAAAGCCAAAAATAATTGAACATACAAGCACCTCATCACGAGGTTAAGAAAATAAATGGGCACTAATGCAAAAAATATCCTACGCAGGAGTCTCATCCGACTCAGAATAAGAAGAGTAGTCAGTTCCAGAAGCATTAGACATCCGATAACTGCTCCAATCTCTATATTAGAAGTCATTAACCTAAAAAGAAAATCAATTAGTCTATCACTACTCTGTCTCTAAGGTGACATCCCTACTTAGGATTTTCCCCAGGCAAGAGGATAAAAGGTATCAGAAGTGAAGACTTCCTTAGAAGTACACTCACTTTGTCGAGAGCTCGTTCTAAGATGCTCCTTCTAGCTTCCCATCTAAACCTCAACTGCTCTACCCACAGGGCACTGTCCCTAATTCAAAATCCCAAAAACGTAGAACATGCCCTCCGCCACACCTCTCCAGCCAGGTCTTCTTCCAGTACTTTTCCACTGAAACTTGTATCCCATCCAAAGACGGTTAGCTTGTCCTTGGGTCCCAGGCACCTTCTCCGCCGAAAGTATCATCCCTGCATTCTAGTATACTCCCGTGTTGGCTTCTCATGCCATCCTAACTCCTGAAACAAAGGGTTAGTTTCACTAACAAGCTCGATGTCCTTGCACCTGCAACAGAAAAATGGGAACGAGAAACTTTCCACTTCTCTGAAACTTTCTAACATCTCTGAAATCCAAAGCCTTACCAAGGGAAACCATTTTCGGCCTACAATATTTAGCTAACATAAGAAACGAACAGGCCTTCTCTTAAACGTATATGTGATCAAGCCCTTACACAATTTAAAAACACATTTCTAAAATCACACTATAAACATTGATTTAATTACACTTCATATATGAATAAGCAAAACTACATGTGCAGACTTTAATATGGTGCACATTTAAACCTAATGCATCACATTATACGGGAACCAATTCATTATGCGTTGTCTAAAATACATTTTCGATTAACCACTACATTGAGCTTCATAAATGACATGATTACATTTCTTTTCGCACTATTATATTCTGCTTTTAGTATTACATTTCTAAGCCACACCTTAATACAATCCCACTAAATATATGGGTGCAGACTAGCAGTGATTATCATGCACCCCTACAAATTTCGGAATAACATGGCGCTCTATCAGGATTTTATGTAGTGCATCAAACCACTTTTACTTCCTGGCTAAGATTCTTGAGTGAACAGAGCATGTGTGTTCAATGATCCTGAAAGTAGTCGCATTGAGAGTGTGTCCAGAAACTGCTCTTCACTATGAAAATGCCATGTGATGAGATGAACCACAGGCACACACATTTCCCTTGTTTCTGCATAGTTCATCTTCATGTGAGTTCTGCTGGCTTCTAGAATCTTTGCTCGCAGGCTGCTGCCTGGTCTTTGTTCTAGACCAGCTAAATTACTACTCTGATGTAAATCCTGAATAGGCAAATAAACTGCTTGACAAAGGGCGGGGGGGGGGAGATTCTTTTGAGTGCAATGCATGGTGGTGTGTGAAAGCCACCAATACTATTACCTGAAACCTATTGAAAAAGTCTTACTATAAGTGGGACCTTTTGAGAGGACAGGCTTAGCACACAGGTTTTTACGTACACCGAGTTTGGCTACTGCCTTATGGTCAATTGCGACTCATACTACTTTTCACTTCCATTAATCTGGCATAATTTCCTACCATAATGTGAACACCTCCTAGAACACACAGAGTACTAGAATCATTCAGGGAACACCTGACCGACCTCATATCTCCAAACTACTTTCAGGCTTGGGGACCACTGCTTTGAAACATTCCCTGAGGAACCAAAATATGTGTTGGCTGATTTTGCATTGTTTTAAACTACAAGATGAAATTGAAGAATGTTTTCATAGGACATTACTATTGTGCAACTAATGCCTATCTGTAATAAGAATAACATTGGCTGTCACATTGTCTCAGACTGTCGATACAAAGCGTAGAATCTCTCATCTAGATGCTATCATTAGGCAACTCTAAGTTGATTTTATTTTACTACAGTATGTAATTATACCAGGAGTGTTACCATAATTGTTCTAACTTGCGCTGCAGAAGGTTGTCGCAAGCACTGTTACACAAGACATTTGTTATTCCACAGCGTGTGCACCTGAAATGAAGCCCTTGCCCAACACAGCAAGCATCCCCCTGCTGCCGACTAGTGCCCCTCATGCAGGCCTTGAAGGGAGTTTGGGCTCCATTCTAATTCACCACTGATAACTACAACCCGCCTCTCACTACAGCAGCTTTCTCTGACAGCCTATTCTCTCCAGTGCGCCAATTACTGGCCATTGTTTCAGTCCATTCAAGAGTCAATATGAGGGTACACAGCATCTAAGGAGGATCTATATGTGCTCTGAGAATAAATGCCTCTAAAGAATCTTACTTGGTCTTTGTGCCATTGCTCCCTTTGTGGGCATGGGTGCACAGAGAAGAGAGAGAGAAAGAGAGAGAGAAAGAGAGAGAGAACGAAGAATGACTAACTGACTGCACCATAATTATGGTCATCATTTATTAACCCGAAAAGTAAGGGTGTCCATTTTCTGGCTCGCATTAGGGTCAATGACACCCTCGTTACTCCACTAGAGTTGCAAGCATCTTGCAAGGTCACAGATCTCGATAAAGGCCTCCAACATGAGGTGGAAGAAGGGCTGATTGGAGGAGAGAAACTTCTCCGTGCTGAGCAATGCGGCTTCGTTCCTTAGTGTCAAACCCTTTCACTTGCCTCCCAGCAGTCAATAGAAGTTAGTAGGATGGGGCGTTCTCTTACTGTGCACTGCCACCTCTCAAAGGCACCCACATAAGGTGATCAAGATGCTGCTAGGGAATAATGTAGCTTTGTGTTTTTATTGTTATTTGTGGCCTAAAACTGCAGTTGCTTGTATCAACTGGCAGTGCCTCACACATGAATCCTGTAGAAATGTTTACAGCCCAGCAGTAGGGCATTCAAATAAAATGGATATAACTGATATTCAATGCAGATTAAAAAGGGAAAGCGTGGTGGCTTTACAATAACTCTGGTCGATGACATCTCTAAAGACACATTGCAAAATCTAGTCAGTTTTACTCTTTGTAAAAATTAAAAGAAGAAAATAAATTCTTGTTTTGGTCTGCGTGCCACAAGGCCACCCAGCAGTCCCTTCATGAAAGATTGAAAAAACAAGAAGCGCAATGGATGTTTGCCAGCCTGAACGGTAGAATACTTTCTTTTTCGCTTGCAGTATTCCTAACCCAATCACAACCAATATCCTACCCGAAAGGCAGTGTCCTTTTTCAACTTCACATTTGTCTTAAATCATTTTTAACATGATATGGCCACTCTATACCACTGTCTTATATTTGAAATAGTGAATATTTATAGAACTTGCAAATATGTGTCAGTTAAGGTTATTATAGAATATAGAATTATTTGTCAATTTGGATGGGGTTTAGGACATTATCGAATTATGTATTAGCTAGGAATAATATAGTGCCATTTTTAAAGAAATTTTATAGACAATACAACTATACTGTTGAGTCTTTCATCAATAAAATATGAAGATATCAAGATCATTGTTCTCTGCTTCCCTGACACCCTCAAAACTTAGTCGATTTACGAGTGATAATCCTGCAACCACGGAGCTTCCCCCTTTCTTAGTTCACTTTTGGATTATAGAGTTGATTCTATTTTCAAATAGCAGCTTGTTTCATTGGCGCATCATATCACAACCCTTCTAAGATTAACATCAGTAAATAAATGCTGGCTAATGTAAAACGCATGCTCAATTGTCATTGTTAGAAATGACCATCCTTCGCATGGTCTTCCTCACAGATTCTTGCCTTGACTGCCTTTGTTGGCCTAGGAACTCTGCGCCCTTTGCCCCTGCTAACAAGAGGTAAAGCGCTTGTGCTTATCCCTTTAAACATGGCAAAATGTTTATATAACTGATTGGTTTATTTAATTTGCTTATTAGTCCCACGTATATGGTACTAGGTGTATCCAGGGCCTACCTGCCAATTAAAGGCTACCAGTATACTACAGCACTCATTGTGTCGTACACTGCAGTGGCTCTGTAAAGCATGTCTTCAGGCCTTCCATTGCAAACTAGTTGTGCAGTTTTAAAACTGCAAATTTGACCAGTCAAGCCTTTCGACATGTCATTCGACGGGCCCTTTCCACAGGCCTGAATCTTTCTTTTAAGTATTACTGAATTACTGCAAGTAGGCCTTGTTGCCAACAAGGCAGGGTGAATGATCTTTGAAAGTTGAACATGCAAAATGTTTATGTTAAACATGTGGGTAAAGTGACAAAGCACTAAAAATAATTTTCACTGTAGCAGGATTTGCTGTTCCATAGCAAACCATTGGCATACAATAGTAAATTGAATAAATGTTATCTCCACCTGGGAAACGGCTAAACATTTTTTTACTTTTGAAATATTTATCACATTTCCATGTCACTGGGGAAGTCGGATTTCTATCAACTATTTTGCAAGGAACATTTTTAAAACGTACCTTTGGGGTGCAGGGTCAGGCTGCCAATGGAGTAAGACGCACCTCGCGGTGTCTTGGCTCCCCCACAGCCAGCCAACGCTGATCCTGTAGCATTGGGACCCCGACAATGCCCATCGAGACTGCTCCAACCTGCTTGGTTATGCCGGGGTGTCAATGCGATGGACTGGCGGACCGGCTGGCCTCTACCAGAGGAGTGATTGCAGCTGGAGCCGCCATCTTGAAGCCTGTGGGGAGATCATCTGCTACTCCTGGGCATCCTAGGCTGACCTACTCCCCCTCTCCTGGATCCTTGGAGACATCCAGTCTCTTTTCCTGGCTGGAGATGCAAACTCATCTCCTTCTGCCACCTCCACTACGAGACGGTCTGCACATGGACCCGAATCGACCTGCTCCACCATTTTGCCGCTTCAGAGCCTGGTGGCGGGTCAAACTTGAGGCACAGCTGGGAGCTCGAGCTTGCGTTCCTCTTGTGCACCCCATGCATGATCGCACCTAGGGTGCTGCCACGCCAAAACATGACTCCCCTGCTTCCGATGAAATGAAAAGGGCCTGAACTGTTTGCCTTCTGACCCTGGGCCCACAGAAGTGGTGCCCATTACACTCGGGAGCCCGGGAGTATGTCACCTACTGCAGCCTGCGGACTATGTGGGGATCCCCAGTCAAGCCCAGTCCTGGGTGGCTCGCAACCTATGGTGGTCTCCTGCCTCCCAGTGGGACACCTGTCTGTGCTGCGCCTGTGGCCTCCAGCCCCTGCCTCGATATTAGTGGCTGTGACTGATACGGAGCCTTGGGCCACTAGCTATTATCTGAGACCACCCCATTTCCAGCAGTGTTGTTCCGTGACACCTTCCTGGCGGCGGTAGGGTGCATACAATGGTAACCACACCACACATTGGATTCCTTTCTCTCAATCTGCATGGGCTCATTGCCCCCAACAAACAACACCAGATTTGGTGATATCTTCTTCTGCATGACCCTGACATAATTTTCTTACTAAAAACACATGTTTTAAGCTCAGCTACCTATCGTAATGCCCACCCCAAATACCCAACCCAATACTGCCCGTCCTCTACATCTAAGACGGCTGGAGTTGCAATACTCTGTAAAGCAAGCTTCTGTTCGAAAGGAACTCGGGTGGTGCATGACAGGCAGGGTCGCTACCTTAAAGTTAGAGTCCAGCACGATGCACAACTTCTCACTTTGCTTAATGTCTATGTGCCCGATTAGTCACAGTATACCTCAGGAACCTCCTGAAAGATCAAGTTTCACAAGGGCAGGGTATCTACTCATCGGGAGGGATTTCAGCTTGGTCTGGGATCTTGAGCTGGATCACAGCGCAAACTCCTTCCAGGGAGCAGAGGCCATGTTCGCTGCACTGAAAAGGGACATCACGTATCTGGGCCTGGTGGACGATGGTGATATAAATCATCAGATAACCAAGACTATACCTTTTTCTCTCATGTCCATTGCTCGTACTCACGCATCGATTATTTCTTTGTTTCACACTCATCAATACAAGCTCTGGAGCTGGCACACATCTCAGATATCTCTATTTCAGACCTCACCCACCACGAGGTGACCTTGTGGAGCACAAACGCAGCAGCATGGTCTCTGCCTCGATGGTGGCTCCCTCCTCACATCCTACGCGATCCGGTCAATGTGGAAGAGATCCAGAGAGAAATCTCAGCTTATTTCGAGGGAAACACCCTACCCGAGACATCCAAACACAGCCTGTGGGATGCCTTCAATGCGACCATCCATGTCATTATTACCTCAATTGTAATTTCCTGCACCCAGGAGGCCCCGCTGAGGGAAACCGGTTTGACCAGGGACATTGAGGCGCTGGAACGATTGGATTACCCTGCTCCCTCACTACGACACAAGAAGCGGTTGGCCCTGCTTCGCAGCCCATTGAGGGCCCAAAAAAGGCAGAGCGCTCACTCCTCATATTATAGCAAAAATACTATGAGGGAGTGGTTAAAGTGGGTTTCGATCCTGGCCTGTCAACTCCGCACTCGGGCTTCCCGGGCCCACATCTCTAAAACTAGAAATATAGACGTACGTGGGCCACATCCAAGTGTGACAAATAACAGGCATTTCACTCTTTTTACGCTGCTCTCTATAGCCAGTTCACACCCAAGAGAACATCAGCTCTTTCATTGCATCTTGCTCATGGAAACCCCTCGACCCCCTTCAAATGCACCTCCTAGAGGTACTGATCGTGCTAACCGAAATACAGCGGGTACTGAAGGACCTACCAGTGGACAAATCACCGGGGCCAGATGACCTTTCTGTCTCCTTCTATCGCATGTTCCTACCACATTTGCATGACCACCTACTTTGCCTTTTCAATTCATTCTCTGAAACTATGGGCCTTACCAGTAATATGGCCATGGCCAAAATAGCTCTCATGCCCAAGCTGGTGAAGGACCCTTCCCTCTGAGCATCTTATCGTCCTATCACCCTGCTTAATACGGATGCCAAACTTTATATCAAAATCCTGGAGAACCACTTGGAACCATATTTACCTGGCCTGGTAGACCCAGATCAGATTGGGTTCATATGCCAGAGCCAAGATGCGGATAATACCCGTTGAATAGCGCATTTGGTGGAGAAAGTACAACCTTGGGACATCCTGGCATGTCTGCTATCCCTAGACATGGAGAAATCCTCAGACAGGGTTGGTGGGGTCTTCCTGCTTGCAGTCCTACAGAAAATCGGACTGGGCCCGACCATGACTTCTTGGATCATGGCACCCTACGCCGCTCCCACTGCACAGATGCGCGTCAATGGTCTCATCTCACCCTTCATACACATTCAAAGAGGGACCCAGCAAGGCTTCCTGTTCTCTCCTTTGCTCTTTTCCCTGGAAGTAGAATCACTGGAGATAGCCATTTGCCGGGCACCCACCATCACGGGCATCTCCTTCGGCGGCACTGATCACAAGGTCGCTCTCTTTGCAGATGACCTTATACTTTCCTTGACCGATCCTAAGACCTCCCTGCCTACACTAGTCTTGCTCCTCCACTAATTTGAAAAGATCGTGGCGCTCAACATCAACATGGCCAAGTTCCAGGCCCTGAACCTATTGCTCCCACAGCAGGAAGTATTTGAACTACAAGCACATACCCCGTTCCAATGGGTGACCCACTCGATCCGTTATTTGCGCCTAAATGTGACCTCCTCCCAAACTCATGGTCCCAGGCTAATTGGCTGGAGTGAAAAAACTCTGTTTTAGAGGACCTGGGGCCTTGGAAAGCACTTCCCATGTCTTGGCTAGGCCACCTTAACGCAGTTAAGATGTCCATATTGCCAAAAATCCTGTACCTATTCCAAACCCTCCCCACGCCTATTCCTCAGGCGGACATTGTATGCCTCCAGTGGGATGTGAACTCTTTTTTCTGGGGAAGGGGTCATCCGAGATTCTCCTATAAACGTCTCATTTTGCCCAGAGACCAGGGGGACTCGCCTGCCCTAATCTGTTGGTGTATTAATGGGCGTCACAACTTCACTACATCTCCAAATGGGGAGTTTCGGAAAGTGAAAAACGTTGGTTTCTTATGGACCGAGTGGTGGCATGTAGACCTCCTTGGGACTTGGCTTGGCTTTTGAGACAAGCTCGGCCTCGAAGTGAATACATAGCCACCCCTACAAAAGCGGTTCTAGACATTTGGGATAAAATTGCGGTCTCCAGGAGCCTCACCTCATTCCCCGTGCCCAATAGTCCAGTGGCCCATAACCTGGCTTCCCTCCAGCCCTGCAGCCACACTCTTTTCTAGCCTGGGTGAGGGAGAGTGTTTCACAATCCGGGATCTCTTTGAGGGAGAGGTATTTAAGACCTTTGACTAATGCAAGAAGGATTTTCACCTCCCTGACACAGCAAGATTTCAACACTACCAACTCCGGCACTGGCTACTCACAACAACAAATACACAGGAGCAACACGACCACTCACTCCCTTTGAGACTTGGGTGCGTTCCTTTGATGGCACACAAGGACTGATCTCTTGTACATATCATGTTCTACAGCACTCCACCCGGTACACGCTCACACCTATCAAAAGCGGTGGCATACAGACTATGCAGAGGATGTCTCCCCGTAGCAGTGGGAGCAATTATGGCATGACATCCCTAGGATGCACAGAAGCATCCCACAACACGAAACGGCCTATAAAATCATGACTCGCTGGTACTACATGCTGACACGCTTACAGAAAATGTTTCCTGCCTCATCACCCCTCTGCTGGGTTGTATCTCAGCGAAAGGAAACTTCATTCATATCTGGTGGTCCTGTTCACTTCTAGCCATATTTTGGAAGGAAGTACTGAGTCACATCAAAGACACCATAGGCTTCCCCATACCAAGCTCACCCCAGTAGTCCTCCTGGGTATTCGACCTCAACACCTTCTAGCCATGATACACTCTGTCTGGCGTCTCATTGTGCAAATGTTGGGGTGGCTAAACAAACCCACCCCCTCCACTGGAAGAAACCCTCAGCTCCACCCACCTGCTTGTGGCTCACGCACCTCTGGCATGTCATGGCGAAGGAACTCTTAACATGCTGAGTCTCGCATTCCAAACCCAAATTCATGCTTACTTCGCAACCGCTGATTGGCCATTTTTCTCAATTAGAATACTCCCAATTCACTCCTTCCTGACTTTGCCCCTTTCAGTTTTGTGAGGATTCACTCCTATCCCGTGGGGCTGAACTCTCACCCTGAAGTGCTCTATCATACTGCATGCGAACCTTCCCTGTTCATCCCTCTTCCTTACTCCTTCAACTCCTATGTCCCCCGCCATTGCTCTCACACTAGTTTTTTAGGCTTTATGGTACAGCACCATTGACCTCCTCCCCCTCCTTTCTTCCTTTCCCCTCCCTCCCTCTTCATCCCTAGTTACCATGTCACGTTGAGTAAAGTGCCTGTCTGTGTCTTGTATCACAGGCATTACTTTTCTAAATGCATCAAAACTCATTGCTTGGCCCTCTTGATTAATCTCCTGCACATGATTGTACAGTTTACCTCTGGCCTTTGCCTGCTATAAGCCTAGAATTGTGCTATGTGTTTATGCTTTACTGTAATATACTAATAAAACAAATTTCAAGCACAAAAGCAATTTACCTTTGCCTGAAGCTCCTGGAATCTAAATCTAGATTTTGTTCTCCCACTTTTGCCAGACACTAATTAGCAGTGTGTGAACTTGCTCCCAGGACAGGGACAAAAGGCTGTGAGAGTAGGAAGGTGTTGTTTTGCCCTTGACGGGATAGCCTGTGGTCTGGGCCCGAGGACTTGATTAATTTCAAGGAAGCTTACACTGACATGCACAGAAGTAGATAACACCCAGCCCTGCTGCCTTCTTTTGTCCCACCAGCCAGGCATCCACCATCACAATGGGCTGCTTGTTGACACACCAGTATCAGATCCTGCTGGACTGTCAAGACCTGCTTGACAGGTCTGCTAGGTTATTTCATATGACACTTGGTGCACACTTCAAAGGGGTCTCCCCTGTCACAGGTAAGTGTTAGTTGACACTCAGGGCTCAAACCCGGGGGGAGGAGGTGATCTTTTTGACATTACAGTGCCACATCAAATACATAAAAGGTAATGAGAGAAATGCTTGCAATATGTTAACTACCAGCAATTCCTCTGGGTAGCATTTCAACTCATTGTTCTTTTGCCCACTATGCCACCTTAGTGTGGACCCAACCATAAAAAGATCAGTCTTGACCATGCTCCAAATAGATTAGTCTAACCCGAACTTTTAGACCAAAGCCTACCTGAACCGCAACACACGTAACCAAAGACCAGTTTCACTCAGTTTGGATTTCTTCAGTCAGCTTGCTTCCAGCGGCACATTGGAGCCATCTGACTGAATTTATAAATGAACGCAAGCTTGGCATTCATTTATAAATTTGGCAGGTGGTCCCGCCGCTCGTGGGATGTGTTAGACCTTAGAATGAGAAGAATTAGAAGAAGATTTAGAAAAAAAATGTATATAGCGCAAAACTGCCACCCTACGGGTATCCTGTACCTTGCATCTTTTGGCGTGTTTCCTCTGTATTTTTGCTTTCTGACCTCGTGGTTTTGACTCTATTTTGCTCGTTTAGTGTCTCTCGCACTTTCTCACTGCTGTTAAATGTTAAAGTGCAAGTGCTCCTATTCTAAATTGTATTATAGATTGATGTTTCCATTATTGGCCTATTTGATTTACAAGTTAGCCTCTAGTGAAGTGCACTGAGAGTGCCAGGGCCTGTAATGATGGTAGTGGGCCTGCAGCACTGAATGTGCCACCCACACAAGCAGCATTTTCAAAGGGTTTTCAGACATGTCACTGCAGTGTCTGCACACAGTGTTTACTGCCATGTCGACTTGGCAAGTGTGCCCACTTGCCAAGCACTAACCTTCCCTTTCAGTACATCTAAGTCACCCCTAAGGTAGGCCCAAGGTACCCCCATGAGCAGGGTGCAGTGTATGTGAAAGCTAGGAAATGTACTGGCGTGTGTAACATGCCATGATAGTGAAATACAGTGTAATTCATTTTTCACTGTTGAAAGGCTATCTGTCCCATAGGATAGAATGGGGAATACTTTGTAAACATGTTACAAGTGTAACTTCCCATGGGGACCAGATGGAAAGGTGGAGTTTAGTATGCCTGAACTCAAAATACAAAAATGCATCTTTTAGGAAAGACGTTTTTTCTATTGTGTGTTTGAAAATAACACTTTTAGAAAGTGGGTATTTTCTTGCATAGCCAACCTGTGTGCCTCTGCTGGTTTGTGGATTGACTGCCTGGCTATGGAATGACAGGGGCTGGGGATGTGCTTTCTCTTCAGATAGCCACTGGGGGGATCCAGGTGTGTCCTGCCTTTCCTGGACGAGTCAGGGCTGGGCTAAATAGACCTGGGCTGCATATATAGTAGTGGAGGAGATTTCCTCCTTGCACCTGAATGAGCCTGGTCTGCCTTGGGCAATGCTGTCTCCACCCCCTGGAAGCTGGGCCAGATAGGACACTCTCTGCCGAAGAAAACAAAGAGACACTGAGTATAAATGTTGGGGCCCAGACCCCAGAACTTTAGAACACACTTGGATCAAGGAACCCCCAGGAGGAGTACTGCCCCTTTGCTGTGTTGTTGTTTTGCTGGGTTGGCCTGCAATTGCTGCTTCTGCCTTGGGAGGTGAACGGACTAGGCTGAACTTTCTTCACTTGTTGCTAAGTATCCCCATGGGTTTTAAATAGAGGTTGCCTCCTGTTCAGGTCTCAGGGACAGCAAAGACTTCACTTACCTGTGGGTACCGCCTCTGGAACTAAGGGTTTCAGTTGCCACAGAGTTGGGGAAAGCAGCCAACACCGCTGTTGGCTCTGTGTCCTGAGGGCACCTCAGAAGGCACTACTGCAGTTCGCATCGCAACCCTGGTCTCACCGGCGATAATGACCGCCGCTGCTATCGAGCCGCTGCTTGCACCGTGACCTGTGGGCACCGCATGCTGCAGTCTCACTTCACTTCATCACCCTGGTCTCACCAACCACATCACTGCATGCTGACCTTGACACCCGTGACTGCACTGTGGTTTGGGAGCACTGCTCGTAAGTCACACAATGCACCGCCCTGTCCCACACATTACATCTGGGCCGACCGACGCCAGCTCCCATCATCCGGCACTGCCACATGCACAGTGACCTGTCAGCACCGCCATGAGCATTGCTTCACCTCACGCAGCAGCCCTGGTCTCACTGACACCGTTGGACGACTGTCACTAAGCAACTGCCTGCACTGCAACCTGAGGACACCACATGCTGCAATGCTACGTTTCACATCACAACCGTGACTGTTGCTGCAATAGGCCTGCACCAACACCATCAGCCACAACCTAAGGTACTGTTTACGTGTCTGCTGACACTAACGCCGGTTGGCACCGATGCGGTTGGTGGAGCTGTTGTATTCTGTTGTTTTCAGCACCAAGGTAGCCCCGAATGGAGTTACTGTCTTCAAGGAACTGCATCTTTGAGTCATTCTTCCACAGTGCATAATTTTGATTACTGTATGTTGGTCTTTTATCGTTTTTGTCTTGTTTGCACAGATAAATATTGGTTGTTTTTCTAAAACTGGTGTGGTGTCCGTTTGTAGTGCTTTCACTCTATTACTGTTGGTTATTTGCAAGTGCTTTACACACAGCCTCTGAGATAAGCCTGACTGCTCATGCCAAGCTACCAAGGGGGTGAGCAGGGATTATTTTAGAAGTGTATCCCCTTTACCCTGCCTAGAAGGAAGAGTCCTTATATGGATAAAGGTGCAAACCATTAGCAACTAGAGACCCTGATTTCTAACAGGATGGAATTATCTATTCCGTCCCCATGGCAAAGCAACAGGCCGTCTGCTGAAATATAAATTGGCCCTTAATCACCCTATTCTTTAAAAACAGTATGCTATAGTCTGGTTCTTTTGTTAAACACCATAATGCCCTTGGTCCCTGATCATGCTACAAAAGTAATTCACATAAACAATCCTTTAGAGATATATTCGTTATCTATGTGCTGTACATTCAAAGTTTCATTTACCGGAGGACACGGTTTCCAATACAAAGTATATTTTATTTATTGCCTTTGGATGCCAAAGCGCATTTCTGTATTTTTTTCCTTTGTTAGGCGTAAGTTGAAGATCATTATCTCTAAATCTGTAAACATTTTTTTTTTAAATACTATACTATAGTAGATCAAACAAATAAAGAAATGTAGGCATGTGAAGATAAGACCTTGATAAAAGAAAGTAATAATATTCACGCACAACACATATAGAAGAGAGAGTGGCCCAGAGATACACATTAATAATGTCCATTGACTGAACCTATGATGGCACTTGGTTACAGTAGTACAAACCTTGTTGGTTTCATGCATTACCCACACTGCAGTAGGAAATGCATACTATACTATCACATCGTAAATGCATACATATATAGTTAGATAAAAACAAGAGAACTTTTTTGCTTTTTAGGCCAATGGATGGGACCTGTGAAGGGTGGCCTGCAAAGTATATTTTATTGGTATATAAAGTTATAACTATTTGTCTTGTGACTGTACCTAGCTGACCTTATTCCGCTTTCAGAAGTAGACATTATTTTAAGTATGTTGTTACCTACAGTTTCTTTGCATTATATGAACTTATATGAAGTTATGTGAATTGGTCAATACTACTGGGGAAGGATTGCTTTTAAAGTAGCGTTACACAGCTTTTACTAAGGATGTTATACTTAGTGACAGCACAGCTGTACCTCAGCCTCAAATATCATTAGTAATTGACTTGTGCGTACTGCTCTAGAAACTAATTTGGTCAAAAGAAATTAATAAAAGCAGTGAACACCATTTGCTTTACACAATACAACTCCAGTACCTCATAAATAAGGGATAGAGCCAGCTCAAAACCTTAATAGTTACAAAATTATTTTTCTTTGTTCTTTTTATTCAAATGTACCCCATTCTTGATGTTGACTAGCTTACAAATGTTCAGTGTCAAATGAAGGTTTATAATTTACAGATAAAACGCAACTGTTTGAAAAATACAGGGAGTTTGTGTTATATAAAGATAAATATCCAATCATTAGAAGTTGCTTTAAGAAGACTTATTACGTAAGCATGAGATTTCAAACATAAGCACAAAAGTAACACCCTACCAGGAGCTGTTGTTTCTTGTTCAGGCAGTTCTTCTCTGAGTCTACCAACAGACTCTGGAAGAATACCCAAACACTCATATTGGATTGTGCATCACAGACTCAGAGACAATTCACAATTTTTAGGTCAAGCATTAGCATGCATGTGCTGTCTGCAAGACCTGCTGTAATCACGCAGTGCAATACAGATTGCTGCTTGCAATTGGTTTACTCCTGTAGCCCTTATATTTCATGGCTCCTTATTGGTTAGTAGTCCGAAACATCCTTTCCCGTTGTACGCGAGGAGTACCGTCCAATTACAATTCCCTTACAATCATAAATGTTTTGCATTCTTTAGGCACTACTTGTTTATTTACTTGTTATTAACACCACCAGCAAGACTCCTATTGATTGAACTCATATTAAACAAAACTGTTCAGATTGCACCACGTCATTTAAAGTCACTAGGAGACGGCGTTGACATGGAGCACGATTGTATGAGAAACTGCCAGCTTCTTACAGCAACACTCATATTGATGTTTTCCAGGAAAACAATTATTTATATTATGAAGAATGTATTTAAATTCACCAGGAGACAGAGCTCACACTGAGCACAATTGTATGGGAAACAACCAGCTTCTTACACATCCATGGTGTACGTCAGCACTCAGGCTTAACACCACCAGCAAGACTCATATTGATGTTTTCCAGGACAATAATTATTATGTTATGATGAATGTATTTTGGCCGTCTGATACTTTCATGGAACTTGTATTAAACAAACTGTTCCGATTGCGCTTGTGCTACAATGGCGAAGGTTGCACCATGTCATTTACATTCACTAGGAGAGCCAACTTCTTACACATCCGTGGTGTACGTCAGCTCTCAAGCTTACTTGGCACTGCGTAATCTGATTGGGTGGATGGATTTAAATGGCCCTCCTTTCTGCCTACTTTGCAGCAATGAAAGAAAATTGCTGCGTTGTCAAAAAATCAATGTGGTGAAACTACGCTCTTTCATCTAAAATATATATGTGTGAGAATCATTTCAAATAATATGTATTCTTGGTAACTGGTAATTGGCTGGTTCCTGTTTTGAGATGTTAGCATTAAGAGCTCCACCTCTTACTCGTACATGACCCAATCAGAGTTGCCCGGGAATCATAACTAAACAAGCAATTTGATAGCCTACAGTGACACAAAATAGGGAGTAGCCACAAGTTCCTTCCTGCGCATTGATGATGGTCTTTTAACTCTGCCTTGTTTTGTTTGAGTCTTTCGACGGTATCTACTGCCGAATTCGGGTAACAAATGCCAGGTGTTTGGAAGTTTCTGGCAGCTTCATGGCAGTGTTTGTCACGACAATGGTATTCGGTACTGAACATCTGAATTATGGTTGTCTATCAGGAAAAAAACGTCTCTGGAAGCACGTGTCATGTGAATGGAAAGCTACAAATTAAATCAAGGATAATTAACAGTTTTAAACACCCAGTATCACGTGGGAAGTACTGCTGTTAACATTGTGACCATAATCACACCCAATACTGGCAAGTCAGCAGGCCTGCTATGCTCTCCCAGCATGCTCCATGCCCCTGCTTCACACTCCTCAAACCTGGAATTGAAAATAACATTAACTATCAAAGATCTAATATTTTCCTTTCTGTTTGTTTTATTTTAATTTGGGCAGTATCAGAGATGTCCCCCCCCAAAAAATATATATTTGGGATTCTGACATAGTTGAAAATACATTTTGTAGCGCCTGTGCAGTTATGTCACTTCTTAATGCTGCAAACGTCAGATGTGAGTCGTCCCAAAGTGTCTGCCAAAGGCGTCTTTATTTGGCGCTTTAATGGTGCGGGAGTCGGGCTTCCGTCCGCATGAGTCAACGTTCTGTCAGCTGTTGTGGCAGCATATAGAGGCTGTGCAGAACTATACATCACCCGGGCATGCATACAGTGTTCTTCTGAGACTTTTAAATCCAGGGCTAAGAAGTAAAGAACTGCAGGTCCCAGAATGCAAAGACTTGAAAACTAAACGCTAGGACTGCTGAAGGTTCCTTGATATGGGGCATTTAGTATCGCATTTCCGAGTGTTTGAGCTATTGGTTTTGTAAATGGCAATGTATTTTATTTGTGTTTTGAAAACCTACAAGCGGTGTGTAAACACCCACATTGTATTTTTAGTCATTGCTTACTAGAGGCTGGCAGTAAAAGAGGAGCAGTTACTGCCAGCCTTGCTTCTCTTAACCAACGACTATAGGTACAAAGTGTGTGTTTGCCACACCGCTTGCAGCTTTTTAAAACACATAAATAAAAGGCATTGTCATTTGTTTTTTAATGAGATTCTTGTAATAAATGACAAAATTACTGTATGTTTGCATTGAACAATATGGTTTTTACACTTTGTGATATTTGAGATGTAAAAATTAAAAATAGTTTTTAATTTTTTAATTACTTTGTTGTTACATTTAGTTGCCTTGACTTGACACATAAAACTAAGAAATGTTCTATATATAATCATTGCCTAGGAATGTATTATTTTATTTTATTGTCATTTCCAATGCCAATAGCTCAAACACTAGCAAATGTTTGCGAGGCCTATTGCATTGCAAATGCTTGTTTGCAATAGCAAACACAAGGAAAATACACACATCTATCCACAAGTTCACAACCAAAACAACCTCGAAGTTAACACATCCTCCACTACAATAGAAATGCAATGTTTCACTAAACATTCCTACAGAAACTTACCACACTTTCTAAGACTCACACAAAACTGCATTACGAGTGAACATCTCACCAAGATTTAAGTCTGGTTCAAATATAGTGGGTTCTCTGACAAGAGTACGTCAAAACCTTATCTAACACAAGCAAACCCAATATGATTACTGATGTTACAAGGAATGTTTGAAACAAACCTCATACAATAAAAAATAAAACATTCAAACCGAGCAACACTCATGATCCTCATCCTACATTATTGCATGCATGTCATCTAGAGTGCTTCGCCATCACACTTATCAAAACTGTCTTAGGGGCTGCTCATTCATCCCACTCATCAAAATAGAATTACAATAAGAACCTCACTGGACCATCTAACATGCTACCACCCACATAATGTGTAAATACACATAGAAATGGGGCAATCCAACCTGCTACCACACCTTTACAGTAGAATTACACAGAAAGAGCAGAAATCCAAACTGGCTCTATCCCCTTATGATGGAATTACCACAGACATACTGTGCCAAAACCTCCACAAGGTGAAAATGCAGAACACTGGCAAAGACATCACCTAGGTGAGGGTTGGATGCTAGTCCAAACATGTGAATCCAGACGGTTCTCCAGGTACATCAGAAACACTTAGGGCCTCATGTAGGTAAATTACATTTACCACTTCATAAATACCGAATCATACCGAATCGGTATTTATGAAGTGGTAAATGCAATTTAGGTAAACAGTCGGTAAATATTACCGATTCGGAAAAATTCGGTAATTACCGATTCGGTATTTACCGATTCGGTAATGAGGCATACCTTCCCATTGATTTCTCAATGGGATGGTATGCCTCATTACCGAATCGGTAAATACCGATTCGGTAATGGGGGGAGCACATTCAAGGGTGGCAGGGTGTCACATTGACACCCTGTTGCACCCCTGATTCCTGCATGTGTGCACATGTGGCACACACACATGCCCTGAGGGCATGTATGTCTGCCACATTGCACACTTAAACGTGCACAAAAATGCTTTTTTTCACCTATTCGTCATTTACCACCAACCTTTAGTTGGTGGTAAATGACGAATCCCCACACCCACGACACACTCCCCCTACATCTCATTTCATGATTCGGTATTTACCGAATCGGTAAAATTACCGAATCGGTAATTTTACCGAATCGGTAATTTTACCGATTCGGTAAATACCGAATCATGAAATGAGCCCCCTACATCTCAAAAGCCCAAATACCGGTCGGTAACGGTATATTTACCGAAAATCGTCCGTTACCGACCGGTATTGGGCTTCCTACATGAGGCCCTTAGTGTGTGGTGTGGGACAAAGAGATATATGAACCAAAGACGTGTTTTTAACACCAGCAACCCATAAAGCAAGAAATGAGAGTGAATGCCCAAAGCGACTCAATGTACCATTTGGAAGATGTGTGGTGTACTCTTGCAGTAAAATCCAGAAGTATTGCATCCGAATAGCAGCAAGACCAGGAAATCTTTTTTGTATAATGAATACCTTTTACCAAATGTGCAACCCATGTATGCACATAAATGATGCACCAAGTAAACCCCATATGCACAACATTCCAATGTAGACACATACACAATAACCTATTATTATTTATCGGACATATACACGTTGAACCCATTATATTACTAAATATGTACATAAGAACAGTGCAAAAATAGAGGAATGCATAGTTTATGAACCTATTCAGAAACAACAGCTTTTTCTTCTGTTTAATTGGATTCACCGGAAGTATTCATTGCCTTCACCCATGGTGTCCTACAACACTTTCTGTAAATACAGCAATAAACATCACAACAGGGCTCCTCTACTTTCATTGCTTATCCTGAAACCAGTATGTAAGTTACAACAGTTATCTATCTTGGAGCTGAGCAAGAGTTCTTCTTCTGTAATATAGAAGCTACATTAATGAATATTGATATCAGTTTATTCTCAGGTCTTAACTAGATCTCAGAAGATTTTCCATTCATAAACAGACTAATGCACACTTTTTACCTTGTCATGGTATAGCTTCAATTCCTTTGTAACTTATGAAGAGCCTTGGAGCCCAAAAGCTTAGCGAGTCTTGCAAACATGCAAAAAACATCTTCCACAAACCCAACACTCTACACCTTTCCCCTCGTTTTCCTTGCCTCAGCTCACAAACAGCAACACACTGTCTCGCATAGCCCACAGTTGACTCTCGGAGCTTTGGTCTCTCTTTTACAAATGCCCTGAAGATTTCATGTGCTTCATACACCAACGTCAACCCACACGTACCTAAAATCAACTGCAACACATTCAAGCTGCAGCCTTTATCCCCATGCATAGTCTGCTTCAAACACCAATACAACTTCTTTGGGCCAGTTTCTTATGATGCAGTTTGCCTCTCTTGGGCTGCTCAACTACATAATGACACTGGGGGCACTTTTCTTCTGTTTCTTCTTTTTCCTCTTTTACTTGTTTCTTCTTGAGGGCCCTGTTTGTTGTAGGCACTGTTTTTTCTTACAGGATCCATGGTTCACTTATAAACCAACTGTTCACCAATGTGACAGAGATAGATGGTCCACTCTTCTATGCAGGTTTTAGTAGATTTTTGTAAGATAGTTACAAGGAGTAAAATCCCATGAGCAGCATGTTGGCACCAGGTCACGCAGAACAGCAGTAATTCTTCCAGGTGGCAGGTGGATCCTTCTGTATACATAGATTGTATATGACATCACAAAAAGCGCATTGCCACAGTCCACGGTAGGCAGGACATAACGTTTAGCTCAACAAGACTGAAAAGCTTTTTACTGTGTCACCAGGGTCCACAGGGGTTGCATTTAACTTTTGATAGTAGAACCAGTCAAAAAAAGAGTTTACGGATAACATAATTCAAGTGGGAGCACTGCACACTTCATCCCATATTTATCAATATTTCATGCAACGCAGCAAGCCACCTTGCTGTGCTGTGCTGTGTGAAAGGGAGAGGGCAGGCATGCACCGCATTTAACATTATAGCAAGCATTCCTACTCTCTGCCTGCACTGGCGCACAAACTGCTGCCTAGCACCAGCTCAGGCATCCTTGCACCATGATGTAAGGTTGCCTGCAACTTAGCTATGACTATTTTTATGCAGGAAGGGACGCCTTCCTGCACAAAAAAAATCCTCAAAGACATTTTCCTCTTTCAACAACTGTTGCACAATGCAGCACACTTACAAAGAGGAAATAAGGAGATGCGCATCTGGTGGGGAGGCATACAATTCTGGTGCATTCCAGGTCTCTCAGTGTTGGTAAATCTGTGAATCTGTCAGAATGCATGGGTGGAGGCATGGGAACACCCACACTCCACCCATGGCATGCCTCCCTGCTGCAGAGTAATGTAAGGCATCGATTTGCTCTGACGTGCGTTACTCTAGATTTTTCAAGACACACAGGGCCATGCAAGGTGGTAGGAAAGTGTCACTTTAAAGCTAATTTTTTGAGCTCTACATGAGCATATTTAAAAAATAAAAAAGACCTGATCATGAGTGCCCAGGTATAAGACCTCTGTTTATTGCATCCAATAAACAATGATACCCTGCGAATCATTAATTATTGGATGTGATACATAAATCCAATTACAGGTTCTACCAGTGAAACAAATGGAACATAACAGGTGGCTTTTAGTGCTTACCACACCAAAATCTGCATGTCCTAGTATTTTTTGAACCTTTTTCCCTCTGAAACATCGAAAGGTTTGATTTGCCAATATATTCCTGAGAACATTTTCGGGGGTCATTGTTTTCTGACAAACTCAAAATTCCAATACGTGTGGTAACGGAAGTTGCACACTAATTGCAATTAATTGGACCACCCATAATCAGTCACTCAGTAGTTACAGGAAAATGGAACACGCCGCCCTCCCCAATCGGGGTAAATTATGTCTGAGACATCTTTGATTAAGATTCCTCTTTTTCTTTCGAAAACACATTTAAAGTAGGCATGTGCAAGTTTTTTTTCTGCCTTTGAGGTTGAAAAATATTCGCCTTTCATGTTTTTGGGAACATTTACTGGTTATCCTGTCCAAAGATGCAGATTCTTCTCTAAACAGCAAGATAATATACATATTAATAGAGAGCAGCCAAGTCAAACATGCCATTGGAATGCGATTCATGCTTCTTGCATATTTGTGTAATAGTTCCAAGGTGAAAATGTATGCAGAATTTTTCTCTACAGGTTACAATTTAAGGAGATTTCTTTGCCCACTGACATTTTGGAGGAGAAGAACACTAATTGTCTGCTGCATAGTACATCTCCTGCGAACCATATTTCCGATTTAACCCAGGATAAATGTGACGCAAATGTTTGTAAAAGTGTTCACGTAAATCCCCCCCCCCGCCAAAAACTACTTTTCAAACCAAAGAAGGTTGCAATTTTCTATAAACCTTTGTGAAATTTACCCCCCACAAACCCTACTCATATGCAAGTTCTTAGTTTAAAGTATTTGTTGAATTATATTATTAATAGCTTTTGTTTCTGTTGCCGGACTCTAGAAAATAAACGGAATTCTGTGCATCCCTCATTAACAAAGCCAATAGCTCCTAATATGGTGCAAGGGTATTTCTTATATATTTTCTTGCACACATATGCCACCCAAAAAAAAAGAATGCCACACTTTATATGTGGCAGCCTTATGCTTGCAATAAACCATTTTAAAATGGAATTGACCATCAGCCATAATTTTAATTCGAGAATGTGGGATAGAACCCCTTTTAATACTTTTAATGCACTCACAGAAAACTATGGAGCATATTTACACTAAAACTAGAAAACTTTTGAGCATATTTACACTAAAATGTTGGAACGCCAAATTTGTCAGCGCTGCGCTCTGACATTATCAAAAGGCAGGGATGCACCGTATTTACAAGAATATGGCCCACCCCTGTGTTTCCCCTAGTGCTGGAGTAAAACAAACTGCCTAGCACCAGCGCGGGCACCATGCAGCCATGTTGCAAGGGTGCCTGCACTGCAGGGACAATTGTTTATGGGCAGGGAGGGACACCTTCCTGCACATAAACAATCAATAATGGTAGTTTACAGCTTCTATGTGAGCTGCAGAATGCAGAACACATGGAAAGAGCAAAAAGTGTGGAGCAATTAATAATTTCCCCTCGTATCGCGTACAGCCAGGGCATGTAAATTCTCAATGTTCTCGTAAAGGTAATCCCAAGAAGGATGATCGATCAGTATCAAATAGTTTCTCCTGTTTTCAATAGAGGTAGTGATCCTTTTCATCCACATATTATTCTAGATATGGGTCAGACACTACCCAAAGGTAGGTATTCCCCAGTTTTCCCAAATGTTTTGTATTACTGCTTTCTCCAGTATCAGTTGCTTGCCTGTATGTGCTTTGCTAGTTCTCAATACGTGGTGCAGAAGACGGAGCATTGTCACTTCTGAACTCTGGGGTAATTCTCGCCTAAACATCTGGCCCACTTTCACCAGAATCTCTTCCTCATATCTACTGAGTTTCAGTTTGCGCTACAGGGAGTTTGTCGGTGATCTCATCACTACACGTCCTCTCCTCTCCACCAGTGCCCAGCTTTTCTGAACTGGGGTGGCGTGGTGAGCAAAATAACGATGGATTAAACCCAGATCTGTGACTGGGGGTGAATGTTTTGTCAATGTGCAACATTCCGTCCATCATCTTGTGTGTTTTACAGCTTTTCATTGTGCCAAGTTTGTAGTGCATCAATATTTAATACGAAATTTCCCTTCATGAGCATTTTGTATCACTACCCATGTCCTCTCATAGACGAATACCCATTCATTATCACTAGGTAGCTTGATTAATTCCTTAGCCTAACATTTTGGACAAGGACTTTTCTCTCGAGGTACTGCTGAGGAAATCATTTTGTATAATCTAGAGAGCAGAGGCAAATCATGGTTCCCATTGTTTGGCAATTTCTCAACACTTATGAGTTTCTGATGTGCACCTTTCTTGATTATCACATTGTGTAGGACCAAGTGTGTCAGATGTCGAGATAGTTGAACCTCTCCTGTTCAGGGAAACCACAATTGTTTTAACCTCTTTGTTATATAGTGTATACACGTTCCTTCTGCTCTCTAAATGCCTATCTTTCTATACCCACTGAGTAACTTTGGATATGGTATATCTGAGTGCTTGGGCACTGGAAGGAAGTGGAGCCTAGGTTCACTGGTAGAACAGTGACCGTTCTCGTTTATCTCATAAGCTAAGATAACCCTAGTGAGGTGTACAAGTACCATCATATATATCTTTTCTCCAACCTTTTCTCCAACCACAGAATTGGCTATCGGTCAGTCCCCTCAATGATGTGGTCTGCAAAGCACATTGCCTCTCAATATCGTTTTTCCCCTACTCTACCAGAGAGCATAGCTGAGGTACTTGAAAGCAGTAAGATGGCATAGGCAGTGTCAACTCACCGCGGGCAGCTGACTGATATATCAATGTTCTTTCCACCCTCAATCTGTTCCATCTCCATTTACGATTAATAAAGATATTGAACGATGGCCAGTTGGAATTTATTGACTACGTGTGATGGCAGTTGCAAAGGGACTGCCTGGAAAAGTATCCACGGTACCAGGGTTATTTTTATTATGGCCACTCTGCCCATCGAGAGCAATTAGTGCTACAACTTGGGCGTATTAAACATGAAGTCGGACACTTCATGAAGCAGCCTAACTTCATTAGTGGGTGATGTTGTTCATGAAATTAAACTGCCCACAAACATAGTTAGCTTGACTACCCCCATCCCAATACAATCCTGAATTCATCCTCATTCTGGATATAATTTGCAAAGGGTTCCAGGGTGAGTGCAAATAGAAGCAGTGACAAAGGGGAACCCTGGTTCGTACTCCTATTAACCTGATGTATATGAGGGGAAACATCCTTTAACCACAGTCACAACACCAACATGCCTTTCCAGTGGAGTCACTACCCCGACTGTAACGTTACCATGTGGAACTTTAACCCGCAAGTCGTTACAATGGCTTGCATTAGAGGGCATGGTGTTGGACTGGTGTTGGATTTTTAAGTCCAACACTTTCCCTACAGTTGCGTAGACTGGAGTTGGAATAGTAATTTGTACTATTCCAAACTCCAACGTTCCCTAAAGCAAGTTGTTGTAATGACTTGCATTGTAAAGTAAGATGTGGTAATGTCGCAGTCGGGATAGTGACTGGGTTGTAAAGGCATTGGGGGGTAAATACATGCAGGGTTCCATCCAAATCCCAGTGAATGCATTAAATGCTGCGTATATGACCAATATACTCTCTTGAGCGCTTTTTCTACAACCATTGACAGGAGTAGTTCCACACCTGTACTCACTGCCAAAACCCTGTGCTAACAGTTGTTTCCGCCCGACGCACGTCACAGTTTGTCTCCACGAGGCTGAGGGGGCCAGAGACTCCATGAGGCTGAGGAGGCCAAGGGACCACACATCCCATCAGCCTGAGCGGCGAGCACGCCGCTCTTGACATCAGTGCGCCAGGAGGCGCTGAAAAAGGAGCCAGGGGTCCCGCAGCGCGGGATGCGCGCGGGCGCGCTCGGGCTGGGCCGGGCAAAGCTCGGGCCAAGGGCGGGCCCGTCTGCGCCCATCGGCGACAGGCGTAGGCAGGGCCCCCCCTTGAAGAACGGGATATCTGGACCTGCCCAGGATTATCACTGCCAGGTACTGTAGTGTTGCCATACCCCTGTTTTAGTTTTGTTGACATTGTTTGTGACGAGCTGGTGTAGATCTTCCTTTCTATAATGAGTAAAAGCAAGGGGCTTACGGGGGTCACGGGAACTTTACACACTTTTATTATAAGGGCTGAAACTTTGCTCAGTCATGAGATCGAACTCACAGAGCAGAGGCTAT
The DNA here is from genome assembly GCF_964204655.1 of Triturus cristatus. Taxonomy (NCBI): domain Eukaryota; kingdom Metazoa; phylum Chordata; class Amphibia; order Caudata; family Salamandridae; genus Triturus; species Triturus cristatus. The sequence goes on along the minus strand of NC_140592.1, from coordinate 981,643,259 downwards.
CTTTAGATTCTTCCTCTTTGCAAAGGCGTTCTTCACTAGGCACTGCCACTTTGACCGCCCCTCAAACCTGCTTGTCCCCCTCCCCGCAGGGCATGCCACAGGCCCCTTCCGACCACGACCCAAAGGTCTCCATAAAGGACACTTCCAGTGAGCCCAGTATAGCCTTAAGGACCCGGACCTCCAAACTTCACAAGGAAGGCACGACAAGAGAGCTACCTGCGAAGCGTAAATGAGGTACAGGCACAGGCACAAATAAACTAAAAGTACAAAAAGAGCCCCAGCGTACTCACTTTGCATTGCCCCAAAACAACTACTACCGGAACACAGACTGATGATCCTTTGCTCCCCACATCAAGTATTCTCTCAGAGGTTGCGTTTGCCGAGGCTGGCAAGCCTCTTTTGGACAGTTTAAAGATCGTATTGACACTAACTTTGCCCTATTGTATGGACGATTAGAACATATGGACATGGTCTTGAATAATCTGAATGGTCAAAAGGTGCCTTCCCATGCTGTTGCTGTCTCAGGGGAGGGTCTGGTCTTGGATAACTTTTATGTATCAGTTAAACCTCCCTTAGAGAATCTACTGGCTAGGGTATCCGCTATCGAGGATGCACTAAGTAGAGCTCAAAGCGCAGGCTCTGTTAATCACTTGCACAATCTCCCAATATCCATACCCACACTGGATAATGGTAGGTCATCTCACGTCCCTCAGGTAGATATCGCTCAAACCTCAGCCAAGGCACTTGAAGGCCATGAGAGTATTACAAGCATAAAACATACTGAAGCTGAAACACACAATAATTCCAGACGTTCCCAACCGTTTCCCGGGCCTTCTGTAGCCCCCATGAATAGGGAGAATATGGAAGAAACAAGATTGAACCTGCCACCAGAAACCACGCCGTAAATTATAATATTGGCAAACGCTCCATCTCTTACCCCCCAGGCTAATGAAACTTGGGAGAAATTAAGGAACAAGGCACTCTGCTGGCTCGGAACCAAGACTGGACTAGCAGAAGCCCTGTTCTCTGAGTTTAAAATGGTAAGAAGAGTTGGATGGGTAGGGACAAGTAAAAAAACACTTCCTTGCGACTGTATTGTACTTACTCTCAGAACGCCTAACTTGACACAGGAGATCCTACGAAGATTCGGTAGCGTTTATGTGTCTACTGGAGGTATAAATGTACTTCCCCTGGGATACTTCTACCCTCCAACAGATTACATCTGTCATCAGGCACGGCAGCAAAGATTTATACATTCAACCAGCCAGCCACAATTTAGTGTACCTTTATACAACAGATTTGATATACTTTCATCTTTGGAAGAAATAGCTTGCCTTAATTATGCCCCTAGTCATGCAGCGCAGAATCAGTCTATTGTAAGCCATCCATATGGATCAATTCCAACCCCAACCTTAACACCTTTTGACCTGAGGGATGATCAAAACACTATGGAGGTCACACAAGAAGATCGTGGTCGCTGTAGAGTGGGGCTACTGGCCGATTTCCATTTAGATGTTGAGAGGGTAGGTGATAGCTTAGTATCTTGCAATAATAGGCATAGCCTAGATCAGCTAACCACAAGGACCCCTCGTGCACCTTTATCAAACAACAATAGTCTCCTTTTTGATGCTTTTAATGATGTTCCTCCCTGTAATAACTGTGATCCACTTTGCAGCAACTGTGGTAACAAGGGTGTTTATGGGTCTTGCCTAGAGAATATTATCTCCGGGAATGTGGCTCATAACTCTACTGGTGATTGCAGTTTTACTGGAAATGATATTGATGGTATTAATGACAACAACAAGATCACTATGATATCATCAGGGAATAATATATCAGTTTTAAGTTGGAACGTTGCGGGGCTTCGTAGTAAATATAGCATTCCAGAATGGCTGGAGTTTATGACAGGTTTCGCGATTATGATGGTGCAAGAAACCTGGGCCAATGAACCTATACATCTTAATGGTTTTAAGACCTTCCACTCCGGAGCCATTCCATCCAGCCACGGTTGATCAAAGGGCGGCCTCTGTGTTTATGTATGTAATAAATTGGCCTCCAATAGTGTAACAGCAAATCCATCTAACCTGTTTAACCAAATTGTCCAGGTTGATTGCACGACCTCTATTTCACTGGTATTAGTTAATTTTTATAATAATGCCTGTAATCTGGATATAATGGATATACTGTGCCAACTTGATGAGGAATTGGAAACTATTCGGGATAACGGTTTAAATGATCAAATCTTGCTTTGGAGGGGTGATTTTAACATCCAACCTTGTCAATTGTTGGCTAACAAAGTTTGTGGCATGATCTCTCCATTGGGTGACCAGGTCTCACGTTTTGTTCATTCAGGATACGGGGAGAACTTAACAAGCTGCTCTTTAAATACAATCTAGGTTTTAGTAACAAACTTGGAGGCAGCCCGGTTGTAGTACCCTGTACATTTGATGGTAGCAGGGGCAGGAGTGTCATTGATTTCTTTTTATTTCCCAAACGTTACTCTGCACTAGTGCTTAACTTTATACTACATAACATCGTATTGAGTGATCATTATCCACAGAGTTTTGCACTGGAAATTAGCTTTCAGGGTAACCCTGGCAAAAGGCAATCTACCCTTGCAGCGGAAAACATAGTACTCTCCCGTTTGAACGGCTTTACCCTGCGTTGGTCGATGGTTGAACCATCTCGATTTTTACAGCAAATGTTTATAAATCAGAGTAGGGCTTTTGAGGTCTGTTTGGATGAGACTGCCGACCATAGTACGGTCGTGGAGGCATATGTATACATCGGCGAGAAGATTAGTGTGGGTTGACTATTAACCAGACTAGAGGGGTAATGAAAAAGCAAGGGTGGTTTGATCATACGTACACATAATAAGTTAAAGAGGGCCTTGAAGAAGTTACCTAGGAATAATATAGAAGTACAAAATTGCAGGCGGGCTTATAAGCTAGCACTAAACCATCGTAAAAAGGTTCTTAAAGAGGAGGCTTGGGACCTCCTGCAGGAAGCGAACCAGAATAAAGATTCTAAGTTATTTTGGCGTGTTGTAAATTCTCCCTTCTGCTGTGATGATGATAAACCAAAAATAGAGGCAGCAATTACAGAACAAGAATGAGTGGCCCATTTTGCAAAATTATATATGGGCTCGGCTGAAAAAGATCAAGATAATTCTGTGGCTGGGATGAGGGATTTCTCCCCTGGGCCTACTCTCTTGTGTAAATATTTTGATTTTAACTTCACACTGGAGGAGGTGATTCGGGCACTTGGAGCTAGCAAGGGAGGAAAGGCACCTGGCCCCGATGGGATCCCGATAGACATCTTTAAGGACAACACTGAGCTTTGGGGCCCTCTCCTGACTCTGGTCCTTAAGTCCTTTCGGGAAGCTGGTTTTCCAGTGTCTTGGTCGGTATCACAGATTGTGCCAATATTTAAAAAGGGAGACGGTAACTGCCCCGCACACTATAAACCCATCTCCTTGTTGGACTCGCTGGTCAAGGTGGTGGGTCATATTGTGCTGGACAGATTACAGGAGTGGGCAGACTGTAACAATATTCTGTCCGACTTTCAATATGGCTTCTGCCAGGGTATTGGGACCTCAGAGCAGGCCATCAATTTGAATTTACTAGTGAGCAAGTATACACAACTAAAAGGGGGAAACTTGTTCCTGATGTTTGTGGACTTGACCTCCGCATTCGACTGTGTCGCCCATGATAAACTCTGGTCTAATATGACCTCAATGGGTGTTGACTGTGCCATCGTCAATTTCCTCAGATATTTGTATTCAATGAGTACTGCCAAGATTCGATATGGTATGAATGGTGAATGCACAAGCCTAGTTGACATTAAGAAGGGGGTCCACCAGGGGTGCGTAGTCGTGCCGTTTTTATTTAATTTGTACATTAATGACTTGGGTAGTACCCTTGTGGACTCTTGTATTGATCTACCTCAAATCGGTAATAGGCCATTACCAGTATTATTGTACGCGAATGATGCGGTGCTTATGGCCCGCACCCCCAACGCTCTTCAGCATCTTTTAGATAAATTTGTACATTTTATGGAGAATTTGGGTTTTTTGGTCTTTTAATTAACATAGGTAAAATGTACGTTATGAAAGCTGGTCGAAAGTTAGCCAAGGGATGCAATATTTCAATAGGAAATGAGATTTTGCCTCAAACTTCAACTTTTTCGTATTTAGGAATTTTATTCGATAGCAATGGTAACTGGAAAAGTGCAGTAAAATCGAGAAGAATGCAGTTCCTTAGATCAATTGCGGGCCTGAGTAACTTTACCGGGAAACTGGGACACAAATTTCCCAGGGATATGCTGAGCATTTATAACGCCAAATGTCGGTCAATAGCGATGTGCGCTTCTGAGTTGTGGGAACACGTAGATGTTGATTCTTTATAGCTGGTAGACAATGGGTTTCTTAAAAACCTTTTAGGGCTTCCAACCAGCTTTTCTAACTGTGTGTGTCATGTGAATTGGGTGTAACCTATTTGGAAGATTTAATAAGGGTGCAGCCAATCCTTCTTAGGCACAAGCTATGGACATTGGATCATCCGGGCTTGGCTTTAATATAGCCATTGTACAGGACTGCTACGGTGCTGATCATGCACTGAAAATACCATGGCTGAAATACATAAAAAAATGTATGCATGATATTTGTCATTCTGAAAATTACGAAAACCCTGAATCCTTGTTGCATATATCAAGAGCATCATTAAAGAGAGTATATTTGAACAGCTTAGAGGAAAAGAGATTAACACTGGAACTTGTGAAGCCCACTGTACAACATAATCAAATGGTACTGACCTGCTACACGATGCAACCATATTTAATTGGTGTTTTAAATGCTCAACATAGATTTGTCTTGACACGTTTTAGACTAGACATTTTTCATCGTTTGACAAGTTTCCCCAATACCAATAACTGGTCTTGTCAACTAATATGCTATCCTTGTGACCAGATCTCTAAACAATCAACTAGCCACGTACTGTTTTTCTGTAAATTTTATACAGATTTAAGGATTATTTTTTATTAAGCCTTTAATGAAATCGTTAAATTTTGACAATGCAGACCGGCCTATCTATTTTTACAATTGCTCTCGGACTTGTTTACATGTTTTTAATGATTTGAGTCATTCTTTCCTTTTTAAATTTGTATTGAAATATAAGCTTTTATGATTCTCTGTTTGAATCGAATAAAGTTGAAATGAATGAATGGACAGGAGTATTGCATTAGTGTGGATCCCTTTCGCATTTTTCACTGTGTGATTTTTTTTTGCATTGTACCCGCATCTGCAATTTAAGAAAAAACTAGATTGGCCCAGGTTGACCAATCCTGGTACCAATGGAGCTATGTATGTAACTTGTACTCTTGTAAATAATCTACCATGCATGTGCAGAAGAGAAATATGTCTGAATCATCCCCCCCGCGCTCCCCCCCCAGCGCCTTGAGATCCTCATGGTTTAGTAGTTGCGCTTTACCAACCCTGATTGATTGATCAAAACCTTTGGGTGTTTGTGTTAATCTACACCCAGAAGTTCACCCAGATGCAAAGTAGAGGTATGTGAAATTCATGTAATTTGTTTCACATAATTACGCAAAATTTCGGAAAGATTCCAAGAAATTATTTATAATTATGTGAAATTCAAAGCTGTCATTTAATTGTATATTTTCAAGTAAAAAACAACCTTGTAGCAATGGTTGGCACAAGATTGTATTTCATGGTGAAATAATAGCCCAAAAAAGACAAGCGTTGCAAGCAACAGCCATTCACGTTGTGGCTGTTCACATTAATTTCAAGTGCTTTCCGTAACATTTTGCTGCGAACGAACGGGGCTTAAATATATGACATAGCATAATGGCATCATTTTAGAAATCTTGCTTAGCAAATCTAATGGGAGAATCCTGTGAGTGCTTACATTATAATGGCTTCAAATAATAAATATCTTTTGCGCTAGATAGTGGATCACAGCATCTTCTTTGCACTATTTTGTACTACTTTGCGTCAAGCTAAAAGAAATCATTAGAAAATCTAAATCTGAGCCTGAGTGTGGATGGAGGAGACTGCATCTAGCTTGGAATCTATCAATGTGCCAGTGTATCTCTGTGATTGTCAAATATTTGGAGTGGGAGCGAGGTCATCACCCTACAAAAGATTTTATAGAACAGGACAGTGTATCCTTCTGGGCCCAGAGAATGACAATTATCGCCAACTGCAAGTTACCGGAACCTTTGACCCCTCTGCCTGAACTCCTTTAACCTTTTGTTTCAGGTGATCATTAATGTTTTTACAATCATGTGGTCTACCGGTCCTTCATGCACTTTTTTTTATGAAAGTATGCATATGTGATCAGGCAAAATGTCCTCACGATGCCAGAGAGCCAATGGCTGAAATGGGCTGGCACATTGTCCCATTGTCTCTGTTGTGGTGGGCAGGAGCAAAACGTGAAGGACAATTTAACAGACCAATGAAAAAGAGGGCTAAAAGCTCCTCTATGTAATTAAAAAGGGTTGCATTTTTCTTGAATGAATAACTTTAATACACTAGGCTGGTGAGAAAGATATAGCTGACTCTAGGACAACCCTAAAAATCCATTTTGTCAAACCTTCCGCTAGTAACTTGATTATGAAATGAAATTGCTCAATTAAAGAAGGGGTAAGGAAGGCATGGGGGAATGACCTGTGTGATGTGGAGATATGTTTTCTGCAGCACATTAATGTAGATGTACTTTTCCCATTGGATTCTTCCTTTTATTGAGACTGCTCAGTCTAGGCATGTTAAAAGATTTTTGTGGAGCCTAGGCCTGTAAACTCATAGCATCGGGCACCATCTATCAGGTACATTTATTTAATTTTCTCCTTGATGCTGACCCTGATGTGCCCTTTTTAACAGAAACTTAGCTCCACGATGGCTCGTCACCCGACATAATTTCTGCTCTTCCTACCAACTTTGCTCTTCTAGGGATAAATAGACCACATAGAACAGGAGGAGGCATCGCTATTATTTACAAAAAGGATTAGAAATGCAATATTAAGGACTTACAGATTACTAATTGTGAAGCTTTACTCTTCTCCATTTTCTTTTCTCCACAATTCCCCCACTAAGGGCCTCTTATTTATCGCCCCCCTGGGCCTTCTAGCAATTGGTGTTCAGCATTTCCTGATTATTTGGCTCCTCATGTTTTACAGGCAGCTAGTTTTATCTTGCTTGGTGACATCAACCTACATCTTGAGGATCCCAAGAATAAACCAGCCTCGACCTTCATAGATGACTTGAGCTCACTGAACCTTTCCCTTCTGAATTCCATCGCTACCCACATTGCGGGCCACCTTTTAGACCCCCTTTTCTCCAACTTCTCCACCCTCTTTGGTGATCCCCTGCTCCAACTTTGTTGGACTGATCACTATGCAGTACCGTTTAATACTCCAGACCCTTCCTTTCTCATTACTCGGCCTCCACTGTGACTTACGAATAGACACTGGGCTAAACAAATCAACTCCTTAATACTATTACTACCCTTAACGTCAATCTCGATGCTAATCAAATTGCTGTGCTTCAATGGCTTAGGGATACTACTGATGCAATTTTGCCTTTAACATCCATAACGCAACTAAGAATGCTTCGCCTTGCCCTGTGGTTTAAAGCTCTCGTTGCGAAAACAAAACACTGCTAAATCTTGGAAAGGGGCTGAAGGAAGCACTATGCACCTGAGGCCAAAGCAGTTTATGTTGAGGCCTTGAAAAAATATCATGCCTACTGCAAATTGACCCGGGCATCCTATTACATGGAGAAGTTCTCCAGCGCCCAACACTGCCAAAAGACTTTGTTTAGAGTGGTCAATGAACTCTCGGTAGCTAGCACTTTTACACCACCGCCCTCTTTTTCTCAACAACAGTTTGACGAGCTAGCCACCTTTTTCCTAAGCAAGTTGAGCTAATCTATTGGCAATTAGCAGTAGATGCTCCCATGCTAGTGAGACCCCCTTTCACTACCATCCAAGTGCTTGGTTATTTATTTATTTATAAAGTTTTATATAGCGCGAACATGATCCTGAGGGATATCAGAGCACTTTACAGTTGTTGGGAGAGGAAGATAATAGTTGCAGTACATGTGATAAATAGGAAAACAGACAAAATCACATATCAAAATAACTCACAGGACAAGAAACGTTACACGTACACCGGATCAGCAGAATAATAAGAACATAACTGGTACATATCGAGATGGAATAGCATCCAGCGCAAGGGCTTAAAGGTGTAAGTCCAATGCATTAGAGCAGACAAAACAACAACCTATTAAGGTAAGAACTTGTTCATAAGGAATCTTTTTACTTCCAATTTGAAGGCATTCTTGGAGGAGATTCTACGTATTTCCGGTGGGAGTGAGTTCCAGATCTTCGGAGCTGAGCCGGAGAAGGCTCGGTGGCATGTTCTCTTTTTGCGAAAGATCTGAGGTTTCACGACGAAAGAGTTAGCAGTCCTAGAGGGTCTAGCCCCTCTGGATAGTTCCAGTTTTTGCGCTAGATAACTGGGGGGTTTGAAATGGAGGGCTTTGTGCGATAGGCAAGGAATCTTCAGCTGTATTCTCGCTTCGTAGGGCAGCCAATTTAGGGATTTTAAGACTGGAGAGATGTGCGCATTTCTTTTGGTACCCGTAACCAGTCTGGCCGCCACATTCAATGAGGCCCTTAGTGGGGCCAAGGTATATTTGGGGAGACCACAGAGCGTAGCACTGCCATAGACAAGTCTTGGCAAAACAAGCGCTTGGACCACTTGTTTGAAGTCAGCTTGTGGGAGGAAAGGTTTGAGCTTCCGGAGTATCCTTAATAGGTGGTTAGCTCCCTTGCATACTTTGCTAATATGAGTCTTCATGTTCAAGTGCTTGTCCAGAGTGATTCCGAAGGGATTAGCTGAGTCAATAATGAGGGGGGAGCAGTCGAAGGCTGTGAGGTGATTCATCCAGAGGTCTAGCTTAGGGGTGTGATTTGGAGGAGAAATGAGAAGGAATTCGGTTTTGGAGGTGTTGAACAGGAGGTGGTTCACAGTTAACCAGTTTTGAGTAGTCAGTAGTGTATTGTTGAGTGAGGTGATGTTATCCAGGGAGGAGATTTTCAGATAGAGTTGGGTGTCATCCGCATACATATGGAAGAGAATGTCCATGGAATTTAGTGCATTAGCTAGTGGTTCCAGAAACAAGTTGAAGAGTATGGTACATAGGGCCGACCCTTGGGGGGACACCCATGGATACTGGAGATGGCTGCGAGAGAGAGTGATTCACCTTTACTCTTTGGGATCTGTGATGGAGGGAAGACGAGAACCATTGCATCACCGGACCAGACAGGCCCATCCTGTGCTCTAATATGGATAGGAGGTTGTCGTGTTTAACAGTATCAAACGCAGAGGAAAGGTCAAGGAGGATAAGGAGGCACGATTAATTTTGATCAAGCATTTTTAAAATGTCATCCATAATGTGAGTGAGAGCCGATTCGGTGCTATGCCCAGTATGAAAGCCAGATTGATGTTGGTCCAGGAGATGGAAATTCTCAATGTGAGCACAGAGTTGCGACTGGACGCATTTTTCTAGGAGTTTGGCGAGGATGGGGATGTTAGAGATAGGGCGGAAGTTGTTGAGGTCAGGGCTGCCTGCGGTTATCGGGCCTTTAATCCTCTTTGCCACAAGCGCAATGATAAGCCGGAAGAATCCCTGGAAATTAAGGCCTGGCCCCCTTTGGATTTAGCATCGTGGCATAGCTTATTAGATACCATCAGGTCAGGCTCGCCGCTAGATCCCCTTCCCCTGTCTAAACTTAGATTGACTGATGATGCTGCCCTTACAATAATTCTGGATCTCCTTAACTCCTCCTTGAATATGGGCTATGTCCCCCAGAATTGGAAACACGCCGTAGTACTCCCTCTGCTCAAGAAGGATGGCCTTGACCCTTTCTGTTGATCCAATTCACAGCCTATCTCCAGGGTCGGACTGGGAACTGAAAGCAGCCCTGGCAAATTTTTCCAGAGCAGCTCCCATCTGGCACGTAGCCAGCTCGCGCAGCAAGTGAGCCCGACCACTCTTAGGGTGGTTTGGGGGGGGGGTGTCCCCCAAAGAAAATGTTGGAATAAGACAGACAAAAATGGTGCATTTTACAGCACATTTTTCATTACATATTTAATTGTATTAACTTTTAAAGCACAGTAAATAGTAGAAGATGACCTTTAAGAGCACCAGGTTATCCAGTCATATGTACCCATAGACATTCTTACAGAGAGCACCAAAAATAGAGGTTTCAGGTTGCCATGTGTAGTATTTTCATAATTTCAGCGTAATTATGAGTGACATTTCAAATATGTGACACAGCGGAGCACAGAAAATGGAGGTCTTCGGCTGATGGAAAATCCTCAGCTTCCTGCCCAGCGAGTCTTGGGCTTCAAATTCTTAAGGAAGCCCTGTCATCTCAGGTGGCCTGTCAGAGGCAGAATGAAGCTATGAGCCTCAAACTCTGCAGGATGGCTGGAGGGTGGCATCACTTGTTTCACAAAAGAGCTCTCCATTCAGCCATTGTACTAATTGTTGCCATGGCCTCCTTATTGTGTCATAAATACCTTTGGATAGCGCCTAAAAAGCAGTCATCAAACGTCAATGCAGACCCTCTAGTAAAAGACTTAAATACAAAATGAACAGGATGGTGAAATCAGGGTTTTGTCTTTGAGAAATGTTTTACAGTAGAAGAAACACAGCATGCATGAGGCAACATTAGCTGCGAGGCAGTGTACCATTCTCCCTAATAAATCTGGTCCAAATAGGTGGAGTAATGCTTAACTGTGAATGCACTAGACATTGAAACAGAAGTAGAAACTCATCATCCTGCTCTGAAAAAAAGCATGCGGTTCCTTCAAAGCTAGATTTAAATTTTCACAATCTACTTCTCAAATGTGTGCAATTTACGATGTTTCCCTCATCTTCATTGAACGATTTTGCTCATGAGAACATGTCACTCATAGTCATTGAATGTCACTCATAATTCCAATGAAAATATCAAAATGCAACACATATGCAACCTGAAACCTTGGCACCTATGAGGCTGGTAGACTGGCCCAATTAAGTTCCTCATTACTTTTAGAGAAACACTGTGTGTTTTTTTAGAAATCCCAATAAAGTTCAACAAAGTGCTCCCGGACTCTGCGCCTGTTTCTGCTGCAATGTGACTGGTCGCAGTCTCCTATGGACCCCCAGTCAGTATTTATGCTGTGAGCAGAGAGGGTGGGCTGCATTCGTAAATAATCTATGGCTGTAGATTCCATTAGGCCCCTTAAAATCCCTTTCTTTCACTCACAACCCTTTTGCCTGATGCTTTAGAGCTGTTGCTTATTCCGAATTAATTTAAACCTATTTTTACCTCACTCCGAACCTATAACCAGTGTCCATGAACAGACCATATGCACCAGCTCAGTGAGGCAAGCTCCCATCGCTGAGGGCGATTTCTTCCCGGCCCTTTACATACCTTTTGACCTGAATGTCTCATTAGGGAGTATGATTTTCCTCTGGTCAGCAGAGTTTTAAAATAGGCGATTTTGAAAAAGACATTAAAAAAGGAGCAGGAGCTGTCGCAATGAATCGTAGACATAGTAAATTGAAAAAAGATGCAGACTTTTGGTTTGACTGAAGACAGTAGAATGCACATGTACACCACTGGGGGTGAAGTTGGGAGGTTATGTTTCCGGCTTTTTATTGTTTCTGGACAAAGTGGGGCATCGTTCCTATTTCATATGTAATGTTTAAATGATCCATCCTCTGACATCAGTGCAGAAATCCCTCAATCAATCACAAATCCTAGGTTTCGATTACGTGTTTTCTCACTCTGAAGGCCTTGAAGGTTCTTAAGAGTGACAGACTGTTTGTTAAAACTGTAATTCACCTTCATTGCAAACAACCCTATAAGTAGTTTTGTCTGTTTGTGTATCTGTTTACTACACACCCTGCCTGTCAGTGCAAAGCCATTCTGGGAATCCCCATGGGGCTCTATCCTGTGGTTAATATGGCCTTACATTTTTTATTTCAGTTCTTTAAAATCGTTTGAGAGACTAGATGCAAGTGTGTTCTATAACTAAATGTCTATATTTAGCATGCAATTGTGATTAAAAAGCGTTCCTGGGTACCCTGAAATCCTAACCAATGGGAGGCGTTTGAGGTCCTTGTGTAAGCACAATCACTTTGAAATGAATGCTAACTTTAGGGATAGCTTCGTAAAGGATCCCTCTACTTCCTTGTGACAACCAGTGAACACTTCAGAACCACTTGCTCGCAGGTGATCAGTCTGCAGCATCTAAAGGGGCAGGCTGAGGCAATGATAAAACGCTGAAAATATGAAAATGCCACACATCATGGCAACCCGACACCTTGGGTGCAGTTAATGCTCTCCAATTACAGTGGGGTAGGAGGATGCTCTTTTGAATTACTCTGATGAAGTACTGCTGTGAAAAAAACAAAATAATTCCTACGGAGCTTCAGATCAGGATAGGATTCAAGATAAGCGGTAACCTCATAAACACATGACACTGCCGGCGGAAGGGGAGGGATGTATAACCAAAAGTATTTAGATGATTGGTGGAATACACCGGACTTTCATTAGTCCTTTTTTTATCTTTACCCAGTGGTAAAGATAGTTTATGGTGACTGGCTGCTTGTTAATTAAAGCAAGAAAATAAAACACAATATGGGCCATGACGTCTGATAATTTCAAAACGTTCTTTTAGTAATGCTAGGAAACGTATTATCTCTAGCTTCTTGACCACTAAATCCAGTTGTCTTTTACTAAATTACCTACCTACCTTATGTAAAGTTGCCAGTTGCATGTCACACATAGCTGCCAAGGTTTCAGATTGCTATGTGTGACATTTTTATAATTTCGGAGTAATTATGAGTGACATTTCAACGGCTATGAGTGACACTTTCTTGCTAGCAAAATCAAGCAATGAAGACGAGGGAAACATAAAAATATTAGAAATTACACCCATTCGAGCAACAAGAAATTCTTAAGATCTTACAACTGCAGAAAAGCATCAGAAAATAAAGGGCACCAACATAGTGCCCTTGTAAACTGATCTTACTGTTAAACAAATGTATAATCATGATACAGACTGGCAGACCGTGACTGCAATTACTGCAGACGAGATGTAACTTTACTTATAGTAGAGGCTGATAGATGACATGCTGCGCTCTTCCAAAACAAAACATAAAAAGGAATGAAAACAAAGTTATTCATTCATAGAAGGATTATACCCACAATTGTATATCATATCATAATGCATACTAGGATGTATGCCTTTTATTTTGCAATCCAATAAATGTAGTATTAGAGGAGAATGCTTGCCTGATATATTTTGCTAAAGGTGACTAAGTCCATTATATTATGAAAAAGTATACATGATAATGTGTCCAATTATAAACTGATTCCTGCTAAATAAATCAGTGCTACTCTCATCTGTGTTGCTCTGCTCTCTGGCTCTTTCCTGGCCTTTTTCATCTTGCACAGTTTGTCTCTTTTCAGTTGTCAGCGTTTTGCTTACCATGTGTCTACTTCTCCTCATTTGCCCCACATATTTAACAGCCTGTTTCTCCCCTTCCCCCTGTCTCATCCTCCTTGCTACTCAGCACCTCCTTTCCCTTGCTCTATCTTCTCTCCCAAGTCTCACCCTTTTTCCTCTCAGCTTCCCCCTTTCTCTCTCTGATACCTCTGCAACCGTCCTCGCACTCCTCTGCCTTATCATACAAAGTTCCTCTTTCTATCTTGACTAGTCTCTCTTTGTCTTAGTGTCTTGTCACAGCCTGATAAATAATGAGGTTGGGGCATTCATTCCCTCACCCATCCGGCCGTGCTCTGTGACATGAAACTCTCTGGTTGCAATGCAGTTGCATTCAGGCAGTGGAACTCTCGGCATTGGAATATTAGGGTGGGATGTCCCTGGAGACCTATGACTCCCCAGCATGTCATGCTGTTTACACTCATCGAGTATGGTCAGAGCAGAGAGCATGTGAGTATGTGCCTGTCATGTCTAGTGTGGTTTTCTAGGTCCTTTGCTTAAAAGAGAGCAGTGCTATCTTTTTTCTACTTTTGGTGAACTTACAAGCGGGGTCTACTGAAGCTGCAGCCACAGCAAAAGTGCATGGCATGCGCAGTACAAAAGACTAGCCCTTACTATTGATCCAATATACATGCGCTACACGGACGGCCGGCACGGCAGGATTGATGGGTGGCTTTGGACCAGCGTGCAAAGGGCCCATTGGCACATTTTATTCCGTGGAGCATACCTCACCAGGGGCCAGAAGGCAATGCACCTGCACTCTCTGTCTGAACCACAAGCTCATTATCTTACTACTTTTCTCTTGTTCCGTTGTTTTCCTTTTCACTTACTTTGAAAGTTTTTTTATTTTACTCTTGCACCTGTTCTAAATGGCAACTCCTGCACCCATGTATCCTGCTTTGTATTGCAAAAGCACTTTCCGGCACAGCTGTTTTTTTTAATCTTTAGTCTTCCATGCGTCAGTCTGAAGTGTGGTGGCAGCATCTTGACAGAGGTGAGCACTGGGCAGACAATCGCTCTCACTGCACAAGTGGGTAAAAGGAAACAATTCATACACGCGCACGCTCACTACTTGCGGCAGAGTCTTTGAAACCCTGCATATGTTTAAATTTTGCACGCAAATACATTCTGACTGCCATGGAACTCAATTTTGAATTTTACATACCTGGGGGCCATGCTGCAGTGCTAATGCACCAGGCCACCACTCTAGCAGTGGCCACGAGTCCACCAGGGGTTGGTAGCAAGTGTCATTACCACGCTCGGCTTGGGGTCCCATGCGGCCACGAGGACACAACCCAGTGGAAGATGCAGCAGAGGCGGGCTGTCTCTCGGCTGTGCTGGCTTCCAAATTATATAACGTAATGTTCAAATGAACAGTCACTGTCAGTCAGGCGGCCTGCAAGTGAACCAGCCACAGGCCCGGGCAGTGTTGCCAGATTTTGAGAACCATCCCAAGCCCAAAGCCACTCAAGAATAAGCCCAAATTAAGCCCAACACAACCAGCGTCACCCCAAAAACCAGCCCAAAGTAGCAAGTCTCAAATTATGCAGAAATAGTCATCAGAAAGAATTTTAAGGACAAATATACATTCTATTCAATATACAGATAGTGGGAGGAATGTAAGAATTTCAAATATGTTGGTCTGTCCAAGTGTTTACACAAAATTCAAATATAATATTTACACAGAATTTAAATAATTCAATTTTACTTCTTTTATAGCGCTACTCAACGTAATGCAGGGTGTCAGAGTGCTTTACATACCATACACATTGACAAAAAATCATGCAAGTGTGTAAATCATTGTACAAGATGTTTTGCATGACACAGTGAGGGTTAAAATATGTAGCAGTCACATATCCTACATAGCTCACTGTGCAATATTAAATGGCTTACAAATTATGAACTGCAAGTAACAGAGGGATCTGTGTTCAAAGCCCACTAACCTAGCTACATTAAAAAATAAATCTGTCATATTATATGAAGTGCTTAGCAGGAGACACATTGACCTTCACAACTACTTTGATTCAGATCTGGGGCTACACAAAACCGAGATCTCTTCAACAAATACTTTAACCTCCAGTGTTCTCACCAATTATTATTACCTGATATTTACTGGGCACCTCTGCAGATGCCTTAACACCATAAAATGTTAGCAACCAATTAAGCATAACAGATGCATGACCATGTGCATTATGAGATTTAACAAATTTTGCTTTAAACTTGTTCTGAAAAGGGGTCGCCTGACCTTGCCCCATCACACACACTAAGGGACTCACTCATTTATGCACAACAATCCTTTCCGACACGACTTCTATGGCTTTTGGTGTACTAGGCCTGACGGTGTGGGGAACACACAACTTTTAGCTGTCCCAATTGGTACGACCACAGCAGTGAGTTTGTGCTTGGTCGCCCCTTCCTGATTGCCAGGCAGAGTCCCCATCTTCTGGGCCCCCTCCCCCTGCGATTGCATTGGCACCTAATATAGCCTCTGCAGGATGGGAAGGTGCTTTGCTGCCCGCAAGGGGGTGCTGCTACAGAGGGAGGGGAGAGAGAATGATCTAATGTGCTGGGGAGGAAGCGAGGCAGTGGAAATCGCTTATATATGGACTGTGGCAGGCTGAGGATGTGTTGTGTGAGACAGGTTTGGGAATGTGTGCTATTCTTATCTGTGCCATTGCCTCCACCCTGATCAAGCCGTCACCTTGTGCTATGCTGATGGCGGTGACGTGCTGTGCTGCGCTTTATATAATTTGATTTTGATGACAACACAGTCCCGCGCGTCCTCCAATGAGTCCACCACCACCTGGCCCCGCGCGCTGCCGAATCCGACAAAACAAGCGGCAACTCCAAGCTCGTGGGCATTAAAAAGTACAGCGCGGGGGATGGACAAGAATGATGCCCAGGGCCGTCATTGGTAGTGCTTTTGCGCGCTACGAGATTGATGGCCTGGGACCCACATACCTGTAGCTGAGTCTACTACTAGGCTAGGGTACGCAGCGGTACTCATGTGCAAGACCAGGTGCGCTTGCACATACAAAATACACATGTGCTGCTGTGGCGGGCACGGCCCGCCTCACGTGTGGGGGCAGTGGGGGTTGGGGTGGGCGTGCTGTATGCCATACATAGGCTAAGGCAAGGGGCAGGGCTGCAGGCAGCATATACAGACATCATTGGAGGGACAAGAGTTAGTCACGTCACATGCACTGTACGCACAGGCTGGGCTGGTCTTCTCTGTCCTGACCTCCTCCCTCCTCCAATCATACTTCTCCTCCAATCATACCTCACCAATGACCGCCTCCCTCCTCCAATCATACCTCTCCTCCCTCTTCCATTCATACCTCACCCATCCAGCTTGCTGCACGCTCATTCACCAACAAGCGCATGCCAACAGACTCCTTGTGGTCGGCGCCGCCCCAGCAGTATTTTTGAGCACAATGGGCTTATGCCTGCCCAAAAAGTAGCCCCCCGCCAGGTATGGGTTATTCCCACACAAATGGGAAAAATGTCGCCCAATTGTGCGGGAAATAGCCTAATCTGGCAACACTGGGCCCGGGGTCTGGGAACTAACTTCTCTGAGGGTGCAGGCAGGCAAATTTGAGTAGGGGGCGCAGAATCATTGGTCAGACTCTCGCGTTGCTCTGCGCGAGTCAGACCAATTAATGATCTGCGCCCCCTTTACGTCACTGCCTACAATTAAGGCAGATCAGGTGCGTCAGTGCCTTGTCACAAGTTGTGGTGCCAAAAGTAAATGTACATGGGTGAGTGCGGCCTGCACGCACCAGCAGCACCATGTCCCTGCGCTTGCACACACAGTGCAGTGGACTGGTTACTTGTATGGTAATTTGGGTTGAATTTAGTAATGTGTGTGCAAGGCACACACACTACTAAATTCAACCCAGCTACGGCACCGCAGCACCTCTCGGTAAAAAGCACCACCACTGCCATTTGTGAGTGAGAGTTCACCTTACCAATGGCAGAGCAGTTGAGCTTTTTGAGGCAGGAGGAGCGACACTGCACTCAGGGCATTGTGCAGAGCAGTACATACAGGACGGCCTTCTGATTTTGTTGCTGGGGGCCAATTTTTAAAAAATTCGCCCCAGTAACAAAACCGCCCCCCTGTAAGGAAACCGGTCCCCACCCCTTCCGGTCTCCTGGGGGATTGCCGGGTGCCCGGTAATGCCAGTCCAGCCCTGCCTATCTCCCTTTCTACCCTGCTTTTTCTAAGATTCTTGAAAAGCATATCAACACTCTACTCTCCTCTTTCAATACTTCTTGTAATCTGCTCCATCCATCTCAGTCCGGCTTTGGGACAGGTCATAGTATGGAATCCGCCCTACTGGGAGTCACAGAGCTCCTCAGGCAAGAACATGACTCCAGTGGGACTGCCGCCCTTGCCCTTTTGGATTTAAGTGCAACTTTCAATACGGTTTTACATTCTATCCTACTGGACAGATTGGAGGCACTAGGCATTGTGGATCTGGCCCTTAAATGGATGTCCTCTTTTCTGAAAGATCGTACTTTTCAGGTCTCATCAGCTAATAACACATTCAAGACCCTCTCGCTGACCTCGGGGGGTTCCAGCTTTTTAACATTGGAACCCCTGCTTTTTAACATTTACCTTGCTTTTTAACATCGCCTGCTTTTTAACATTTACCTTCCTCCCCTGATGGACGTGATTGAGGAGTCTGGTTAAATTTTTTCTTATGCTTATGATTCCCAGATTATTTTTTCACTATCTAATGCTCAGAACTAGATCCTTCTCCACTTAGGCAAGGTCTGACTAATGTCGGCCGTTGGATGAACAGAAATGCTTTAAAGCTTAATGACAATAAACCAAAGTC
This sequence comes from Triturus cristatus, assembly GCF_964204655.1. NCBI lineage: Eukaryota > Metazoa > Chordata > Amphibia > Caudata > Salamandridae > Triturus > Triturus cristatus. Next base: position 981,624,834 of record NC_140592.1, on the reverse strand, counting down.
ATGATTCAGGGCAACACTCCCAAACTCTAGGGAGATAACCATTGGCCGGTCTCTTTTGGACCCTTACTCATGCCGGTTGATAAAGTTAAAAATCTTGGCTTTATCATTGATACAAATCTTTCACTTAAGCTGCAGGTCTCCAAACTCACATCATCTTGTTTTGCCATTCTTAAATGGCACAAGAAAATCCTTTGTCTGATTCGTTTGAATACCCAAAGAACTGTTTTGCAGGCCTTGGTAACATTCAGATTGGACTATGGGAATGTTCTGTATCTGGGCACCGATAAATTAGTCATTCACGTTTACAGATCATCCAAAACGTGGCCGCCCGCCTTCTCTTTCGGCTGCCTAGACATACTTCTGTCTATCCACTGCTCCACAAACTACGCTGGCTTAAGGTCGACAAGCATATTACATTTAAGGCCTTATGCTTTATGTTCCGAGCTAGGCATGGCCTCGCCCCTTCATACATCCAAGGTCTGATGCTACCTTATGTACCCACCCGACCGCTCAGGTCATCTAACCTCGCCCTATGCACCATGACCAAATTTCACTTGGCCCACATGAAGGGACGATCCTTTGCATACTTAGGCCCTAAACTCTGGAACTCTCTTCCTTTGGCTCTCAGGAATTGCCATTCTCTACTTACGTTCCATAAGAATTTGAAGACTTTACTCTTTAACTTCTCTTAATGAGCTCAGTGGATCCTGCTTCGGGTTTAGGTACACTGTTGGTGTTTGCTCTAGCGCCGGGTGACCATTATGGGTAGCTACATGCTTTAAAAGGTCTTTTTAATATTAATAATAATAATCTACTGGTATTAGGCATTGTAGATGCCCTTTCACTAATAAACAGAGTAGGCTTGCTTTAAAATCTTCTATAAATAAATGATGCAGATCAAGTGTGTGGCCCTGAATAAGTGCACAGTCTGGAGAATAGAACCACCCTTGTCTCCTTACTGGTGAGCCTTGCTTGATCTCCTGATATTAAAACATATGTGGTGTTCTCCAGGAAAGTGATAACCAGGAACGCCAGTATAAGTGAGACAGGTAGGTTAATTCACCTCATCCACCAACTGTACATCTTCAACTGTCCCCCACATGAATGTTTCCCACTCAATGTTCTCTTATTCTAGAATAGAGCAAATACACTATTCTAAATTCCAATGATGTGGTACAGATAAGATTATGAAGAAAGGAGGATGTACAACATCACACATCTTCCCCCTCAACAACGGAAAATAACAAATTTAGCACAAGTAAGTAAACAGAGGTAAGTAAATGTACACTTTAGGTGTACCTAAGCATTATGCATGAACAGAGCAATACAAAATGACTAGAATGAACAAAGGTTAATCTTCAATCATATATACACAGGGAGTCTGTGCAAACCTAAAACTAAACATAGTCTTTCATATATGCAGGAAGTCTGCACACTCTCTGACTTCTTTCTCTAACACAACCTGAGACACTAGGCAAGCCAGAGAAAGAAGATGAGAAATTTGAAAACTTTGAACGTGAGTCCTGTCTGTCACCACCAGACTGGTCTGGTGAGGAGGAAGGATCCACTAGCACAACACGACTCTTGTTCCAAATCCTCCCATCACTAGTCTTGACGGCATTTTTGAAAACCTTTACTACTGGTCTGACATTAGTGTATTTCGACCATGGTTGACACCCAACCGGAGATTTTATTTTAACCAGGTCACCAACTTTTACCGTCTGGAATTGTGCAAATTTTTTCTCATCAAAGTAAGATTTTCTCAAGGACTGTTTCTCCAGTTCCTTAACTCTCCAATCCCCTATCTGATTATTAAAAAAACCCTTATTCAAGATCATCCACCCAGGACATAACAACAGATTGGGAATTCTCCCTTTAAAGAGTTCAAAGGGCGATCTTCCAGTGGTCGAGTGAGGAGAAACACGATAAGAAGAGATTCTGTCCTGAAGTGATGCTTTCCAATTTAGACCACTGGCCCTCGCCAGTTGAATGCTTTCTTTAAGAGTTTTGTTGACCCTTTCAATCACACCATTAGCTTACGGATGATAGATCGCACACTTTTTGTGAGTTATACCACAGCTGTCAAGGAAGTGTTTAAACTAATTAGAAGAAAATTGTGGCTCATTGACAGAAAGTATGCTATTGGGGAAGCTTTCTTTTTTGAATATTTCCTGTAAAAACTTAATTACACATGCTGTGGAAACATCTCTCATAGCACACACCTCTATCCACCTAGAGTAGAGATCTAAAACCACAATCAAATAGGGTGTATCGCACACCCCATGCAACGGTCCAATAATGTCAATTGAAATCTCATCCCAAGGGTGAACTGGTAACTTTCTGCAAACCATGGGAGTTTGTTTCGTTTTCAAAATGTTGTCGCTAGCACAGCATTCAACATATTCACAAACCAACCTCTCAATCTCAACATCCATGCCAGGCCACCAAAACTGCAATCTCAACAATTCTTTGGTTCTAACGATGCCAGGATGACCCACATGGGCAAAAGTGAGTAACCTCTTTCAAATACCTAGTGGTGGAACCAACTTTGTCCCTCTAGCAAGCATGCTATCCACTACTGAGAGTTCATCAGAAACCAAACTCCATGGCTTCTCCAACCGTTTATTCTCACTCAACATCTCAATCACTTTTTTGATCTCATCATCTTTGTTGATCTCAACTTTCCAATCATCCTGAGTAACAACACAGTCAGTGATCTCACATACCTTGACAATCTCAGAATCAGAAGTGACCTCTTCGTCCAAATTTCCACTGAGATCAACTAACCTGGAAAGACAGTCAGCAGATTTATTGATTACCCCCGGAATATAGTCTACCTCAAATTCGAATTCTTGTAGAGAGATAATCCATTTTTTATTCTAGAAGAAATAGAGTCAAGGCCTTTCTTTGAAAACACCTCCTTCAAAGGCTTATGGTCAGACAAAACGTTAACCTTTGTTCCCCAAATTAAATTTTTGAACTTCCTTAAAGCCCAAAAAATGGCTAAGGACTCCTTCTCTATAACAGAGTAGTTCCTTTCCGACCCCCTGAGACATCTTGAGGCATGAGCAATAAGACAATCCATACCATTCTTCTCTTGAACCAAAACAGCACCTCACCCCTTTTCACTGGCATCAGTCATAATAAAGGTAGGATCCCCTGGCACAAACGCATGAAGAGCAGTAGCTTTGCATAGTTCCTCTTTGATTAAAATGAACTCCTTCTCACACTCACCTGACCACTGAAAAAAGACATTCTTTACAGTGAGTTTCCTCAAATTGTGGGTCTTACCAGCATAGTCCGGAATTAATTTATTATAAAATTCTACCATGCCAAGAAAGGACAGAAGTTCCTCCTTGTTAAGCGGTTCAGAAATTTTCGTGATGGAATCTACCAACTCCTTCTTAGGAAAAACACCATGACCAGTTATGCGATGGCCAAGATAATTTACTTCTTCCAAGCCAAATTTGCACTTATCTTTCCTAAGAGTAAGGCCAGCTTTTCTTAGACGATCCAGTACAGCAAGCACACGAATATTGTGTTCTTGAATAGAGTTACCAAAAATTAAAAGATCGTCTTGATAACATTTTACACCAGTAAGGCCTTCGAGAATGTTAGACATGATACGTTGGAATACCAAAGCCTCCGAGATAAGACCAAAAGGCATTCTACAAAATTTAAAAGTACCCATGGGAGTTACAAAGACAGTGAGATCTTGAGAAGAGTCTTCTAACTCAACCTGATGATAGGCTGAAGCCAAGTCTAGGGTAGAGAAGTACTTCGTGCTACTAACCATTTCGTCTATGTTGGGCAGTGGAAACTTATCAACAATGACTTCTTTGTTCAAGGCGCGTAAGTCAATGCATAGACGAAGCTCCCCACTGGCCTTCTTAGCTACGACTATGGGAGCCAACCATTCCGTTGCTTCCACCGGTACACTTAAGCCTGTATTTACCAACTTGCCAATTTCCCTCTGCGCACCAGCTTGTTCGTTTAGTGGGATCCTTCTTACTTTGGCAACCACAGGCACCGCCCCATATCTTACCTTGATGTGGTGTTTATACCCTTTGAGACACCCTAGGGAGTCCCTAAATATGTCAGGGAACGGTTCCACAAATGTAAGAGAGGAATCTTCAACTGCTTGTACCTGAACCTGTGGGGAGGCATTGGGGTTCAAATGCACTCCAAGTAGATGTTGGTGAGGCCAACCCATGAGGGAGTCACCATGCTTAGCTACGTATACTTTCCTTGCAATAACTCTTCCACAGAGTTCTATAGTGGCTACAAAATATCCAGACATCCTTATAGGTAACCCACCATAACCTACAGGAGAAAGGTCATTTCTAAGAAGTTTAATATTGTTCGCAAAGTGCTTTAAAAAGACATCCTCACCAATCATGGTTAAATGCGAGCATGAGTCAAACTTGAAATCAAGTGCTACACCATCAATGTTCACCATATGTGAAGGATGGTCACCCTTCCTTACATCAACCTGGAAGGTGACCACCTTTACCTCAGGTTGATTTTTTGTGACAGTACGGTTATCCCTACTAATTTTGCTTTTGCAACATTTTGCAAAGTGACCTTTGCGTCCACATGTGTTGCAAACAACCCGTAGGCCAGGACAAAAGGACGAATTTGCAAGATGCCCAAAACGACCACATCTAAAAATAAATGGGCTTGCCACTGACAGATGAGCTAGCAACATTGTTAGGAACAGAGGTACATTTATCTTTTTCTTTCATCTCTTTCTTCTGTACCTGACACACAACCTCTTCTACTTTAGTTTCAGTCGTGGTCAGTTTGCTCTTCTCACCACTGAGCTCATCAACGCACTTCATCATGTGCTCAACTTGTTTAGCAATAGCAATGACTTCTTCCAGTGGAGGTTCATCCTTCAACCAGAGCTCCTTTCTGATGTTATCATGTGCACACTTTAGAACAAATTGATCCCTGATTCTCTCCTCTACAGCTGGGCTAAATTTGCAAGAAGACGCAAGTTTCCTAAGCGCTGAAACAAAGTTTTCAACTGATTCATCTTTCTTCTGTTCTCTTAATCCGAAATGGTACCTTTCCATTATCGTGCTCAATCTTGGTAAATAATGGCGATCTAATTGTAAGAAGCATATTTCGTATTCGTTCAGGTTTCTTTGTTCAGCAGCACTTAGATCTGGTAAATGTTCTAACACTTCCTGTCCCTCACCCCCAAGGCAATGTAGTAGTAAAGAATGTTTACGTTCCGCACTTAAATTCGTCCCACATACCCTTGCATAATTCACAAATATTTTCTTCCACTTCTGCCATTTCACACTAGGTTCTCCTGGGCTTGTTAGAAAGAAAGTAGGTTGCATTACATTCTGCATGTTGAAGCTAATTGTACAGTAGGAATTCTTTTTTTAAATACACATGCGATGAATCAAGTAAACCAGAACTTGAACACTTGCACATCAGCGAGTTGATAACTCTTTAACTTGTTTACACCTGAAACACCCTACAAACATAAAGATATTGTTAGACCTGGCACCTTGGCGTGAGTTTCCCTTCCACTTTTTGACGGTGTGCCTCGATTGTTTTGCTGGTGTTGTCCGCTCAGGGCACTGCGCCACGGCTGATCCGTACCGCAGTGCAAGTGCTCCCTAAGTAAAGTGTACCTGTAATCGATGTCCATGATTGGGTTATTGGATTCACTGTCAGTCCCCAGTAAAGGGCACCAGAGGTGCCAGGGCTTGTGAATGCCAATGCTGCTGGTGGGCTTGCAGCGCTGGTTACGCCACCCACGGAAGCGGCTTTGTAAAGTGTGTCTAGGGTCTGCCACCGCAGACCCTGTGCGCGGTCCGGGACCGTCGCGCTGACTGCGCAAGTGCCCCCACTTGCCAGTCCCTAAACCTTCCCTTACCTACATATTAGCCACCCCTCTGGTAGGCCCACGGGCAGGGTGCATTGTAGGCATAAGGTAGGACATGCCCTGATGTGTGTGTGGCATGTCTTAGTAGTGAATTACCGCCCTTTTCGTTCTTCACTATTGAAGGCTACCTGCTCTCCGTAGGCCAGAATGGGCTGCCGGGATCGCGCCAACGCTGCGACCCCGGTGGACTCAGAGAGCATGGTAGAGTGTCAAGTTTAGTACGCCTGAACTCAGGACGATAAAATATTTCTTGTAGTCAAGTTTATTTTAGTGTCCTGGGTTTGTAAATACTACTTTTAGAAAGTTAGTATTTACTGACCTGACCATCTCAGTCCGCCTCTGCTGTGTGTGTGTGAGTGTTCTGCCCAGCAACAGTAAGGAGCAGGGTGGGGGGATCCCCAGAGACAGGTTGGCTGCCAGGTGGTGGGTAGAGAGATCACACCAGGATGAGTGGGAGGAGTACACCTTGACTCTTGAATAGACCTGTGCTCTGCCACCACAAAGCCGGCGCCACCCCCTGTGGGGCGGCTGATGTCTCTGCCCTGCTGCTGAAAGGAAAGAGCAGAGTCACCATAACAAAGTGCTCCAGAACTGGACTGAGCCAGGCCTAGGCCCCCTGGCGCTAAAGAACAAAAGAATTATGGTATAAAAGTAGGAGCCTGGCTCCTAAGAAATCAGAATCCTGTTTACCACAAAGAACCTCTGCCCGACTAGAAGGAGAAGGAGACGCTGGAGGAGCTGGCCTGCTGCCTGCCTTGCTGAGAAAGGAGAGGAAGAGACTATTGAAAAGACTTTGCTACTTTGTGCTTGAACATTCTCCAAGGGCTTGATCTGAGCTTGCCCCCTGAACTGAACCCCAGGACCAGTGGGTTCTCTGTGCTTCTTGCTCGTCCTCCAATTCGAGCCGTGTGTGCATCCCGCTGGAAAAGAGACTGCGCCCCTCATCGCCCCTCCTAGGGCCGTGACACTCAGGAGCTCGCCTGCCGCAATCCCGTGAGAGCCCCGCTCCGTCCGGAGCCGCTCTCTGTCCCCGGGCCAGGCCGCCTGCACCCCTGTCACCGCCTGCCATTGGAGTGCGCTGAACGCGCTATCACCCCTTCTGCCGGAAGCCGTCCTACGACTGCGATCCACGCCGGGTCATCCAGCTGCACTGACTGTGCCCTGTGACCCCGCTTCGCTATCCCCGGACATCTCAGGCCGCGCCGCCCCCGCTGTGGAGACCCTCCTGCACCGCCGTGCTAACGGGTCGCGGGCCGCGCCTGCCTACTTGCCCACACCTGCTGATTGAGGACCCAAGAACACGTCCCAAGCTGAGAGTCGCACCGACCTGTGCCGACTCTCCACTTCACGAAAGAAGTCCAGTATCGGGCTCGGGGCCCGCAACGCCTTATTTCCCCGTTCGCAGGAACCGATCGCTGTGAGTACTGGATCTCCAAGTAAAGAGACTACGAACTATCCATTTGGATCTACGAAGCCAAGAACATTTGCCTGCTGTATAACCTGGTGGCCTAGCGAAAACGTTATTGGTCTTGTGATAAGTCTGCTGAGATATATATACCTTATTTTTACATAAAGAAACGTATTTTTATATATATCCAAGCCTGGTGTCCGTTTCTGGGGGGATTAATGTATTTACTGTGTGTACGATTGTAAGTGCTTAGCCAACAACGCCTGAGGAATCGCCTTGGCTGCTCACGCCACGCACCTAGAGGGTGAGCAAGGGTCATTCGCGAAGGGTTATCCTGCGCCCTGACGTGGAAGAGAGGGTCCCCGCTTGACACAAGGGCAACCTTGCGCCAACCGGAGATCCCCGAATCTAACATTGGTGGCAGCGGGTGGGATTTCGGATTTGCACTTGTAATTTGCATACAGTGAATTATTAATCACCAGATAGTGAGAGCAGACCAAATAACGCAGCCACAGGTTTTTCATTTTGGGAACTTTGTTGAGACATCTACCATCACTGCAACCATGCCTGGCTCACACTCCGCTGGGAGAGCACTCTCTGTGATTTCTGGAATAGATGAGGTGGATTGGGAGAGACTGGAAGGCTACACGATAGAGCAATTGAAAGGCTACAGTGTAAAGTTCCGAGTCCCCCATGCTGGATTCAAGAGGAGAACCCAGTACGCCAAGGCGCTGAGAGCCTGGAAGGAGTCACGAGACCCACGGAATGCGGGGGACATCGTTCCGCCTGACAACCTTGAGGAGCCCAGCAGAGTCCGGTCGCCAGAGGAGCTGGCAGACAGGGCAGCAGACAGGGCGCATGCAATGGAGATGGCCAAGTTGGCAGGACAAATGGAAATGGAGAAGCAAAAGTTGGCCCTGGAGGCGCAACAACGCCAAATGGATCATGATATCAGATTGAAGGAGTTGGAGCTGAAGGCGAAAAGTTTGGACGCCGCTCCTTCTGGTGGCAGCACTCCACCAGCGCAGGTAGAGTCCAAGGTGTACATCCCAAAAGATGTAGTGAAGGAGTATTTTAGAAAGGATGACATAGGGCAGTGGTTTAGGGCCTACGAGGTGGCCATGTCCTCACACCGGGTCCCTGAGAAAGACTGGGGAGCGGGGTTGTGGGGGAGGTTCCTTGCTGAAGGGCGTGACACACTGTTAGATTTACCCTTAGACGTCCAGACCTCATACCCCCATATGAAGGAAGCTTTAATGACCAGGTATGGGTTAACTCCGGAGCTATATAGACAGCGGTTCAGGGAGACGAAGAAGATCCCTGAGAGTACGTATGTGGAGTATGTGACCTTTTTCTGCAGAGCGCTGGATGGTTGGGTGAAGGGTAGCAAAGTGCATGATTATCAAGGGCTGCTTGATTTAATTGCATGGGAGCACTTGTCCAGTCAATGTTTTCCTGAGCTACGCCAGCACCTGATAGATAGCAAGCTGTCCAACCCGAGGAAGCTTGCTGAGGAGGCGGACCGCTGGCTCAGCACCAGGGTCCACAAGGGTCAAGTGGGAGACTCCGCCAAAGGTGGGCAGGGTCCCCAGCAGAAGAGTGGGGGGGACAAGGGTAAACAGAAGGGGTTCCAAAAAGGCCCCCAAAGTAATTCCCAAGGGAACCAGCAGAAGGGTTCTCAGCCTCCCTCACCCCCGCAGCAGAACGGGGCCCCGACAGGTAGACCTGTTCCCAAGGGGCCCTTCAATTGTTATAGGTGTGGTGACCCGGGTCACATTGCCTCTGATCCTAAGTGTCGCCTGTTTGGTAAGACCGCACCCACTGGTGCTCCACCCCGGCAAGTAGCTAGTGTTAACTTTGGGGAGGAAGTAGCAGTCCAGGAGGGTGGGGGTCCCGGGCAGATGACCCTAGTCTCGCTAGGAGACAGTGAGATGGTCCCTGTAACCTACCTGCCCTCCAACACTAAGAAATATGGGCAGGTGGTGACCATCAATGGAAGGAAGGTGGAGGCTCTTAGAGATACAGGAGCCAGCGTGACCTCGGTGAGGCAACACCTGGTGTCTCAAGAGCAGATTGTACCCAATGCCTACTGTAGGGTTGTCAATGCTGACAACGTAGAGAGTCGTTGTCCAATGGCTCAAGTTCCCTTTGAGTGGGGGGAGGTTTCTGGTACTCTACAAGTCGCTGTGAGAACTGACATGCCTGTAGACTGTCTGCTAGGAAACGACCTGGAGAGCTCCCCCTGGGAAAAGGTGGAGAAGACCACGCATCTGAGGATGGTGGGTCTACCCGACTGGGCGTGCGTGACCACCCGGTCCATGGCAGCCAGTAGGGGTGTTGAGAGGGTCCTGGAGCCTGAGGGAGAGGTCCAGGAACCGGCCTTAGGGAGAAGGCGCAGGAGGCGCGGGAAACCGGCCCCCGAGGTTCCCACGGCCCAGGAGGAAGCAGACCCGGAGGGGGATGCCCTGGAGCCTACCGGGGAACAGATTGCCGAACTGGGAGACTTGCCTGAGCTGACCCATTGGCAGCAAGAAGGAGGTCCCTCCAGGGAGGAATTCTGCAGGGAGCAGAAAGAATGCCCTTCTCTCGTGGGTATGCGGCAACAGGCTGCAGACCAGGCCAATGGTGTTCAGGCCAAAACACACTACGTGTACTGGGAGAGTGACCTCCTGTATTCCGAGCCTAAGGCTGCTGAACCTGGGTCAGCCCGTGTGCTGGTGGTACCCCAGAAGTTCAGAACCTTCCTACTGGGGCTGGCTCATGATGTGCCTTTAGCAGGACATTTGGGGATGGACAAGACCTATGACAGGCTTGTCACCCACTTTTACTGGCCCCAAATGCATAAGAATTCAGATTCCTACTGCAGAACCTGTCAGACTTGCCAGGCAAGTGGTAAGAGCGGAGGGAAGCACAAGGCTCCTCTGCAACCTTTCCCTGTGGTCGGTACGCCATTCCAACGAGTGGGTATTGACATTGTGGGGCCTCTGGACCCCAAGACAGCCCTGGGCAACAGGTTCATCCTGGTCTTGGTGGACCATGCCACCCGGTACCCTGAAGCCATCCCTCTGAGGACAGTGACGGCCCCCGTGGTGGGACGGGCACTGATGGGAATTTTCTCCCGAGTGGGATTCCCTCTAGAGGTGGTGAGCGACAGGGGGACCAATTTCATATCCACATATATGAAATCCCTGTGGAAGGAGTGTGGGGTAACTTACAAGTTCACCACTCCTTACCACCCCCAAGGAAACGGGTTGGTTGAGAGATTCAACCGAACCCTCAAAGGCATGATCATGGGCCTGGACGGTCCGATGAGGCGTAAGTGGGACGTCCTCTTGCCATGCCTGCTCTTCGCTTACCGAGAGGTGCCACAGAAGTCTCTAGGATTCAGCCCCTTTGAGCTTCTGTATGGTCACCCGGTAAGAGGACCTCTGAGTTTGGTGAAGGAAGGCTGGGAGCAATCTCCCAGGAAACCTCCCCAGAATGTATATAGTTACATGCTGGCCTTCCGAAAACAGACTCGGCGTTTCAGGCAACTTGCTGAGGCAAATCTGGAAGCCAGCCAGGAGGAGATGAAGCGGTGGTACGACCGGAATGCCACTCTGGTAGAGCTTCAACCTGGACAAAAGGTGTGGGTCTTGGCCCCAGTGGAGCCGTGTGCACTTCAGGATAAGTGGACAGGTCCATTTGAGGTTGTGGAGCGCAAAAGTCCTATCACCTACTTGGTGGACATGCAGACTCCCAGGAACCCTTTGAGGGTCCTACATGTTAACCGCCTTAAGCCCCACTTAGAGAGGACCGAAGTGGGCATGTTGCTGGCCACTGATGATGGAATGGAAGAGGAGACCGAGCCTCTTCCTGACCTCTTAGTGGCCTCTGAGAAAGATGGGTCAGTGGATGGAGTTAACCTCTCACCCACCCTGACACCCGAACAACAGGAAGATTGCCGCCACTTGCTGGGACAATTTTCCGACCGATTCTCCCTGGTTCCTGGTGTCACAGACTGGTGCGTCCATGATGTGGACACAGGAGACAGCTTACCTGTGAAGCACAAGGCTTACAGGGTAACTGACAGGGTCCGAGCTTGCATCAAGGAGGAGGTCTCCAAAATGCTTGCGCTAGGGGTGGTTGAGTCCTCCAGCAGTCCTTGGTCCAGCCCCGTGGTCTTGGTCCCAAAGGCTGCTGCGCCGGGAGCCACACCTGAACTCCGGTTCTGTGTGGACTACAGAGGACTCAATTCAGTCACGAAGACTGACGCGCACCCCATCCCCAGAGCTGATGAGCTCATTGATCGGCTGGGGGCTGCCCGGTTCCTCAGTACGTTTGACTTAACGTCTGGGTACTGGCAGATCGCCTTGACCGATGGGGCCAAAGAGAGGTCAGCATTCTCTACTCCAGATGGGCACTTCCAGTTCCGAGTCATGCCATTTGGAATGAAGAATGCCCCTGCCACCTTTCAGAGGTTGGTCAACCAGGTACTGGTCGGGCTGGATGCGTTCAGTGCCGCCTACCTGGATGACATCGCAGTGTTCAGTGCCACCTGGCCTGACCACCTGCGCCACCTCTGGGAAGTGTTGATGGCGCTGCGCCGAGCAGGCCTCACGATCAAGGCAAGCAAGTGCCAGATCGGGCAGGGTTCCGTGGTGTACTTGGGACACCAAGTGGGGAGTGGCAAGGTGGCACCCTTGCAACCCAAAATCGAGACCATCCTGGCTTGGGAACCCCCCAAGACGCAGACCGCAGTGAGGGCCTTCCTGGGGCTCACTGGGTACTACAGGAGGTTTGTCAAGGGCTATGGAACGATCGTTGCCCCCTTGACAGAGCTGACTTCGAAGAAGCAGCCCAGGAACGTGATTTGGACTGACACCTGTCAGAAAGCTTTCGACACCCTGAAGACGGCCATGTGCACGGCGCCCGTGCTCTTGGCCCCTGACTTCTCCAAGGAATTCCTAGTCCAGACAGACGCTTCAGAGCATGGTGTAGGGGCTGTTCTTTCACAGATGACTGAGGAGGGCTGGGACCAACCCGTAGCCTTCATCAGTAGGAGGTTACTTCCACGGGAAAGTAGGTGGAGTGCAATTGAGCGAGAAGCATTTGCTGTGGTCTGGGCGCTGAAGAAGCTAAGACCCTACTTGTTTGGGTCTCACTTCCGGGTTCAGACGGACCACAGGCCCCTCAGATGGTTGATGCAAATGAGGGGTGAGAACCCGAAGCTGTTGAGGTGGTCCATCTCCCTACAGGGTATGGACTTTACGGTGGAACACCGTCCTGGTACAGATCACGCCAACGCTGACGGTCTGTCCAGGTATTTCCGCCTTAGTGACGAGGAACCCCCTGGGCAAGGGTAGTTCTCCCCACATTTCAGCTGGAGGGGACACGTGTTAGACCTGGCACCTTGGCGTGAGTTTCCCTTCCACTTTTTGACGGTGTGCCTCGATTGTTTTGCTGGTGTTGTCCGCTCAGGGCACTGCGCCACGGCTGATCCGTACCGCAGTGCAAGTGCTCCCTAAGTAAAGTGTACCTGTAATCGATGTCCATGATTGGGTTATTGGATTCACTGTCAGTCCCCAGTAAAGGGCACCAGAGGTGCCAGGGCTTGTGAATGCCAATGCTGCTGGTGGGCTTGCAGCGCTGGTTACGCCACCCACGGAAGCGGCTTTGTAAAGTGTGTCTAGGGTCTGCCACCGCAGACCCTGTGCGCGGTCCGGGACCGTCGCGCTGACTGCGCAAGTGCCCCCACTTGCCAGTCCCTAAACCTTCCCTTACCTACATATTAGCCACCCCTCTGGTAGGCCCACGGGCAGGGTGCATTGTAGGCATAAGGTAGGACATGCCCTGATGTGTGTGTGGCATGTCTTAGTAGTGAATTACCGCCCTTTTCGTTCTTCACTATTGAAGGCTACCTGCTCTCCGTAGGCCAGAATGGGCTGCCGGGATCGCGCCAACGCTGCGACCCCGGTGGACTCAGAGAGCATGGTAGAGTGTCAAGTTTAGTACGCCTGAACTCAGGACGATAAAATATTTCTTGTAGTCAAGTTTATTTTAGTGTCCTGGGTTTGTAAATACTACTTTTAGAAAGTTAGTATTTACTGACCTGACCATCTCAGTCCGCCTCTGCTGTGTGTGTGTGAGTGTTCTGCCCAGCAACAGTAAGGAGCAGGGTGGGGGGATCCCCAGAGACAGGTTGGCTGCCAGGTGGTGGGTAGAGAGATCACACCAGGATGAGTGGGAGGAGTACACCTTGACTCTTGAATAGACCTGTGCTCTGCCACCACAAAGCCGGCGCCACCCCCTGTGGGGCGGCTGATGTCTCTGCCCTGCTGCTGAAAGGAAAGAGCAGAGTCACCATAACAAAGTGCTCCAGAACTGGACTGAGCCAGGCCTAGGCCCCCTGGCGCTAAAGAACAAAAGAATTATGGTATAAAAGTAGGAGCCTGGCTCCTAAGAAATCAGAATCCTGTTTACCACAAAGAACCTCTGCCCGACTAGAAGGAGAAGGAGACGCTGGAGGAGCTGGCCTGCTGCCTGCCTTGCTGAGAAAGGAGAGGAAGAGACTATTGAAAAGACTTTGCTACTTTGTGCTTGAACATTCTCCAAGGGCTTGATCTGAGCTTGCCCCCTGAACTGAACCCCAGGACCAGTGGGTTCTCTGTGCTTCTTGCTCGTCCTCCAATTCGAGCCGTGTGTGCATCCCGCTGGAAAAGAGACTGCGCCCCTCATCGCCCCTCCTAGGGCCGTGACACTCAGGAGCTCGCCTGCCGCAATCCCGTGAGAGCCCCGCTCCGTCCGGAGCCGCTCTCTGTCCCCGGGCCAGGCCGCCTGCACCCCTGTCACCGCCTGCCATTGGAGTGCGCTGAACGCGCTATCACCCCTTCTGCCGGAAGCCGTCCTACGACTGCGATCCACGCCGGGTCATCCAGCTGCACTGACTGTGCCCTGTGACCCCGCTTCGCTATCCCCGGACATCTCAGGCCGCGCCGCCCCCGCTGTGGAGACCCTCCTGCACCGCCGTGCTAACGGGTCGCGGGCCGCGCCTGCCTACTTGCCCACACCTGCTGATTGAGGACCCAAGAACACGTCCCAAGCTGAGAGTCGCACCGACCTGTGCCGACTCTCCACTTCACGAAAGAAGTCCAGTATCGGGCTCGGGGCCCGCAACGCCTTATTTCCCCGTTCGCAGGAACCGATCGCTGTGAGTACTGGATCTCCAAGTAAAGAGACTACGAACTATCCATTTGGATCTACGAAGCCAAGAACATTTGCCTGCTGTATAACCTGGTGGCCTAGCGAAAACGTTATTGGTCTTGTGATAAGTCTGCTGAGATATATATACCTTATTTTTACATAAAGAAACGTATTTTTATATATATCCAAGCCTGGTGTCCGTTTCTGGGGGGATTAATGTATTTACTGTGTGTACGATTGTAAGTGCTTAGCCAACAACGCCTGAGGAATCGCCTTGGCTGCTCACGCCACGCACCTAGAGGGTGAGCAAGGGTCATTCGCGAAGGGTTATCCTGCGCCCTGACGTGGAAGAGAGGGTCCCCGCTTGACACAAGGGCAACCTTGCGCCAACCGGAGATCCCCGAATCTAACAGATATACTAAGAAGCAAAAACAAATGATTAAAATAAAACAGGTGGAAGAAACAAAAATTAACCCTAATCAAGTTCAGAAGTTAATGGCTCCTTGATTTTCTTCACTTTTTTTTTTAAAGGTGTGCCAGTCACTGAAAACAAGGAATGAAACAGTGCATTTGCCCACTCTAATGTTATGCAGCAATCCAAAATCAATAACTTCCTCACTATGTGCCTGGAATTATGTCTTACACCAGATAAGTCAAAATTAGTATCTTACTCGCTCGCTTACACATCCATGATAAAACGTACACATAAACTAAAAAAGTGTATATGTTGTAAAAGAATACAAGTAGAAAAAAGAAAACATGCTGATGTTTTAAATGTGGTTACCATATTTTTTCAATAAAAGCTAAATTAAACATAGCACTGGGCTGACGTTTTGCAATAGAATTACACAGAGCTTTGCAGTCTTCAGCTGGGACCGCCATGCCTGCGGTCCTTGGAATGTTTGCCAAGCCCATGGTACACCCACGCGCCGGATCAGGGGCCCAATTCACAAAGGTAATCTGAGACAGAAGTCTAACTTTACGACTTTTGGTATTCACAGAGGTCATTTACGAGTAGTATCTTTACGTCTCCAGTCGGGTGGAATCTCCGCAACCGGGCCGGAACCTCCGCAGTCGGGGTGGAATCTCTGCAGCCGGGGCGGAATCTCTGGCTAAGGCCAGATGAAATGTAATCACCTACAGCTGCAGTTAGTTGACACCACCTGCAAGACCTGCACTGCAAACCAAATATAAACAGCACACAATCAAGGCACAGGCTTGGCCACACAGTGTTACTGCATGTCTGCTGTGTGTCTTGCATCAAAAAACTATACTGGGCAGGAGACCATGATCCTGGAGTTCATTTTTTGGCACAAGAAAAGGCTCCATGATCTCCCCCCTGGAGCACCAGTGGCACAGAGAAGGCAGCCCTATGGCAGCATTTAGCCACTGCAGTCACAGCATTGGGGGCGGATGTCCGCACTGCAATTGACATTAAGTAGAAGTGAAAGGATGTGATGAGGCAGGTGTAGGAGAAGTATACCAGGATAGAGAGGCGAGAGTCCTCCCTGGTGTACAATTTGAACCCTACCTCCATCTCACCCCACTAGAGAAGGATGTCCTCAACACCATGCACCCCCACATGCTCCATTGGCTGCCTGTGAGTGTTGTCATCAATGTGGTGCCAGGTAAATGTGATGACAATGACAATGATTTGAAATGACTGTCTGCATTGCTCTAGAATTGTGACAATCAACGTTGTCCCAAGTATGTGTAAAAAGCATGGTGAGTCGGAGCCTCATGTGTCTCCTTTTGTGCATTGCACTGCAAGTCCGAGAATCCTTTGGGATGGAAATGGCAAATCCCATTTCCATTTTTTCAGTCCCAAACAGGGTCCCAAGCCTGCTGGTGTATTTAGCTGGTAAATGGCAATAGACAAAGTGCCCCTTTCACTTGGCATTACTGTTAACGTGTAGATGCAGTGATGAAATTTGTTACAAGCTGCACATGTACATTTATTGATTGGGGACTTGTCTCTGCTCTTCTCTATTGCCACAAGCAGCAAAAGTATGGTCATCCACTATAGCAGAGGTCCTTGTATCTGCTGGGAGGCAACAAAATGAGCCACAGCAATCCATACCACATCACAAACTGGGTGAGTAAAAATGACCCGGAAAGGGTCCAAAATCCTAGACTGTTAGCAGACAACCCATGGACATATTACATATATTCCAGCAACAGTGCCAGACCTCTGAATGGAACTCAGAAATCTAGTGCATCATATGTGGCAACTGTAATGTTAACTGACAACACACATATCTTTGTAGGCCCAGTGACATCCAGTATTCCAGCCCCCACAGCAACATCTTCTACAAAGTCAGGTGTGAGATCTGGTTAGGAACCACACACTGGGCAGATGCAGGATCCTTGTAAGTAAACTCAAGAATGATGTACCCGAATGCTCATGCTACTAAAAAGTGGAATTAATGTCCGCAATAGGTTTTGTTAGTTTAACATCACTTTTGTCACTCATCTCAATATACCCACATATGGCACATTACAACATACCACATCATACCATGTTGGCTAATGAAGGGATGACTCAAAATGTATGTCAAGTGAGTGCAGTACGTACACAACTGACTATATTGTTTCATATGAAGTGGAGTATCCACAACTGTATTGAAAGTCCATGACATAAAAACTCTCAAGCAAAATCCAAGACCAAAATGTTCTGGAAATTGATGTGGATGAGGGTCGAATTGATGCCAGTTGGGTTGTGCTTGGGAATTGGCTTTTGGGCTTCCAGGGTGGATGTATAGGAAGTGAAATATATACATCTGGTGGTTGACTTGCACAACGTAAATCCAGTGTAGTCAACAACTGTCTAAGCTTCTCCACTTTACCACAATGTGTGATCCTAGCCAAATGTTGAATATCAGCTTGCCTCCTCTTCTACAGTATTCACATGTAAGCGACAGGTTAAATACATGAGTTCAGGATGTATGCTGTACAAGACCTCATCCAGTGACAGTTAAAATCTACCATGATGTCACTCCAGGAGGAGGGACGCACAAATGTTCCCCAGAATTTGCTTGACTATTATACATATCACATATTAACTCTGCAATTCAGTGATATGATCTGATGTGTAAAGGAGAAACTGGTCTGCATGTTTAGGTACACTCCTTTAGGTTTGTCAACAGATCACATCATACTCATGACCAATGTTCCCTCTAATATTTTTCCTCTGTGTGCGGCAGTGGAGGGTCTCTGCAACCATGGCTACGTTCGCCAGGAACTAGTCCGCGCGTGTGTGCAGCGCCAAATATCACTAAACATTTACTTAAAAAAGTGAAAAGATGGTGCATTTCCACACATACAGCACCACATTTAGGGTCTTAAAGGAGGTTTGCAAATTGGATAAACACGCCATGACATGAATTGGTTACACAGACATGTACACATCAGGTTTAGAAAAGCACAAGACGCCAACGGTGGTACCATCATAAGATTTTACTATGTCAGAAACGCCACCTTTCTCTGCTCCGTTCTGCCATAACCCTGATTGTTCACTCCTGTATTCATGTTAATCACAGCCCCTTCATGAGCTGTGATTAACATGAATACTTAGACAAATGCACACAATGTGCCCCGCACTGCACTTTACTAACAAAACAAATGAGTACAGCAAGTTTAAAAGCACAGCGTCTACTTTCAGAATAAATTGAAAGTATACGCTGTGTTTTTAAACTTGCTGTACTCTTTTGAGTAAAGCGCAGTGCGGGGCAGATTGTGTGCTTTTATTTAAGTATTCATGTTAATCACAGCTCATGAAGGGGCTGTGATTAACATGAATACTTAAACTAAAGCACACAATATGCCCCGCACTGCGCTTTACTCAAAAGAGTACAGCAAGTTTAAAAACACAGCGCGCTGGAGGTTACACGAAGATCTTAGTAACAGGAGCATAACTTTAAACATAGCTCTGTTGCAGGGATTCTGCTTTTGCACAGAACTATGCGCAGGAGACCAGGACCTCAGAGAATTGTGGTGTACCAGAAAACTCCCCTCAGAAGCCAGAACGCCTTATCCGACTAGCTTAGTATCCCATTCGTTAACCTAGATCTAGCTAGGTGGTCCCAATGTCTAGACAAACCAGAACAAGCGACTTAGATATTTCTCAGGAGTGGTGGGAATCCGAAATACCTGTTCGTACTTATTTGTTAGTCCACAACATAATAATACAGACACGGTAAAGTTTAAAGAGTTTATTTTATAAACCTCGCGTCCTAAGATGCAGTACTTTGGCTAACACTAGCAGACTAACAGTACAGATCAGAACCATAAGCATTATTACAATACCATATAAAATGAAAGGAGCAATCATACTATTAATGACAGTGGTATACGGCCACACTCCTTTCACTAGAATCTAATACATTATTATTATTAGACTATTAGAAGGTCTCTTAGGCTAACAGGGGGGACCCCATACCGTATAGATCAGCTTAGTAGAATCACATCAAAGGATCAGCTCTCGCATGCATCAGCTCTTCTGTTCGAATGAATGTAAAACCAAACTGTTCTGCAATATTAAAGACGCTTGTCCTTCAGATATTGGCAGCTGTATGCATGATATGTCTAACAAGTGGTACGATCAATCTAAACACAACACTCTGTACCTTCTAGTGACCCAGACGCGTTCTTTGCATGATGTACAGACCAAGGGCACATTTCACGGTTAAGAATGTGAAACAACAGTTTGTTATCCTGTAAGGCAAAGTCGAGTCAGCATTTCTAAAATGAATAACACATAACAACGGTGTTGTGTGCAGCGCAGCAGAAACGACAAGCTTGCTTGCTAACCATGATCTCGTTTATGCTAACTTAGTGTTGTAAATAGGGCGTGGCTTAATCCATCTCACAGCTCCATGGGCACTTCGCAGCACTAAGGAGCAACCGACGGGCTCAGCAGTCAATCACAGTGCGATAGATATCGACATTAACAGCATCATTTGTGTGCATACCTGCCAAGTGCCACGCTTCAGGCGTGGGACTAAAGCATTTCAGTGTGGTGACCCACATCACCGCACTGAAATGGAAAGTCACGCATTTTAGGTACAGCGCTTGGCTCGGTAGTTAAGCCGTAGCGCTTCTATGCTGAATGAATCTATCGGTGAGCAGTGGTGGTGCCAGCTGATCCCGCCCACCCACAGCGAATCTCGGGTGACACAGGCCAGAGCACCGCTATGTTAACCGGTGCAGGACAGAGTTTGCAGCTGTAAAGTGAATGCGCACTACACAATTTCAGCAGACATTCAAGCACTGAGAGGAGCAGATCGCTCGTCCTGACCCCAGAATTGCACAGAGAGTAAGCCTGTGCCCTGGAGGGTGAAAGGGGTTGTGTCTGGACCGGCCACAATGAGAGAATCTATAGCTAACTTGGCGCAGGACGGGTGGGCTACCCGGAGCTTCAATGAAGCCTACACTGGCCTCAAGCTTTTTGTCAGCGCACGAAGGGTAGAGCTGAGACCATGGCGATTTGCCCCCTGAGATGAGGTTGCAGCTATCTCTTTCGTTGCTGTTCTGCCACCAGTGCTTTCCGATCTTGAGGTGGCAGGTCAGGTCAGTGTTTTGTCTGTTTGTGAGCTTTTCGAGCTAGGGCTGGACTGAACTGATGATTTTTCTGAAGAAAAAAAAAACCCTGCAGTAAGCTTAAATAGACAGAATCTGACATGCAAAACACGTACATATCTATGAGGAGACCCTGAAATCGTGTTTGCTGTGGTGTACGTCCTGATCTCCTACTGTTGCACTGACTTGCTATGCTAAATAAAATTGATTTTGGTGTCACAGTCAGGTTGCTCAAATGGGTGTAGTTTCTTATATTTATGTTTCCCGCATTTTCATTGCTTGCAAAGAAAGTGTCACTCATAGTCGTTGAAATATCACTCATAATTCCACTAGAATTATAAAAATGTCACACATAGCGATCCGAAACCTTGGCAGCTATGGGTACCTAAACCTTAAACTTGCCTCCTTTTTGGGACATAGCG
The DNA here is from genome assembly GCF_964204655.1 of Triturus cristatus. Lineage (NCBI taxonomy): Eukaryota > Metazoa > Chordata > Amphibia > Caudata > Salamandridae > Triturus > Triturus cristatus. Next base: position 981,604,340 of record NC_140592.1, on the reverse strand, counting down.
CTTTACTCAAAAGAGTACAGCAAGTTTAAAAACACAGTGTGTACTTTCAATTTATTCTGAAAGTACACGCTGTGTTTTTAAACTTGCTGTACTCATTTGTTAGAAAAGCGCGGTGCGGGGCATTTTGAGTGCTTTAGTTTAAGTATTCATGTTAATCACAGCCCCTCACGAGTTGTGATTAACATGAATACTTAGATAAAGGCACACAATGTGCCCTGCACCGCGCTTTACTTACAAGAGTACCGCAAGTTTAAAAACACAGCGTGTACTTTCAGAAAGTACACGCTGTGTTTTTAAACTTGCGGTACTCTTGTAAGTAAAGCGTGGTGCGGGGAACATTGTGTGCCTTTGTCTAAGTATTCATGTTAATCACAGCCCCTCACGAGCGGTGATTAACATGAATACTTAAACTAAAGCGCCCAATATGCCCCGCACCGCGCTTTCCTAACAGCCCCAAGCCCCAAGCCAGACAGCCAGCCTTACCTGCACTCCGGAGTCCAAACGCCGCATCCAGGAAGTTTTTTGCGACGCTCGCTTTTTTAAAGTGGCGGAGCGAACTCTCTTGGGATGTCCGGTGTGTGTGCGTGCTCCACACGGCAGTGCGCGCTAGCAGGAAGAGAGGTGCACGCACGCACCTTCAAGGGAACAGTGCTCATGACACATGATGGGCCTTACAATGAAGGTGTATCCAAAGGTAGGTGGTGCCGTTCACCCTCATTACCCTCTTCATTCAAATATCAGTAACCTTCCAATACATGTTTGTCTGTTAACTTGATATCCCAATGATGTCAGTGCTGTGTGGAGGTAACAGCTGCAAACTGCTGCTGGTGACCAGGGGCCCTCATGTAAAGGTCAGGAGGGCAACATGAGGCACACTGGCCATAAATTGGATATCACTGACATTTACGTGGTAACTCATTGATATCATCCTGTGTACCTGAATATGGACATGTATGTCTCATGACAACTGTTGGCAGGATTTCCTCAGTGCTGCAGATAACACCATCCCAGGGTATGCAAGACATCCTTGCTGCAGCAGTCAAACCCACCTGCATCTGTCCATCAGGTAACCGTGATCTATAGTGTTTTCAAATATGGATTTCAAAGTCATTCAGAAGATCTAAATCCTTGGGGAAGGGCTTTAGCAGATTTAGCCCCTTCAGCATAGCATCTGTGGCTGGTGTGTAAAAAGTTCCATACATAATCAGTCAGAGATGTGTGTGTCACGTGTGCATGATGGGAAACAGCGACTACAACGCGGGCATCACAACGCGATGCCCTTACAACGCAGTCGTGACCCCGTTGTTACCGCGCACTGCCATCACTAAGCAAGTCCTTACATCGACTTGCAGTAGATGGCGTGCTAACATTAGAAATAGTATGGTTTACTGTTCCAACACCTTCCCTACTGTTATGTAGGCTGGAGTTGGAACAGTAAATTATACATTTCTAATGTCAGCACGCCATCTACTGCAAGTTGATGTAATGACTTCCATAGTAATGGCTTTGCATGGTAACAACGCGGTGGTTGTAACAACCGCGTTGTTATGGCACGCATTGTGATGACTCGCGTTGTAACGAGTCATGTTCGTGCGTGATTGCATATTAATCTTGCAGATCATTAAGAATGGTGCCACCTCCTTCTCAAGCTGGATCGAGGCCCAGAACTTCTGCAACACCTACGAGGAGCCAGGTTCAGCAGTTGACATCATGGAGGATCTCAAAACAACACAGAGCTGTGGCTGGGGCTGATGAAATTGTGTTTGCATTGCACATCTCCATTCAACACCTCAGTGCTATGGTGTGAGCTGTCAAGTGTAGGTATACCCAAACCAGGTCACAGGTGCAGCATCCATTGATGCAAAGTTCATTTTAATCAGTGGCGGACAACAGGCAATTGAGGGGGAGAACCCACATCTCTTACAAGCAGCCATTTCCACTGCCAGTAATGGAGCAGGAGGAGGAAGTACAGGAGGAGCTGGATGATTTGGAGGAGGATGAAGACTATCTGGTCCTTCATACAGAGGTTGAGGCATCAGATGCCCTGACCATAATTTTAGGTCCACTGGGCAAACAATTGAAAGCCACCCCAGCTCCACCCAGCAAAGTGCCTCATAATCCAAACCATAGGATTATATGTTCTCAGTAACCAGCCCCAGCTCTCACATATCCCAACACAGCCATCACTCCCTCACATCCAGGACAGATATCGTGGTTCCCCTACACACTTCTCCCAATACAGTGCATCCAAGGCATTCTCGACTCCATCTGAGGGATCTACCATCGCTTGTGCTGCAGAGGTATTCCCTAGGCACCACTCTCCTGCCCACAGCCTACCACCTGCCTGAAGGTCGTATCCACAGCAGTACCATGTGGAGAGAGCTAGCAGATGGACATGGTGGCCAATGGGAGGAGGAGTTCTTCCAACAGCAGGATGATGTAAGGCAGGACATTAGTTTAATAGGGGCTACTCTGTCCGACATGCCAGAGGCACTGCAGTACATGCGCCAAATCTCTCAGGTGGTGGACAGACTGGCCCAGGTGTTGGACAGGATGGATACATTTGGGCACAACATGTCCAAGAAGATGACAGAATAAATAATTTCTGAAGCCGGAAATGTTCTTAGTCTTTTTTTTTCTTCAGTTTTGTATGTATAGCAGCAAAACAGCCAACGCGTTTCACCCTTTCAGGCTTCTTCAGGGCTGTGAAACAGTATACAAAAATTCAATATGAAAATACTTTGTCTAACACTTTGATTCTACACCATCATAATACATACTCATAAAAAACACTATTTACAATTAAAAGAAAAATAATGCATAAGTAGGGTGTGTTAGCTGGGATTATGTCCACACCAGGAGGAATCAGCCTCGCAATCAATAAACGAGAAACTAAGGTTACACATGTAGTGTCCATGCTATAATATATGAGAACAACAAGGTTCGAATGTGGTCATGGACATATTCGGGCAACCATTATCCGACTAGCTCAGTAAGTAGAAATGATGGTTTATTAACCAGAACGTTTTGGGTTTGATACTGCTATACCCACTACTTATATCTTATGCTGAATTTTACATGTTTTTGAAAGAAACAGCCTCCCAATTATTAAGCGAGATATCTAGGTCACACACACAGTGTCCACACAACATTAAGAAGGTAACAATAAGGTTGGAGTATGGACACGGAAGTTATTGAGCAACCAGTGTCTGGTTAGCACAGTAAACAAGAATGGTGTTCTATCAATCAGAACACTATGGGTTCAATATAGCTATACCGACCATTTTTGGAACATTTGTGATATTGTAGTTCTAAATCAACGTTTTATTTTTATTTTTATTTGTACGTAATAATCATCGGTAAAACGTTTTGTGCATACTAATATACTTGGTAATTAATGCAATCTTTCCAAGTAATGAAGTCCAACTGTTGGAGGCGCTATATGTGAGTTGACTCACACCATGGAAGATAGGGCTAGCGTAACAGCAAGAAAATATCAATAAGGTTAGAGTATGGACATGGAAGTAACTGAGCAACCATTATCCGGGTAGCCCAGTATACAAGAACGGTGTTCCATCAACTAGAACACCATGGGTTCAATACAACTATGCCGACGTTTTTTTGACCACTAACGATATTTAATTTTTAAACCTCCGTTTTATTTTTATGCAATTATTATCGGATTGATGGTGTGTGCACACTAATATATTTGGTAATTAATATAATCGTTGGAAGCAAGGAGGCCCAATGGTTGGAGGTGATACATGTGCACTGACTTCCAACATAGAAGGGAGGGTTAGCATTCTAGTGCTAGGGATAACATCACCGGCACACATAGCTGGGGCAAATTAACCTCTATGATCTTGCTATTTAAGCAAAGGTCTGCCAGCACCCTCTCAGTACGCTGGACCTGTGTATGGAAGCCGAGTCGCCACGCTGAATAGGTTAGTAGATTATTGGTGTAACATATGTGATCAGAACTCAGGGGGCTTGCTTGATTGTATTTGAAAAAAGAATTTTAAAAGGGCACTAGACTGAACTTAGGGGGCTTGCTTGATGGTATTTTAATTTTTTAAAAGGGGACCAGACTTACCCTCAGGGGGATTGCATATACTATTGACAGAGGAGTAATAAGGATATCACTCGTTCTGTTTATGTAGGGTTAGCAATTGAGCGCCGCCATTACTGTTTATTACTCAAGGTCCTTGGACTTACCATGGGTGTGGACTCAAACACATAGAAGGACAACTTTTTGATTTTGAAAGGTACATGCCTTTTCCAGTTTTGTTCTGAAACTATTAAGTACATGTTGCTTGGACAGGGCACGTCCCTTTGATAATATGAATATATTACCTATCTTATCCTTAGGGATAAGTGACTGGAGTGCTAGTATCTTTGTGTATCTGTAAGGTCACAGGATGGAATGTGGACCATGACTTGGTATAGAGATCCAAGTTACATCCATACCAGGAGGAATTAGCCTCGCAATCAATAAATGAGAAACTAAGGGTATAAACGTAGTGTCTATGAAATAATATAAGAGAACAGCTAGGTTTGAGTTTGGGCACGGATGTCTTTGGGCAACCGCTATCTGATTAGCTCTGTAAGTAGAATCAATGGTCCACCAACCAGCGCATTGTTGGTTTGATACTGCTATATCCACTTCCTTTGTCAAAACACAACTTTTGATTTTGAAAGGTATATGCTGTTTATAGTTCGTTTTTAAACTATTAAGTACATGTTGCTTGGGCAGGGCACGTCCCCTTGAAAATATGATTATATTACCTATCATACCCTTAATGATAAGTGACTGGAATGCCAGTATCTTTGTCTTACTGTAAGGTCCTAGGATGAAATGTAGACCCGGATTTGGTAAATAGACCCTAGTTACTATTGGAAGGTATTTATTATTTCATTTTAACTACCAGCAGATATGGGGTACGCGTCCCCGTGATGTACTATGTTCCTTAATCTGTATGGACAAGTAAGAGACTTGCTTTTCTCACATCCAGATTGGGCGATTGAGCACATTCACTTATTGGTGTGGTAGTAGGACCCGCTGAATTGGAAAGAGCAACGTGGACCAGAATATGTACCTACAGTAACTCTGATACTAGTAGGTATTGATTACTGTTTCTTTGTTGAAGTGGGACAAGGAAATATGCGTCACTCTGTTGAAATTCAGATTTGCCTTTTGAACTTTTCTTTGTACTATGCACTTGTTCAAATCAATGAAATGTTGTCTCTCTCATCCTCTAGAATTATAAAAGTGTATATCCTAAAATTTGAAAGTGTCTAGAATGAGTATCGGCAAACTCCAAGCCGAAGACTCTACGAAACATTATATTTGGTGGGTACTTAACATAATGAGTAGTATCCTTATACAGTTGACATTTGTATCTCAGTGATCTCATATAGAAATACAGTATTAGTATTTTTAATACATTGTATGAAGGCAGTTCTTTTTCTTCTTTCACCAAGGTAACGTGCACATCAGCATTTAATTATATGAGACTTTATACATCCCAGATACATGGTGTATTTTGAAGTGTGATTTGTTCTCCTCCCTTTTTTCCATTTCCTGATATTTTGCTGTTATGATATCAAAACATGTATAATGTTTGTGATTTCACAACAGACCTTGGTCACTCCTTTTTCTTTTAATTGTAAAAAAACACTAAGAACATTTCCGGCTACAGAAATCATTTATTCTGTCATCATCTGTGATGAATGAAAGAGATTAACTCTTTGGTCATTATAGCATTGCCTCTCCCTTCTCTCTGTATATCTGTTTTATATTTGAAACCAAATTGGTGGCTGGTTTCGGGAGGTGGGCATTTGTTGGACCACTTCTGGCTGAAATAACTAATTTGCATTAGATGTTGTACAAGAACATAAGTAATTGGTGCAGCATCTTATACCCTGCCACTGTTCTAACTGTGTATGTAGCATGTCCAAGAAGATAAATGATTTCATACCATCCTTAGGGAAGAGAGTGCAAGACACCATACCTTGGAGGATGTTTTGAAACTGATTAAAAGTTTCCCTTTTAGGTCAACACAGGGAGAGGAGCCATGACAACTACATGCAGCAACTCCCACCCACCCACCTGTACCACAAGCTGCACAATCTCACTGCACATGTTCACAGTTATCATGCCCCCCACTGCATATCCACCATCACCCCCTGTCCAGGCACTCCACCACCTGTACAACCACCATCAGTTCCTGTTCAAGAACTTCTCCCATCTGCACAGCCACTATCAGCCTGGCCCAGGAACTACCCCCACCTGTACAGGAAGATGCACCTCAGCAACCACACAGCAAATGCACTTACAGCGATCATCACCACCACATTTACAAAGTCGCAAGCAAGATCCCTCATGATCACTGGAAAATATTTTATCCACAATATATGTAAATAAAAGATACATTTCCTCCCAAGTCAAGGGTAAGATGTGTATTATGTATTGATGGTCAATTGTTTACCCTTGTGGTGTCCTAGAGATGTGACAATGAATGTGTGTGAGTGAGACATGTAAAAGTGTTAGACCATCTGTGTAACAAGCTATCATGTGTAAAACAGTTAACTACTTCTATGGTATATGTCCATACTTTGAACACAGCATTTGCAATTAATGAATAAGATAGAGATAGTTTAATCCAAAATAAAACTTTATGTATCATTTAAAGTATTTTTAAAAAATATGCAAAAAAACCAGTCCTTTTGGAAAGGAGAAAGAAAAACATATAACGTTCTTAACACGGAATGGACAAGGGGACTTGGAGGGGGTTGGGAAACATAATTTAAACACCCTAGGAAGCGTCAGGGAAACCAGTCTATATACAAGGGAAAATGTCCAAAATCAAGTCACTGTTCACTCAGTCAACTGTCCTCCCGGTCTTTCTCTATTTGCACAATGTACATATCCTCTGAATCAGATGCAGGTTCCTGGCTGGCCGGTGCAGGACCAGACACCACACAGGGTTGGGACACATGAGTAGTACGGGAGAAACGTACAGGGTGACACATTGAGGGTGGTTAGGAAGGGACTTTTAGTAAGGGCAGACTACATGGCTTCACCCAAAGAAGTGATAGAGGGATTGATGGTGGCCATGGATCTTGCATGTTCCTCTCGGAACATACTCAGCTCATCACAGAGCTGCAGTAGGATGTTAGAGGATATGTCTGGCTGCCCCTCACATGCCCCATCACTATCTGCGATGCAGCCAAAGGAGTGACAATACAGAGAGGGGTTCTGAATCTGACATAATGAGTGTGGTGTGTCGGGGTCGGAGCCAAACAAGCCCCTGTTCGGAAGATGTGTGTATGTGGATCCCCTTGGAGAAGTTGGTTTCACTTTAGAGCTGTTTTTCATCCAAAAGCACATGTAATGGACTTTTCCCCTGGTTGCTTCCAAACCCTACAAGTTCAAGAATACACTCTGCTCAGTGCATTATATGTGTTACATTGAGTCTTTGGCCTTTAAATGACTGCTGCATCTGCACAGATTAGGTCAAATGAGATAAGACGCACACCAAAGGCATGCAAGGTACAGCATCCACCACTCAAAGATAAGGTAAAAGGAGACATGGGACATCTAATGGTACAGCTCTGTTATCCCTCGCATCATACTATCGGACACAAATCGCAGTTAATGCCCTTTCCATCTCTCTGCTGCTAATGCTTCTCAAGCTGAGCATGGAGGGTCAAGCAGGCTGCCCTCAGGACCCTCCTGTACAATGGCAAGAGGCAAGGCCAGTGCACATGGGACTGGCCCAATATCTCCCGTGCCTTAACTTTGGCCCAGCATTTCAGGTCCTCCCAGTACTTACGGCATGCCCTGCCCCTCCGGTTATAGACACCCATTGCACTGCAGCACTCTGAAATGGTGGCGCAGATTCTGGTGTGTGTCGCATTGCTCAGCTGTTCCTCAGGCCCCCATACAGCTGAGGGTACTTATCCAATTCCTTTTCACTGAAAGGGGGTGCTTTCTCATCAAGTCTCTCAGCCATTTTGGGGCAGTTTGGGTGTACAAAGCAGCTGGATGGCAGAGGTGCTGATGATGACAGAATGACCAGAAAATGGCTGCCTGCAACTTCCTGTGATGTTTTTCAGGCCTAGCATTTCCTGTTCGAAATTGTTGGGTGGCGGCCTGTTTTCGGAATCTTGGGCCCGACTGTGTATTCTTCGCATATGGACCAGAGAGTGTAAAAATGGACCGGAACCCATTTTTCACTAAAAAGAACATTTAGGAACGTGGCATGAAATTCTGTTTGGGAAGGGAAAAGGGTGTGGCCAGACACTACATCACATCCCAGAAAAGTATACCCCTTAGAATCATGGTACATGCAGTCCACATTTTGCCCTCCCGTCAGTGTTGACTGTAGTGTTACACCAATGTCGGGGGAAGCAGTGCTGTTTATCCCCAGACACATAGGGCATGATTCACAAAGTGCCTAATCACTTGTGTTAGAGGCCCCTCAGTTGTGGGGGAGTAGTTGCAGTTGGGGGCAAATCCTCTACTATGAGATAGTAGAGTCCATTTGTGAATCAGGCCTCCATTGTCAAAAGGTTCTCTGAGGTCTCACAGATGCACTGACATATAATCCCCTGAGTCAATGGATTCCTTAGAAACATTGTCAACACTAATTGCTGACATGTGAACATTACATATTGCATGGCCAGTCTTTTGACTCCAGCCAACAGCTGTTTACATACATTGAGTGTGGGTTGCTAAGTAATCTCAGGATAGAAGTTGTGGACAGAGTGTTAAATGTCCAGCTATCATCATTGACAACAGACTGCAAACCACATGTTGACTGTAACACAACAGGTTGCTCAGGTGAAAAAAATGCAAACCAGCTGATCACAGGCTCACATATTCTGCCCTCTGATCTGTGCAATGGCCCGGTTGCCAGGATTCAAACCTAGCTTAGGGTCCAGATGTATGTGTAAGCCATGGCTTAAAGCTATGTTGTGCAAGACACAACAGGCTACTATGATCTTGCACACAACTTCATGGGAGTCCAGCAGCACCCCTCTGTTTGGTCAAGACATCTGAATTGCGACTTCAGGAGACGAAAAGAGCGCTCTATGATGGCTTGAGTATAGATGTGTGCCCTATTGCACCTACACTGAGGTACAGTGGCTACGCGTCTGTATGGTATGAGGAGTTGAGGGGAGAGTGCATTTTCAGCATTACCTAAGGGGGAAATTAGGGAACTTGTTTACATGTCCCTCTTGCATCTGTGAAGTAGATTATCTATTCTTTGGTAAATGCAGTGTCTGTTGAGGCCATGTAAGTGGCATGACGATTGTGAGAACTTGGCCTGGTATATGCTGTTCACTAATTAAAGTGGGCACCTTGCACCAGTCCAAACGATCCTTATTGATGATTAGGTTAAAGACAACCTTTATTGCAAGCTATCCTTGTAGTAGCTATGGAGAGCAGCCTTCAGGCTAAGTCTCGAAGGAATTTAAAGCAGCTTGATTTACCAGATTATAACCTCCTGAATGACCAAATGAAAGGAGAACCACACAAGGTATATATATAAAATATATGTATTTATTGCTAAACACTCTGTATTAACCTCTTTATGAGATTAAAGAACAAGGCACACAATATTACAGTACTAGAACGACAGTGAATAGCACAATACACAGTGGGCCCCAGGGGGAGACCAAACCATATATTAAGAAAGTGGTATAAGAACCATGACTTTACTAGACACAGTGCCTAGATCACGTAGAATTGCTGGGACCCCACGTAACCACCCAGGGTAGTGACACAGGAGACCCACGGGGGACGCGGGCCGTGTGAGAACACAGCCGCGAGCTCTGTACAGTCCTATGGGAAAGTCGTGGTTGGAATTTTAAAGATTAAGGACACTTAGGAGAGGACTTTGAGCAAACCCTTTCAAACTTAGAAGTTTCTAAGACTAGCACCCATGTGAGCAAAGAAGCACTCGTGTTACCTAACCCAGGGAAGCCAGGTGCATAGGTCTCAAATGGTGTCGGGATTCCTTGTTGTTTTCAATGGCGTGATGTTGCAAAGTGCTGCTGCCGGGAAGAGGAGAAGTGTCCGGTGTGATCCAAGCCTGGATCAGAGCTGAGAAGAATCTGAAAGCAGAGGGTACAGAGTCTGGGTCACTTGCCAGTGACCAGGGGCACGACAGGCGAATGCCCACCGATGTTGGGTGTTTCAGGTGGAATGAGGTGAAGCTTGACTTTGCAGCCACGGGGACCAGGAGATGTCGATGACAACCAGAGTCCGCAGGTGAGCTGTCCCACGAAGGATGTCGAGTGCTGGGAGGTCAGTGTCCGGATTTGAAACCAACAAGCCTTGGCAACTCCAACCCACGCGGTCAGAGAAAAGATGCTTCGGTGTGGACCAGCAAGGTCCTGGGGAGTACCCGAGCAAAGGAGAGTCAGGACACTTCTGGAGCAACTAGGTAATCCTACTTAAAGTTACAGTTCCCTTCTCAGGGACCCACAGGTTGATAGACCAGAGATCGCGAAGGGACCTCGAGAGGAATCACAAAATACCAGCAACCGGAACACTTGTAGAGTGTAGGCCAGTAATCTTCAGTGGAATCACTGCTCGGGGTCTGGACTACAAGTAGCCCAAAGCACAATCTCAGGGATTGCCAAAAAGCATATGCTGCTGCAAATGTGCACGCTGCCCACGGGTTCGAGTTGCACGGTCCCCATGAGGGCTGCGGGTCTCAGGTTTGCTGAGAGCACTGGTTGGCCTCAGGGAAGCTTAGGAACCCACCTCCTGTGTTGCAAAATCTTCAGAGTCCATCAGGAGCTGCATAGATGCAATCCGGTCAGATGCGTTTTAGGTGCCAGCCTTGCAGGAGAGTAACTCCTTTACTCCAAGGGAGATTCTTCAGTCATCCAACGTAGTGCAGATAGTTGAAGTACTTGGTTTCTGTAGCAGAGTTTAGTCCAGGTAAATCTAAAGTCCTGTAGCCAGGGGTTCCTACTTTATACCCAAGGAAGGGGTGGGACAAACTCTGGGGACCCACCTAGGTGAGGGTCAGGACAGAGAGGTGGCTACACCCATGTCGTTTGTCCAGTTTTGTGCCAGAGCAGGGGCTGATAGCCCCTGCAACTGGTTTAAGATGGACTATGCACAGGGACACCAAATGTGCCCCCAGTGCAGACATCAAAGCACTCTCAGAGTGCACCCACCCAGCCCCAATACATTAAAGGCTGTCTGGGAGGTGGTCACACCTCCCTGTGACAGGAAACCTATTGTCCAGCCGTCCCCTGCTGGAGTTTTGTCCAGCAGCAGGAGGGCAGACTTGTGTCTGTGGCTGGCAGCATCCATTTTGTGATGCTAGGGTTTGCAAAGCAGGTACCAGGTGTACCGGTGCTGTCATATTTCTCCCTCTAGTAGGGTGGAGTCACACCTCCCACACCAGTTAGTGGTGTGGAGGTATGATTCCAAGTTGTTTGACACCAAACATGACATGTTTCCATGCAGCCGTTTCAAAGTTAGCATTTACTGCGAGGTTATAATGCACTTAAGTACACATGGTTGGACGCATCACAAACAACCCTGTAATATAGGTTCCGAAAGCTGCAGAGCGGCTCTGCTCATGCATGGACACCCTCTCACATAAAACCAAGGACCCTGCCTTCAGGATTGAGAAGGCCTGCCATAGGGGTGACTGATATGTTTATAAGTGCAGTGATTAGGATAGATATAGTGTAAGGGGTGCATGCACCACCTTACACAGGCTGCTGTAGCAGACCTGTCGTGTCATTTTGAATAGTGGCATAATACATGCTGCAGCCCCTGAGTAGCCTCTGGTGTACCTATGCCCTGGGTATATAGTATACCATATACTAGGAACTTATAAGGGTACCCCAGAATCCAATATGGAGTGTACCTAAAGTACATGAACAACCAATTTAGGGAGAAAGCAGATAGACTGGGGTCCTGATTAGCAGGATCCCAGTCAAACTAAGTTGAAAACCAGCAAAACACCAGTGGGGGTAACCATGCAGTCAGATTCCACCTTCCTGCAACGATTGCCATTGTAAAATGGTTGTTTATGTGACACAGCAATTTTATGTTACATTTATACATTTCACACTTGTTTTGTGCTTGGTACGTACCCAGTAGCCACATGTTGCGAAATATTCTCACTTCTATCTGCCGGGCAAAAGGTGACCTGCAGAATACAAAGCTGTCATGAGTGCTGCCTGGAAACACTGCAAGCACATCAATAAATCTACCACTTGCATCACAGACACTCTGCACATTGATGGAATCCCATTGGTGTCTTTTGCAGAAAATGTGTGCAATGTGGTGAGGTGGCTGGAGAGCCACATGGATACGATCAATTGCACCCAGCACACGGGGACGTGGGAAATGAGGTAGAACTCCCTAGTTACTTTTTGCCTCCTGTCTGATACAAATATCAGGACTGGCTTGCCTGAGAGATGCCCACAAGGTCCCTGGAGACCCTTTAGAAAGCCCCAGTAACAAAGAAAGGGAGAGCTGCAAGATTCTTGACATGGGCTGGGATGTGGTGGGATCGACAAATTGCAGATTCAAATCAAATCAAATCAAATCAAATCAGGGACATTTATTCAGCACACAAATCACTCAAAAGTCTCATGGCACTTGCATACAGCTCTGAAAGCTTGCTTGTTTAGTTGTCGAACAGCCATGTTTTTAACTTCCTGCGAAAGCAGTTGTGATCTGTGATCGTGCGTACGTTTAAAGGCAGTTTGTTCCAAGAGGCAGGTGCAAGAAAGGAGAAGGACCTTCCTCCATTTCTAGTGGTGTGGATTCTGAGTGGTGTAAGAAGTCATTCATTGCTGGATCTCAGGGTCCTGCAAGGCTGGTACCATCTTAGCTTTTTGGCCCAGTACCCCGGGCCAGTTACGTACATAGTTTTGTGTGTTAAACTAAGAAGCTTGAAGCAAATTCGCTTTCTGACTGGGATCCAGTGTAGAGATCTCAGACAAGGGGCCGAAGGGGGTCTAGGCGGGAGGTTGAGAACCAGCCTGGTTGCAGTGTTCTGCAGAAACTGAAGCCTTGTAAGAAGGCCTTCGTTGATTTAGGACAACAGGGCATTGCCGTAGTCCATGCGGTTTATAATCAGTCCCTGAAACTAGTGGTTTGCTGGCTTCCATCGGAATCCATTTAAAAACCTGATTCAAGTTCCTGCTCCCACCCACCAACCATCTCCAAGATGACATCTGTGGGAAACTGTACCTGGACCTGTCATCTTGGCTGGACATCCCATATTGGTTTATCCTTTATCTGAAAATTCTCTTTACTCTCCTCCTCAAATCTTGCATGGGAAGGGAAAGAGCAAAAAAACACATTCAGCGACATGTTGAAAGTTCTTAAAAGGTTTGTAAGTCGTAGCACTGCTTTAATGTTTGCTTCAAGGCTGGGATTGGCTATCGGGCTACAATGTTTTAGCTGCAGCCGAGGGGGACAGTAAGCCCTTACACGGGTGTCTATGATTGAATGAAATGTCTATCCAGCACGAGCCAAAGATTTCATCCCGACTGTGGAGATTCTGCCCCGACTGCATAGATTCCGGCCCGGGTGCGGAGAATTAGCCCCGACTGCGGAATAAAAGATACTACTCATAAATGACTGCTTTGAATACCAAAAGTCGTAAAGTTAAAATGTTGTCTCAGATTACCTTTGTGAATCGGGCGTAGGAGTTTAATTCAGGATGGGCGGGTGGTGCTGCGGTGGTCTCATGGTAGGGGAATATTAGGCTCCTAGGAGAACCTAAAATGCATACCACCGCCATGAGAAAGCCTGTAGCATGTTCCTGCATACTGTGGCATGCACCATGTCGTGAATACCACACCATGCAGGAACAAAGGTGCAATTCCAGAGGGGCACAACATGTGCCCCCCCGCACATGCCCCAATGGCCAGAATTGGCCAGGGTCCATGTTAGGAACCCCTTACTTGCATTTCTGCCACCCTTTTCATGGCGGGGTCCCCACCATAAAATGGGCGGTGAAACTGTAGGTCGCAATATGCTCGGCAGTGTTGGCACCGGCAACGTCTTCTTCTTTAGGCCCTGTGAAGACCGCTGCAACAGTGGGATCTTTGATCCCGGCAGAGGTGGCGGTCTTGTGGTGGTCCCACTGCCACACTCATAATAGGGCGGACAGGTGGGGGTGGTCATACCAGGACCGCTGTACTCATAATAAGGCCCATAGTGTATTGTTATGCTAAAGTCCCAACATAGCTGTCTCAGTTAGAAGCAACATCATCTTAGAGTAACAGAGCTGTGACACATTGTGCACAATACCATTACAACGTAGAGTGTTGCCTTTGTTGTACCTTTTAATAATAAATGGATCAGGCCTATAATCGTGATCATTGGCAACTCAGTCCTGCTACACTGAGCATAAAAATTCCCAAAAGTAAAATCAAATCTTTCTCAGAAAAAAAGCATACTTTTTCTTCTCCATCAAATGCTGTAAAGATGAAAATTAACCTGTGGGTGGTGCCAAATCAGCTCTCTCAGTAGTGCTTCATAAAGGTCTTTTGATCACATAAAACTAAACCTAAAAACACCATTATATTGGATGGATCCAGCGATAATGAGGGACAGTTTCCTGTTCAGTACTGTGAAATCTGTCGTCATCCCTGAGACCTTTCTTATGCTGAATCCAGTTTCAAGCTCTGCTTAAATAACTAGATGTGATGTACCAGGAGCAACTCCTGTTACAAATGCACAGTGGTTCAATGGCAGAAAGTAGCAGCTTGCATCACAAATGTTACATTTGAATTCTCCATCTGTACATAGTGATGACATTTGGCCAGTGTTACAAGACATTGCACACGACAGCTCTGTCAATGCCACTTCTTCCGAAGACTAGTCAGCCTCGGGGACAGACAACTGAAAAGGAAATGGTAAAAATGAGCATCTATTAACATGCAGGATTCCTTACTATTGCCCTGCCACGCTTTAAGCATCTAGGAAAGATCAACTTTAAATGTTAGATGTCTAAATAGCAATGGTGACAGCTAAATTCAAGAAGATGATCCTCATAAAGGGGCTGAAATTATATACTATAATAATACATGAAGTGTTTGAGAAAAATAGACTCCAATTTTAATTTCCTTCAAGCAAAGAAGTGGATCTTCTTATCAAATTCTGGCATATTTGTTAATTTAAAAAATTCAGTATGTGAAAGGAAGAATGTACTGACTATTTCACCTTCAATAACAGTGAAATCAATGAAGACTACACTGATAGAGACCTTCACTCATGTGCAGACTGTAATAACCATGTGTCAGTTGGAAACATGGATATTGCACTGTACAAAAAAATAGCATAACCGAACAAAAAGACATGATACAGGGGCAAAAGCCAGAAAAAAAAGTTTTCTTTTGTTTTATTATTTTTTTGCCTCTGTAAAGCGGAAATACAGTTTGCAAAAACATTCAAATTTGTATTGTATTAGACCCCCTAATGTCATGTACGCCTCAAACCTTTTGATGCATAAGCTTTCTGCTCGGCTGTTGTTCCGTATATTTGTTACCCTGTCTAAAAGAAATGTTTTGCAGCATTGCTCGTAACTCTCCTTACGATAGGTACAAATTCAGCTATATATTTGTGGCAGCACAGCAAGGAATCTAACAATTTCCAGACAATAACTGTATATAATTCAAGGGATTATCTTCTTTTGATGTTTTGGCATTTGTTTTAATGTTGCACTAGCACATTCAACTCTCAGCCCACCAGACTGCTTGTCAAGCTAACAATGTTTCTCATATGATTGCTGCAGTCTTTTACTAACTTGTGACAGCATGGGTAGAACAATCCTAGTAATCCAGAGGCTCACCAGCAACAGGTACTCCAATACCATATACTCACCTGGGCCCATAAACACACACACACACACCTCATCCAGTATAACCGCTGGAGTCCATGTTTATGATTTCCTAATATTTCAAGATTAGTCACCTCTTGTCCTCAACTAATCTCTCACTGATCAAAAAGTTTTTTCCTCTGGTCGATGGACCATTAGTTGAACTAGTTGATGGTGAAGTGGCATGAATTATTTCTCTTATTGCAATGAAATAACCACAGACTTGGGCAACATATTAAATCTTTATCTAAATAGTTTTCATGTGAACCATTTCAAAGTACAGTACAGTCTCCATCACTCATAGGAAGGAATCAATCATCAAACACATACTTATCTCTTGCAATGACTTATGCTTAGAAAGGAGAGGACAGAGAGATAAGAACATCTGCACATTCACAGAAATAATAGTATCCTAGGATAGTGTGAAAACCAACCCCCGGACCAAGGAGCTGGTAAGGGTCCTCCGGGAAAGATCAGGCGACAAAGGCTTCAGGACAGGATTCAGGACAGAATAGATGACCTCTCTAAAACTGACGCTTGCGCAGCACCCCTCTCTGACACTCTCTTCCTCCTCGAGTTTCTTCCGCGATCTTCTTCTAAAGAATTAATTTCGGATTGATGGTTCTGCATTCGATTCTTCATCAGCCACTCCGACAGCATCCTGAGCTCTGCAGCATTCAGCAAATCTCCGTCTGACTAACTAACTAAGACTACCTCAATTATACCCTACAATATTCATGTACCACCCATTAATGTTTCAATATCGTGACACCACTGACTCTGATTGGAGAGGCAAAGGGGGGATGATCATCACACCATGCTTATACCTCATCATAGTCTATCATTTCATTGTTCAAAGATACAACCCCTTAATTTTTAATTAAAAATATTTATTCTCACCGTATTCACATCTTATTAGCAACATTTGTGTATTTCTTTTATGAACATCTATTCATTCAGAGGTCTGTAGTGCTGGTTCCCAGGGTATGTAACTTGTGCGTCCTTGGACTGCGTTCAAGAGTTATCGTCACTCTTCCGGCTCAATTCTTCCGGGCAAGCGCGGAGGTCATATGATTAACCGACTCCGGACTCATACAAAAGACCCAAATGCGCACTAGTATGAAAGTCAGAAAGATAAATGTTATTCAAAGATATAAATGGTTTCACTGTTTACCACCTATCTCTACTCTAACCCCATTTATTTATTAATGCTTTCCCTGCATTAGCATTAGTAAAACAGCTTGGTTTAGTTTCGGCAAAGCAGATGCCAAGCATGTGAGCTTTCAAGCCGCCATTTTAATAGCGTGCGCAAGAAATTCCCTCCAAGCGACAGCTCGTCATACTACGTAGATGCAGTTCACGCATGCGCAATAAAGATTGTCCGTTAGCAGCCATTTTAGAATTTCGCTCGAGTTACTTATTAGTAAAACACGTAAGCAAGCTTCTCTGTCTTTTATGTTCAATGTTGTGCAGATTAATTTACACAATACATGGTTAATACAATATTAGAAGTTAAATGAGAGGATTGCTTCCGAGCAAGTCTCTTCAATACGAGTCCTTGCTCCATCACTAGTACCCCACTTTTGTGAATGCTTCCTTGGGAAAGATCCTGGATATTGGCCTTACTCCTGGGAAAAGTTGAAAGGGTGTCACATGAGTAGGAATAGCAAGGCCTGCACAATACACAACAACAGCTACATATTCGCACAGTCCACAACTCTTATCTCTTCCAAATATCAATCATCTCATTGCGAAAGGCGCACAATGGATATTTGCATTTGTTCAACATGATAGATCAAAATTCCCCCCCGCCCCGGGCACAAATCTGATCTCCTCTATGCTGACTCAAATGACACAAATAACACAGAACCTATTTCCTCAACTCCAAGCTATATAAACTAGAAAATGCTATGTCTTACGTAAGCTTAATATTTACTGTTCTCTAAGGACCCTATCCCCCATGAACCTACCAAGCACACATTTTAGGAGCAACTGGCTTCCTCGTCCAGATATACATTATCACCACCAGGGAGGCATCTAAATCCTAGTAGCATACTATGACATTCATCACTGCAATCACAACAATCTCTGCAAACTCTAAACCCAATGTTAACCTCTATCACAAGTTGATACCGACAATCCTGTCACATACAACAACACATAAGGCCTCCTCAGTGAAAACTATGGCAAACAGAAACATTACTTCTTTTCCAAGTGAAGCCATAGCAAATCACAAAAAAGCATCACTTCTGCTCCTTGATACATGATAGTTAACTGTAAGCCAGCAGTAAAGTACAAACAGGATATTCCTGACACAATTTTCCAAGACAATGTATTGGTCCCTCAAGAGAGCTGGTTCAGTGACACCTCCCACAATACTGTGGATCTTCTGCTTGCTCCAAACTACTCCATCACTAAATGAGAGGGGAGGACAAGGGGATATGTTGCAGTTATCTACCGGACAAGCTTATATGGAGGAATGTTGCCCATTAGTTTGCTATCTTGTTTTCAACTGCCGAGCTACATCTACAGCATAATTCGCTTTTAACACTAAATGCCATCTATCATCCCCTTGGTGATAATGCAACTTTTATTGAGAGATGCTTGGAGTTTATGAAATGGCCCATCGGAACTGAGAGGGCAGCTGCCACCACCAAACTAGGGTAATTTGAAAAAACAAGTTCTCAACTTCTTCCACAACTGAGTTTCATCTGCAGTGTGGTGTATAACAGAAGGAATATTATTCCACTCCTTAGCCACTAGATAAAATATGAATCACCCCCTTTTTAGAGAGCCTGGCCCTAGGAATATTAAGGTGAATGACATCAGCAGAACTCAATGCATGATGATAGAGGATCAGATCATCATAGAGGTACCGTGGACCGGTCCTATAAAATGCTCTATGGGCCTATGCAAGAGCTTTAAACAAAATTCTTTTTCAAATTGGCAGCCAATGTAGTTCTGTCCAATGTTTTGAAACTTACGGCATTTTGAACAATTTGAAGTTGATCTGTCAAATATTTTGGGAGTCCCAATTAGATCACATTTGAATAGCCCAGCATAGCAGTAATCAAGGCATGTACTATAGTTTTTTGTCTCCATCTATAAAAGCTCCAACATTTTCCTAAAGAGCACAAGAGGGAAAAATATGATGTTGAAACCAAAACATTTTGGGTATGAAATGAGAGCTCTGTGTCAAATTTAACTCAAAAAATCTTTGCAATATTTGTAGGAGGTGGCGGATCATATTCAGATAATACTCAACTGTACCTAAAGGTCTCCTCTCCAGCCAATATCTCACTCCTTACCATTACTCTAAACACTGTTCAAGACTGGATGACTGCCCACTATTTAAAACTCAGTCCATCTAAAACTGGATTTCTCATTATTTTCTCCTGCTAGTCTACCTACTGCTTCAGTCCAGGATGGTTTCAATCAATATCCTCAACTGTAAATGTATCAGAATTGACAGTGTCGAATCCCTGGGCATCATCCTGCACAAAAGACAAAGGGCCTGATCACAAAAGTAAACTTACACTTTTGGTAAGTTTATGTTTGTTTGGTAAGCACAAAGGGATTTGCTAGCGGTATTCTTACGAGGGCTGAGTCTCTGCTCATAAAAAGATAGGGCTTTTTTATGTGTGGAGACTCCACACTTGTAGAGATACTGTTAGTAAATCCCTTTGTAAATACCAAACAATTGTAGACTTACATAAAAGTGTAAGTTTACCTTCATGAATCAGACCCTAAATCTACAGTCACAATTCAGCAACATGCTTCACACTTTCAAATGTGTCTCTAATGGGGATTCATCTTTTCATTGCAGAAGAAGAACTAATAACCCTGGCCCAAGCCCTAGTGCTGTTAAGAAATGATTACTATAATTAATTCTCTCCTGAATATTTGTTTTAAAATCCATCTGATTTCACTGAAAGCAGTTATACAAGCACCAACATGCTTTGTCTCTGGGGCCAAGGAAAGACAAAATAGCCTGCACCTCTCACAAGGCTCTCCACACCTCCAATCATCAATATGTGGCAGTAAATCTTAAAAACCTGCTGTGAGAAGACCTTCCTGAGATGCAGAAGCACTGCTTCTTGAACCACCTATTTGTTTAAAGTAACAACTAATGGAACAGTCCTTTGCAGGAAGTTCTATGACAGTCTGAAACTCCTTACCTAGTGCCTTACGCACAACTTTCCCAATGAAAATTGTGAAAGCCGAACAGATACGTGCTCATCTTCACACAACCCTCTTTCTACCTTCCATCTATACCTTACTAGTGGATCACTCCCCTGGCTCAGTACGTCATGTTATTCTCCTAGCGTTGTGCCTGTACAAATCTTGTGCAATATATTTATACACATTGGTGTAATATTGTATGCTTTTGTAATGTTCAAGTTCTATTGAAAAACACCTTTGGGTAATGGTTGCGCAATATAAAACTGCATAAACAAATAAATACGTAAATAAATAAATACATTGTGATATGGCAAAATATTTAAAACAACAATATCAAATTACAGAACTATTGCCAAAGAATATTGATCACATAAATATCATCAGCCTAGGCTTCCAGTAAAAACACAACCATTGACTACAAAAATATTGCCACTGAAAATATATAAAATAATCAAATATCAAAATAAAAAAATAAGTAAACACACAACATTGTAAGCTCACTCAATATATAAAACTCTACCCAAATATTGAAAATAAAGACAGAAATACTGTTAATATTAAGTAAATCAAAATATAACTGTAAGTAAAATATACTAAACTACTAATTTAGAACACTGTGTGCTACTCAACAACACAATCAAATATTTAAAAATAATAAATATACCTGCCAATGTAACTTAGGGCCTGATTACTATGGTGGTGAACCCACCACCGACAGGATGTTGGTGGCGGGTTCACCACCTTCGTAAGGCCATTCACCGCCCGCCAGATTGTGATGGCGGGCGGTGTGCTGATGGGTGGAAAGCCCAACTGCCACGGGTCCGACATAGGCAATTGTTACGATTGCCTGTTGGACCCGCCCGCATCCTCAAAAAGGTGGTGGTGGTGCTTAGCAGGCACCACCTGCCAGATTTGGATGCTGGATCCACACCAGCCTTTCCATGGTGGTTCCCCTGCGATGGAAAGGCTTGCGCAAATTGACTTTGGGGGCCCGTTGCGGGCCCTCGGTGGGCAGTGGCAGTATGGATTTGCACTTGCGGGCAGCTATGGTGCCCCCTTACATTTCTCTGCACCATGTGGCAGGCACCGCGTTGTGCCTGCCACGTAGTGCAGGGAAATGTAAACAGTGCATTTTCAACATTGTGGCAGGTGCTGCAGCTAGCAGCACCCGCCACAATGTTGAAGATAGCAGGTGCGACCCCCACGGTGGCATCATATTACCCTCTGTGGGACCGCCGCCTTGTAGGTGGGTGGTCACACTCCCTGACTAGAGGGCGGATGGACTGAAGTCTGTCTGCCATCGTAATTACCCCCTAAGATACATAATGAGGAACCCTTCTTATGTACAACAAATCTAACAATGACAAAAGAACAACAATTTCGGCAACAGAAAATAATCTACTATGATTAACACAATGCAAAATATAGATGATGGACAGTAAGTTTAAATTGTGCCCTCCATCATTCACACAAATGTACACAATCAATGGGGAATACCACATAACAAACATAACTGTAGTGTACACACTTTTTCCTAACACAATTCAACATTTTACAAACTGCTAACTCAATAAAGTCCAAAATTAACATCTAACGACTACTGTCCTGAAAAGTAATGATTGACTTTGAAGAAGCAATGATTAGTACCATTTTAAAGAAAATACCCACATACAACTGTAGAGGGCTGCTACTATAATTTTGAAGTGAGTACTCAATAAGCACTTAATATGCCCACAAAGCAAAAAAATAAAAAACAATTCTGGCATATGTCCAAGTAACAGAAGTATCAAACCACTACTACTTCCTAATAGAGTCATCCTAGTACCAAACACACAAACTAAATCCCCTAATTCTTGGGTTAGGAGACTGCACTGTTCAGGTCACAGATGTCAACTCAAGTATCACATACTAAGGTGAAACATGGATAACATTAACATGGCACAGCACGCCAAAACAAATAATGCAGTGGAAGGGCATCGCAATGTCTTCTAAGGCACACTATGCCAAATCCACCATACACATTACTAATCCTGTGCCTTTCATGATTCAACAATTAGAAAAGAGTTGTAGAAGTTCCTCATCCTCACAATTTGAGTGCTGCCTGCATATATGAATAAAGATAGTCCATATGATTCTATCAAATAGGCCAGCAGCACAATATCGAAATTAAAGACCAAAGAAGATAGCCCTGATCTCTGCAGAACACCACAGATCAATACCTTTACTTCAGACAGACTAGTCTATTGAGACCTATAATGAATGATCCATCAAAAAAAATTGGAAACAGGTACATATCTTGTGCCCTTGATGCAAAAACCATCCAACCAGTCTAGCAGCAATTGATAATTAAGGGCATCAAAGGCTGCAGACAGTAAAATGAATGATGTGGCAACAACCAATTGGCACAGTGACGTAGATCATTCTACACTGCTGGTGCTACACTTTCCATACTATACCTGGTGCAAATCCCAGCCTGCAGAGGATGGAGCAGATTTTGTAACTCAACAAATTGGGACGGTTGATTGATAACTGTACACTGAAGCAGTTTCACAAGATAAGATGGACCATTTGACCACTTTGGATGTCTATGAAAAAACAACACAAAGTCTGTGCTGCCAAAAGAAGATTTTTTAGAAAGGTTATGGCCTGCCTAATTTGGCTCTTCTGTGGGTGAAGAAACTTATGCTATGAAGTGTTCCCCGATGGTTTCCTCCTTCCTAATGTCTGTGGTCTGTGATTCCATTCCCCTCATAAAGCTGGTTTTTGCATGCATTTCCCATATCCCTTATGGTCCGAGGTTTTGGGGATCCTTATCAATCTTCTCCATTATGATTGACTCCTAGGGATCCTTTCTCCACAGTCTTCCAAACATGCAAGCCGGGTCTGGTGGCGCAGCGGACACATGCATTCACTGTAGGGGCCTGTGTTCGACCCGATGATCACAGGTTGAAATCCCGGTGGGTCCACTCAGCCTTTCATCCATCTAAGGTCGATAAAATGAGTACCATTGAGTTGGGTAACAATGTACATCTGTTAATCAGCGCCTTGAGACTTTCGGGTGATACGTGCGCTATACAAAAAGTACATGTTATGTTATGTGTGTTATCTGCCAGTGTTTGTCGATTTTGAATGTAGTGCATAATGGCTGAGTAGTACTTATCCTTTGAAATATCATTACTTGGGGTGATCACCATCTTTAATGGGTCAGACATTACTCAGATTATATGTGTAGGACCCCTCAAAAATGAAGATTTACCAGGAGATTTGAGAATACCACAACCAGTTCTCCTGGTAATTCCTCATTGCCCTTTTTTCTTCATTCCAAGTCTCACTTGCTTAGAGCAGTCGAAGACCCAACTTCATATTCATTTGTTTACCTCTCATTTCATTATGCTGATGTGACAAATCACTTCCATTACTAACCCCATCTGGGTTTAGGGGGCAATCAGAAAGGTTCTCTGCAATACCTTTTATTAAAGCAATAAAAGCACTGGCATATCCTAATGCATTTTTGAGCTGGTAAGCCACAATCCAAGAACTTGGTGAAAATATGTGTTTGTGCACCTGATTGCAACTGTGACATTGTCAATTCCCTGGCCATTCCAGAAGACATTCATACATCAGCATTGCAGTGGTGAAAGCCTCTTCCGGTATCAGATGTAATGCTGCTGCACATGCTCAGAAATGACTGATATCAACTGTTCTGCCCTCAAATAAAGCCAATGGCCATGTGTCTGAGGACCAAAGTACTATACTGCTCGGCTGTCGAAAAAGATTCAGGTTTGCTTATGTATCGTGGGTAGGTCATGTCTTTCCAAATATCAGAGTGATGTGGGTATTCAAGGAGGTCAAACACGTTGCCCAGATTTTGAGTTGCATGGTACTGAAGCAATGGTAAAATCATGTACAATTTTATTGTTACTGCATGTTAAATCACCCTAGTAGCATGCAATTACAAGTTGATCCACATACAATGGGGGATTTAAGTGTGGGACAAATTTTTGTGATCATAAAACTTTTAGGAATTCATAATTTTATGGGGTTTTACTGCGCACATTTATGACCTGTCTTGATTAGCTGGTAATTTATGAATTGGCCTGTGAGTGGGGAGTGTGGGGTGTAGGGGAAGCTTGCTTACAGTGGGGAGAACTGTATGTTCACCCCTTGCTGGTAATTTTTTCAGGCTGCATTATTGACTAGAGAAACTGGGTTAGGTTCTCCCACAAGTGGAAAAAGTGGTTGTGAAAAACCAACCTACTTAGAATTAAGCAAAGTGGGATTCCATGAGGTACTTCTGCTCTGTCTGATTCATAATCAGCCATTAACAGAGAAGATCCAACCAACTGCATAAAAAAGCTTTTTATAAAATAAGAATAAAATAATAAATCCAAAATATTTTAACATAAAACATTAAAATAATGTAAAATAAATCATTTTAAATATTTAAAACTATATAAATATCAACTCACATAAAAACACAGAAACATGTGTTCATTTATACTAAACAAATTTAAATTATTGTTTTTAATTGACTATTATAAAAAGCATAAATATATAACAATATATATTTATATATTTAAACGAAACCTAAAAAATATTAAAACTCAAGTACAGAAAATGTAACTAAATTACTAAAATAAATAAATATAAGAAACTATAAAAATTAAAAAGATTACACATATTACCAAAAGAGGGTGTCTCTGAGGGGAAGTGGAAGGCCCCTGCTGCTGGTCGCTACTCGCCATCGTTCCTTGCTACCAGCTGCCGTGAGGTGGACGGCCCTTTACGAACTACACTTCCCAGCACCTCCCTAACATCGGCGCTTGCGGCGACGTCACCAGGCCGTGCCGGAACACTACTTAGGCCGCCTGGTGACACCGCAGCGCGGGACGCTTTGCTGCTTATTAGCTTCTGGTGCCTTTTACCTGTTACGAGGGTGTCTCTGAGGGGAAGTGGAAGGCCCCTGCTGCTGGTCGCTACTCGCCATCGTTCCTTGCTACCAGCTGCCGTGAGGTGAACGGCCCTTTACGAACTACACTTCCCAGCACCTCCCTAACATCGGCGCTTGCGGCGACGTCACCAGGCCGTGCCGGAACACTACTTAGGCCGCCTGGTGACACCGCAGCGCGGGACGCGCGCGGGCAGCGCCCGGGCGAAGCCCGGGCCAAGGGCGGGCCCGTCCTTGCCCGTCCGTGGCCGTGAGAGGCCGGGCAGGGCCTACCCTTTTGGTTTTGGCTTGCACGATCGATCCGTTCGTGCAGGGGTCCACTACAGCATCGGGTCGCTTAAGTGTAATACTTGCTGGAGATAACTTCATTTTGCACTGGGCTGTTGCTGTGCTGCCTCGTCCCCATCATGAGCAAAAGGAAGGCTGAAGGTAGGCTAGCTGGCACTCTTGACGATTACTTAACAAGGGTCGAACTTGAAATCTCTGATAAGATCCTAGCTGTAGAACGTAGGCTCTCACTGGATCCTATTATCTCCCTGGCAGGTGCCCCACCCACAGTCGCCAATGTCACCTCGGCAAGTGTACCCTTTTGTCCCGGTGTTTCTGACTCTCCCTGCACTTCTAGCCCCCCCTCCCTCTCGGCAATGGTTTCTACACGAGCAAACAAGAGAGTAGTAGCCCCTAAACTTAGCGAACCCCCATGTAAAAAAAGGAAAGGCAGGATCCAAAATAAACCCCCTAATCCCCGAGTTGCAGCGGATCTGCTAAGCACACACTCTTCTGTTCCTCTATCCGCCCCTACAGGCACCATCAACAAGCAACCCATTGATTACCAGAGCATCGACATCTTAAGTTCTGCACTTAAAGACCAAATAGTTACACTAATACAACCAGTCTTGGAAAAGTTAGAAATTGTGTTGACTAGGCTCAGCCACATTGAAACTACCTTGTCTAACGGTCCGCCGCTTGTGCCAACTATTACTATTACAAATACTGAGGATGAGGTCCGTAGACCTAGTGTTAGGACTAGTACTGGTCAACCTGTCTTGGGAACTAACATTAACATTCTTCCAACTCCCCCTGCAACAGGGGTACAACTTCCTAGGCCTATTGCTGCCCCCATAGCCGCCAGAAGATCGCTGATAGATCAGCAGCTCTCAGTGAACCATTTAAGGCCCATGCCTTCTAATGCAGTAGATCCCGAAGTTTTTAGAAGCTTACATCTCCCCCCTGAGGCCACCCCGTATACAGTTATTTTAGCCAATGTTCCCCAACTACTGGAAGGGTCTAGTGAGCACTGGTCCAACTTAAAAAACAAAGCGCTGCACTTCCTCAGCAGGAAATGTGGGGAACCCCATTCCTTATTTGAAGAATTTAAAATGGTCAGGCGGGTGCCCTGGGTTGGTCACACTCAAAAGGCTTTGACAGGTGATTGTGTGGTGCTAAGTTTTGGGTCCCGCTATTTGGTCGAACGTATCTTGGAGACGGCCTCATATCATGTATCCCTGTTAGATGAGATACAGATCTTACCCCTGGGCTACTTCTATAGACCGGTTAGGCAGGCGGCCCATATGCAACCACGTGCCCCCCATCGTAATTTCCATCTTGGATCTCACCCAGTTGGGTTAAGTAACCGGTTCGCTGTTCTCTCCTCCCTGGAGGACAACGATTGACATGGGGATAGCTCTGCACAACCCCGGGAATTCCAGACTAGGAGCCCAGTGCTTGTTAGTAGGGAGCTACAAGCTCTAATACAGCCCATTGTACCTGTTGTGGACTCCATCCCACGTACCACTCTTGATCATCTAAGCCCCTCTAGTGGTAGCCCTACAACTAACCCTAATATGGGGATTCGAACGGTAAAACCGCCAGACACCAACTGCCATCTATCACTCTCCTCCTGGAATATAGCTGGCCTCCAATCTAAAGTAATTTCTCCTGACTGGGTGGCCTTTATCGACCAGGTGGATATTTGGTGTTTCCAGGAGTCGTGGGCGGCTGACCCTATTTTTCGAGTAGGGTATATGAATTACTTTAAACCAGCCACCAGGGGCCCCAGAGGGAGACCAACAGGTGGTCTGACAACCTGGGTTCGCCAATGCGAAGGCATAGTTGCTGTGGAAGTGCCGATAGATAGCCCTGACATACTGGCCACTCGAATTACCTCTTCAAAGGGTCTAAATATTCTCGTTATTAATATTTACTCTAGGGGAATTCCCGGTGGTAAATGCTCCCCTACAGTTCTTGTATTAGAACAGTTTCTTTGTAATTCTACAAGAGACGGTCATTGGGTTGTGGCAGGTGATTTCAACACCTGTTTTGAACCACTGGGGCTAGACGATGGGAAACTATCTGAAGCGGAGGACTCCGTGTGGGGTATACCGCAATTAGGTCTACCACCCATTAGTAAATGGACCCAAGCAGCCCTCTCTCTGAAGGGGATCTGCCTGGAGATGGGGTTGAGGGCCGTTAATGGCAGAACAACATCCGACAGACAGGGGAAGATAACCTTTAATAATGGTAGATGCGGGAGCAGAATTGATTATATTCTAGTGAATTGCGAGATGTGGGTTGACGTAGTCGATATGGTTGTGTCTGATAGATTAGAAAGTGACCATAACCCCCTGATGTTGACTTTATCGGACAGTAGCTTTGCCAAGCCATATAGTGATGCTGGAAGTGTCCCGCATGTGCAAGCTACTCTGTCTTTGGATATGAGAAGGGTTCGTTGGCCTAAAATTGCTTCGGACCCCTCTACCCGGATCGCTATCAGGAATTTGATTACTGCTGCAACGCTTAAGTTATCTAACTGTGAATCAAGGGAGGGGATCATAAACTCCATGTCGGACATTCATAGAGAACTGTTTACAGGGCTTAAAACATTTTTTATTAAAACTGTCCCTGCCACAACTAAACTGGTTCCTAAGCCAGAAAACTCTTGGTTTGATGGTGGTTGCAGAGCCTCACGTAAAGCACTGATCTCAGCAATTAAATCTAGACACCCGTTAACGATCAGGAGCTGTAGAGCTGCTTATAAACGTGCCCAAAGCCTGGCTAAAACTAAATGGGACGAATCACGCTGGCAAGAGCTACTCGAGGCCTGCGAGGGCAGAAACATGACCCACTTTTGGCACCTTTTAAAATGGGGTAGGAACCCACATGCTATGATACCGGCTAACCATGTAGCTCCTGACCAGTGGGTCAGTTATTTTGAAAATCAATTTTTCTCTAGGGAGTTGCCCTTAGAATCCCCACGGGTCTCTAGTGGTGTTGCTCCACTAGAGTTTACCTCTAATGAGGTAGTGTCTGTTTTGAAATCATTGCCGTGGGGAAAAGCACCAGGCCCCGACGGTATCCCCGCCGATCTATTCAAGCAGGAACAGGATCTATGGGTTCCCTACCTTCAAACCTTAGCAAATGCCCTGTCTGGTGGCGCGTCGGTCCCGGTGTCTTGGTTTGGGGCAGAGATATTGCCTATCTACAAGAAGGGTGATCGCTCTGCCCCTGCCAACTACCGCCCGATTAGTCTCATCGACGCAGTTCAAAAAATTACCGCCCGTCTGTTGTTGGGCCGCATTACAAGCTGGATCAACGAACACGACATTCTAACGCCCCTCCAGGCGGGGTTTCGGACACATGTCGGGACCATAGATCAAGCTTTTAGGTTCATGCTTCTTTATTGGAAGGTAGTTCATTTGGGGGGGGGGAAGCTTTTTGCAGCCTTTGTGGATCTCAGGTCCGCTTTCGATACGGTGCCAAGAGCTAAATTGTGGGATGTCCTCCGTGAGATGGGCATGCCGGCTGAACTATTGAGGTTCTTGGTTATTTTACATTCTCATACATACGCACAGGTCCGATGGGGCAAACCAGGCGAGGTGACAGCGAGATTTAACGTGACCAAAGGGGTCAGACAAGGGTGTGTACTGGCCCCCACTTTGTTTTCCCTGTTTATCAATGGTGTAACTAGGTATTTTCTTGACTTCCCAACAGATGCACCCACGTTAGCAGGCATGAAAGTTCCCTTGCTCATGTTCGCGGACGATACTCTCCTTATTTCTAAAACCCGTCAGGGGCTCCAATTAGCACTGACTCGGTTTGAGTTATTTTGCCGCGACCATGAGCTCGAGGTTAACGTGGGGAAGACAAAGTTTATGGTCCTTCGTGGCACCCGCCCAGTTAAAGCCAGGGTTGATATGGGTGGCGCAACGCTAGAACAGACCTCCACCTTCACCTATTTGGGGGTCACATTTAGTGACAATTTAAGCTGGAGGCCCCAGATCGACCTCCTTAGTCTTAAGCACTCACAATTAGGTGGAGCGTTGTATAAAGAACATAGACTATCTTGCACCAAACCAGTAGCTCCGTTGATCAAAATCTATGGATCTAAAATTATCCCAGCAGTCATGTATGGTGCTGAGTTATGGGGGTTCAGTAAACTGGACCCTCTGAGGGTGGCCCAAAATAACTTTTTGAGGTCTATAGTTGGGCTACCCACATCAGCCCCACGAATTCCCCTGCTATACGACCTAGGATGTCAGCCTATTGAAGATATGACCCGGTATAGGCCTTTGGCGTTTTGGCGACGCCTATGGACCACCCCGGAGTTATCTCACTATGCAAGGGCACTGCTGGAGGTAAAAGACATGGGGGGCTCCCATAGAATTAGCTGGTTAACAGAAATTAAATCTATCTTGATAGACATGGGTATGGGCGATCTGTGGTTTAACCCTGTGACGGCTGTTTTTCCCCCTAAAAAAGTCTTCAGGGATTCCTACTGGCTTTGGTCACAGCATAAACGTCTTTCCTCCTTGACTGCCAACTCTTTGACAACATGCTACCTGTCTATTAAGGATCAACCCACTCTTGAAGCTTACTGGGATGTAATAACCAAGAAGCTGGACCGGAAACTGTATCATCAATTCAGAATAGGGTCCCTCCCATTATGCTCTTTCACTTCTGGTTGGTCGATTAACGGCAATGACAAATGCCCAAACTGTAAGAATTTAGTCGAATCAGACGATCATTTTTTATTTGTCTGTCCGCTATATGATCGACCTAGAAGAGTTTGGTTGCGGCCTGTGTGTCGTGAACTAGGTGTAAGATCTGCCCAGGCTGCCAAAAGGTTGCTTAAGACGGATACATCTTCCCTTGTGGTTATTGGTTTAGCTAAATACATTAGATGGGCTTGGCTACTACGGAGTAGGCATAATTCTTGTAACACTTTGCCTCCAACCACAGAAATATAGCAATTGTTACTTTTTGGAGTCTGTTTTAACCAATTCAAGTCGTGTTCTCTAACCATTTAATACCTTTTTATTCCTGTTTTTAAAGAGTTATGTATTTATAAATGGTTTTTATGGAAATGATGTAAACCATCGCATATTTTTTTAAATGTATTTTTTATCTTGTCTTTTAAGATGAAATATTCGAAATAAAGACTTTCTTGACTTGACTTGACTTGACAAGTTGATCCACATACAATGGGGGATTTAAGTGTGGGACAAATTTTTGTGATCATAAAACTTTTAGGAATTCATAATTTTATGGGGTTTTACTGCGCACATTTATGACCTGTCTTGATTAGCTGGTAATTTATGAATTGGCCTGTGAGTGGGGAGTGTGGGGTGTAGGGGAAGCTTGCTTACAGTGGGGAGAACTGTATGTTCACCCCTTGCTGGTAATTTTTTCAGGCTGCATTATTGACTAGAGAAACTGGGTTAGGTTCTCCCACAAGTGGAAAAAGTGGTTGTGAAAAACCAACCTACTTAGAATTAAGCAAAGTGGGATTCCATGAGGTACTTCTGCTCTGTCTGATTCATAATCAGCCATTAACAGAGAAGATCCAACCAACTGCATAAAAAAGCTTTTTATAAAATAAGAATAAAATAATAAATCCAAAATATTTTAACATAAAACATTAAAATAATGTAAAATAAATCATTTTAAATATTTAAAACTATATAAATATCAACTCACATAAAAACACAGAAACATGTGTTCATTTATACTAAACAAATTTAAATTATTGTTTTTAATTGACTATTATAAAAAGCATAAATATATAACAATATATATTTATATATTTAAACGAAACCTAAAAAATATTAAAACTCAAGTACAGAAAATGTAACTAAATTACTAAAATAAATAAATATAAGAAACTATAAAAATTAAAAAGATTACACATATTACCAAAATTAAAAAATCTATAGATAAACAAATGATATAAACCTAAACAAACAATCAAATACACCTAATTTATGTTTTATCAATGTAAAAGATAAGTATTTAAATAAGAAAATAAAGAATACACCAGTCCCACTCCAATTTGTAAAACACCAGGGAAAGCATTGGAATTCAAATTGGCAAAATGTACTATTCCCCCCAGTCTGTGCAACAGTACAAAAAGCGTTGGACTTCGGAGGGGTTAAATTGACTATTCCGACTCCAGTCTATGTAAAAATCGGGAAAGCATTGGAGTTTGGAGGGGTTAAATTTACTCTTCCCACTCCAGTCTGTGCAACTGTAGAGAAAGCGTTGGACTTTGGAGGAGATACATTGACTATTTCAACTCCAGTCTGTGCAACAAATGGGAAAGCGTTGGACATTGGAGGGGTTAAATTTAGTATTGCTATTCCAGTATGTACAACAGTAAGGAAAGCACTTGACTGCGGAGGGGTTACATTGACCATTCCCACTCCAGTCTGTACAGCAGAAGGGAAAGCAATGGATTTTGGAGGGGTTAAATTTACTATTCCCACTCCAGTCTGTGCAACAGTAGGGAAAGCGTTGGATTTCGGAGGGGTTAATTTACTATTCCCACTTCAGTGTTTGCAACAGTAGGGAAAGAATTGGACTTCAGAGAGGTAACAATTACTATTCAAACTCAAATCTGTACAACAGTTAGGAAAGAGTAGGAATTCTGAAGGCTTAGATTTACTATTCCTGCTCCAGTCTGTGCAACAGTAGGGAAAGTACTTCATTACAAACACATAATATATTTTAATTGCCCTATTAGTTGACCAGAAATATACAAATCTTAATTTTTGAATTATATATATAAAATTAAAAACACAGGTAAACAATTTACCTGATTATTAAAATGTTAATAATTAATTTTGACTTATAATTCTTTTAAATTAATTTATTATTCAATCAAGCTCCCACACTATACTCCCACAAAAATACTAGCCCACATTTCAATTCTAACTAAAATAAAGATGTAAAACACTATTAACATATTTAATGATCAATTAAATATGTATTAATACATTCATAATTACTTGGTAATTAATAATATCCTAAATAACTTTCCACCCTATGCCCCTACAAAGAGAACAGTTGACACCACATAAATAACATAAAAAATATATTATTATTATACAATTTACATAATTAATAATAGATTAAATGATTTAAAAATAAATTCATAACGAATTGTTCATGAATTATTACTTAATTAACTTCACACCCTATACCCCTACAAACCCAAAAACCCACACTTAAATGAAAACTTTAAAAATTTAACATTTATACAATTTACATAATTAACAATATATTAAATAATTAATAATAAATTAATAATGACTACTTGATCAATTATTACTTAATTATCTTCACATCCTTTACCACTACAAACCCAATAACCCGCACCTAAACTATGATTAAAAAATTATAAATACACAATTTACATAATTATCAACTAACTAATTAATACTAAATTAAAAATGTATTATGAATTCATTATAATTAATTAACTTCCTACCCTGTACCCCTACAAACCTCATTACCCACTACTACATTATAAAGTCCTATTAACAATTGAATTGAAATTTATAAATAACCTAAAATTACAAACTATATTTAAAAATGTTGTCAACAATTATACAAACAATAGTTAACATATAAAATTAATATTTGATCTAAATCAGATAAAGATAATAAAGATATTTTTTTTACCAACTATATTATTAAAACAACATTAAAAATACAGATATTCTTGAAACCGATATCACTTTGCCCCCAAAAATGATATTCTTGTCAATGATATTTCAATATCAGGATATTTATTTGTCACAATATTAAAAAATCAATATTTGTGTATTGTGATATTTTGTCCAAATACCTCAAAAAAATTCAATACAGTGTGTCAACTACCACTGTATCATCAATGTCAATATATATAAGTGAATATAGTTTTATTATTCTTAATTCAACTTCTACAAACAATATGTAACGGTAAGTATCAATGTACTATTCTTAACTCTAAACCTACAAACAATATTTTTGATTCAGTATTTTTGTAAATCGATGTAAAAGAATGAGGATTTTGACATTGCAACGTTGCTCACTCCATAGTGGGGTATATTTCCAGACCATCAACACTTACATTTTGTGGTACAAATAAAGTGCAGCCAGAATATTAACTGGAAACATATTTTGAAAGTAACTGTATATCAATAAGTATTATTTTACTTTTCTTAACTTTACACTTTGGCAAGCTGAAAGTGCCACTAGTGTTAATGCAAAATATCCTGCAGCAAACATGAATATATAATGACAATTGTCATTGCAACTGACCAGGGTTCTCACAAGAATCTGGACATTTGAAGCACAGAGCTAAAACAAAAATGTAAAACTGACACAATGTATCTCTCCATTCAAGTTTATGTAATAAGATTATGTGACAGAAACATGTTCTCATCAAAAACCTATATTGTTTACAGGTTTCAGGATCGTCCCCTCAAAAAAGTGCAGGACACTCTTGAAGGTAACATATTTAGTGTTTATCCAAACGAGATTTCGCTACTGGAAAATGCACAATGTACAATATGGAACATTATGGTTTCTGGGCCTGCTAAGGCCATGAAAGGTTTGCAATTATCACAATGGCATGGGAAGCTTCAAGCAAACAGAACACACAATTCATATTTGGTTAACTGTTGTGGTTACATATAATATAACATGTATTTGTGAAGCGCACGTTCACCCGTGGGCATCTTGGCGCTGAATAACAGATGTTTATTGTTACCTAACTCAATGGTAATCATATAAGGTTATTCGAATTTCGGTGAGTACATAAACCTAATGCAAACACATGTTAAGTACGTTTTTGTAAATATATACAAATATATCAACATATATATGCCTTCAAGGTACTTCGATATAGGATTAAGAGGAGTAAAAATATACTCACCAACATATAGAATAGTTTGATAGCCAATATTTAGACTACAATATTTGTGCAGCACAGTTTCTTTTCGTCAATATTCTGACCTACAGCCCCATCCTAGACCGTCTGCTGGAACACAACTACCACTTACATTTACCCATGTCATTAAGGTAAGCACGTACTGATAAATATATATTTACTATTCGTTAACATATCTTCGTACACCTTGAATGTAGATGTGAAGTTAAGAATAACAAGTCTCTACTCACCAATATATTCATTCAACGGAAGTGATATCGCTGCATTTCACATCATCCATCTGCATTGCAAGTGACAGCACTGGTTTCCCACCAAAATCTTCTTTAAAAGAAAAACCCAAGCAAGAGGACTTCATTTTCCATCATCCACCCGCACAGGAAGCGACATCACTGCATTTCACATCATCCATCTGCAAAAGACGTTACATCACTGGTTTCCCCCCAAAAGCCATTGTTAAACAAAGGAGTTTATTTCAATCATCCATCATCACCCACCACCCCCTGGGCCCACCCTCCCTCCCAGGACCTACTTAATGAAAGTCACGGCATGAACATGCCACAGGCGAGCCAAAGGCACATCCATCTGCACCCATCTTTGCCGCGACCTCGGCCAGGAACCATGGTCTTCCCTCTGCCCATCATTACCCTGCTGTGCTCCTCCACACTCTCAAACCCATTCACCGCACACCGAATTGCTGCCTCATTGTACCACACCACACAAAGGGCATATTCACATGCACCTCCTGCACATTGTCATGCACTCTCCCACACCCTGCCATCACTACTCCTGCACCAAGAGCACCCTGAACTCAACTTGCTTACATACACACTAACCAACAACTCACACTCACACAGACCAACCACCACCAATGCAACATACCACACTTGTGTGCATGCTCCTCATCACAACTTGCTCACCAAACACACCATAGAGACTTGGAACTTACAGTGTAATATACTCTGGACATCCTCTTCCTCACAGAAACATGGATTACACCCAACCTCCGCAGCAGACATTGCTACAGCCATCCCCACTAGATACAAGGTCGCCCAGTGTGACCATCAGCATAAACCTGGAGGCACCATGATATTCAAAGACACCAACAGCTGCACCACCTACATGGACACCCTCACCTGCTACATTTACAAAAGGCCTGTGTTGCAGGAGTGTCACTTTGTTTGGCGCTTTGGTGGCGCAGGTCTATCAGTCATATCTATAGGGCAATGCAAAGCCACCCTATATGTCTTTGCATGGCCACATAGATATGGAGTAAGGCAAGGCAGTGTAAAGCACTGCGCTACCCTACTCTGCATCAAGGAGGCGTTCCATGAGCATTGTGGTTGGTGTTCCCCCACAACTCCCATGGATTTTGATGCTGCCTCAGATTTACAAAATAGCGTAAACCTGGCGCAGCCTTTAAACCTTATGCCTCCCCAGAGCAGGCGTAATGAGGAGAAGTTTTTCAATACAATTCTCCTCGTTTTTTCCTCGTTCCATGTGTGCTGTATTCTGCACCATGCATAGAAGGAGGAAAAAGCCTCCATTGATTGTTTTTGTGGAGGAAGGTGCCCTTTACAACATTCTTACAACACAGACTCCTTTGCAAAATGGTACAAGGGTGCTTGCATTGGCGCAAGGTAGCCAAAATGGCACCAGCCCAGTGGGAAAGGACAGGAATGCACCGTATATCATAAATACAACACATTCCCGCCTTTTACCTTTGAACTAGGGCCGTGCAGAAAAGTGACTTACTGCTCTGCATCAAAAACTTGTAAATGAGGCCCTTCATGCTCAAGATTTGCATCAGAGCCAACTTCTCCCTGGGTGCATCACTTGCATAGACACAACCAGGACCCCACACAAATTTAACAAGTGACATCGAGGACTTTGTTGCACCCCTCATCATCAACACCAGCACCTGCATCCTCCTCGCATACCTCAACTTTCACCTAAAAGACCACACCGATCCAAACGCTATGGGCTTTCCTTAAAACCTCAGAAACCTCAGTCTCACCCAGCATGTTACCAGGCCCACCTACACCATCAGACATCTATTGGACCTGATTTGCTCCTCAATAAGTGACATGACAGTTGACCTGGACAGAGCATGCACATGTCAGTTTCAGCATATGAAGGACATCTCCCCTCTCCATGCACCAGCCTGAGCACACCACAACTTGCCAAAAGGCATAAGGAACCTCAATAGCTAGATCATCATTTCTCTCCTCAAGCACAACCTAACTGCAAGAGGCCAACCTCAGGCCAGTTGGTACACAGGCAAACTCAGGCTGATGAAACACCACTGCAAGCAACTTAAGTGTAAATGATGAACATGGCACAACACTGTGTTTAAAGACACGTCAATCTAATCTAAGATGCTATGAGGAGCAGTGAGAGAACACCAAGCACACAGCTTGGGTACAAACAGCACCAAGGAAATCTTCACCATCATCAAAGATTTCCTAGCGCCTCCTGCCATCTCCAGCAACATCACCCCCTTGCAAGACCTGTGAAACAAGCTCTCTGAATAGAGCTGTTATTTATTTACCCCATTATTGCCTTTCCATTTCTGATAAAGTTTTCTTGTGGATTGACATCCCTTCCCTATCTGATAGTGCGGAGAGGGACTAAGAGTAATGTGTTTCTGAATCACCCTCTGTTTGATAGTCTTTCCATTTATAGAGGCATGCTGGTTATATGTTTGCATTCATATGTTACAAATATATTTCTTTATAAAAGAAAGGTACAGCTTTTCCTCTCACATCACACAACATTCCTATCTTGAATAAGATATCACAGATTCAGTATAAATTCTTGGTGTGCAGCTATCTACAGTTCTAATGAATGCAGACCTCTAGCTTGAACGTAAGTATTGGGAACTTATTAATCATCACCATAAGAAG
Source organism: Triturus cristatus (assembly GCF_964204655.1). Lineage (NCBI taxonomy): Eukaryota > Metazoa > Chordata > Amphibia > Caudata > Salamandridae > Triturus > Triturus cristatus. The sequence continues at coordinate 981,567,218 of NC_140592.1, read as the reverse complement.
CCTGTCGACAATTAAGATCCTGTTTTGCGCCCTTAGACCTAGATACCTCTCAGATACTTGTCACTGGTTTGTCTAAGCAGATTGAAATTATCTTTGCAAGGTCATGAACAACCCAAAAGGCTGTTGTCTCACTTTTAGAAGCTTCCAAAGAAGTTGGCGTTTTATTGTATAGCATGTTGCTTCCACTAGCGGGGCACCAAAGTGCTGTTATCTCCCCCTCAAATGGCAGTCAGATTCAGACATATATGGATGAGAAACATGTTGGTTGGTGAACTTTGTTTTTTAAGGCAAGTGTTTTTTGGTTTTTCTGAATCCAAGCTCCAGTTATATTGCTGTGGAATGTGCCAGAATATTGCAGCCCTTGAATGTGGAGGAAGAAGCTTGAATAACCTGAGAGGGTTCCTAGGATATTGGAGGCAGATGGATGAAGAGGCTTGTATGGTATCTGTGGAGAGTTCACACCAAGGCTATAAAATAAATTATCAGGAGCACCAAGACCATATATTTAACTAGCCATCCACAGTCATAAGACAAAGTATGAAACTTTGATCATATATATAATAGTCCCTTTATCTGAACACATAATTTGAAAAACATTTTTGAATATATAGAGTGAATCCAAAATAATACGATGCAATGATGTCACTAATGCCAGAAGAAATTCTTCCATCTTTAACATTCAAAGTTGTAATAATTGCGACTTTCAAGAGATATAGAATATGTTGTCGACAGATAATGTAAGTTATATACAGCTGACACATGTTTTGCAGGTAAACCAGATTTTTCAAGGATTCTAACTCTTTTCTTCAGAGTGTTGGTGTTAACCAGCCGGTTGCTCTACGAGATTAAGGTTAAGTGCCTTGTATAATGCTGTAATTTAGATCCACCTTATATTATGATTCCATGAAACAAGGCAAATTTAAGCATTAGCAACTAGCTAGTGCATTTTTTTTTAAGATTATAAGAATTCAGTGGAGAAGGACTATGATTAGGTTGAAAGTTTCTGGAATGCACTCACCTACGTGTCATGTGTTCACTTAGGCACGTGGGCTAGGTGTATATTTTAAAATGGCGATGAGCATGAGTATCAAAGATGTGCTCCAATCAAGTTGATATGAGCAGCAGACATAGTTTGGTCAGTGAGGAGAATATAGCGTGTTCCTATGTGGTTGCTAGGAGTGCAGCTTGCTCCAAAGAATGCTGATGAGTGAGATGCAGTCAAGAGAGAATGTGGATCTCCCGAATCAAAAGGAGTGCATATTGTGTACAAAATAAGGGGCAGATTTTCAAGAAACTGACGCATCGGTAGAGATGCATCAGTTTCAATGCACCAGCCTGCGATTACCTTGTGCCACCATGGATGCGCCATATTTACAATACGGCGCACCATTGTGCAAGGATTGACAGATGCGTTCGAAATTCTGACGCATCTGTTGGCCCAAAAGTCACGCATTGCTGGAGTTGTGTAACAAGCTCAATTCAACTCAACTCCAGCAATGCATGTTGAGGCCTATACTTATTGTACTGCGTCACTCCTTATTCCTGCTTCAAACAGGCATAAGGTTTTGACACAGTGGCATCCTAGAAGTGGCTCAGTAAAATTTTGTACATTTCACTGCGTCACTTTTACGAAGATATCCTGCGTGGGAACGCCCACCCTACATACATTATACCAGATGCAGGTATAATGTGACGCAGGACTTTACAACATGACGCATCTCCCTAGATGTGTCACGTTGTAAATTGGCCACATTGTTTATGCCGCAGCTGCATCACAAAAGTGACACAATGGCGGCACAAAAGTTATGCAAGGAATTGTTAATCTGCCCCTTAGCATTCATTTTTGTACACACCCTTTCAATCACTAAATGAGACATGAGTTGTATGGTGGTGTAAAAAGCATGCTACATGCCCAGCAAGCAGATTTCGACACTTGCAAAATAATGTAACCCCTCCCAGGCCTGTGTGTTCGCACTCCCTTACCATGTCAAGGCCCCCATTCATTACACCCCCTTTCCCCATACATTTAGATGACACAAGGTTATGGTGTAGGAAGGCCGCAGTTTTATTGCATAATACATAGAACATAGCATGGATCAACAGTTCACAACTTTCTTTTTCAACTTTCGCAACCCATGTTTTGGTATTAATGCCAAAATGTCCCACTTGTTCTGTTACTTTCTAGCCAACAGCACTAACCCTGAGCAGTGGTTATTTTCGCAGGTATTCCAGTGTTTACGTATTCTAGGCTTATCTTGCTACCGACTTCGTGGGCAACTGTTAGACCTGGCCCAGGCTGCAAGTGCCTGTACTTTTGCTGACCCCTAGCCTGCTCCTCCGTGCCCCTGCTGTGTGACATCCCAAGGGCACTGGCTGGGCAGCCCTTCAATCTGGTTGCCTTTGGTTTCTGTCCTCTGCTCACTTGTGCCCCTGCAGAAGGCATCCCAAGGGCACTGTTCGAGCACCTCTTCTATCTAATTTACTCTTTTCATGGGTACCTTTCAGTGCTGCCTCCGCCATGATACCAGCAGTTTCCCAATTGGTGGCAGCTCCCCCAGTACCCCGCACCTACAAGAAAAACCCAGCTGTTCAACAGGAACATATCCACACCCACCCCGGTCAGATGTACCCCATCCTTGGCATGGTAACCCGGTGATGTAAGGTTGATCAGCCCATGTCTCGCAAAGCCCCAGCCGTTCGCCCTATATATTTTTGCCATTGTGATGTTGAGCGTTCATCTGGACCTGTCTACTGCCGCTGGTTCGATGGCCCCCGCCGTACTCGTCGTGCTATCAGCTCTGACCAAACAAGCTCTGACGGGCGTATCATTTTTGCCAGGGCCGCAGTCCCCAAAGTCATGGTGCTCAGCAACTCTCTCGTCCCTCTGTTCACCAGGTCGTTCACTCCCAAATGTACGATGACCGCATCTGGTCCCCTTCTGCTTCGTAGTTCTCTTTGCATTGCCAGGTGTAGCTGCTCCCACTTCATGCTCGGTTGCCCATTCCATGTCACCTCCGTGTTTCTCAGCCATATTCCTTGGAAGTCCTTGCGCGCCGCTGCCCACCGTTGCACCCATGTGATGTATTAATGCCCCACGATCCATACCACACGCCGACCCCCGTCAGGAGATTTTAGAGACCTCCACGTATGGTCTGGGGGGCACACTTATCCCCCCTTTTACCCTCGGTCCCTGGCTGCCCCCAGGTTGCCCATTGGGCGGATTTCAAATTCAAATTCCACACCCAATGCCAGCGCAGCATTTTTTTCACGGGCTTCTGCCTCTCGATTTAGTTCCCGCTCTGCTGCCGTGAGTGGTTCCCCGTTTGTCGCTATTCCCGGGCCACCCTACTTGAATTTATAGAAAGTCGTATTTCTGAATCAATAAATGTGGACATGTCCACTTCTCTGCAAAAGACACCCTTGCTTCTTAGCACAGCACAAAGTTAGTGCTGGTTCGACCTCTTTAAATGTGTAATAACATATTAATAAAACTGTTGTGCTTGATACTTCCCTTTAATTTGAAATATGAGGTAATATGATGATCACTTGCAATGGTAATACAATTAGAGAATCCGTGTTATCACCGCATATCACCCAACAATCAGTGAAATCCTTGGGTGTGAAATTTGTGCTGGTGTATCTAGCAGCAAAGATTCTTTCAGAAATGTGACAAATCGGCAAGCATCTTTTCTGAAAACAAGGACAGCTAGAGAAGTGGGAAAGCAGGCTGAGTGTCGCCCGGCGCCTGGGCTAGCCGGTCATTTATATATAATCTTAGAGTCTGGCACATTTTTAGCGTCGACGTCATTCCCTATCAGCACATAATGTCAGAGGAAGACACAGGCTAATGAAGGCATGTCTGCTGCAAGCCACATGCAGAGAGATCACAGTGCACGCTTCCTGGAAGTTCCTAGCATTGTCCTCGAAAAAGCAGCATGGTCATCACCATCGAGCTGTCAAAAAAAATCTTCTTTGTCAAAGTCATTAGTTTTTCCTCTGACTAACATTTTTTGTTTTATTTAGTGATCTCACATACTTTCTTCTTTGTTTTTTTTGTTTGCCACCTTTATTAGAGCTATTCTTATTGGAGGGGGCACGGGTGCAGCTACACTTCATCCCCTCGCTACTTTCCAATGTACGTGCACTTTGTGGCTGCATATTGTTTTCTATATCAGCACTTTTACCATATTGATCATCATAAACATTTAGAATGTTTAAATTAATAATTACAAAGCTCCCCAAGAACACATTTTTTCTAGTGGTAGCGGTGTTTTACTTGTTACGTAGGTGTTATCTACCCGTAAATTTCCAGGAGTGCTTTCTTATGGAAAAACGTATTTTTTAACCAGGCCCAAGAAAAGGCAGGAGACTCTGTGGAGGTATCTGTAGGTAGCACCTAGTGCACCAGATACTTCACAGGAGTGCGGCGTATTTCGGGCAAACCAAGGAAAGATACGTGGTTTATATCACATGTGATAAGAGATGGTAAGGACCCACTAGCGTGCGCTTTTGACAGCTTTTCTTGGTAAGCACAAATGCTCAAAATACATAAAATTTGGATGTTTTCAAAGCTGAGGAAAATAAATATAAAACAGTTGATTTTGAGGCCATAATAGCGGAAGGGGAACTTTGGAACTTTGGAAATATTAGGTACTTTGTTGGGTGTCTATAAATACACGGAGGTCTGACGTGCTCCTTATACCTTGCAAGCAGACAATTTCCTACTTGTAGGGGATTTTAATCATCACTTAGACATCCTTTCCAACATAGAGTCCGCATGCTTAATAGCGGCCATGGAGTCTCTAGGCCTTTTTCCTAGAGGACTCAGCCCTACACATATAGCGGGACATACGCTGGATACCATCTTTACGAACTTCGATGATCTAACAGTAGAACCTCCCTTGACACTAAGTTAGACCGACCATCTGGCACTAATATTCTCTCTGGAGAAGTCAGAACCAGGAAGCCAGCCCCAATGCCATAAGAGTCTCCGCAGAGCTTGGAGGAAAGTGACATCAACAGCATTTAGTCTGGCGTTTATTTCACCATCATTCAATAACTGTGCGGATAGTGACACAGCTTTGGAAAGATTGGAGGCCTCTGTAACTGAAGCCTTAGACACCATCGCTCCGCTCAGGGTAGTGAAAATCCGGGAAAGGGCAGCTCCAGCCCCATGGTATTCAGAGAGACTCAAGACAAAAAAAGGTATGCGTAGAGTCAGCGAGAGAAAATGGAGAAAAACAAAGCTGGAGGGAGATAAAGTGGCCGATAGAACAGCACATAGAGACTATCTAAATAGGTGTAACACAGCCAGAAGAGAACATCTGGGCACTCGAATATCGGAAGCGAAGAGCTCTTCTAAAGAGCTCTTTAAGATCCTTAAGGAGTATACCAACCCCAGAGCTAACAACCCTTCTCTCCTGCCTACGCAAAGGCTATGTGACGACTTAGCTAATTATTTTAAACAAAAGATTGCTTAAATCTATAGCTCCTTTGGTTTGGAAGAGGTCTGTAAGGTGGTAGCACCGCCCCTGGAAGACCTCCTATCACACAGCCTAGGTTTTTTCACAGCTATTACATCAGAGCAAGTAGTGTCCTCATTAGCATACATGAAATCAGGCTCCCCATTAGACCTGGCCCCTCCTTTTATTATCTCAGAACTTACCCCGGCATTGTCGTTTTCGCTTTCCGAAGTCTGTAATATATCACTAGCCACGGCCACGTTCCCTCTTAAGTGAAAGAAGGCGCAAATCAAACCACTGTTGAAAAAAGCACCAGCCGACCCTGCAGACTTGCAAAATTACAGACCTATTTCTCTTCTCCCAAGCTGCTCTAAAATTTTGGAGGCACTGATCAATCAACAACTTTCGGGATATTTGGAAATAAATAACTTACTTGATCCTTCCCAGTCGGGCTTCTGTGCATGTTACAGCACCGAGTCTGCATTGACTGAAATAACTGACACAATAAGGATGTCACTGGACAAGGGGACACCCACGATGTTAGTACTTCTTGACCTGTCGGCAGCTTTTGACACCATCTCTCATAGAATCCTTTTGGATAAGCTAGGAGTAATGGCCTTAAAAAGGCTGCAAAGTTTTCTAACCGACAGACCACAATGTGTCCAATTGGACACATTTAAGTCACAGACCACGTTGGAGGACAAGGGGGTCCCTCAGGTTTCCGTCTTAAGTTGTACCTTGTTCAATATCTATGTGGCTCCTCTGGCTACCATAATGAGATCATGCGGTTTCGAGACGATCTCGTACATGGATGACACTCAAGTGATAATCCCCATTGAGATGTATCCAGCGGTGACCAGAGCCAAGTTTATGATCTGTATGCCAAAAATAGCCACATGGATGAGTAAGAACTTCCTTCAGCTCAACTCCAATAAAACAGACATTTTGCTGTTTGGGAAAGCTGAGGAGTTGTGGACCCCTGACTGGTGGCCTGTAGAACTCGGGGAAGCTCCTATACCAAAAAAGCAGGCGAAGAATCTGGGAATCATAATTGATGACAAACTTTCCATGGAGGAGCATGTGAAGACTTTCTCAGGCACCTGCTTTGGCATGATGCGAATGCTGAGAAAATTCTTCCCTTGGATTCCCCTTGTGGCCAGAAAAGCCCTCATACAGGTGCTTCTAGTCAGTAGACTAGACTATGGAAATTCCCTACTAGTGGGAACGAGGGAAGATCTATTATCAAGGCTGCAAGTTATCCAAAATACAGCAGCGCGTCTTGCTCTCAACAAACCTGCACGTACCTCGTCACTACCTCTCTTGTGACAATTGCATTGGCTCCCTATTAGGTAGAGAGCAGTCTTAAGCTCCTGTGCATAGTGTTTAAATCACTTCAGAGGACGGGCCCCGCCTACCTAATGAAGAAATTAAAACCTTACATTCCCGTGCGTCAACTGTAATCGAGTAACAAGAAATTGCTCGTCACGTGGAGAATCAGGAAAGCTATAAATGGGCGGTCGCCGCCTTTTCCCCCCTAGCCCCCGCTCACTGCAACAGACTGCCATATGAGATCCGAGCCTGCTCCAATTTGGCACAGTTTAAGAAACTGCTCAAAACCTGGATGTTTTAATGACCACTTTCAACATGTTGTCTGCCACCCAGGCGCCGAGAGATCCCCTTGGGGATGATTTGTTGCGCCATACAAATCCTAATAATAATAATAATAATAATAATTAGAGAGTAGGGATAGCAGTTCAAGAAAAGTTTGATGGGAGGGCATGGGTAGTGAATGTATTTTTTGGGGGGGAATGAGCGGATGGGGTTTTGGGAATGCTAGTAACAGAAAATGCTGACATGATACAAAATCACGTCACTGATTTAAGGTACCAGGTCGGGAGTGACATGTTTTCAGTAGGGGGAGAGCCTAATATTTTGGGAACACCAACAAAAATATGGTTTTGAAAAGGGTGGTCTTTACAATGTCCCAAGATGGGATTTCGCTCTGCTTGTCACATGACCTGCTACAAGCTAGATGCCCTCTCGGATTCCAGGTGGAATAAGTACATAACAGGAGTACCAAGAACAGTTTGCCTTTCATCAAGACAAAAATTGTCCAGTTTCACCTAGCTATGCCAACAAAGTTTTCCATGAAGTGCTAGTGCCTTGAGTTCCTACCGTAGTTTCTTCCCAATGTTAACCTAACTGCATACGCAGTAGGCTGCTTTTGCTTTTTCACACATTACAAAGTAAACCACTTGTTTTTCTGCCACATTGTTGTTATTTTAGAAATAGGCTGCACACGTTTTGCTAGTAAGCTCTTATGCAGGGATTCAGTCTGAACATTTTGTACAAGGTCAAACAACATTGTGCCCTGTTTTTCTCTGTGGTCAGACACCAACACCTAGGCATTGTAGAGAGATCCAAATGCTGTTTTGAACAAGGCAGTTCTTATCATATAAGCTGAGACTTGTCATTTTGAAATTAGAGAAGAGATATTCTTGATTCGATTTGATTGTTGCATTTCTAAAGTGTGGGCTGTCACTCCAAAAGGAGCATCCTGGCACAGCGAAAAGGTCCTGAGACAAAAGATCTATGCCATCTGACATGTAGACAAGCTGACTATAAATGTCAGGTATGTGGCCCTGCACTAATTCCAGAAATCTTTGATGTATCACTGTGCTCCTATAGTGAGGCTAGACAGATTTCTCAATTGCTACGACAGGACTTTTTATTGTGATTAGTTTATTGATCATGCTAATCCCATTGCTGACTTGCATATCTCTTCTATTTGCAGCACAGTTGCTTTATGACAGAGCACAGTAGTTTCATTAAATATTATACGCTTTCTTTGTGTCTCTTCTCTATTTATTGTGGATGCATGTGAGTGAGAGAATGAAAGGTGATGACCTGCTACAGTGACCCCTGAGAGGGTTTAGAGTGTTGTGTTATGGGGTGCTAACGTTCCTGTTACTCTTGGAAGGTTAGGAGGGCAGGTAGGACACTAAGGTGCCAATTACGATCCTGGAAAAACCGGGTACGAACCGTCGGTCAGAGCGTTTTCTCCGTCCGACTCGTACCCGGTTGTAAAGCTGTACAAACATGGAAGTACGATTCGCACGGAAACACCCTTTCCGTACGAATCGTAAAAAACACCGTCCGACAAAAATATACATACGAATGTGATCCGGGAATGCCCCGACGTGACGTCGGGACGCTGTCAGGCAGCGTTTCACGACCCAGGAAGTACGATTCGAACCGACAGCAGTCAGGACGGCAATATTTTTACGGCACCCAAAAAGTGCCGGAAAAGCGAAGTACGTCGCGAAACGACCACAATAGGGGGCCCGGTACGCGCCGTACCCCCCCCCCAGCCCCCGTGAGTACGCGCCATACCCCCCCAGCCCACGTGAGTTCGCGCCGTACCCCCCCCAGCCCCCGTGAGTACGCGCCGAACCCCCGTGTATGTACCCCCCTGTACGTTCGAGTCGTACCCCCACCCGTGTATGTACACCCCTGTACGTGTCGAACCCCCATGTATGTACACCCCTGTACGTTCGAGTCGTACCCCCACCCTTGTATGTACACCCCTGTACGTGTTGAACCCCCATGTATGTACACCCCTGTACGTTCGAGTCGTACCCCCACCCGTGTGCTACGTAGCTACGCGCTGGGGGTACGCACCGTACATACATGGGTTGGGGTATGACTCGAACGTACAGGGGTGTACATACACGGGGGGTTCGACACGTACAGGGGTGTACATACACGGGTGGGGGTATGACTAGAACGTACAGGGGTGTACATACACGGGGGGTTCAACATGTACAGGGGTGTACATACACAGGTGGGGGTACGACTCGAACGTACAGGGGGGTACATACAGGGGGTTCGACATGTACAGGGGTGTACATACACGGGTGGGGGTACGACTCGAACGTACAGGGGTGTACATACATGGGGGGTTCGACACGTACAGGGGTGTACATACACGGGGGTTCGACACGTACAGGGGTGTACATACACGGGGGTTCGACACGTACAGGGGTGTACATACACGGGTGGGGGTACGACTCGAACATACAGGGGGGTACATACACGGGGGTTCGACACGTACAGGGGGGTACATACACGGGGGTTCGGCGCGTACTCACGGGGGCTGGGGGGAGTGTCGGGCACGTATGCGGGCACATGTCTCCATGGTTGCTATGGAAGTTCAGTGCGGACGGTGTTTTTTCCATGCGGTTGTAACATCAGACGCACGGGATGGATCGTGATTCCGCGGTCGGACTTCATTTTTCACATTTGTACGGTAAATCGTCCGAGGATGTGTCAGACACATTTTCCGACCCGAGGACGTGTGGGGAATAATTCCCAATGCGATTCGTATGGACTTTTTCCCATGCGAATCGTAATTGGCAGTTTGTACGGCACTTATACGATTCGTACGGTAAAAAGACCGGATACGAGTCATACGGGGAATTTTTTTACCGGATCGTAATCGGCACCTATGAGTTAGTCTGGATTTGACCTCATAGGTACTGATGTGGTATGGTGAATAAGGGGCTGATTATGATTTTGGCTGTGCCACGATACTAGTCGCCCGCTCCAGGACCACTAAAGTCGACTGCCAGATTACAAGAATGTTTGTGCTCTGGTGGGTGGGCGGCATGACAGTCTCTCTGTGATGCAATTTAAAGGCTCATAAGTGAGCCTTACAACTGCATTGTCATGGGACCGCCAATGCAAGTTCCTGCACGCCATGGACTGAGCAGTCCATGCCGTGCAGAACCAGGGGTGTATGCACAGAGAAATGCACAACATGTGCCCCCTGCATGCCCACCCATGCACAGGGGCAACAGGAAGCCCTGTAGGGTCCCTTTGTTTCCCCATCACTAGCCTTTTCGTGATGTGCTCACCTCCCTTAAAAGGCTGGAAGTGGGAGAAACTCGTGATATGCATGGCGGTGCCGCAGTGGCTCCGCCATGCATATTGCTTCCCCAGACTGCCATGCCACTGCCAGTGATCGCAGATCCCTGGCGGTTGTGGCGCTATGACTGCAGTACTCGTAATACGATGGTTGGACAACTGGTGCCGCGGTCTGACCACCAGCACACCTCCACCGTGCGTTTGGTCGTCCTTTGGACCGCCAAACTCGTAATCAGGCCCTTAGTCCCTACATACTCATGTTCTGTGATCCCAGGCATAGTTCTGTTTCTAAACAGAATCCCTGCAACACTATCATGGGTCTGTGTTGCAGGCATAAAGAATGTGAGTATAGGATTTGAGAATTAGAAGTTGAAAGCTGGATAATGAACACACAAGAAATTGGTAGCTGGCTGGTTGGTTCTAGGGTGAACATCTCCACACTTAGTTGATGTAGATTGTGGTGTGCTACATTTAATGAAATTAATGATAATTGCAACATCTATATACTCTCATTTTTAGTAAGATGAAAACTTAGGGCTCTATTATGATGCGTGCAGATCGCCACCGCCCGACTGGCGGTGGCGATCCGCACGCCATAACTCCCCGCCCGACCGCCAATTACCCCCCCCCCTATTTATAGCCATGGCGTGGGGTACCACGGTGGATGGAAAGACAGTCCACTGCTTTTCCGCCGGCAGGCAATCATCATGATTGCCTGCCGGGCGGAACAGGCCCGCAATATGGTGGCGGTGCCTTGCAGGCACTGCCTTCCATATTATGATGTGTGCGGTGGGCATGCCTTTCCATGGTGGAGACTCCGCCATGGAAAGGCATGCGGAGATTGACTTTGGGGGCCTGTTTTTTGGGCCCCTGGAGGGGGTGGGGGGCTGCACGGGGGTACCTGTGGTACCCCCCTTCATTGCCATACACAAGGTGGCAGGCACCACACGGTGCCTGTCACGTTGTGCATTGCAATGCACGACATGCACCTTAAACATTGCGACGGGTGCTGTTTACAGCACTGCCCGCTGCAATGTTAAAGGCAAGAATTCACCCACCAGCGGGCGCATCCTATTTGCCTCGTGGGACCGCCGCACCTCTGGCGGTCGGTCCCATTTTCCGTTACGGTCCGCCCACCATCGTAATGGTGCCCTTAGCTACATTTCTGTTGACATATCAAGATTAAATTGTTTTTTTAATGTATTGTTCATCCATAAACCAACTGCAGATATAATTGCACTTCTTCTGACACTAAATATGAGATTGTCTGGTCATCCTTTATTTAATCTTTGCTTGGCTAGTGGAGGCCAAACTGTATTTTTTTTTCTTAGATTGCCATAAGGCACAGTAAAAAAATTAGACTGTGTTTCATGAATTAACAATGTGACAACAGGGCTTTTCAAGATTTGATATGGGAATGATTGATGTTAACTAACATGATGGATGTTATCTGTTCTGATATATTATTAAGCATTCTGCAGGTATGGATATTAGACGTCTGCTTTAGAGAAAGGAAGAATGGAAAATCCTCCATTCATCCTGAAGGAAGTTCTAAATCTGCAGACAATCCACCAATTATCTTCTTTCATAGAAATATCAGGAAAATTCCACTGATTGACTGAATACCTTAGACCTTGATTATGAGCTGTGGTATCCTACCCGCAGTGGTCAGTGGGATGCCACCTTGGGCTATAACAAGTAGCCTGGAGGATCATTAAAAGTAGCCTGGTGTCTCAGGGTCCAGTAATTCCAGACCCAGTTTTACTTGGTACATGCCTGCACCAGGTGAACCTGTTGCAGGAAATCTGGCAGGGGATGCACACAAAAGCATAGCAAGGCCCCGCCCAGCCTAAGCAGCTTCACTGGGGAAGCAGACAACTCTCCATCCGCTCTGCCTCAACTCTGCACTGACCTTCACAAACCCCTACCTCACCTGACTGAATCCCACTGGCCCTTCTGCAGACATTTCTCACCTGCTCCGAGTAGGAGGAATATGTCAGCGTTTTTCACCACTAAATCAAGGGAAACCTCATGTAAAAGGAGCTAAACTTTTGTTGCCCAAATGGTCACTGTCCTGTAGTGGGCGCCGCACTACAACTCATGCCCTAAGGTAACCATAACTTGCTCCCTCACCATGCACTGCTAATTAACCCACACATTACATCACTCATGACATCTTCTATAACTTCATTAAGATTATCACTTAATATCACTTCAACATTTGAAAAAAATCGAGAACCTCTCGCGGGAGTGGCAAATTAAAAATAGAGCACTCTGATTGGCCCCGGGAGATTTATTTTCCTTAGGCAATCTAGCTTCCTCGGGAGTCAGACTCCTGCATAAGCGGGCGCTCTGATTGGCTGCCACCAACATGAGAAAAATGTTACTGGCAGCCTCACCATTTGGTTTTGGTAGCAGTCACCACTGCCATCATGATAGGGTCCCGCACGATGCAACGATCTGCTGAACCAGCAAGTGGCAGATGACAATTTCAGATTACATTCAGGGCAAATGAGCCTCTTGTTGCAGTTTGGGTGCAATTGTTTTGGATTCTAAAATCTAAATTTAAAAGCATAATTACATACATCGAGCGGCATACATGCATGATGAAGAGGGGCATGTACTGAGAATTGTGACAGTATCAAACATCGCACTCCACCTTTGGATTTTTGCATTGCAATTACTTTCTCGCTGCTTTACATGTTCAGGTGCATGTAAATGAAGTCATTTGTCCAGACATACAGATATTTTTGATCAGTTACCAAAGCCTGTTAGAGAAGACAGGTCTCCAGCTTTACTATTCAGCCACATGGCCACAACTATTTTCCAAATACAAGTTGAATAATAAAACACGAAAATAAGAAAGACCTCTTTATTCATAGTTTGTGCTAAAGCTGCCATGCGTACTTCTGTATGACCCTAATGCAAACCTCTCATGCCTTTACTGCATTTCCCCCCTTTCTGCCACAATTTCATCTCCGTGGTTTTCAAGTCTGCGCATTGCTAAGAAGCAACTTGAACTATCTGCCCCTGAAAGACACAATAAACGAAGACGCCTGAAATTACCTCCAGTTAAGATCGGCTGAAGCACCGCTTATACAGTAACCTTCTAGGTGAACATACATTTGAAATTACAGTGCACTTTAAAAACCTTTAATGCTGAGTCTGTAAGTAATCAACTCTGGCTCAACATATAATATTATTAGAGAGGTCTTTATGTCTCCTGGCTTAAAGCTCAAGTACTACACAGATCCGTTGTTCAGATGATGGCGCTAAAGCAGTTTCCATGTTGGTAATGCAATAGTCTGTTTATTAAATTGAGGTCGGTCACCATTGCCAGTACGTCTGCATTGTTTCATAACATGGACCGCAGCTTGGCCACCTCAGTTCCCAAGTACACGCTGGAGACCGCCGATCATGACCTCTCCTGGGACAATCCGAGCGGCCACTCCTGAGTGGTTCTTGTCATCGTAACTCAGCGGCGGATTCTCAGGTGACCACCGTCGGAAGCTCGGCTCTAATCTGAGTTTAGCTGCAGAGGTTATACCGCGCCAAGGACTAACCGAGTGGAGGCGAAAAGGCAATAACAGGAAATGCAAGGCTTAACAATTGCTGTTCTCTGGCGCACGATGATGAGGATCAGATGCAACCACCTCACTGGTTTCTATAAAAAGACTGAGCAACAGATGGTAGACTGATCAGAGCCAGGCACTGCTGAGAGTGAATATTCATTTTTAAATCATAGTCCCACTGTATTGTGCATTCACTGATGCGCTTCCCATGATGTGAGAAATACTCATATACAGTCGGGACAAATAGAACTTTGCCTTCTTTGCACTTTTACTTACAAGGAGTTGGACGTTTCAGGGTTGATTTACAAATGCATGTTTGAGTACGTAAAAGAGTACCACTTTTTTTTTATAAACACATTCCTATTGATTTTAATGATTTGACAAAAGACACCAGCCAGTCATCACGACACCATGAAAGTCCAGGAGTACATACGAGGTTTTGTGCGACCCAGTATACAGACATTAATAAATACAGAGCAACATGAATTTGAACATTCCCTTTGGGACTAAACCATACCCCCCAACCATTTCCCCCAGACCCTACGATATTTCTTGGGACACCCGCATGCCTCATACATGATTTTTTCTTGCGTGGCACACCAATCCACCCCGGTCAGCCAGCGTCAAACATTTTAGATTAGGGCCATGCTTCATTCTACAGTGATATAGGTGCCGATAATGTGGAGATGCCACTCAGGACATCCAGACCTCGGTTGTCAATATTTACCGTATTAATCCAAAGCATTTCTGTCAGTGCACAATGCATACTTTTCTATACATAACCCTGTTGACCTTAGCTCTGGGAGTTGCACTCAGGTAAATCTGTAGATGTCAAGCATAACATGTTAGATGAGAAATTCTAGATGGTATGCATTGATGGATGCATTTGACCAGTACTTAATTTGAGCCAGGGGTTGCCGGAGGGGGCCACTGCAGTTATTTTTGGGGACCTGCACTTATTTTCCTAGAGAAAACACATTTCCAAAGAATGCAAGAAGAAAAAAAACACATAGTAGAAAGAAGGAGGAAGAGAAAGAGAAAGATGAAAATTTGTCACAAAAGGAGAAAGCACGAACCTGCTAGAGTGGGTTAAAGCGGCAGGAAGCACCAGGTAGTTTATTAAAGAGGAATGAAGTGGAATAAAGACTACACAGTCTTGGTATTCTATGCACAGCATTTAACTGCACCAGCTGCGGGCTTCTGAGCAGAGTTTTGTGCACTGGCACAAGTTGCTTTACAAATTAAACACTGGATTGGACCCTATGTTGAGATCACCAGAGCATCAAATGCTCTGTCAGGATTTGCGATAGGGAGTGTGTGAACGCATGTAAAGCGGTCTGTTTGATGAATGGCCAGCTAAAAATGAAAAATGCTGCAGGCCTAATCACAGTAGATCAAGCAACTAGAATCTGAAGTTCGTGAACACCTAGACCTCCCAGTTAGGCTTCACTTGTTTTCCTTCTTGTAACACTGATTGTGCTATATGGTCTTCAACTTCATCCTAGCTTTAAATTACGAATATTGTTAAGAGCCTGTACTGCTTCTGCCACACTACTTTCATTTCAAAATTGGTTCAAGAGACGGTTTGCTGTAAGGTTACTGCCCCTCTCTCTGCTGTATTTGCCTTTTCTACTCCCCAAATTTGCTCCGAACGATTCCAAAATTAGATCCTGATTCATTAAAACTTTGCATCAGTGGAAAGTCAGCAAAAGTAACGTAAACAGTGCAGAGTGTTGATTTTGAATTTACTTGCCAGTGCAAATCTTGCTTTACATGATTTACACATGAAGCAGAGTACTTCCCACAACTTTGCACCAAGGGGGCCTTCCGCGATGGTGCAGGGGCATCCCCACACTATCACCCTTGGTTTTTTAAGCTAAGCCCTATCTAATAACATTTGTTGACAGGGCTTTGCGCCAGAAAATGCACCTCTTTAAGGCAAGTTCAAAATAGTTTTATTTCTCTGAATGTTTTCCAGCTTGCATGTGTAGTTTACTGCACACCACACCAGGTCTTTGCTGCGATGTAGGAGAAGGAGCTTCCTCTACTTCCGCTTCAATAGGAGTGGGTATATGGGCAAGTGATAGGGAGGCAAACCGTAGTCTTCTCTGTAGTTGGTGGAAGTTCAGTCTGCAGTTAATGTAGGCTGGCCCTTAGTTGTGTAGAGCCTTGTGTGCGTTAGCCAGTAGCTTGAATTGGCATCTCTTCTGTATGGGGAGCCAGTGGAGTTGCTTGAGGTCTAGTGTGATGTGGATTCATTGGGGGAGGTCAAGGATGAGTCTGGCTGCAGTGTTCTGTATGGTTTAAAGTCTCGGTAGGAGGTGTGTGGTGATTTCTACATAGGGGCGTTGCCATAGTCCAGTCGGCTGGTGATGAGGGCTTGTGCCCCTTGAGTCTTTATGTGTGGGGGTAGGCACTTGAAGATCTTACATAGCATGCACAGAGTGAGGAAGCAGGTGAAGGAGATGTCGTTGATCTGTGATTTCATGGTGAGCTTGTTATAAATGATGATTCTGAGGTTTCTGGAGTGGTTGGTGGGTGCGGGTCTTAGGTTTGATAGCCACCACAAGTCGTTCCATGGGTTGTTGCTGTTGATCAGACTTCTGTTTTATCCATGTTTTGCTTCAGGCAGTTATTCGTCATCCAGTCGTCTACGCTTGTCATGCGTCTTTGGAAGTTGGTCCTGGTGATGGTGGATTCATCGGTGAGAGTGGGCGATTTGAGTGTTGTCTGCGTAGGATATTATATTGAGATCGTGGGAACTGATGATATTGGCTAGCCGGGCTATAGATACATTGAAGAGCGTGGGGCTGAGTGATGAGCACTGGGGGACACTGCAGGCAATATCCTAGGGTTCGGAGGAGAAAGGTGGTAGGCAGACTCTCTGTGTTTCGATCAGCATGTGGTGGGATATGGTGTAAAAGCCAACCAAAAGTTTGAGGAGACCCAGACCTGTTGTTTCTCCTTAGTCGAGGAAAATTTGGATGTCATCGGTGGCTGCGATCAGGGTGGTCTTGGTGCTGTGATTGCTACGGAAGCTGGAGTGGGAGGCATCAATTAGCTGGTTCTGTTCCAGGTATGTTGTGAGTTGCTTGGTCATTATCTTTTCAAATACTTTGGCTGGGGATGGGAGTAGGAAGATTGGCTGATAGTTTTGAGTTTGCTGCAGACGGCTCAGGTTTTTTTGGAGTAATGGTCTGACTTTGGCGTGTTTGGCAGGGTGGAGAGGTCTTGGATGATCATCTAGTTTCTGAGGTTGAAGATGTGGTGTGGTATGGGTCTGTGGGAGATCCCAAGTGGATGGATTTCATGATGTAGATGGTATCCTGGGTGGAGAGGTGGCCCCAGTTGGTCAGTCTGTGGTTCGTGTCAGTTGCGGTGAAGGCGGATCTGTTGAGGAAGTCCATAGGTGTAGGTTGAGGTTAAAAGTTTCTGTGTATGGTTGTGATCTTGTCATGGAAGACGTCAGCAAATTTTTCGCACAGCTCTTGTGAAGTTGTGACGTGCTGGCAGCTAGGCTGGACAATTCCATGATGATGTTGAAAAGTTCCTTGCTGTTGTTGGTGCTGGTTTCAATGCATGCTACTAAGGCCACCTTCTTTGTTGCCCTCAGCAGGTGGTGATAAAGGTTGAGGTAGGTCTTAAAGGATGCCCTGTCAGGGGTGTCTTTGTTGGTGCGCCATCTCCTCTCAAGCTGTGTGCTCTCCCATTTCTCTGTTCTTAGTTCTTGGGTGTACCTGCTGGCCATTTTGGAAGATCTTCTCAGCTTGCTGCTCTTGATCGGGGTGATGTTGTCTGCACATATGGTGATCCAGTCTTTGAAGTTCCTAATACCCTGTTCCAGGTTGGTGGCGGCAGCTGGGTTGGAGGCGTGGAGGGTGTCCATCCAAATGGTATCTAATATTTTCCTCCAGTTGCTGTTGGGGACACTAGCCATCTTAGGGTTGTCAGTGTGGGAGCTGGAGATGCTGAAGTGTATGATGCAGTGATCGGTTCATGAGAGTTCTGTGATATGGCTGTATTTGACGTAGTTTTTGGAGGTGAAGATGAGGTCCAGCATGTGTCCTGTGGTGGGTCAGTCCACGGCTGCACATTCTGTCTTGGTGGTGTGCAGTTTTAATGTTGTCAGGGTTATCGATGTGGAAGTTGAGGTCACTGAGGATGATGTAGTTCTTGGAGTCCAGGTCTAAGGGCAGACTCATGGGGCAGTATGTGAGGGTGCCTCTGATGGTCGTGTTATCATCAGTGTGAAACTTGAAGTTGAGGTGTTTAATGGGGTGGTCGTAGTGTTGATGGTGGTAGTGCACTGTATGTCCTCTTTGTAGATGATGGCTATTCCTCCTCCTGGCTTGTCAGTGTGGTCCTATTGGGGATTGCTGTGGTGATGTCTGGGGCGGATGTGGGGTTGAGCCAGGTCTCAGTGAGACACAGGATGTCAGGTACGAGGTTGGCAATGAGGTCCCATTGTTTGGTGGCTTGCTTGCAGATCGAGCGCATGTTGAGGGGTAGGCAGTGGAGTCAATGGGTCACTTCTGGTGTGGTGTCTTGTGGCGAGAGATTGGGATGGTGCTTTGTGGCATGATGGTGGTTGTGTTGTTAAAGGAGAAGATGCATCTCACACAGAAGAATGGTCCTACCATAGAGTGTAGTGTGGCGTGGTGGCAGTGTTTGCTGGGTCGGCCGGTGTTGAGTGCATGGAGGGTGGTGGCATTGTACCTTCAGGTACCTGCAGGTGGGCCAGGAGCCAGTGGTCCTGGAGCAGGACACTGTCCAAGCACAGATGGGCATGTTTCCATTAAGTAGGTCCTAGAAGGACAGAGGGGTGCTGGGAGGTGTTGAGCGGGATTAGGTGGGAGGGGGGAAAATGGCGGCAGCGGTCTGGAGATGGGAGGCAGTAAAAAACAGGCAGCAAGCCATAGATTAAGCAGTGACAATAGGAAAAAGAAAGAGAACAGCACAGCAAGGGCAAGGAGTCAAGCAAAGCCAATAGAATTACAAGGGAACAGCACAGGAATGGGCAAAGAGTCAGCAGAGCAAATAGAAGCACAAGAGAACAGCACAGTTAGGCAAGCTCAATAAGAGCTGTGCAGCAGAGTAGTGACGCAGTGGCGGGGCTGACAGGACAAGGAAGAGCTGGGTTTGGAATGCAAAAAGGTCATCAGGATGTTCACTCACTGTGCACAACATAGAAGTAGAAGCTGTATTCAAGTAGAGATCCCATGTAGTCAGATGGACTGTGTGATACTTCAGATGAGCACCAGACATCTAGTTATGAAAGTTAGAGGAAATGCAGGTACTAAGTGAGGCCAGTTAGTGAGAAATCATAGTTGGATCTGATGTAAGGGTTGGTCCCACTGAAAGTATGCATATTTAGATTTAAAACATTTCTGGAGCTCATAATGAAACTGAAACAACATTTTTTGAGAGTATCATAAGGTCAGCTAGGCCTTGAAGAAGACTCCAGAGAACATCTGAAAGGACTGAAAAACTCTGAGTCAAACAAGTTGATAACACTAAATTGATGGGGTTTGGACAAATGCCTCTGCGGGTCATTTGTCTTCCCGCAAATGCAAAGTTCTAATTCAACACAAAAGTAAAATGTCTTGAAAAATAATGAAGACAAAACTGTGCTGTTTTAGTATTTATTATTTATTTATTTATAAAGTTTTGTATAGCGCGAACATGACCCCAGTGGTTTTTATTTTGATTTCTTCTGGACTGATCTAATCCAACTAACCCTCAATAGACTTAGTAGGTGCATTGACTTCATGCCCTCAAGAGGCAAGCCCTGCTGTCTGTCTCTCTTAATTCCTTTCAGCAGGTCCTCAGAATGGATCTTCCAAATTCCCTCTAACATACAGCAGAGATTCTTCTTAGCTCAGCAGCCAGAAACAACCTCCTTGTTTTTTTGTTTGTATGCCATGTCTAATGGATCAATCATGGACAACTAAATGGTGGGTCTACTTTAGAATGGCAGTGTCCATAAACTAATTCCTAGACATTTTGGTCAGTTCCAATTCTATTTCCCCTGAAGCTTTAACTATTTTCTACACTGAGAGAGTGCATTCTAGCAGTTATATTCCTGATTCTCAAGTAATTCCGAGTTCCACATGATACAACATTATCTATTTCTCAAAAGATAAAAAGTAGAGGTGCAACCCAAATTCTCTTTTCAAATATATGTGTTTTAGACAAACTATGTAATCCTTCAATTTTACAGTGATTAGCTCCCACCAAGCAAAATGTAATATTAAAATGCCATATTAATAAGTCAAATAAATACAGATTGGCAAATCAGCCTGCTAGCCATTTGTGTATGGCCACACATTTATGAGTGTGAAAATTGTACGGCTGTACATCAAATTACCAGCCTTGGCCCATCCAGGTAAGTGTGGGGGGGTATTTTTTTCCCTCGTCATCGTCTGTCGAAATACCCCCCACACGGCCCCACCGCCCCACTGCTCTTACCTGCACGGGCCGCAGCTGCAAATTACATACATATGATTAACTGGTCTGGAGTGATCTGAAGTTAATGCCGATAGCTTATAATAAGTTAATCATTATTAGTTAGCATGCTTTAAGAACATACTGAAGTTATGACATCTAAGTGTAACAACTCCACACTAGCAGTCATTATTGATCGTAAACAGCACTTTATTTCAACTGGGTAAATGGGCCTGAAACTTGGACAGCAGGCCTTAGACAGAGGAGAAGGAAAAAACCCAATAGCCAAAAACAAAGCAGCAAGAAAACCCCCTGCAGATATTGCTATGGTTGTTGCATCTCCATGATCCATAGAAAGGGGTTTTAGTGTTTGCCACATTTTAGAGGTTTTCTCACATATTGACAAACATTGTCAAGCATTTGCACTTTTAATCAACCACAAGCCTGACACCTAGGTGTGTTTTACACTGATAAGGTTTACATGTTTTAGCTCTATGAGGAGTTAGGAGTTTATTTCACACAATTCTCCCATAAAATAGTTTTTATATACACATAAACCCTTCATAT
This sequence comes from Triturus cristatus, assembly GCF_964204655.1. Classification (NCBI taxonomy): domain Eukaryota; kingdom Metazoa; phylum Chordata; class Amphibia; order Caudata; family Salamandridae; genus Triturus; species Triturus cristatus. The sequence goes on along the minus strand of NC_140592.1, from coordinate 981,546,247 downwards.
TTTGGAATTGTTGTACGTTGATTATTCACAAATATTCTACACTCATGAATCCCAAATCTTTATGGGGCATATGTACAAGCCCCTATGGCCACGGGAACGTCACTTTTTGTGACGTTCCCGTGGCGATAGGGGCCTTGCCTTATGTACAAGGCAGCGTTAAGTCACTTAATGTGGCTTAACGCTGCCTTGTCCATAAGTCACCCTTTAACTCAATGTTTAGCTTGAAAGGGGCATGCAGTAGGTGTTGTGGTGGGTGTTCCACTGCAACACCCATTGTATTTGACGCCGCCCCCTATGTGCAAGGGTGGCATATATAAGAGGCACTGCCAAAATTAAGACCAGGAAAACCCTGGTCTTAAGGTGGCGAAATGAAGAGAAATGCATTATTTCTCCTCGTTTTTGCTTTTTCCATGTGTGCTGCAGCACACATGGAAAAAGCAAAATCCATGGTTTGTTTATGTACAGGAAGGTGCCCCTTCCTGTACATAAACAAACCTTTTCATAAATGCTATTTTGTAATTTTCATATGTGCTGCATAAAGCAGCACACATGAAAGTTACAAAATGGCATTTTAGGATTGTTTATCTGCAGAAAGGGACACCTTCCAACACATAACCAATCCTCTCCTGCACACAGACACCCTTGCACTCTGGTGCAAGGGTGCCTCCGTTGGCACTAAGTTATGAAACTTAGCGCCATCGCAGGGTGAAAGGCAAGGCTGCGCCACATTCTTGTAAATATGGTGCAGCCTTGCGTTTCCGAAGTGGTGGAGCATGTCGTTAAGGCCAGGAGGCTAATGACAGGCTCCGCCACTTCGTCGTACATATGGCCCTATATTTGCACATCCACTCACTGAAGAACACACACGACACATTTTATTAAACATTGGCTATCCCTGGATTTTTTTCAAACTCCATAAATTAGATGGTCCTCACTTGTTTTATTTTTGGGGAAACAGGTGACATCTATGCGTTCTATATCTTTCACGAATGGCTGAGTCTGAAAATAATTGTATACATATCTTTCATGTAAAATGTGAAGTGAAGCATAAGGCTGGTTACTCTCTCCCCAAAACAGAAATTATTCTATTGAAAGATGTTTCCGTTCAGTACGAGGGGCGTAGACACCAGATTTGCATCAAGTGCAATGCACCGGGGCACAGAGGTAGGAGGGGCTCAATCTGCAGCAGCCCCTTGACACCAACTAACATAGACGTTGGAAGTGGGGAGATGCTGAGGGCACCCGCCCAGCAACCCCAAAATAACCATGCTGGAATTTTGAAGAGAATGAGCACTAAAGATGACTTTAAATGTTGAGTTTATCTTGTCACATTTGCTGTGTGTTTAAAGACAGAGGTCAAATATCATTATCAGTCCAGCCTTTGACACATAACTGCTCATTCTTTTAGCATGGAAACTGGTGTTTACTTTTCTTTCTCTTACTGCAAAGTTTGAGGATTTTGTAAAGTAAACTATCTGACAATGTTGCTGGTGTGAAGGCTGTTGTTTTCGTCTACACACAACACAATTTAAATACCTATAAATGAACTGTACAAATATTTCAAAATAAATTAGCAGTTAGGAAAGTACAAATGAAGTGTTTCTTTCTATTTCTGAAGTATGATGGAAATAATGATTTCAATACAATGAAAGCAAATCAAGCTACTTTACTTTGTTATGCGCAAATAACAAATATTCACTGAAACGTACATTTTTCTTTGTGTGCTATATCGTTTTATCAGTAAAACTGTATGTCGTGCAATTGTTTGTGAAAATGTATTGATAATTTCCATGAAAAATTCGCTGTTTGTAAATGACAGTGTGCTACTACACCATGCTTTAATAATATATTTGTGACAGTGTGCTCCTAAATGCTAGACCAGCTACATACTACATCCTTACCATTCTCCTGGTGAATGGGCTTTGCTCATTTGCAACACTTGTTCTTTGTGTGATGCTTGGATTTTTCAGAAACCCTATATGTTCATGATGTGTAATTGATAGCAGGCCGCCAGTCGGAAAATTGCTCCAGCATTACTGCCTACTAGAGCCATAGGGGCTCTCACAGCACTGAGAGCCAGCTGCTAACTCTGTCTGATTCCCTCAACTGTAGGAGTCAGTCTCTGAGCAGCTGAATCCACTGAAACACCATAGAGGGCACCGTAAAGGCCTCATTATGCACAGACTGAATGGCTGAGCGGTGCCCATGCTAACGTTTATGTGCCGCCAGCAGAGGTCAAAGTAGACGTTATGACCATGCTGCTGCATAGCTTCTGAAGACAAGACAGTCACAGTATTCACCCGGTTCAGCCTAATGGATGGAAAGCAGACAACAGCATGGTGGAACTGGGAAAATCAATTATTTGAACGTTGTTTGTTGCATTTTAAACCAAAAAGTATACAGGTGGCTTTAGAACAACTTCTTGGGGTTGCTAATGCACAATTCTTCTTATTAAAACCAAAGAAGAAATAGTTATCCTTCTGAGACCCAAGAAAACCAGTCAAAATCTCTGAAAGTAAGATGTTGCTCCCCAGAACGAGATACATGAGAGTTGGGGAAAATGTGTATCTGTTATACATAGTACTGGAGTAGAGGTGGGTTAACACACAAATTAACAGGGAGATCTGAGCTGAGTGCCTTTTTCGGCTGTCGGAGCCTATATTAGCTCTAAGAGCCTAAGCACGAACTGAGTAGGGGGAACATTTGGCATCATGCAACAAATATTATGTAAAAATATGATACGGTGCCTTCCAAATTTAAAAAAAAAACTATATTTCAACAAGCCAATCACAATTATATCACTGCATTGAGAGACATCAATTAAAAGTGATAGTTTTTCAACTTGCACTTAGAAACATTCGTGCTCCGGCAACACACCTGACAACAATACCACAAACCCAGACTAAGCTCATAGCTATAGAACACTTCCTGTATCCTATCTCCACTCTTTCTTTCCTATGGTCTCTCTTTCTACAATCCTGTTCCTAATTTCCCAGCAAGTCACCGTAGAGGGGCTCAGCTAAACACGTATACCACAGTACCTGTAATTACTGCAACACCAACCACGTTTGGCTGGAACCTCATAACGGAAATGCGAATGTACTTGTTTTAAAAAAAAAAAAAAAAATACTTTGAAATAAAAAAATAAACAACAATACCATTAGTGAACTTAGAGGCAAGTAAATTGTAATGTTCACCATATATATGGGCTACATTCCTAATTTACATGGAGCACCTTTATAGTTTATTAGGTTAAATACAAGCAGACCTTTTGTATAGCAAACATCCTCACATACTTCAAGGTTTCCTCAAATGCAATTAAGAAAAAGTAGGAGGCATAGGATCACACAATTTGGTCAAGTGGCCAAGCAGGGATTGATTCCAGGTTTTCTGGAATCATATTGTGTGATTCAGCCACTAGAGTGGTATCTCTTTCTCGTTCCTATTTGACATTAAAGTTTAATGCTTTGTATTTCATTCTTGCTGCAAGAGGTTAGAGAGTCGGTAGCAGGCATTAACCTGATGAACACTCAGCTCATTTTGGGCTTGACTGCTCAAGAGCCCCTCAAGCTCAACCATAGCCTGGCATCTACCACTAGCCTTCTGTGTCTCACCTACCTCTATACTCTGGGTATTCTGTGCCTCAAATAAGCTTAGATGCTGCTGTCAGTGTGTTTCCTGTTTTGTATGTAAGGCTATCTTAGCTTGCACTGCTTACTGACCAATTTGTACCTGTGCTGGTTGCGATAGGAACTTACACTGCTGCCAAATGGTACATATCGTGAGTGTGTTTACACACAGCTTTGGACTGCAGATGCTGTCCATGTTCTGTGCATGCAAGGGGAGCTTGCATTGTTTCTGGCCAGAATGGTATGTGTTCTATGGGTGTGCGTGGAGCAAGTACTCCTGCCTGGTGCTGTACCTGTGGATGTCTTACTATGCCTGTTAATCAAGCTTGCACTCATGCACCCCAATACTGTTCCTTACACTTGTACAAAATTTGATATGCAGATTATTTGTCTTATCTAAAGGAGATGTTAAATGGTGCTGCCCTGAGCCACACTTGTTCCATGTTTTAGAAAGAAGCATGTTGTGTGGCCCTGCAGACTGTACCACATTTGTGCCATGTATTTGAAAGAAGCTTGCACTAGCTGGCCCTGCAGTAACATGCTCGCACCAGCCCTGCTGTGCCATACTTGTTGAACTAAGCTTGAATTGGCTGTATAGTACCACATTTGTTCAACATCTTTGAAGAAAGCTTGCACTGACTGGTCCTGATGTAGCACCCTTGTTCCACATCTTTGAATGAACCTTGCACTGGCAGGTACTGTGGTACCACACTTGCTCCATATCTTCAAAGAAAACTTGCACTTGTCATGCAGTACCACACTTCCATGTCTTTCCCAGGGAAGATTGTGATGCGCTTGACAAGTGCTGTATGTCTAATGCGTGTGAGTCAAGGACTCATTGTGCTCCTGCTCCTGATCTGTTTCTGTGTGGTCCGGCTAAAAGACTGTTTTATCTGTCTCACCAGCCTTATATTTCTCAAAAAAAATACATAACTCTGCTTAGAGAAGTTATTCATCAGACAGAGTGTCATTCACATATTGGTTTATCCTTTTAGAACACAATACATGCAATTGGGCAGTCTTCAGCCATTGGTTTTATCACCTAGTGATAGACTGCAATGTGGCTGGGCAGTGGGTAGGGTACATACGTGAACACTGACGTCCACCCATCAACTTACAAGTGCACTCACATACTCACACCGACCAATCCACATGCACAATCCCACTCATCCATTCCCAAGTGCACACGCATACTTCTCACCATTCACAAGCACATACACTCACACACACCCATTCACAACATGCATGTTCAAATGCACATACCTTCATACATAGACATGCATGCAACTAGCATTCAACAAACATTTACTCGGCCACAGTGGTGCAATTGATAGAGAAGTAGAAAGGCCTCAGTGGTTCCCAGAGACTTCAGGGAAGGAAGAGACTGCTGCTTCCGCTCATTGACTGACCTTGTCATGGGTCAACCAATGAGAGGAGGACTTCCCTAACTCGGCACAGAGTGGGATAGGGTCACTGTGAGTACCATGTCTCACTCTGTGCCTAGGCATCATCAATAGACGGTCAACCATGGGCACTTCAGGGCTTAAAACCGAATGACCCAGGCCTGAGTCTATCTGTGATGCTCCCCCCAGTCATGAGGGGGAGATTCTCACAAGGCTTTGTTGGGCTATGTAATCTGCCAGGCACCTGTGCATTAGTGCATTAAAAGTGACCTAGCAGCCTGACCCGGTCATGGTGAATGCTATCAGGCTGACCTATGTTCAGCCGGACACTCATCATGCCTGAAAAGAGAGGAATACCACACACCTCCACCCTTAATGATGGGCTGCACCTGTTGTTGCCAATGTTTGGCTCTGCCTAGTAGACAACAGCTGCTTTTTCGGATGTAACGTAGTCTGAGTAACAGTATTTTTGCATACCTACTCTGTGTTACTCTGCGTTACACTGTATCCAGAGGAGATTGACCTAGGGAGATATATCCTTTAGTTCATCCCACAGGCGCTCACCTGCAACTACAGACAAGTGCTTATTGAGTAATGATAGTACCAGCGCTTCCAGTGCCATTACTACTGCACAACAGTTTTCTTATGCAGGGCGCCAAGCATCACTGCTACATGCTTCAAATCCATGCCCCCATCTTGAAACATTATACTGCACACGTTATAATTTGTTACAGTTCCAAGATGGCAGACCAGTGTGAAGATTTTTTTTTTGGTCGGAGCACATGTTCTCTGCGTTTATTTGGCATATTCTTGTCTTTTATTTTTCTTTATTTTCTCCTTTTTTATTTTATCCTATGTTTACACTACAAAGAACACCTCCACCTTGTTTTTAGGAGGCAATGAGACATTTTTTTGATGCTATGGCTCTTCTCCCAAATGCACACGAAGATCAGATTCACATAGTCTGCAGTGCTGGTCTAAGTGTGGCTGATGGAAGATTAAAGAGCCTCTGTGGACATGCAGGCCTCAGTGTAACTTACCTCAACAACTTTGAATTGCACTAGTGGACCGATGCACCAGATACTCATCCTGTGCTTACTGTGCCACCATCTGACCCAAATCTGCTCCTTCATATTGAGGCGTGTACCTGTGTGTGAGGAGTGGGCTTGTGTGAGTGCAGGATAGCCGTCATGTTTTGTGAATGTAATGTGAGGGGTGTGCCTGTCTGAATGGAAGATTAACATTGTCTTTTTTGAGTTCAGGGCAAGTAGTCCATATGTTGAAAGCAGTTCCAGTGTGAGTGCAGAGTGAGACATATGCCTTTGTGATTGCAATGTAAGGGGTGTGCCTATGTGAGGGGGGCAGCGTAACTGTGTGGTACCTGCATATAATTACTTTGTGTGCATGCAGTTTACAAGGGCCTACCTTTTTGCTTTTGTTAAGCTTTATAGGGTTAAGGCTTTGACTTGCAGAAATGCAGTTCAGGGAGTGGAAATGCAATAGTGTGTGTATGAGACTGGTACCGAGTGTTTGATGTGCCAGATGCAGACTATGTCAAAGGAGGTAGAGGAGTTTCGGGGCAGCTAAAAGGCTAACAGGTCACCCTACTGAGGGGGCCAGTTAGTTTTCTTGCAATAGAGCCCATGATAACCTAGCTACACCACTGTTTGTTGCAGTAGGACATGTTTCTTCTTATAACATACAACAATCTAAATGGCCTCTGGGTGCTACAAGTAGAGATGTGAATGCTGGTTGCATATTTCTGCTTTAGAACTCCATGTAATTAGAAAGTAATGGCTGTTCTATACCCAAGCACACTCTGCTGCTTACTCTTTACAGTACTGAGCTCGGACACCTACAGGAAGTTTAGTAATGCTTTAAAAGATCTTAGATGGACACACCAAATGTCCGTCCCCTATGCATCTTTGGCTTGGAATAGGGTGATGCCACAGATGCGTAGTGGACGGACATTTGAGACCCAAAAATAAATCTTTAGGGGCCTTCCACCCCCTGTACTTCCCTTTTTCCCAAATTAAAAGTGACACACCAGATAGATTTCTTTTTGTCTATTTGTTCTGTGTCTAAGATGTCTGTCCTTCTGTAGTGTAGGCTTTCACACCAACCTCAAACAGTAAAAAAAACATGTTAAAATGTCATTTCTGGCAAAAGAGGCTATCAGATGCTCACTGAATTTGCCCACCAGCTGGCATCGCAAAACAATCTGTGTTTCAAACTCTGCCTCCTTCAGCAATGGGCATGACTGTGAGCTGGTAAGTGCTTTGCCAGTGAGATGTGTCAGAGAGCATTTTTAGACCGTTAATGAGGACAAGGAGACGTGTTGTCTTTGTTCTTCTCCAGCCCTGTTTCGGATTGCATGTTGTTATCCAAGCCATTAGACCCACACGCGCCAGAAATCTTTTATTATTGTGAATGCTGGGAAAGCAGCTCCTATTAGTACAAACTGGCTAACAGAGCTGGACTTTTAGCATTCTGATACAAAACACAATCGTTGATATTTCTGCTGTTTTTGTTCTGGGCTGAATCCTATACCTATTTTCTTAGGCCATACGAAGACTTTTTTTTGCTACTTCTGTAACTGGAAATGTTGCAAAGAAGTGTGCTCCATTATATTGTTTTGCACCAGAGGAAGAAAATCAAGCAAACTGGTTTCACATAATTTTTGCTCTGAGAAAACGATATCTCGTTTACAAATCTGAAAGCTGGGATTGAGTTTAATCCCTGTGTTGGTACCCAAAGAGCCAAATCACTATAACATTCGTTTGCTCTGTTTACTTGTGTATTTTTTCAAGTTATTCATGGATTAGGAGTCCTTTGGAAAAATCCCTAAAACACATATACATTGATTTATGTACAATTAATATGTTGCATAGGTGTAGCATCCAGTAAAAAAAGTTGTGGGGCAGATTTACAACCCCCTTGTGCCACTTGTGCGTCACTTTTCCTATGTTAAAAGTGACGCACAAGTGGCGTAAGGGGCTTGTAAATCTGCCCCTGTATATTTATCTCACAGTTACAGTTTCCGCAATATAATTTGCTGCACTTGTAATAACGTTTTCATTCTCATGCAAGGATACTGGCCACTAAACAAGGTTTTACCAACAAATAATCATGTCCTTCCCTTTCAACCAGGCTTCCCTCTGTTACGAAGCGACATGCCACCCGCGTTATAACTTTGGTGTCCAGCGTGTGCCCACGAATCCCTGATCCAGATTTGACATTTTGCAAATCCATTTACTCTATAAATGCGTTCCGTTTTAACTCATCGAACATGAATTTATTTTATGTAAATATTTTGAAATTTGGTAGGGATCTGGCCCCACTGGACCGTTTTTTTGACAAATTAGCTTTACAGCACTCCCAACAGATATCACAATCACATTGTATTACATTATATTGTATAATATGTCACATCTGCATAATGTATCACTAGTGCAACAACTAGTATGTCCACATACATGAAATGGAAGTATGCCCACTTTTGTGTGACCCAAAAATCGTGATCAGTCACAATTCAACATCAGATGTTGACAAAGAATGTCCTTCTGCAGAACCCAATTAATCTGTTGGGTCTATCACAGCACATCTCAGTTCTGGCCTATCCATCAAGGTATCCTGCACTACTTCACTGGATCACCAGCCAAACGCCTCCTCACCATTCCTTCCACTTAAATACAGTTATCAATGCATTGGCACTTTTCCTCAATCCCAAAACTGGCACTTGCTTCCTCTGTCAGATTTTACATGGGCACATCAGCTATCTGCATAGGTCATGGATTCAGGACACAAAATGGCCTACTTGATCCCACCAGCAAACGCCAGGACCCTCCGCACTGGGAAAAAACAAAGTTTAACTCTCCTGTTTAACTTTCAACCCAAATTACAGTGCCAGTGTCCAACTTTGTCTCTTTTCTAAGTGATTTTCTTATTTCCATAGACTTTTGAAGACAGTTATACACATTGGAAATTTATCATCATCTTTATTTCGGTTCATAGAAAACCATAAAAATACACATAAATATACACAGTGCATAAATAGATTAAAAACATGGAATTTTATTGAAACAATCTTTGTTTATAACATTATGGTTAAGGTTAAAATTCACTGCATGCCTGGAAATATGATGCCCAAATTGCTAGTGGTATTCCATAGGACATGTCCAAAGATGCACAACACACTGCTTGTTCACTCCCTGTCTGTAGACATGCTGCATCGCACTTTTATTCAGTCACATAGATGTTATTCTAAGGACATAAATCCCCACCGTCAGCCCTTTATCATCACACAGGCATCGCTTGCAGAGCTTCTCTGTGTACCCTTCTTCCTGCAGAGAGCCCTCACCTGCTCTGGGATAATTCTGAGTTAAACTAAGATTTTATAACCCATGAACATTTGCATTTCATAACATCTGTGGTTTTTGGAGTTTAAACTTCCCGAGGCCGTAACAATGTTCTTTTCAGTGAAACAAACAGCACCGACTATTGACTCAGGTGGCTAGAACGTTTCCCGTTTGTTTTCGTGGTTTGGTTACTGTTCCAGCTTCCTGATCCTGTTTGTTTTAAATGGCCATGTGTTCTGTGATCTCACACGCTGCAGCACTCAAGACCTCCTCTCCATGTGCGCGCTGCAGCAGCAGCACACCACAGAACTACCTCACGCGCAAGTCTCCTGGACCAGACTGGCTTTGTCTGGGTGAACTCCTGCTTACCTTCCCTACTCGAAAAACACGTGCCACGATGGAGGGCCATTTGCAAGGCATTCTGTCGCTATTGGGGTCTGATTCACAAAGGTAAGCGTACACTTTTGCGTAAGTGTATGATTGTTTGCTGTTCACATAAGTATTTTAATAGTAGAATCTTTGCAACTGTAGGGACTCCACACACAAGAATAGAACTCTCCTATCTGTTTAAGTGCTGCAATTCCGCAGTCGCAGAAATACTACTAACAAAATACCTTTGTGAAAAGCAAACAATCACAAACGTACACACTTGGAAGTTTACTTTAATGTGAATGAGGCCCTTGGTTTCCTGGTGAAGAGAGTTGTATAATTAGAAGCACATTAAGAGGTGGCTGGTAATAGGAGAAGGAGATAGTTCTGGGTGTTTTCTTCCTCTTTTTCCCAGTTAAAGGGACCTGGGGGCATAGTTACTAGAAAATGTCAAAGCACAGAGCTGGGCCAAATTTGGCCACGCCGCGCTTCGAGATTTTCAGAATTCACTGTATTTACTACAATATGGCGCACAGCTGTGTTTTCCCTAGCGCTGGCCGTAAATTTAGCTGCATAGTGCCAAAGCTGACACCCTTGCACCACAGTGCAAGGGTGCCTACGTTGCAGGAAGGATTATTTATGTGTAGGAAGGTGTCCCTTCCTGCACATAAACAATCCATAATAGCTATTTGTTACTGTTGCATTCTGCAGCACACATAGAAGTAGCAAATCATAATTGTGTAATGGCTATTTGTTACTGTTGCATTCTGCAGCACACATAGAAGTAGCAAATCATAATTGTGTAATGGCTATTTGTTACTGTTGCATTCTGCAGCACACATAGAAGTAGCAAGTAGCAAGTGTAATGATTGTTTATGTGCAGGAAGGGAGACCTTCCTGCACATAAACAAGACCTTCCTGCACATAAACAATCATTAATGGCTTTTTACTCTTCCTATGTGTGCTGCAGAATATGTAGCACACATGTCGCACACATAGAAAAAGCAAAAATGAGGAGAAATAAAAGCATTTCTTCTCATGTGCCATTCTAATGCCTCCTCTTGCATGGCATTAGTTTTTGGTGCTTCCACAGATATACACCTCCTTGTAAAATCGGAGCAGCATCAAAAAGCATTGGGTGTTGCGATGGAACACCCATAGCAACACACAATGCATTCGACTTTGCAGCAGAGGACTGATGCAGAAAGGGGCATATTTACAAGGTGACTTTAAACCATGATAGGTAGCTTAGCGCCACCTTGTAAATATAAAAAATGATGCTATGCCCCAGGAGCGTCAAAAAAAGTGACGCTCGGGTGGCGATAAGGACTTGGAAATAAACATCCATTAGTTTTTGCCCCCAGCATTGTGGAAAACATGCTTGACTCGTAATTGCCAGGTTCAAGTCAGCATGTTTTCTGCCATGGTGGGGTGATGTCCCGGGTTTTATTCATTGTGTTTCCACAACTGGGTGAGGCATTATTCCCCCTAGGGATGAGGGCTGGACTGGCAGTAGCGGGCACCAGGCATTTTCCCGGTGGGCCGCCAGGTTGGGGACCGGTTTTGGCCCCCTTGGGGGCCGGTTTTGTTACTGGAGGCCTGCAATATCAGCCCCCTGTAACAAAATCACCCGAAACTGGCCATAGCAAACAGCTTGGCCCTTCCCCCCAGGGGGGGCGACTGAGCTGTTTGCCAGGGCTGGTTTTGGTTTCTAGTCCAGCCCTGCTAGGGATACCATTCCAGATGATAGGGAATGGGCTCAAAATGGTTTGTACCTGTCTGATGGAAGAGTTACGCACACCTTCTCCCACCGGCCTTTCACTAACAGCACTTTCTTGCTCAAAGAGTTTCAAAACCTGTGACACCCTTGGGTGCCCCCTTTGCAAAGCCAGTTGGAGCTGTACTCATTGTTTGCTAGGAAATAGAACACAAAAGCTGTGCTACTCACAAGTGCGCGCTTTGAAGAAAGATCTTTCACGATCAGACAGAAGGATCATTTCATGTGAAGCAGATCAATTTGAGCATATTATGGAAACAATAATTTTGCTTTGCACGGGTTGATAATCGCCTTACCAAATAACAGCATGAGGCCACATAGGTTTTGGCAGCTGCGGGCACCCACATTTCAGACCAGGATGCCCCTACAAAGGCAAGAGCTGAAAACTGTTTTCGTCAGACAAACAGGAAGCCTCTTCAGCAAATCAATGAGAGCATCCTGGCCGCCCTGTCCAAGTTCTCAGCAGGCATCCATGCCCTCGCTCCAGGGCTCACTTGATGTTACGCTTTCGTAGGCATTCCTCAAAATTCAAACAATTTCGGCCGGCGTAGAAAATGTGTTTTAAAATAAGTTGGGATTAATTTTCCCTGGAGCTTACCTGCACTACACAGAAATGTTTGCATTTTATCGTTGGCACATCATAGACCTAGCTGTGTCTTAACGGGTCTGGAGACTAAGGCCGTCATGGCAAGGCAGATGGAAACAGAACACTTTCAGAGCCAAAACATGTTCACAATGTTCGTTACTCTCCGCTCATTGACGGGCCATTCCCTCTCCCTTTGCTTCTTGTTCCCATCGAGACTGGTGTTTGATCCTCCCATTGTACCCTTGTATTTTGTCTTTTTTGTCTTCCCTTTCCCCTGTCCCTGCCGTGCTTCTCTCATCTCTCATAGTACTCATCAGTATGAGAAACCACTGCCAACGCAGACAGGCAGGAAGCAACAACGGTTCAGACCAACCCGGCAGAATTGGACCTTCAGCTCCGTAGATGAGATGAGCACGAGCGGAAGCAGCAGTAATGAGAGTACTGATGGCCAACAAGGGAGACGACAGCAAAACTACCATCACCCCATGATGCACCCACCAATGCCCCAGTTCAGGTACTGGCAACAGCCATACTATCCAACAGGTTTTGGCTTTCCACCAGGCCTGCAGCCTCTTTTATACAGGGGCAGGGGAAAGGGAACTGCCCCTCAACAAGCGGAGAGTAACAAACATTGTGAACCTCAGTGACCACACCCATATGAATGATGAAGAATCTGTTCTATCAAAGTGCCTAGGTTTCGTTCCCACACCTACGAATGACCCTTTTATCCTTAATTCAGAACTGGCCTAATTCTTCACGAAAATAAAACTTAGCAACCACTTTGGAGATTCAAAAGATGAGCAGCATGAAAAGACCAGCACAGGCCTTAAAAAAAAATCTACTTTTGTACCTCCAACTCAAAGCATCCCCTGCCACATCTTAGCATTTGAGCAAGTGGTCCTCAAGGAAGTGGAGAAGATCAACTTCACACAACAGAGGGGCTTTCAGAACCTTACCAAACCTGAAAGAATAGCTCTTGAGGGACTTAAGAATAACACAAATTTGATTATCAAACCAGCAGACAAGGGTGGTGCTATTGTCTTGATGAATCAGAGCATGTATCGAGAGAAATGCAACCGGTTACTCTCGGAAGTGACCAGTTACGAGAGATATTCTGAGGACCCAACAAACCGCCTTACCATTAAGATCAAGGGTATGGTGAATGAAGCACTATGCAACGACTGGATTACCAGACAGGAAGCAGATTTCCTCATTAGTGAAAACCCTAGAACACCTAGGTTTTATACTCACCCCAAAATTCATAAGGGGAAGATGCCCCCTCCAGGAAGACCTATAGTCTCTGGCATCGGCTCCATTCTTGAGCCTTTATCACAGTTTTGCGAATGGTTTCTTAAACCAATTGTACAAAAATTACTGTCCTACCTGAAAGATACTAAGGCTGTGCTGTGCCTCCTAAGGGACTTGGATACGAATATCTCTGAAGACCCTTTATTACTATGGCTATAGAGGCACTTTACACGAGTATTCCGCAGAGATGTACACTGGCAGTTGTGGAACAAATTCTACTGAACATGGAATGGGATTTTCTTACCCCATAACACTTCATTTTGGAATGTCCTGAGGTGGCTTTAACCGAGAACTATTTCGAATTTGAGGAAGTGATATACCACCAAAGCAAGGGCACATCAATGGGCAGTACATTTGTCCCGAGTCTTGCATGCCTATATCTACTTCAATTCGAGGAGCACTATATCTGCAATCACAGCAACCCTTTTTTTGAACATCTGAAGACATGGAAACGTTATTTTGATAATGTTTTTATTGTCTGGCGAGGGGATGAAGACACAGCAACAACCTTTGTACAATGTGTCAATACTAAGGATGAGCATCTCAGGTTCACCAAATCCATCAACAAAGACCATGCAATTTTTCTGGATCTTTATATTAGTATGACAACAGAGGGCATCAGCACAAAGGTACACAATCAACCCACGGACAAGAACAGCTTACTTCTGTATGAAAGTTATCACCAGAAAGCCCTGCGGAACAACCTAGCAGTGGGTCAATTTCTCCGGGTACGCAGAAATTGCTCAGAGACAGAAATGTACATGGAGCAAGCAGAACAACTAGAAAATAAATTACTTGATCGGCATTATCCGAAGAAAATGATACAGAAAGCAAAAAAGAGAACCAGAAACAATAGTCGGGAAGCACTTTTAGAGAACAACCCTAAAAAGAAAACAGACAGAATCGTGTGCATCACATTGTATACACCAGTGTCGAACACTGTACAAAAAATAATAAGGAAGAACTGTCACATTCTGGATTGTGCAGAAAAACATTGGGAACCCCCACTGTTCGCATTCAAGAGGAGTAAAAGTCTACGGGACGATCTAGTACATGCAAAAGCGCCTCCTAAGGTGAGGGACGGCCAGGTGACTCTTTGGAACACACAGAGACCCACAGGACACTTTGCATGCGGGGGATGTGTAGCTTGTCCATTTACTATGACCACGAAAGAAGTAGACATTGGTACCACAAACCCTTGGAAACTGAAACACTTTAGCAATTGCAACAACAAAAATGCGGTATACCTCCTCACATGCCCCTGTGGCCTAATGTATGTGGGCCTGACCACTAGGACGATCAAAATCCGCATTAACGAACACCGTAGCACTATAAGATGTAAGAAAACAAATACCAAACTTACAAGACATTTCATGGACAACAATCATAAAGACACCTACCTCAAATGGGTGGTGCTAGAGGTAACAAAAAAATATAAGGCTGACCTGACCAAACCACTACATGTACGAGAACAAAGGTGGGTGTGCCGCCTCCGGACATGGGAGAAGGGACTCAATGATGAGATCCCATGGCTCCAATGTGCATAATAGCCAGCTCCATCCTCTGTGTAGCGCTAAATAACTGCATCCATAGCATGTTTTCCCAGATTTTTTTTTTAAAGACCTAATGGCACAGATTATGACCAAATTTTGAAGCATTCCATTAACTTCATGTACACAAGGAGAGACATCGACACTGGGTAACTTGAACTCTGGTCAAGTGTTGCTTTGAGTGTTTTTTGAGAGTGTTAGGTGATTGACTCTAAGCAAAAAGAGATTGCACACCGGCCTCTGAAAATGCTTTCTCCACTCCGTGCCAGTTATGCCCTCCTTTCTTTTTTCCACCTTTCAGCTACTTTTGAAATTGCTGTAGACAATACGTCTTCTTCTCGAAAAGGGAGGCAGGACCATGCCCGCCCTTTTGTCTTCCTTATGGGCAGTTGACAACATCAAGGCAAAAGAAACGCATGCCTGACTTTCATCCTGCGGCAGCGCAATGGACACCGGATGTCCTTAGAAGGCTGTAATAGATCGGATGACCGATAACTAGGCAGGTCAGGCGACGCAAAGCGCAATTTAGTAATGCTTTTGGAGACACCAGATCTCCGTATATGGTAGTCACCTGCACTCAATTAAACCATCAATTAACGCCTGCTGCATACTATAAATAGCACTCACTCGCGCCCCTCATTTACCGGCGAGGAGGCGATGAGTACAGATCTAGGTGCAGACGTGGAAGACGCACCTTGAGGCAGTAAGCGAGTGACAGGATGAATGCTTGTGTGAATGTTCTGCAGGTGGTGCAAGGGGTTTAACCTTCTAGCTCCCACACAACCAAGCTCATAGAGTCCCATGTTTATCTTGAGTGACGTTTTTCTTCAATAACATTTACCTCTGCTTGTCTGTTTTTATTTTCCCATAAAATTCCAGCGTTTGACTACAGGGGTCTTCCTCCCTAACCCTCCTATGGGGCAAATCAGCACCCTTACCAGGGTAAGAACCGTGGACTATTGCCACGACTATTTTTCGAGAGCACAGATGACTGCCACGTTTGTTGCACACATAGCCACTCACTTTATTAGCTTGTGCATGTGGCTAAATGGAGTTTGATGTAATTTGTGACCTTGCTGCTTCTTTCTAAATTTTTGTCTTTGTTTTATAGGCTTGAAGCATACAAGCCGCACAACAGTGGAGTGTGACAAAGGTCACCCCATGCAGTGAAACCCTCTCACCATAATTTGGTAAGAGTGGAGCCCGCCATTTTTTCTTCTAGGTCCTGGTGAATGCCATGGACACTTCTGGGCCAACTGACAGAAACATGCCGACCACATTCACCACGGTGGGGGGACAATAGAATTCCCAGCACACCGATCACATATTTTAATTACCATATAGAGGCCAGCAGAATTAAAATTGATTTGACATCTATAATGGCCTTTTAATCTCACATTTCCTTTGTAAGGGCCCCCACTTAGTTTAGAAGTGCATCCCTGTCGTCAGGTGTATGCCGGCCCTCTATCAAACCAAGTTTTTATAGGGCGAGGACAGGTCAATGATGAAGCATGACACCAGGTGGTGTGTGAGACCAGTCTTTCCCTTTTGGTAAGATGCCTGCACTGTAGCACCTTGGTTTCTTGTCCTAGGAGTGGCCCATTAGTGTTAATCATTATATGTTGGAGGCTGCCTGCTCCTAGTACCCCTTGCCTCTAGTTCCCTCCCCTAGGCCTCTCCTGGGGTAATCGTGGTTATATACTGTTTGCTCTCTATCAGACAGTAGAGAGATTGACCTTCTGAGAGGGAATCCTGGAAGGCTGTCTGTGATCTTTAATGGACTGGTGCTACAAGAGTGTGACAACCAGAAGGAGGGGAACCCTAACTTCTGCTGACCCTCATGCTCTGCATGTGGCCAAATGAGATAGTGGATCCTGGCGTGTGCAGGCAGGGCAGGTGCTCTGCCTTGGGGTGCTGGGGTGCAGTTGAGGAAGATCCCAGGCCCATGAGATGGGACTTACACCCAGAAAAGAGAGTGGTCTTGTTTGAGGAGAGAGACAGTAAATATTAGGGGTGGATGTAACTTGTGTAATTTGCTGTACTATAATTACACAAAATTACAGCAAAATTGTGTAATAATATGCAGAATTAAACAAGGAGCGGAAACCTGCGTTTAGTGCTATTTTCTTTAAAATGGACCCGAAGATGCATTGTGCACTATGGAAATATTGCTAAATGCAACAAAACATGAACAGCAGCAGCCAGCAGCTGTTCTCACTCTGTTCTTTTGAGCTTGCAGTACTCATTTTTGCTCCAAATTACTCTAAATTACTGTAGCTGGTTCAATCGTGTAATTTCCAATTACATGAAATTAAAATGTTGCCATGGCCTACTCTGGTGTCACCTGATGTATTATAAAGCTTTTCTGAGCAATAAGGCATCGGGCCTAAAACAGGCTTCCAAATTCATTCTTATAAAGCATTTAATGATTTCCTAGACCCCGGCCAGAGTCTTCAACTCTTTTTTAGATATAGGAAAGTTGACTCTGTGGATGGTGGTATTCACCTTGATATTAATAAAGTTCCACAGTCTTGCAGCTCATATATGCCAAATTGTGCTTATGAAGAGTGATATGAACATCTGTACTGAAATTCTAACAACTTGACTCAAGTATATTTGGCCAACTTTAATCTTCCCACTCCAGGCAGGTTTTTATAAAGGATCATTATAAAATATTCAGTAAAACAGGCTGTGTCCTAAAATGCTGCCCTTTATTAATACCATCTTTATAGGCCCCTTCACTAACTTAAAGGTTTGCTCCTGTTGTCCTGACTGTATTGTTTTGACTGGAGGAAAACAAGAGGGTTGGCCCCTCTCTCCACTACATATTGCCTCCCACATGGAACCAGTGATATAAAAAATTAGGTCAAATCCAGTAATCACAGGTTTACACAAACATACTCCAAGTGAAATTGCCATTGTCTTAAATGATGCCATAACTTTACTCACAGCTGAGCTAGAAAGGTGAAACAGCTAAGCAATTTCTTTGTTCAAAATTAACTGCCAAAAGTCAAGAAGCATAGGAATGGTGATGAGTTATGATGAAGTCAGGGATACCCTGCAGAACTATGGGCTACATTTGTTTGGCACTCCCTTCCACAATGGATGAGATGTATAATTGTAATGTTCCTCTGTTGTAAAATCTCCATAAATACCTTTAGTGCTAAGGGCAGTTGGAGCTTTTAGGTAAAGACAAAATACAATGTGTGAAAGTAAATGTTATGGCCAGATTAGAATTATTTGTTTTATAACTCTTTTTATTGCAATGTGCTCAGCATACAATACATCAAGAATACAGTTAAGTTCGGTTGTCCAAGCCTTTATGCCCATATTATTACATGTAGAGTGGGCTCTCCCCTTTCTGGTTCTGGTAGAAATGGGGAAAGCCATTCACAGAAAACTCTGGACTTTCATTTGGGATAACATGTCCCTGTCGAGTCACCAATGAGTGCTGTATAAGATACATTATGGGGGAAACACTGAGTGTCCCTGAAATTAGGAGGCTTGTACAGTGATGTGCTGCAAAATGATAAAGAGCATGAGCAGTGACCCTCAGTCTCTATATCTCACAATATTCATTGGCCTAGGGCTGAAGTGGCCCTCTGAGGAGTCGTAGGGCCCTGAAGGGTTGGGTTTCTACCTGGAGCATGGGGGCTGGGGGATCATGTGTTATCCCCCTGGTATATCATGGTGACACAGCTGGCACTAGCACCTATATGGTTTTCCTAGGCCTAAGATAAACCTCGGTGTTGTCTGAAGCAGGAAGAGTCCAGAGCATCATTACGTAATTTACTGTGGTTGACCCCAGATACCATGGGAGTTAGGATTCTCTATAAATGGCTACCATGATCACACTGATTTACTGGAATGAAGCTGGCAAGACACAGCAACTTATAAGTTATCCTTCAATTTTTAACCCAATAATGGGAAATCCAGATTATGTGTTAGAAAGAGTTGATATGCGGTACTTGTGATGGGGTAATGGGTCATCTTCAGTGTTAGGTCCCTGTTTGAAAATAGTGCTATAAAGGGATGAGAACAACCTGCAAATGACATCCGACTTGGGACAAGACGGCTGGTAGGATGCTTGCTTTACCTGTAGTGTGACTAGGCACAGGTCTCAAACCTGACGGGAATCTTAGCCCTCTGTGAGGATGACCGCCAGGCTACCAACCTCCTTTGGTTCCAATCTACTTGAGTCACAGCCTGAGGATAGCATTCCCGAGTCACTAAGCCCTCGTAGGCCCGGCATGGCACATGCCGCGAGCCTGGGATCAACAGCCGCCGGTAGCTTAATTGCTGTGACTGGGCAGAGATTGTTGATTTACTCGGGTCAAGGTGACTTTTACATGCTTTCCTGTCCCCCTCCAAGCCCGCCTCTTGGCCCCACATGGGACAATAATGCAAACTTTCATCCCCACCCCCTGGCCAGCTTCTGCCTGCCTGCCTGCACTTCATGGGGAAGCACCTAACCCCAGCGGGGCTGGACTCCTCTCTCTCCTCATGGGAGCTCTCATCCTTCCTATAGAGCCTGATCACATGGTATAACCAAGGATGCCATTTTGGGGTCCCCCCTCACCTTCCACAATGACCCATTGTCCTACCTATCATGCATAAACACAAAGAAAGGACCAATAAGACCTGGCTGTGCCCCTCATTTCCCAGGCAATCCAAAGAGAAAGAGTTCAAAAGGGGTTGAAGTCTCTCCTCAACCTCCGTAGCTTGTCTGCCACACCATAGTAATGGAAAGGAGATTACCGGAACCCAGGCTCCACACTTACCACCAGTTTGGCGGCAATCTTGGAATGGGATCATTTCCTATCACCCCCACACAATAGGATTCGAAAGGGGACTTGCTGCACTTAGGCTTCCCACTCACCACCAAGTTGGCGGCCATCTTGGAATTGGCTGCCCCAGTCACACTCAACTGAAATTCACTACTCGGAGCTGCACCCCCCTACTCCAATGATGTTTTCCTCTTATCCCCCCTCTTTTAAAACCACTGGTTAAGCAGAGTTAATCAAAGTTCACATGTTGCCATCCACATTAATTCCTCAGCCTTCAAAAGAAATAAACTTGGAAAAACACCTAACCCTACTCATACAGGAACTACTAACTCTCCCCAAAGAATACATAATTCAGACTTCCACCTTTGTACAACCGCCTCTCCTCAAATCTCACTGTCCAAACTCCTTCTTGATCACTCTTCCCCATCCTCTTCACCACAGCAACTAAGGATTTGAAACAAAAATTGTTAAACAGCACACCAAACTGCTCATTGCTGAATTCTATTACAACGTATCCAAAGGCATAAAGAGAAGGATTTCATCTTTTACATGGCATGTCCTGCGAAATGGACCCCTATCCTAAAAAAAACCTTCATATAATGGAACCACCAAAATCCTGTATGGACACAAACTGACAATCTAAAACTCACCCACATTCAAAGTCAATACTACTGCACCCATCTTCAGAAACTGAACTATCATGATACAAGCTAATGATGGCAACCAGTGCACTTTTGAATCATTTTCCCTACTCTAAAAAATGGCAGCTAGCTGTCACAAAACCCCTGATTACCCAAACAACTCTCCCACAAAGGATACGACACAGAATGAAACAAGCATGAGTTTCAACATCAACTAAAATCCCTCCCTCACAACTTACCTTGCCTTCACGCCAGCTGATACCAAACCGGTTGTACTTGATAGCCCACTGGTCCACACCATTATCCCTCGCTTGCATAGCATGGTCTGCTCACTTACCAATACACTTGAAAGCCCAGCCCAGAATACCAGCTCAGCTCAGACTATCACCACTGATCCCACCCCATCATAATGAATACTCCGTTCACCACCTCCACACACTATCCATAACACCCTCCCCTCCCTCACAGACATCTCAGTTCATCGACCGAGCTGCTACTTTTCCCATCTCTCACAACCTGCCCTTTATGGTCAGCAACACACTGACAACACCATCTCAAAGGGACCTACACTACTCTCCCAACAGGCCCACCATCAACAATACTGAACTTAGCGATCTCTCTAATCGCACCCCCACCAACATCTCAAATCACCCTCCTCAATAAATCAAATGCCCTTGTCCAAGCTAAATGAGCTACTACTTTGCTTGGAAAAACAACTAGAGAAAGCAATACAGGGTTTCAACAATATCATAATGAACTTCAACATGTTTTCGAACATGTTTTCCAAATCCATCCCCCCACATGCAGCAACAGACAACAACAAGGCCAACCCAAGACACAGTCACACAGCTGGACCACAGTGTCTCTCAAAAACAAAGTTTAGAGGTCAAAAAGAACGAATGCCATGATGTTTATGAGCAAGGGAGAGAAGCTTGCCAAATCGTACCACTCTCCTATAAGATCCAATTTATCACAGGACTAGAAAGAAACCCCACACTGAGAACATCCAGGCCACTAGCAAACCTCCTCAACATCCCTGTGACTTCCTCCCTTCCAAATCCCAAGAACTGCAGGAAAACCAAATGTATGCTCATAAACTGCAGATCTGCAACCAAGTATGCATCAGATCTGTCAGAAGCCATCCTAAACTACGACACTGACATTACATTCATCACAGAAACATGGCTAAATTAATCCTCTTACCATATTATGGACATGGTAGTGGCACTGGGATATTCAATCATCAAGAAAGACAGGAAGGGCCGTCACTGTGGAGGCATTGCCATTATCCACAAGACTAACATCAATGTTTGTGGAACCGACAGCTACAACACATTTGAACTTCTAAGGGCCATCATTAGGATTAATGACAACAAGACAATAAACTGCCACCTACTCTACCACCCACAATTTACCATACCTTACAGGTGAACAACTAGCAGATCTGATAACACACTACTCACTCTCGCACACCAATACCATCATCCTAGGGGACCTCAACCTTCCGAAACGATGAATACAAAACATTAATCCAATCCTTAATGGACCTCTTACTTGGGACGAATCTCTTCCAGCTCTGCAAAGGCCAAACACCCACCAAAGGCTCTACCCTGGATGCTATAGTAGCTCAAGATGAAACACTAGCTATTGACAACTCCTCCCTGTCGACTAGTCGAATCACCATATCATTCTGTTCTATATCAACAATACGTTCCACCACCCAATTTGAGCACAAAATACCCTTTGGTGGACAAGAAACATGAGGCAAATTTCTCTATCGGACTACAAATAAAGATTGGGATCACTACTCCCCCATCTACAGATAATCTCTCAACAACTGAACTCGCCACCCACTACAACTCAATGATGTCGTCCATACTGAACCAAGTAGCCCCTCTGAAACTGAAAAGGGTGAGAAACACACCCTCGAGATCCTGTTTCAATAAGGAATTCACCTCAGAAAGAAGGAAGTTTAGAGCAGCAGAAATACTCTGGCAAGCAAATCCATCCTCTGCCCACATGGACCAACTCAGGAGGGAATGCAGGAATTACAAAAAAAAACCAGATCATGAATAAAAAAGCCACTTTCTTCTGGTTGATTAAACCCAGATCTGTGACTGGGGTGAATGCTTGACTGTTTAGAGTTCCATCCATCATCTGTTGTTTTTGCTTTTGTTGCCCTAAGTGGGAAGGGCATAACCAGACATAGGTCCCATGCTGACTGTGCCACTGGATTCAAGCTCGACTGGCTGATGAAGGGTGATACTTGGAAAACCAGTCCCTGGATGCTTGTTTCTAGTCCAGGGAGGACCTGGCCTGGCAGATTGGTCTGGACTGTTCCCATGGGAAGCAGGGTCAAAGGGTGATTTACATATGGCTGGATCCAAACTGGGGCGACGTAGTGAGCAAAAAATAGATGGATTAAACCGCGATCTGTGACTGGGGTAAATGTTTGCTTTGTTCAGCATTCCTTCATCATCTGCTCTTTTTACCTTCTTCTGCAGTGCTCTAGACAAGGCCAAAAACTGCCCCAAAGAGCTTTTCAATATAATCAAAAAACAAACCTCCAAGCCTTCCCTAAAAACCCTCAGACCTCTAAAGATCGTATGTGACAACTTCGCCAATTTCTTCATTAATAAAATGATGAAGATCAAGCTCTCCCCTGAAGAGCACAACCAGTCATCCAAGACCCCCATCCAGGAAAGGAAGCTAACAACCTGAAATAAGTGGCAGACATTGATTGGTAGCCAAAACTATTTAATCAACAAGGTAGTAAGGTACCCCCAGTAGCTTCATGCGAAGACAACTCAACCAACCGTCACACTCTGGAACATGGAGACACTTGTGTTCCAGGAACCACAATAGGGGTTAAAGAGACAAACACTACATTGAGTTTTCCCTTCTTTTTTGATTGACAATTTGTCTCATAAACAAAACATACACAAATGTCAAGTGCAACCAATAAAGGTAGAACATTATCTAGCAGGCACAACATGCACATAAGTCTGATACAACAGAAATATTAGAAAACCAACAATTAATTTTCCCCTTTTTGTTTGCCCACAAACCAACCATTCTAAATGGCTGGACTGAGCACCTGCAAAAAAACCCCAAAAAAACAGACAACAACACAAGAAAATGAGTAGAGACGAGAGAGAGCCACAAGGGCAACGGAAAGGGCGGGGAGAGCCGGGAAAAGAAAAGAAGGACTGAGACAGAAAAAGGAAACAGCATATCACTAAATAAAAACCCCAAGGATATAACTCTGAAACAAAACTACAGCAAAGGTGGTACTAATGATATCTGCTGGGAACCCTCCGAGCCCTAAGGCTCCTCTGCAAACATTCTGCATGAGCTAAATCATCTTCAGCATTGACAGAGAAACCCCCACAAGGCTCGTTAGAGAATGAAGCAGAAGGAGACACCTCCAAATCAGGCCTGAATGAATTGTTAGACAACGACTCAGAATTTACAGGAATTTTGACAAGTTTGGAAGTGTACCACTGATTGCGACCTTGGAGCCTAACAGCATTCCCACATACTTTCTTAATGACAAAAGGATCAGAGAGCTTCGCTCATCTTTCTTCAAAAACCTAGGTATTTTGATGCGAACAGTGTCACCTACCCTAAAAGGGCACACTTTCACCCTCTTCCTGGCATCAAAGTACATTTTCTGTTTATGCTGTTCACATTCAACACTGTGTTGAATCAACTCATAGTGAGATTGATGTGACAATTCCTTTTTTAGAAACGTACTCATCCAAGCCGGCCTAAACTGGGTTGAGGGTTTTCTTCCTTTAAAAGCCTCAAAAGGGGAGACACCAGTGGAGGAATGCTGGGTGGTTCCATAAAACCATAGCATGGATTGAACGGCATTTAGAACATCACACTTATTAGCTAGCGCCCACTTAACACACTCACCAAGGACCCTGTTAAAACGTTCCACCAGGCCATTGGTTTGTGGTTGGTAAAGCAAACTCTTTAAATGGCGAACAGAACACTCACACAAAAATGTCTTCAACTCAACGGAGAAAATTGCACCCCATTGTCTGAGATGATCTCCTCAGGTAAACCCTCACTCAAAAAGATGACCTTGAGGAAAACAATCACAGCTTTGGAGTCAGGGACTCCAATGAACTTGACAAAGGTCCATTTGGAATAGTAATCTATGAGGACTAAAGCAAAGCAACAACTGTGAGACAAAACATTAAATGGCCCTACTAGGTCTATGCCAAGTTTCTTCCATGGTCCAGAGGGACAGACAATAGGTATTAAAGGAGGAGTGGATGTCTTAAAGGATTTATCTGACGTGGAACACACCACGCAACTCGACCAAATAGTCAATTTGCGCATCCATCTGAGGCCACCAAAATGACTTGCGCACCGTTCGTTTGGTCAATGTGGACCCCAAATGGCCTTCATGAGCTTTGGACAAAATACTGTGCCTCAGCTCGATGGGAGGAATACGTTTATTACCTCTCAAAATTAGAACATCCTTAATGGTTAACTCATCTGAGACCTTAAAGTAAGGTTGTAAACTCAACTCAAGCGACCTTTCCCTGGGACAGCCAGATATTCACATTTTCCATAAGCCTTTCCATCATATAGGTACTGCACAAAATGTTCCTCCACACATCTTCTGTGAATTGACTTGAATACTCAACTTCCATTGCAGTAATGAAACAACACTCATCTTCACACTCACGTGCCAATTTATCCTTCTCGACAATAGGATTTCTGGACAAATAATCTGCCCTCACATTTTTCCCTCCAGCAATGTGTACCACTTCAAAATTGAACTAGAGCAACCTGGCAGCACATCTTGCAATCCTAGGAGTACTACTCTTACAGTTGGTGCCATTAAGAATGGAAACTAAGGGTTTGTGATCAGTTTGTAGAATGAAACTTCTTCCCCAGAGATAGCACTTAAACTTTTATGTGGCTCACCAACACGCCAAAAGCTATTTTTCTTTAATAGAATAGTGAACCTCAGCATCTTTTAGGATTCTGGACGCAAACCTGATAGTATTATCAGTCTCAGCATCCTTCTGTGTCAAAACTGCACCAATTCCAAACTTACTCGCATCGACAGTCAAACAACATTTTAGATCTTGATCAAAGGGTTTCATGCCCACACGCTGGCCAACTGCTGTTTGATGTAAGTGAATGCGGCAGAACACCTATAATCCCACACAAACTCAGACCTGTCTTTCAACAGCAGAGAAAAGGCCCTCTCCTGGATGCAAAATCCGGAATAAACCATGCATAAAATTCACGGAGGCCCAAAAAAGATTTTACCCCTGCTTATCTACCCGGGACGGAGCATCCAAGATGGCTTCAATTAACCCAGGCTTGGGACGTACACCCTCTTCAGACACTACGTGGCCAAGATATTCTACAGAGGATTTCATGAACTGACATTTTTCCCTCTTTAGGACCACTCCAGCCTTGTCAAAAGCCAGCAGTACTTGCTTCAAGATCAGGTCATGTTCCGAACGAGAAATGGCATGAATCATCACGTCCTCCTGAAAAACTGAAACATTCAAGATTCCCCTTAGCAAGACAGAGGCTACAGACGCCAAGCCAAACGGCATGCAGCAAAACTCGAATGTCCCTAAAGGGGAAACAAATGCCATTAGATGACGTGACTCCTGGGCTAAAACTAACTGATGGTAGCTAGATGCTAAGTCAAGTTTAGTGAAAAACTTGGCTCCAGAGATTGCAGACAGCATTTCATTGATTCTGGGGAGAGGATGTGAATTCACCCATTTCTCTTTGTTGAGGGCCAACTTGCCATTTTTATTTCATAGCAATGACCAAAGATATGTCTCACTTTAAAAAGCATGGTTTGGTCAAAGAATCCCTGGAGGTCGATCTTCCCTCCCTCATAGGAAATCAGAGATCTGTCAGGTGGGAACAATGTCCGCCAAGGCCAATTCTGTTGGAAAAGCTCTTGGGTGATCGTAGTGATTCTGGAAACTGAATCTACCAAAAGAACACAGCTGTCTATCGCCCACTTGCACATGAACATATGGGTTGATGCACCCTTCTTGCTTAGCCCTGGACAGGTTCTCATCGCCCACAATTACCACCATATCATGGACCACACTCAACAAATTCTCGAGGTCAGTTTCACAATCATCACCTACTGCTGATACTCCAGTTCACTTGCGTCTGGCACTTTGACACACCTTAACAAAATACCCAAACTTCCCACATTGTAGATTTTTAGTCGGGCAAGCCTGACACCCCCTTTTTGTGCGGTAGATACCCACACCTAAAACACATTAGACTGTTTAACCCTTTCGCTGCCAGGACTTTTCCCCTCCTGTGCCACGCCCTTTTTTGGCTATTTGGGGTAGTGCGTGCTGAGGCCCCTGTAACTTTTTGACCACATAAGGTATCCACGCCAAATTTGCGTCCTTTTCTTCCAACATCATGGGGATTCTAAAGGTACTCAGGGTTTGTGGATTCTCCTAGAGGGGTTACAGAAATGAGGCAAAATACCGCAAAATTTTGTTTTTTTTTGGAAAAATGGGAAAAACGGGCTGCAAATGAAAGCATCTGGGTTTTTCCCTGCAAATGTTATCAAAAAAGAGTTTATGGGGTTGAAATCACCATTTTCCCAGCTTTTCGGGGATACCAGACTTTTGTCAGAAACCCAACATTTTTTATACAGTTTTTGGCATTTTTCTGGGACATAGCCTATTTTTGCTATTTTTTGTGCTTTTGACCTCCTTCCAGTTAATGGCAGAAATGGGTACAAAAGCAATAATGGATCCTGGAAAGCTATACATTTTCAAAACGAAGACAAAATTCTGAATTCAGCAAGGGGTCATTTGTGTAGATCCATCAATGTTTTCTTATAGAAACTAACAGTTAAATATAGGATAAATTGAAAATTAGTTGAAAAAAACAGCATTTTGTGTCAACGTTTTTACCTGTAACTTCGTCTAATTATGACAGCTCTTTGAAAGCAATATACCATTACATCCGCTGGACATTACTGGTTGTGGGGATATATAGGACTTGTAGGTTCACCAAGAACCCGACGAACCCAGAGCCAAAAACTGAGCAGCAACTTGCAATGGTTTTTTATTATGTACCGGGTATATAGTAATTATTCTGTAAAAATGTGTACATGGAAAAATCGGTATGAAAGACACCTATGTATTTCTGAAATGGGAACAAAATATAGAGTTTAGAAACAATAGATATTTGCACATTTCTGAAATTGGGAATACTCATACTAGCATGAGAATTATCAGTCATTTTTTAGAATGACTTATTTTTTACACAATATCTTTCATTTGGAAGGCAGAAATGTATCGAAAGTCAATAGATAATAACAGTTCCTTTACAAATCTGAATTACCCTAAGTCTCCCGATAAAAATGGTACCTCACTTGTGTGGGTAGGCATAGTGCCCGCGACAGGAAACGGCGCAAAACGCAACGTGGTCACAACTCAATATCGCAGTGAAAATTTACCCTTTTTTGGCAAAGTGCCTAGCTCTAGTTTTTGAACCCTAGCTCTGCGGGCACCTTGGGAAACCTAGCAAACCTATACATTTTTGAAAACTAGACACCCAGGGGAATCCAGGATGGGGTGACTTGACTGCCTCCCACCAGGGTCTGTTACCCAGAATCCCTTGCAAACCTAAAAAATTGTAAAAAAAAAAACATTTTCCCCACATTTCTGTGCTGGAAAGTTCCGGGATCTGCGTGGATCCACAAATTTCCACCCACCCCGCGTTCCCCAAAGTCTTACAAGAAAAACGGTACCTCACTTGTGTGGGTCGGCCTAGTGCCCGCGACAGGAAACGGCGCAAAACGCAATGTGGTCACACCTCAATTTCGCAGTGAAAAATGACCCTTTTTTGGCAAAATGTCTAGCTGTGGTTTTTGAACCCTAGCTCTGCGGGCACCTTGGGAAACCTAGCAAACCTATACATTTTTTAAAACTAGACACGCAGGGGAATCCAGGATGGGGTGACTTGACTGCCTCTCACCAGGGTATGTTACCCATAATCCCTTGCAAACCTAAAAAATTGTCCAAAAAAACACATTTTCCCCACATTTCTGTGGAGGAAAGTTCCAGAATCTGCGTGGATCCACAAATTTCCACCCACCACGCGTTCCCCAAAGTCTTATGAGAAAAACGGTACCTCACTTGTGTGGGTCGGCCTAGTGCCCGCGACAGGAAACGGCGCAAAACGCACCGTGGTCACACCTCAATTTCGCAGTGAAAAATTACCCTTTTTTGGCAAAATGTCTAGCTGTAGTTTTTGAACCCTAGCTCTGCGGGCACCTTAGGAAACCTGGCAAACCTATAAATTTTTGAAAACTAGACACCCAGGGGAATCCAGGATGGGGTGACTTGACTGCCTCCCACAAGGGTCTGTTACCCAGAATCCCTTGCAAACCTAAAAAATTGTAAAAAAAAAAACTTTTTCCCCACATTTCTGTGCTGGAAAGTTCCGGGATCTGCGTGGATCCACAAATTTCCACCCACCCCGCGTTCCCCAAAGTCTTACAAGAAAAACGGTAACTCACTTGTGTGGGTCGGCCTAGTGCCCGCGACAGGAAACGGCGCAAAACGCAATGTGGTCACACCTCAATTTCGCAGTGAAAAATGACCCTTTTTTGGCAAAATGTCTAGCTGTGGTTTTTGAACCCTAGCTCTGCGGGCACCTTGGGAAACCTAGCAAACCTATACATTTTTTAAAACTAGACACGCAGGGGAATCCAGGATGGGGTGACTTGACTGCCTCTCACCAGGGTATGTTACCCATAATCCCTTGCAAACCTAAAAAATTGTCCAAAAAAACACATTTTCCCCACATTTCTGTGGAGGAAAGTTCCAGAATCTGCGTGGATCCACAAATTTCCACCCACCACGCGTTCCCCAAAGTCTTATGAGAAAAACGGTACCTCACTTGTGTGGGTCATCCTAGTGCCCGCGACAGGAAACGGCGCAAAACGCAACGTGGTCACACCTCAATTTCGCAGTGAAAAATGACCCTTTTTTGGCAAAATGTCTAGCTGTAGTTTTTGAACCCTAGCTCTGCGGGCACCTTGGGAAACCTAGCAAACCTATACATTTTTGAAAACTAGACACCCAGCGGAATCCAGGATGGGGTGACTTGACTGCCTCCCACCAGGGTCTGTTACCCAGAATCCCTTGCAAACCTAATAAAATGTCCAAAAAACCACATTTTCACCACATTTCTGTGGTGGAAAGTTCCGGAATCTGCGTGGATCCACAAATTTCCACCCACCCCGCGTTCCCCGAAGTCTTACGAGAAAAACGGTACCTCACTTGTGTGGGTCGACCTAGTGCCCGCGACAGGAAACGGCGCAAAACGCAACGTGGTCACACCTCAATTTCGCAGTGAAAAATGACCCTTTTTTGGCAAAATGTCTAACTGTAGTTTTTGAACCCTAGCTCTGCGGGCACCTTGGGAAACCTAGCAAACCTATACATTTTTGAAAACTAGACACCCAGGGGAATCCAGGATGGGGTGACTTGACTGCCTCCCACCAGGGTCTGTTACCCAGAATCCCTTGCAAACTTAAAACATTGTCAAAAAAACCACATTTTCCCCACATTTCTGTGGTGGAAAGTTCCGGAATCTGCGTGGATCCACAAATTTCCACCCACCCCGCGTTCCCCAAAGTCTTACGAGAAAAATGGTACCTCACTTGTGTGGGTCGGCCTAGTGCCCGCGACAGGAAACGGCGCAAAAGGCAACGTGGTCACACCTCAATTTCGCAGTGAAAAATGACTGTAGTAATTGGGGGGGTGGGGTGGGGGCTATTTTCATTGCTAAAAAACTTCCCTGGTGTCTAGTGGGCAGATTGGGGGTTAATGCCCCCATCTGCTCCCCAGGGGGGGCAAAAAGACTACATTTTGCCAAACTTACATGGGGGGAGCAAAGGCCCTTGCCCAAGGGGCCGCTCCACCCTCCCTGGTGTCTAGTGGGTGTGTCCCTGCTTGGGGATTGCCCTCCTGTGGTGATCCACAAGAAGGGATCCACTGGGGAGGGGTACCATTGGAAAGGGGAGATTCTCCCCTTTCCACCGATACCTCTCCCGTCTTTGTACGTGCTCAGGGGGCTGAGATAGCCCCCTGAGCACGTAGAGAGTGAAACCTGAAATGAGCCTCTTGGCTCATTTCAGTTTCACTTTCACTGTAATGACGTCGGTGCGACGTGCGCGCCGATCGTCATTACAGTGAAAGGGGGGGGGCCTCGGGAGCTGGGGAAGCTCTTTCCAAGCTCCTGAGGCTATTTTGGTTGAAAGGGAATCCCTTTGGTGCCCGCACCAGAGGGATTCCGTAGGGAATGCCTCATGACGAGCTGGACTCGTCATGGGCACAGCGCGACTGTGCTCCATGACGAGTCCAGCTCGTCATAGGCACAGAAGGGGTTAAAAAAATGAGTCTGTTGCATCTGGTTGGACTGTGAAGGGTGTGTAGAAGAAGAAGCATTAAGCACCCTCTCTGTTAGCTTTGGAGAGAACAGCATTGACCTGTGCAGTGCTTTTGTCCTCAAGTTCACTTGCTGATTTGATCGACATCTCTTTGCTCTTGGTGATCATGATGGACTCAGTTAATGAAGGGTTTCCTAAAGAAAGCAACTTCTGATAGATGGACTTGTCAGAACAATGGCAGATAAACTGATCATGAATGAGCTGCTCAGCAAAGTTCTCAAATTGGCATTCCGCTGCAAGCTTTGTCAGAGTAGAGATGTATGTATCGACATCCTCTGTAGGTTTTGGTTCTATTTTGAAAAAGATGTCTTTCAAAATAACCAGACTGGGGGCTATATCAAATCTTTGATCTCACTTTCTTCAAAGCCTTTTTGCAAACGTCTAGTTCAACCTCGCCTTCGATTACTTCGATATCAGGCAGGTGTTTAAACGTTGAATTACCCTCAAAAGCCAAAGAGTGTAACAGTAGATATCTTTTCCTTTTGGGTCTAAACCTTGAAGCCCCAATCGCCCTAAGTAGGTTTCAAATGCATCATGCCACTCCATCCATTTAATAGGTGGGTCCCCTGGTGTCTCAAGAAAGGGTGGTGGAGGATTTACAGACTACATTACATATTCTGAAACACAATGCTGTAATGGAGTAGGAACACAAATACACCAAAGCAAAAAAAATAAGAAATGAATGTAACTCCTAATGTGTAAGAACAAACTTGCATAAACGTAATGAGACACAATTACGAACCAACTTGAAACAAAATGTCATATAAACTTGTGAAAATGCCTAAAGCGTAGATAATATGACAGTAGAATCCCAATGCAATTGTTACCAAACTAACCCAATTGCATAAGATGGCCGCCGGTTTTCCTCTCTATTTCTAAGGGAAATTAGCACCTCCACATATGCTCCAATGCTTGACCTTCCTTGACAACTATTCCAATTTCCTAAAATGGCTGCCGGTTTTTCGCTTTATTGCTAAGGGAAATGACCACCTCCACTGATGCTGCGATGCCTGAACTTCTTTCCCAAAGAGTTAAAAAGGCCCAGTACATGTTCCATTGTTTTTGCGGTTAATTGAGCTTGCCTATTGAGGTACGCTCCACTGACACATGCGCAGAGGGCTTACCTTGTCAAAATCAAAGAAATATTCTGCACCTCCACAGTAGTTCTGTTAACGGCCAGTATGCGTGCTGATGACAGGTATACACAGCATAGGCGCTCAGCGTTTACCGCAGGAGGCTGGCACGTCACACTGAAACAGGTTGCCCTCACTTCCTCCTTCTCAGCAGGGAACAAGAAGACTTTGTTGGACAATACTGTGCACTGCGCCTTGGCACAGTGAAGGGAGGCAGCGGTCGTCAGATGGAGACTCTCTCAGTGGCAGCCTGCGCTGAACGTGTATTTCCAAGCGAAGACGATCCTCGGATCCGACAGCAGGCACAGGTGAGTTATCTGGGTCTGGACTGTGATTGCACGGCAAGTTTGTGCTGGGGTTACACAAGTCTAGCTCGTGGCCAATGGAAATAAGTGGCCGACGACGATGTGTAGCCAAAACTATTTAATCAACAAGGTAGTAAGGTACCTCGGTGGCTTCAGGCGAAGACAACTCGATCAACAGCCACTCTCTGGAACACGGCATAGGGGTTAAAGAGACAAACACTATACAACCACCTTCTCAATCCACGGCCACCCTACCAGTGACAATTAAGGGGGCAGTCGAATCCAAGGAGCCCACAAATCTCCTAGAAGCTGGAAGGTATTTAATCCACTCTCGGAGGAGGATATCTCTGCTCTGTTGGTTCTTTCCACTAAACCAACACATCAACAATAATCATCAATCGGTCTTCAGAAAAGGATGCAGCATAGAAACAGCTATTCCGAACACAGTAGATGATCTATTCGAATCCCTGGAAACTAGGGGTGAGCGAAGAATTCTGCTCCACTGGCGAAGTTCACAGGGTTTTGTCCTCGCAGAGCGTGGAGTTCTACTACAATCCGCTATGTGACAAGGAGCAGAGTTTTTTCTCTTGCATTGCTCGCCAACTTAGCACTGGCAAGCTGCGTGAGAGAAATCTTGCGGTAGACCTCCTCCTTGTGTGATTTCTCAACGCAGGCAGTCGCAACAAGTGGTGACCCCTCACGTTGAGAAATCTGCGCTTCTGTTGAGGAAGTTGTCACTCAAGTAGAATATCTACTCGAGCAGCACAAAGAATCGGCTCCCACTGGCACAATGTGTAGTACAGTTTGTGGTGATTTTACAGCATGGTACAAACTCCAGATGCTAAAAATCAGTATGAGCAGCATGACTTACCACACACTGCCGCTCACGGAACTCCATTGAGCGCGTCAGAATATATTTGGCACTTCGCAGAGTTCCAGAGATCCTACTGGATACAGACCGACGCTGCCTGCTTCTAGACCTGTCGGCGGCCTTTGACACAGTCAACCACAAGCTCCTCTTGGCATACCTCCAAAAAAGGAGCAGCATAGATGGGGTGGTCCTATGCTGGTTCACATAATTCCTACAAGACCGCTCCCAACAAATAAAAAATAAACAATCTGACCTCCGATAAAACAGAAATTACCCAGGGGCATAGCCCAAGGCTCTGTCCTTTTGCATACACTATTCAATGTCTACATGGAACCCCTCATCATCTTTCTTAACCAAGCAAACATCTCCTTCTATCTATACGCAGATGACACCCAGCTCTACATGGAAATCACCTCACTAGATGACATACACCGGTTACATGTCACCCTCAAAGAAGTCCAACACTAGCTACCTCACAACCACCTAAAACTCAAGCAAGATAAGACTGAAATTCTTCTTATATCCAAGACAGAGCAGTCCTACCAGATGCAAGAATGGCTAAACTCCATAGACACTCTCAACTGCAAGCTAACCCTAGCTGACTCCGCAAAATCTCTAGCAATCTCACTGGTCCACAAACTTATCAAGAAAGATCACATAAATAGTGCAAGGAATGCCTTCTACAACCTGAAACTTCGGAGCAAAATCAAATACTACCAACTACTGAATGATCTTGTATATGCCACGCAAGCTGGTTTTGTCTAGATTAGATGGATATGCCACATTCATAGGCACTGCAAAATCCCACCTTGCTCTCCTTAGAACCACTCTCAATGCAGCTGTCAGTATGGTCACAGGAATCATAAAATGTAACCACATCAACCCTGCTCTGAAAAAAACTGAACAGCTTCCAATTGAAGCTCGCTGCAGCTTCAGAACTGCTTGTCTCCCTCACAAAGCCCTTCACACTGGGAAACCAGCTTACATTTACCAAAATTCAAAAAGGCAGGTCAATTAAGAATCTTAAGGAGCTCTAACACCCTAGTCCTAATTCCACCAAAAGCCCAAAAAACAAAAATATCAATGATTTTGGTAATGTGAGGTGACTTGTCTAAGACAGAAACTACTATGGTGTAATGGTTAAAAAAATCATGTAACGCAGCACCAGTAGGTGTAATCCTTCACATGTGTGCAGACATGTGAATTTTTAGAATTTACAAAGGTTTCCAAAAGTACTCATGGAAAGGTTTGTGAATTCCAAATCTCATGGAACAGCCTCATGGATAGCCTCAAGTGTGATAGTGTGCCTTTCAAAACTGTATAACACAACATGCATTTAATGGCTGTTAATCACGCTTGCACATCTGAAAATCCTTTTGCTAATGTAGATGCACTTTTAATTTTTTTTTTAAACCTCTATGGGGAAACATTTTTCTTTGTGACAAATCTGCTTCAACTATGCATCAGTAATGTTTTGGAGTTGGTCTATTCCCATCTCCCACTAGAAGTGTAAACACTTCTGAAATTGACAGGAGTAAATCCTTAACTGATTTCAAAGTGGGAATGGTTCTTGAAGAACTTTGAGAAACTTACAAGTTTGTGTGCATGCAGACTTTTCAGGTCATTTGAACGGAACGTCAACTGTCTGTCATTAGGAGAAGATGTACTCATGCCTAATGTTGCAACATACTGGGATAATACCACACATAAGTAAATCCCTTTTTGAGCGCATTTTGTGAAATTCAAAAGAGATGCTCACAAATCAAGCAACTTGGGCATGATAGATGACAACAGCTCTCTCTGTGTTTCACTATTGTTTAAAATACAGAGTGGTTAGTGGCATACCATATTATGTCAGACACTACTAGGCCCCGCAACCTCTAGTTAGTACTCAAAAACACAAAGGCAGTTCTTCAGTTAGTAGCCAAGGATGTGTCCAGATAGGCTCCCACTCTCAATATCAAACTACACATTAATGTGAACTACCTCAACAGTATTGGACTAATGTGAGTTGTATTCATTACAGACAAAATGAAAAAAAGGCTTTCATCCTTCCCAATCCTATTCCCTCTGACTCATCCCAAACCTCTGACTACTATCAACTTTCCAAATATCCTTCTCAATCTTTCACCCCTCCTTTTTAGCAATGCCACCCAACTAACAAGCACACACGACCATTACTTACAATAACAACTCAATACTTCCCCTCTTCAAATCCATCCTATAATTATATCCCTACCACAAACTCTACTAAGAACACACAAAATCAAGAGCATAATCATAACTCAACTAATGCACAAGAACAAAACAAAACAATTGTACTAACCTACCTACTAGTATTCCTGGGTTCCAGAGTAGCATGCTATTCACCGAAAAAGTGATTAAATACCTCACCAGTATTCATAAGCGCCATATTAATGCATTTACAATTACAATTACAATCGTTAAACGTACAAACATTACTCACTTTGTCAGTAAGGCCCAAGATTCCACCCTCCACACATTTGTCTTGGATGTAGAATGAATTCTTGTTGAAACTGACCGTACTTTCTGAAAGATAAGCCCATTTTACATGTGACTCACAGAGTAGACTAGTTTCATTTCTGTTGATATGTTTTTTCATTTGTCACACGTCCTCTTCGTGTGACTGGGCAATTTATATCTTTCTCCACACAGAGGGACTCTCTTGAAAATTGATTGTTGATGTCTACTGTGGCATTCTGCTGCCTTAAATGTCATGCTTGAGTACGACATCTGAGGGAAAGAAAGATAATTGCGATCCTGTTTTCAAAGCAATGTCTCCAAGACAAGATCAGCCCTAGCTGAGAACTTTGGATAAAACGTGAAGTTGAAGGAGAAAAAAAGGGTTGGTGTTTAGAAGCTAAATCAAGCCACAGCCTGCACCGCTTTGAAAAGGTTTACAATATGCTTTAGACCTAACTTTCTTTATTTAGAAAAAAGTAGATGCTAAACACATTTGATTGCTAGCGGAAACAGGTCCAATGAAATGACGAGTCGTTTGCTTTCCAGGCGCGGCCAGTACAGGTAAGAGTGTTGCGGTGGTGGGGCAGACAGGGGGGAAGTCGACAGGTGACGGAATAGGGAAAATAAAATAACAAAATAAATAAAACCACTTAGTGTGCGCTCACCGCATCGTTAGTCGGCGATGAGGCAAGAGCAAGGTTTCCGTTTTTCTCTTTTCCATCGTCTGTTGACTTTTCTCCCCTGCCCTGTCCCACACCAATCCAGTACCACTGTTCTTACCTGTACCAGCCATGCCTGTTGCTTTCACTCTTTATTATCAATAACAACGTTTTTGGTATGACCCCTTAGTGCTAGTAGCGGGAAGATGTGTATTCTAATGATTGATTTGTGAACCGAACGGCACTGATCTGAACCCTGATAGATGGGCAAGGGCACTTAAACTTCCCAGACAATGATGCACCCCTCCTTACTTTGCGGTAACAGATGAAACAAGCCTGTGATGGTGTAAAACGGTTGCAGCTTCTTTTTTCACATCTTGACTTAAGAAGACACACAGCTTAGGTAAAACAGGCATCATGTTATCATTGCCCCTAATTCCCCTGTAGCTCAAGTCCAGTAGTGCTTAGTCGTTAACATCACCTTGTGACAGAGCCCTGAGTAAATGCCCCTTACCAGCCAGGGTCTAAAAACTCTCCAGCTCCTTCTGAGCTACACCTTGTTGTGGGTGGCCCTCATGCCTGACCCGAGATGCAAGTGCCATGACCACCATCTCCTGACTCCATGCTGACATATAGCCTGCTCCCCTGAGAATCTCCACCATTGACTATTATACTCCTTCTGCAGTCCCTTTGTGCTGTCCCCGCTTTCTGTTGTTATAGGTGTGGGTGGGTGGGCCAACGGGGAAGGCACACACCACTTGGGGGCCCTCATGCCATATTATCCTTGGGGTGAACCGATGGGGACCCCTTCCGATTGGTCACTTCAAACCAAGCTGACAAATATGGTGCCCAGTGTTTTCCCAGGCCCAGCTGTCACCTGCTCTCATTTCTGCATCCCTGTAGGGGTTTGTCGCAAGCCCCTCACTGGTCCGGCTGCGCCTCTCCAGCCTGCATGTTTTATGGCAACATTGGGTTGCTTTTTTCAAATACAGTGTGTGGGTTTGATGTAATTATTCCCATTGGATATAGAAATCCAAGTGAGTTTGTTAGACAACCAAACAGATGACTGACGGACACATGAGCTAATTAACTTCAAATCTATAATTTAAGAGAGATCGTTTAGAAAAGAAGATAGAAAAGGAGGTGTCAGACTGCAGAGGATGAGTGGATAGGACCTTGTCGATGAGAGATTGTTTGTCGGGAAGTCAAACACCAAAATATTGTGGTACAATATATTGCAGTAAAAATATCATAATGCAAAATAATCACATCCAATACTAAAAACAGATAAGTATGCAGGAGTAAGCGCAAAAACAAAATCTCTAGGCAACAAATGAATAGTATTTACATTTTAAAATAAAACATCAGTTTCCATATATAATTTGAATGCATAAGTCTAAAAATTATTTTGTATAAATTCCCTACAATTAAATGTAAATTAACATTTATATATCCATTAAAAAATTGTCTAGCTTTTTGCCATGCAAACTGCAGTTGCAGTTTCTTAATGAGAGCAGGGAGCGACACCCCCCCCCCCCATCCGCCATGCTAAATGTGAAAAATAAATTGACAATGAAATGATTTCATTGTCACTTTACTTTTCACTATGGAGCCCCACAGCTGTCAGCCTGCCCCCAAGCCAGGAGAAATGGGGGCGTGTCCTCTGCTCTGCTAATTGGCAACACAGGACCGGAGCAGTGGCTTTACTGGATGATCAAAAAGTGCGCTGGTTGTCTTGCACCAGCCAAAGTGACATGCACACTTTTAAGCAGTCCACCCAGCTGTCTTAGGGCCTGATTATGAGTTTGGTGGGTCTACAGTGGACTGTGCAACACGCTATCCATTTTACGACCATCGAACCCACGGTGCAACCGTCTGCCAGATCAAGAGTTTATTCCAGGTCTGGCGGGCTGTCCTGCGGTGGTCTAACTGCGGTGGTCTGTTAGGCTCATAGAAGAGCCTACAATGCAGACCACCACTCTCAGAGCACCGCCTTCACCTTTCTGTACGGTGTGGCATAGATGCCACACCATGCAGGAACTGTGGGTACAAATCAAGCGGGCCACTGCATGTGCCCCCTGCATGCACCCCCTTGGCCCTGAGGCATCAGAGGCCCCTATCTGGGCCCCCTTAGTTGCTTCACTGCCACTCTTTTCATGGCGGGCTCACAACCATGAAAAGGGTGGTGATGGGGCCACTCTGAAGATGCTTGTCTGTGTCGCCTTGGCACTGCTAGCATATTTCTGCCTGTAAATGCTGCGTGAACGTCATGGGATCACATCGGTGTTGTAGAGGCAAGACCACCGCAGTCCAAATACTGGGGGCGGCCCCACAGCTTGGCAGTTATCATATGGCCACCAAGGGTTCGGCAGACCTATGGACCGCCAAATTCGTAATCAAACCCTAAGACAGCTAAGTGGAAAACAAGCACAGGCCTCCTGGGCCTGAAGGAGCATCTAGCCTGTCCATCTGGTCCATCAAATTCTGGTGCTGCTCTCATGCTGGTTAACAGCATGAGAGCAGCATTGGATTGTTTAGGAAAGTTAGGTCTTCAACTTGTGGTCGGAGGCAGAGATTACAGAGGATGTAGTCCGGGTAAGTAACATTTGTTTTATTTGTATTGTTACTGTAATGAATGTCAGTGATTTATTTTTTATTGTTGTGCATGTTTGATTTATTTATGTTGTTGAGAAGCGGTGGAGCACTTCACTCACCGCCCCACTTTCAAAGGATATCAGCCGCCCCTGACAAACAGTAACATTTTAATTTACATTTGCAATTATACGTATTATATTAAAATTAATAAGTATATAACATTGTACAATCTAATTTTACAAAATATAATGCTAAACATAAAGCATAACACAATGGTTTATAATTATAATGTAAAATATTAGAAAGTATTTTCTCTATAAATAAAGATATTTATTAAACTTATATAGTAATATCTATACACATAAAACTAACTAAATTAAAAAATGGATTTTTAGATTTAAATTCAAATACATTATTTATTAAACATGTAAGTATTTCTACACAAAATATTATTATTATAAAATTATAAGAATTTACATCTCCAATCCTCCAATTCTCATAAAAACGTTTGAAATACTTTAAATATAATTAATGAGAATGGAATGTCACTTCATCAAAAACATATAGATATATATATATCTATATATCTATATAGTTATAGTTAGAACCATGTTTCCATAGGAAAAGCATTTTTTGATGTGCTTATAACTTTAGCGTTATTTGATGAATCTTTACGAAATTTGCCACTGACACATCAGGGGCGGAGGTGTGTGTGTCGAGGTTCCTGCAGCAGTCATCTAGGACAGACTCTGTGGCAGCAATGGCAAGATGAGGTTCTGCAGGGCATGGAAGATCCCAGCTACATCTCGCTGGTGTACATCCGTGGCAGCCATCCTTCCAGCCTGCATCCGCTCCATGTTCTCCATTGTCCTCCGCATGTGTCCCAACTCCCGGCTGACATCGCTGGAACCTGTCTGACTAGATAGTTCTTGTATCCGAGTAATGGCTCCAGCGAGCCCAGCCAAGGAGTGTTGTAGAGCATGGTATGGACTGTGGGTGTCCGTTAGGGACTGTAAGTGGTCCCTGATGGGACTCATACACCCACATATGGCATAAAGTTTGGCTGCCATGAGGTCGAAACTCACCCGCACCTGTTCAGCCAGCCCCCTCTGGCAGTCTAACACATGGCGTTGGAATGCCAGGTGTTTTTCCGCGAGGTGCTGGGAGCCAGCCGTGGTGGTGGGTGCATCCTGCTGTGTGGTCTGTGCAGGGGGTGGGGTCACCTCAGTGCAGCTGGGCTGCACTGCTCCTAGGGGTGGGTGCAGAGGCTGTCCACGAGCCGTTTGAGGGTGTCAGAGCAAATGGCCAGGGGGTCCTCTTCATCATCATTGCTGAAGAGATGTCTGGTCTACTCTGCAGGAGGTGTTGATTGTCCCTCTGCAATGTAAAGGGGAGATGCAGGTTTACAGTGTGTTCCATTTATGTGAAAACATTGTACATGTTTACATACAGGCTGCATGACAATGTACATTGTGACTGTTTTAGAGGAGCTGGCTATTTGATGGGAGACAGTGGACATTTTGACTACATGACAAATGTGAGGTTGTACTTGTACATTATCTTCTCACAGTTTCCTGCTATTCCAGATGTAAATGGCCAGTTCCTACACACAAGCGGCACCAGTTGTGTCCTCTGTTCTGTAGTGAAAGTGTTGCACCTTGTACCACATTGTCATCAATGTTGATGAGCTGTGATTGCTATGTGTGTCTGCTGCATTGTGGGAGAGTCGCCCCTGCAGCTCAGATTTTGCTAGCCCTTATCCCTTGAGGCAGTGTGCCTTTGACTTGTGTGCTTTTACGGTGCAGAGATGTTGGTGACTTGGGTCGTTTGTGGTCTTAGACGCTTTTTGTACTCTTGTGCATTGTTTGTCTGCAGATGTATGGTTGATGTCAGGGGTTGTATGTGCATGTGGATGTGTCAGAGTGTGACCTGCTCCTTTGAGGATGTGATCCACACTGGGCCACCTCAGTGTTGTGCACCATGTCATGTATTTTGACTGCAGCCATGCTATTGGTCATGCAGTGTCACTTGCACTATCAGTGTGGCTCACAAAGCCGCTGCTTTGCTGGATTCAGCACAAGTGCATGGGTGGGTTGTGAGATTGGTGATAGGGAGGGGGGCCCCTTTGTGCACTTAGTGGATGGGGGCCTACTTACTTTTTCTATGTGTGCTGCTGTGTGCCAAGGGTCTCAGGGACATGTTCCACAATCATTGT
This sequence comes from Triturus cristatus, assembly GCF_964204655.1. Taxonomy (NCBI): domain Eukaryota; kingdom Metazoa; phylum Chordata; class Amphibia; order Caudata; family Salamandridae; genus Triturus; species Triturus cristatus. Next base: position 981,505,085 of record NC_140592.1, on the reverse strand, counting down.
GGGTGTGCAGTCTGCTGGGTCTGGTGGCTCAGTGGACTAATGCATCCTTTGCAGGGGGCTGTGTTCGACCTTATGGTCACAGGTTCAAATCCTGGTGGGTCCACTCAACCTTTCTTCCATCTGAGGTCGATAAAATGAGTAGGGTAACAATGAACATCTGTTATTCAGTGCCAAGAGACCTCTGGGTGAACGTGCCCTTTACAAATACACACGTTATGTTATGTTATGTTAGTGTGCTACACATGATTGTGCATGTCTGCCATTGTGCACATCTCCCCCAATACCCAAGTCCCTGGTCGTTATTCACCCTGTTGCTGTTGGGTCAGGTCTCCCAACTCCTTGCACCGTCTCCACACTGATGACTGTGGCCACCATTTCCTCCAGCTCATCCAGCTCCTCCTGTGGTGCAGGACTCCCACCTCCAGTCGCCGTTGCTACCTACATGTTGGCAGCGACTTTCTGCTTGGTTTGGCTTTTCACTTCATGCCAGCGCCTGTTGACCTCCTCCATTAACGTCATCGACACTCCGACTGCATTCAAGTTGTTCATGAAGGACTGCCATATTTCCGTTTGTGTTGCCAATGACACGTTGGAGGTGATGAACAGTTGTTGGTAGTGTTCTATCACCTCCGTAACGATGATCCTGTTTTCCTGCGGACTTAACCGTGTCTTCCTCGTCCTCTTCTCCTTGGCCCCGAGGTTTCTTGCTGGTCATCTGTGGGGCTTGTGGGGTTCGCGTTGTCCTCTGCACTCGGTCCGGGTGCATCCATGGTGCTATGCAGTTTATTTATTTTTGCTTTTTTTTTGGTTCTGCTTCTATAGTGCATTTTCCCACATGACGAGTGGGAATTGCAGGCCTGTCGCTGGCTATCACTGTTTTTTGTATCACGATTAGCCACATCGCAACTTTTTTCGCTTTTGTATTTCGTGTTTTTCCGGCGTCACGTTGATTTTAACGCGGTCATTTGGCGCTTTATCGTGAGACTATCGCATAGTGCCTCCGGGTTGAGAATACAATGTTAACATGATGATATTTTGTCGCGATAGACTGTGATGTGCAAAGTTGAGTTAAGCTAATTTTGTTATAATTATCACACGTTCTTGAGAATATCCCCCGAAATTGGCAAACTTTGCATTTTGTCCAGTTTGCAAACTGTGCTGAGTTTACCTGCTTTGCTCAAGTTTTGATTTACACTACTAAGTCCGTGAAGGTCAAGGAGATTGGTAAGATTTGTAAAAGTGGGAAGCTGCAGAGAAAAAGCAACAACTTTCCACAACTTGATATTGCCCCGCCAATAAGAAGAAAATGAAGGCCAGAGGAGTAGTTTGTTTCCCTTCAGTTTAATCTTGGGCAGGAGTAGACAGGAATATTAAACATCAGTAGACAATTTTGAAAATCTTCAAATCTACCATTGCTTGCATGATCTTTATTTATATTTCAACCCAAAGAAGGTAGCATCATTTTATTCTTCAGGTTGAAAACGGTGAACTATTATAACCGACACATCTGGGTTACAACCCTCAGACATAATGTATAGCCAACAAAATTGCACTGGAATGGCTGTAATGAGTTAGTAAAGAAGTAAACACTAAAGCCACTCATAAAACACAGCAGCTTCCAAAAATAGTAGAAGACTTTGAAAACACTCCAATAAAACCTATGTCGCACATTAGTTAAGTACTTTGAGTTGTAAATTCATCTTGAATGAGGCTGGAAAAAAATGTGCCTCTTAAGAAAATAACGAGTTTCATAAAGTTTTTGGGTAATCATTTAAACTGGGCAGTCACTGAAGGCTGCTGCTATTAATCCTGCTACAATCATCACTGTTTATGCCTAATTAGCTAAGAAATATAAAACAGAGAATACCTTGGACAGAGTATTTGAAGCTGGATGGAAAACAGGCCAAGTGCTTCTAATTTGAATTGATTGTTGTTATTCAGAAAAAAGACGGCACACCATACGAATTACACAAGACAAAAATGTAAAATGGAGTAAAATGGACAGCTATCCCATGTAGTAGAGTGTATTTACTAATCCACATAGCCCCATGGAACTCTGGCTCAACATATTTCACCCCAGGAATCAAGGGGTTAATCCTACGGTGAAAACCCTGGGCCTCATTTACAAGCCCATTGCGCCGCTAGTGCGTCACCTTTTTAGACGCACCAGCGGCGCAATTGGCTTGCCCATGTTTACATGGCTACTAAAGTAAGTACTGCATGAATGGCCTTGTAAATATGGGCCCATTTTACAGATTACTGTGGGTGAAAGGGGCGTTCTATGGGTGTTGCTGTGGATGTCGCCAAGCAACATCCATGGAACATGACACATTCCGAGATTTACAACTTTTTTGTAAAGCTGGGAATGTGTCAGAATCCTACGCCTCAAAAAGGGAGGCGTAGGAGTGGTGCTACAAGGAGAAATACTTTTATTTTCCATGTTTTTCCTCTTTCTGTGCGTGCTGCATTCTACAGCATGCATATAAATATGAAAATGCCATCATTTATTGTTTTTGTGCTGGAAGGTGTTTCTTCCAGCACTAAAATATTCAGTCCGCAACGCAGGCACCCCTGCAGCATAGCACAATGGTGTCTGCATTTACGCACAGCTGCTGTTTGTGCGCCATGCAGGGGAGATGGACAGTAATGCGCCATATCTTGTAGATACAGCACATTCGTGCCCTTTTATTTTGACACATGGCAGCGCAGCCCGAAGCCTTGCTGTGCTGCCGTGAGTCAAAATATAGTAAATTATGCCCCCTGTTTAAAGGGTTCCAGAGGTGCCAAGAGATGTGGTGATTATCAAAGGGAATGCATCTTATATGATTCTCTCTGATAACATAACGTTTCCATCAATGAATATCATTAGTACATTTTATATTGCTTTGATTTTTGTCTGTACAAAGGAGGAAGAGTTTTGAGGGTTGTGCAATAGAAAAATATATTAAAGTAAAATAGTGCTTCTGAAATGCAGCTTTGGAACAAAAGATCACTGAAAAAGAGTACCTTTAAGTATGCCCATCGGGCATTGCAGTGCCGGCCAGAAGAGGATGAAGCATGACACCCATTGGGGGGTGTGAGAGCCCTAGTTCCAAAAGGAGCAGACTCCTGTTCTATTCTTAGGATACTGAACCAGTGCAAGACCGGAGAGAAAAGGAGGAACTTATATATACAAAACTATCCTCCCTGCGTCGCAGACCCAACTTCACACTAGCTCATTCACACATGCAGTCATTGGTGGGGCCCATAACACCAACACTCACACATCTCCACTCACGAGTCTGCACACAGGAGGGATGATGATATCGCGCTGGACATGTGGGGGAGTACCTTATAACCTATAGGGAAGAAAACTTATTTGACAGAATATACATTAACATTCACCACCTATAGATTCCTAATCTCAAATATCAAGGCACTCCATCCACTTGGTCGACGGACCAATTAGTTGGATTGGTTGATGGTGATTTAGAACCAGCTAAAACACATTTTAAGACTCAGAATCCTTTATTCTCTTTAATGATAACACAAACTCATAATTTCTGTTAATCAATATTTGTTTATCTAAATTTTTCTTGCAATTAATATTAGCATTTGTCAATCAAAAGTTTTAGAATTTCTAGATCAATTTATTCAAATCGCAGGTCATTATATTTACCTATTCTTGCTATCTGGATTTTCACTAATTCATTGGCTCTGCATAGTCATTTAACCGTTATATTGTCCAAATAAAGCAGGCCAAAGCTCAAAGTCCAAAAGTTCTTTGCTCAGCACGTTACAGTCCCAAAGATATCCATAGGACCAGAAATTGTGCAAGCATCTGTCATCGCCAGCATAGACGTCAGGAAATCGGAACAAGCTAGGAAAAAGCCAGCAACAACAGCATCGACCAGCATCAAACACATCGAACGCATCCCCTATTCTACTACTCTTTTTATAATAAATTTCGGAATAACATAGAACATTTTTAGGCGGAGAAAGTCTTGTGATTGGCTGATCGAAAACATCCGATTTTACTTATTAAAGTTCTCATGGATTTTGCTGTTTCACTTCCATCGATGACATAGTCCTTATGTTACAATGTTTTTAGTTTTGCTTGTATGATCCAATTGTTCATTTTAAACCAGTTTTTACTGTTCGGGGGTGCTTGGGTATTCAGGAAGTTCACGGAGCCATCCGAGTCTGCGCAGTAGGTGTCGCGCTCACGAGACGATGGCCACTTCTGAACTCGATTTTCGACTCCATTTTGTGGTCGGCCCAAATGCTAACTTAAGCGAAACAAACACAAAAGAATAATTAATACAAAGCAATGCTGATTCTAATGTTATACCCTCATTAATCCCTTTATGTATTAGTATTTTCCTAGCATATAGCGACATTTAAAGCGATAATATTTACCTTTAGGATCCAATCAGGAATGCAAACATCACGTAAGCAACATAAATCATGCGATATCTCATTACCACATTTACTACTATTAATATGCGTACGTAGTTTAGTTGAGTTATTTTGCCATGCAAATAGCAATTTCCCACGTGTAATTTGTGTATGCAAAAGGTTGATTTAGAATAGCACACCACACCGTTAGTAAAATTATAATCAGTAAGTTATATAGTTAGTCTTTACATGCAAAATAGAGAGGGTATACAAAATTTTGTTCTAGCTGCTCCATCAATCCCCCCTTTGGTGATTTTTAACATCACCACATTACCTTTGAATATGGAAAAATGTTGTACATGGAAATAAATTCAGTTCTCTTAATATTTTGTTAGATCACATTACTGTTTCACCTGTGTCTTCTTCTCTTGTTTTTCTATACATATTCTCTTTCCACTCTTCTAATTCTACTTCTTCAAATTCTCTTTCTTTCCTTTCTTTCTCTCTTTTCTTTACAGTTTCTCTTTTTATGTTATTTCGTAATTTTCTTCTTTTGCTACGTAGACATCCTAATCTTAGAATTAATACTAAAATAATCACACAAGTTACTGGAAATAGAATTTTACCAATAAAGGTACTACCTAGTTTTAGTATAAAGTCCTTAATAATAGAAAACCTTTTGCCAATCTTTTCCCAAATACCTTCAGCCTCCAGTGGAACAATCTCCTCATGCAAATCAGTTATATTCTTAATATACGTCTTTAAATCTTGAGTTTCGTCAGGAATGTAAGTACAGCAATGTTGAACTTTCAGAATTCCACAGACTCCACCCTCTTTTGCCAAAATTATATCAAGGGAAAGTCGATTTTGCATTACCATGGCTCGCATGGCAACCATTTCAGTATATACCAATAAGAATCCTCCAGCGGTGCTTGTTGTCAAGGGATCCAGTACTGGTCATAGTTTTCTAATTTTATGTGCATTCAGAGATATTCCCACTGCTGGTATCAACGCTCCAAAAATGTCTCCTACAATTTCTGACCAAGATTCTCTTCTCCTACGTGTTAGTTGTCTACCTATCTCATGTGCACCATCTTTTCCTCTTCCCACATGAAATATCTTTGGGAAAACCAGGCCTAGATAACATGTGCCATACCAGTGATCTGGCAATCGATAATATGCTTTGTTCCCGCAGATAAAATATAATCCAGGAAAAACCGGATCATTTCCTCCTTTAAATCCCCATCCATCCATGATTCTATAAGTATCATGGCAATCACTTGTGCCTACAAAGTAATTATCATATGCAGTTTGATTCCTTCTAATACACAACTTCCCTTTCTGAGGCCAATCGAAAGCCATTGTTGGACTAGCTTCGACTTTCAAATGTTTTTCTCTTTCAACATCCCAGACTGTCTTTTCTTCTTTTTCCTCAGGTACTTCCTTTTGCATTTTCAATCTCCTTTCTTCTACCATATCTAAGAAAGTTTTCTCCTTCTTTAAACTACAAGTTTGATTGTTTCTAAATATTGACTCTAATGTTAATTCTTTAGTTTCTAAGAAAAATTCACCTAACATTTTAGCAGGTTTTACTTTATTCAGCTTGTTAACTACAGGTATTTGTGAGAATATGTTAGCTACATCTGAAAAATAATATTCTAGTCTCTCTATTTTGTAAAACAAACTTGCTAATACTCTACAGGTTATTCCAAATGTCACAGGGAGGTGATGATATGTCATTCCCTCAGATACTGATGCAGGCAACTTCATGCAGATGTAATAATCCCTCACGTCCATCGTCTTCACATATTCGTATAGTAATTTTGAAAAAACATTGTTAGAAAAATAAGCTATCTTTATGTAAATAATTTCTATCTATTTTAGTCGAATAAATCTTTTGAATCTTTTCTACATTATTCTTATTTTCGCTATGTCCTTCTATTGTTTCTAATGTAACCTTAAATGTAACCATTAAAGCTAACGCACTCCACGGAAGCATTAGTAATCCTGTACAACAACAACACATTTTGAACCATCTTCTAAGGAACACACATTTAGATTTTCTACTTTCTGTGTTTGCCATTTCGAAAAATGATCAGCGTCTTTTGACTTAGCCTCTTCTACTTCACAACTAGTTTTGTCTAACCCAAGGCTCTAAGCACCTACTTGGTTCTTTCAGATAATCTGGCACATGCATCAACAAAGACTTTTGCGATTCTTGAGTTGCGACTTTTAAGGAATCGCAATTAAGGAATTGCAAAAGCCTATGCATGTAGGAATCGCTATAAAAATAGCGATTCCTACAATTTCCTTAATTGCGACTCGCAAATTGCGAGTCGCAATTAAGGAATGCCGTCCCAATCATTCCTATGGGCCTCCAGGCCCATAGGAATGAATTGGAGATTGCATGAGCAAATTGCGAGTACCAGTAGGTACTCGCAAATTGCTCATGCAATTTCAAGGGTGCAAGGGTGTCAAAATGACACCCTATTGCACCCCTGAAATTGATCTGTGCACATATGTTGCACACACACATGCTCTAAGGGCATGTGTGTGCGCAACATGAAACTTTGAAAAATGCACAAAAGTGCATTTTTCAAAGTTTTTGCAAATTACCATGAAGTTCAACTTCATGGTAATTTGCTCCCCCTATTAGCGAAATCGCTAATTTTTTTACTTTAATGCATTGCATTTAAGGAATCTCAATTTGGGATTCCTTAAATGCAATCGCAATTTAAGGAATCTTTTAGAGATTCCTTAAATTGCAATTTTTGCATTTGGGATGATGCATCCCAAATGCAAAAATACCGGTCGCAAAGGGGCAGATTCTGCTAATCTGCCCGTTTGCGACCAGTTTTCTCGTTGATGCATGTGGCCCAATGTCTTTTCCGGTAAATTATTGTTTCTTCCTTTAGAACACTTTTGGTCTCTTCAGTTTGGCATTTGATTGTCTTTCACTTTTCTTTCACAATCTTGATGCAGAATTTCCTGAATATCCGTCTCTTCTCCGATGTCGGACAAGATAACTCTCAGGATTTCCGATTCTTCGTCTTCCTCAAACACTTCTGGTACAGTCACCTCTAGATTCCCTTGACTTCTGCCTCTTCTTTTACTTCAGGCAGCGCCACATATGACCATTCTGGTGACTTATACTTCTGGTTAGGTTTTCTCGTTCTCTTACTTTCTTCTGCTGGTGTTTGTGCCACGTCTTTTGATTTCTCTTGGCTAGACACTTCATTCACCTGTTCAGCTCTAGATGAATTTACTAGTGTCAATCTGTATCTTAATCTCTTTATCTTGTTTGGCCAAATTTTATCTCCTGCAGGCTTTTTTAACTTACTTTCTTTTTCATTTCTCTCAGTTCTCCATGCTCTTTTTCTCAAGACTCGACCTTCTGGTTCTTCTTCATCACTGTCCTCCGATTCAGTTCCAACTTGACCTTTACTTTCAGTAGTCTTCCTTTCCACCACTTCCTTTTTCTTACCTACTTCTGTCCCTCCTCGTGGTTCTTCCACACAATCCTGCTGACTAACTGTCCCTTCTTCTACCTGGATGTATGGTTTCCCTACAACTCCTCGGGGGTCTTCCGCAAAAATCTTTCCCTTACTCTGTGTATCTGGTACCTTACCATCTAATTTTGTTTTTTCAGGTGGAATTTCTCTTGAATTTTCATTCGGGACTTCTTTATCAAGAATTTCTTTGACAGTCTCTTCACTGTTTTTATTTACATTCTTGTGTGCTTGTACTGGTTCAGTGTCTGATCTGAGCTGGTGTCAGAAATCTTCAATTTTCTTCTTAAAGGAAGATTCTCTGGTGCAATAACTGGACTTGGTTCTAACTCCCCCCTTTCAGCAGTTTGTCTTGTTCTTATTTCTTCAGTATCTGATTCAAAACTTGTATCTGATTCTTCAAATTATTCTCCTTGCTTGTTGTCCACTGGATTTGGAATTTGCAAGGTGTGACTAGCATGAATCCAGTTCTTTACTCCTGCACATTTTACAGCTGTTGTCGTGGTCAGAATCACCTGACGTGGTTTTCCCCAACGTGGGACCAAACAGTTTTGTCTTCTGTGCACTTTTATTCTCACCCAGTCACCTGGGCTCAGATCATGAGCTGGCTTCTTTTCAAGAGTGGTGGCATCCGATCTAACCTGATGGAACACAGAATGAACGGAATCAGCCAACCCCTTGCAATAATCCAACACCAAGTCATCAGATATAGGCAATAGCTTGTTGACTGGTATGAAAACATGTTGTATTGCTCTTCCCATGACGATTTCATGGGGACTCAAGCCTGTATTCCTATCTGGAATAGATCTAATAGTCATGAGAACTAGAGGCAAGACATCTGGCCATTTCAAACCTGTGGCTAAACACATTTTTCCCAGTCTGTTTTTAATGGTGCCATTTACTTGTTCCACTACACCAGAAGCCTCTGGGCGATAGGCACAATGTCGTTTCTGTTGTACATTCAATGCTTCACAAATTAATTTCATGATATCATTATGGAAATGTTTTCCTCTATCTGACTCAATCGCAACTAGAAAATCAAACCTAGGAATGAACTCTCTCAATAATAGCTTGGCTACTGCAATTCCATCACTTCTTCTTGTTGGGTATGCTTCCACCCATCGAGAGAACAGACAAACCATGACTAGAACATACCTCAACCTGTTACAGGGGGGCATTTCAATGAAGTCAATCTGCATTCTGGTGAAAGGCCCTGCTTCTCGACCTATCGTTCCCAGATTTACCACTGTTTTTCTTCCAGGATTAAATTGCTGACATATAAGACATCTTTGACAAAGGCTTTCAGCTACAAGTCTAAATTTTTCATTATACCATGTCTGTTTGAAATGCCTGATCATAGCATCTCTTGCTACATGTGCTTGTCCATGATACATCCGTGCCATGACAGAAACCATGCTATCAGGCATAATTGGTCTTCCATCCCGATAAACCCACACATGATCTGTTTCCCGTGGTGCACATCCTGCTTTTACCCGCTGTCTCATTTTCTCATCTCCTGCTTCTTCCTGCAACTGCCTCACTTCTTCCTCTGTATTCACAGTGTTAGTAAACAACAAGGGACATGAAATTAATTTCTCTTTCTCTTCCCCGATTCACTGAGTTCTGATTACGTGCGCAATATTGAGCCATATCGTTGGCAAACTGGTTGCCAGCTGAAATGTAGTCATTTGACCTCGAGTGGGCTGCACATTTCACAACAGCTAACTGCTTAGGCAGCTGTATTGCCTCAAGCAATTTTCCAACCACTTCAGCATCTCTTATAAGAGTTCCACTCGATGTCAAAAACCCTCTTTGGGACCAGACTTGCCCAAGGTCATGCACTACACCGAAGCCATATTGACTATCGGTTATCACAGTCACTCTCACATTCTTTCCCAACTTGCATGCTCTTGTTAATGCAAAAAGTTCAGCAACCTGGGCTGATTTTACTCCTTTTAGGCAAGATGCTTCCAATACAGCTGCTACCGTACATACTGCATATGCTGCACTCAGAATTCCCTCATCCGTTCTCAAGCATGATCCATCCATGAACATCACATAGTCACTTTCTGTCAGAGGTACATCTTTTAAATCTGGACGTGGTTTGGTACAAAAATCAAGCACTTCCAAACAGTCATGATCCACGTCATCTCTTACTTCCACATTCTCAGCATCAGGCAGTAACGTTGAAGGATTCACATTCAGACATCTCACAAGGCTCACATTCGTTGCACCTAGGATGACTTTCTCATATTTAGTCAGATGACTATGCGTCATGAACTGAGTGCGGCTCCTTGTTAAAAGGATTGCCACATCATGAGGTACAAACACTCGCACAGGATATCCCATCACAATTCCTTCACTCTGTTCCAGACTCTTACAAGTGGCTGCTACAGCTTTCAAACAACCAGGCAATGCTACAGCTACAGGGTCTAATATAGCTGAAAAATATGCAATTGGTCCCCTCAGTTTTCCATGTTTTTGTATTAACACAGAAAGTGCACATCCATTTCTTTCACTGCAATAGAGCTCAAATTCTTTCTCATAGTCAGTCACGCCAAGTGCTGGTGCTTCACACAAACTATCTCTCAACTGTTTAAAAGCCGTTAACTCTTCTCTATTTAATTCAATGGGATATTTTACATCACTCCTTGTCAAATGTACCAAACGTTTTGCAATCAGGGAAAAGTTACTTATCCACTGACAACAATATCCAACCATTCCAAGAAACATTCTCACTTCTATTTGCGTCATTGGGGCTCTCATTCCTTTTATTATCTTGATCCTGTCTGCAGTTACTCTTCTCAGTCTTTTTTCAATTTTGTGGCCTAAATATTGTACTTCTTTCTGACAGAATTGTAATTTCGATGGGGATACTTTAAGTCCTCCATCTGCCAAATGATTCAGCAATGCAATGGTATCCACTACACAAGCTTCTCGAGTTCTCGATGCCACAAGCAGTTCATCTATATATTGGACCAGAACCGAACTTTCGGGCATTTTTAAATCTTCTAGGGACTTTTTCAATATCTGATTGAATATTGAGGGACTCTCTGTATACCCCTGTGGGATTCAGCACCATGCCAAAATACGTTCGCTAAACCGGAACACAAAAATCTGTTGGCTGTCAGGGTGCAATGGAATGGAAAAGAAAGCATGACACAAATCAATCACTGTATACCATTCTGCATCGTGAGGAATCTGATACCAAATCACAGATGGATTTGTTACAATGGGACAACATGATACAACAATTTTATTTATTTTTCTCAGGTCTTGTACTAATCTAAATGTTCCATTAGGCTTTTTCAGACCCATAATTGGTGAATTACATGGACTGCTCATTATTTTCTTCAAAATACCTTGTTCAATCATTCTGTCTATTATAGGAGTGACTCCTGCAATTATCTTGGGGGTCAATTTATACTGTGGAATATTTGGGTAACTTACTCCTTCCTTCAAAGCAACTTTTACGGGATCTACATTTTTCATTAATCCTACATCTTCTCCTGTGAAATCCCATACCTCCGTTTTTACTGTCTTTTTCAATTCTTGAGGCAATTCCTTGGGGTCAAATACAGCAAATGCCTCGGTAATCTCAGGTTCCATATTAGCCATAGTCATTTTATACAGTACATCCTCATCAGGAGTCTCAAATGCTATACCATCTGGAGTACAAAATATTGTGCAATTCATCTTGCACAGCAAATCTCTCCCTAACAAATTTACAGGGCTTGAATCGCACACAACAAAACGGTGCATTTCAGAAAATTGCCCTATGTTAACTTTAACTGGTTCAGTGAGATACGTTTTTATCTGGCTGTTGGATACTCCAACTACTTGGATTGTTTCATCCGAGAGAGGAAGATTTTTAACATCAGCTGACCTAACAGTTGAATGAGTAGCACCAGTATCTTCTAGGAAAGTAATGTTTTAATCATTTAACTTTCCATACACAAATGGGCCTGTCTGGTCTACTTCTAGAGTTGCGCCAAGTATGCACTCCTCTTCCTCCCCTCGGCACCGTCAATAATTTTCTTCTGACTCATTCTCATCGCGTTGTAGCCAATACTGCGAGACAGCACTAGCGCGCGGCTTTTTAGTTACCTGTTCTTCGTTTTAGAATCCTGTCTCATTACTGTATTTCTGAGGATTTACGCTCTGTGGAAAAGGCGGTTTTGGCGCCTGATTCTGTTGGGCAACAACCTGCTGCTGTCGCTGCGGTTGATAACTCACCTCATTCTGCACCTGTGAACTCAATGATGCATTATCACCATTAGCACTTGGGGGAAATTTACACTCTGTTTTCCAATGCCCTATTCTTCAGCAATTATGACATGGCCATTTCTTTTTGGCTTCATCTATATTAATTTGTCCTTTCCCTTTTCCAATATTAAGTTTCTGTCTCATACCTGTACCATTTGCTTGTTCAATCAATTGAGCTTCCTGTCTTACTGCTACTTTTACTTGAGCCCACATGGCTTTTTCTTTTAACTTACGCTGCTGCTTTGCTTCAATTTCATCACTAAAATATGTTGCATGTCTCAGTACTTCATCTATCTTTTTATTTTGCCAATCTACTGTATGCTGTTTAATCATTTCACTTACTTCAGGTCGCAACCCATACACAAATCGATACACAAAATAACTCAAATCTTTCTCACTCAAATTTTCATCACCAATATACTGTTTAAAGGCAAGAATCAACCTTTCGTAAAATGCGTGTACAGATTCTTTCGCTTCTTGATGAGTTCTATCAATTTTTACCCAATCAGTTTCTTTAGGAGGTACTTTATTTTTCAGAAAAGTAATTACTTGTTCATATTTTCTCATTACTTCTGGATCAGGGGCACCTGTTTTTGGATCTCTAGGGTATTCGTGTGTAGGCAAACTTATTGTGATTTTACATTCTGTCCATAGATCTGCTGGTACAATTATGTCAAATAGGCTTTTCAAATCAATCCATAATACTTTTGATAATTTTACAAACCTATCTACCTGCCTATACCACGCCACTGGCTTCTCGCGCAGTCGTGGTAAATCATTGGTAAATGACAACATATCTTGTCTGGTCCAGGGGACATGTACATAGCCTCCACCTGGAATCTCTCTCATGGGACATTCAGTTACTACCTTTTCTTTTTGTCTTACTGGGTAAGCTGCAAACGTTTTATCTGTTGTATCGTCTCGTTTTCGAAACCATCTACTTTTCCATTTGTCTACATCGCCCCATTGTCTTAGTAATATAATTAAATCTTTAATCTGAGTTGTTCGTCCTGTAGTATTCAAATTTTCAATGTCTTTTTCAGAAAAATCTACTCTGTATGGTTTTTGTAATGACTTTACCTTTTCGAAGTCAATACCCATTTCGTTTGCTACTTCTTCTAATCTTTCATGTAAATTTCTCGCTCTCCACGTTATACTTTTGCATAGAAACATTAATTCCTCATCCTGATAGGTTTTTAATTTTTCCGTAGGAATAGTCCCTACTATTAATTCTTCTAACACTATTTTTAATTTGGACACATCTAAAGGTCTAGGCTCAGCATCTTTTTGCTGTAAACTTCTTAGCCATTCACTTAATTCATTAGAAGTAGGACCTACAGGAATAATTTCTTTTCGTGTCTGTACTAAATTTTTTGGTGATCCTGGTACTGACTCTGTCGTCATTATTGCTCTATTTGCTAGACTCTGATTTACTGTCAAACTTTTAGGAGTACTCTGTTCAGAAATTCCTACCGTTTGTCCCCATGAATTTTCTCTTGTATCTCTTCTTTGTGTTTCCTTTTCTCTGTTACTGTTATAAGGAATGGTCAGACAATGCTCACTAACCTTTTGTTTATCATAAATCGGCATTACAGGTCCTATTTTTACAGGAACAGTTACAGCTTCCATATTTTTATTTAATTCCCTAATCTTCTCAGTTAACTCTAAAGTAGTTCTGGCTAGTTCAGCTGAATTTTCATTTTCCATTTTACTAGGTTGAGTATTTTCTGTTTCTCTGAAGGGATTATTTCTTCCTACCTCATGTGATACTGTTTCAAATGTTATATTCTGTGGTGATTCTTTTACTGGGGCACTTGCTGTCAATAATGTGGAATTTGGTTGATACGGGGTGGATTTCTATAAAACATGTCCTCAAGAACATCATCCTCCGACTCATGCATACCATACTTATAACCTTCTGCTCCTGTATTATTTCTCTTTTCTGCACATTTTCTACTAATAGTTTCTTCAACATTTCTCATAGGAAACAACCCATCAGTCATATTTGCACTTCGCCATCTCTTCATTCTATCATCATGATTCTCTTGTCCATATGATCTACCAAACATATAGCTGTACCTTCCGCCACTCCGTTGCAGTTCTCTGTCATACATCTCATCTTCCCATTCTGTCAATGCTTCAAATTGTGTAGGTCTAGGTCTTGGTTCTAGTTTCATCATTCTTTTTCTCAAATTTCTCAAAACCGCTAAATTAAATGAACCATGTTCCGTTAATGCTAAAACTCCATCATCTTTTGTATACTCCGCACAATTGTCTAACTAAATACATGTGTGTTAACCATATTTCGCAACCATAAAGGATGCAGGTGATTTTGCTGGAGGAAGCAACTGTCCCTCTCTAGTCACAATCGGTTTGTCCTTTCTAAATAAGTTCTTGATTTTGCCGAACCAGGACGTTTTCTCTTTTTATGGTGGATCGTAATACATAATTTTCTCTTTTCTGTATCGCTAGATTTCTTCTACGACTATTTTTTTTGTATTATCCAATCCTAGCGCGACTCTCACTAACGCACCAATCTGGAGCGTCTATGTCACTTTTACAATTCTCCAATCGCAGCGCGACTCTCACTAACGCACGTCTACGTCACCCTGTAATTCTCCACTCCTAGCGCGGCGCACACTAACGCACCAATCCGGAGCGTCTACGTCTCTTACTGACTATCCAATTCCAGCGCGGTCTTTCTGACATCAGTTTTTCTCGGTACTCCTGCTTCTGCTGACCCCTCCTTTACAAAATTTATCGGCAAACTTTTTACATTTGCTTTTTATTAAAATTCTGTTAGTAACGACATAAAAACGCCACCATTATCTGTTCGCTAACAAAAGAGATAGTCTTAACCTTTTTCACAAGAATTCAGTCTTTCCCGAGAGCAGCGAACAGTCTGCCCTACTACGGAATTATTACATCCGTCGATAAAGTAGCACTTCCCTCTACTTTACCCTTCTAGCGAGCATTAGTTAACCGTTTCTCTAGAAATAAAACACCTGTTGGAGACCCAATGCTCCTGAGAATTAAAACCAGAGTTTCACAATTAACCTGAATGCTATTTCATTTATACACATTTATACGGAAAATGTAGTTCATTCACACAGAATCCTGTCTTTCCCGAGAGCAGGGAACAATCTGCCCTACTACAGAATTATTACACTCGTTAATAAAGTAGCACTTCCCTCTACTTTATCCTTCTAACAAGCTTAGGGAACACTTATTACCTTTCCAGTAATAAGCGTAATCAGAGTGCCTTTTGGACTCCTGGTACTTAAGACCAAAATTTCACAGGTGGCCTTCACTACCCATACACTTCTTTCATACAGAAAATATCCCTAATGGCAACACACAACGATGTTACCAAATCGAACCCAGACAATGCGTCGTGCAACTCCAATCGTCACACGTTTCCCCGTGTACCTACAGGGCACAACAGTTCTGTCTTTCCCGAGAGCAGCGAACAATCCGCCCTACTATGGAATCCTTACAAACTTCCGACTTCCTACATCCCAGAAGTCGTCATACAACATAGAACGCAACGCGACTCAACGTAGAGTGTTAATACATAAACCAATACTTATCCGACATCCACAATCAATAAGCAATAATCAAATCAATAAGCAATAATCACCAAACCAATGCAATAAAACCATCATCCTGCTACTAGAAAAACTGATCCAGCGCGAGACCGGAGAGAAAAGGAGGAACTTATATATACACAACTATCCTCCCTGCGTTGCAGACCCAACTTCACACTATCTCATTCACACATGCAGTCATTGGTGGGGCCCATAACACCAACACTCACACGTCTCCACTCACGAGTCTGCACACGGGAGGAAAGATGATATCGCGCTGGACATGTGGAGGAGTTCCTTATAACCTATAGGGAAGAAAAGGTATTTTACAGAATATACATTAACATTCGCCACCTATAGATTCCTAATCTTAAACATCAAGGCACTCCATCCACTTGGTCTACGGACCAATTAGTTGTAATGGTTGATGGTGATTTAGAACCAGCTAAAACACATTTTAAGACTCAGAATCCTTTATTCTCTTTAATGATAACACAAACTCATAATTTCTGTTAATCAATATTTGTTTATCTAAATTTTTCTTGCAACTAATATTAGCATTTGTTTCATCAAACATTTTGGAATTTCTAGATCAATTAATTCAAATCGCAGGTCATTATATTTACCTATTCTTGCTATCTGGAGTTTCTCTAATTCATTGGCTCTGCATAATCGAATTAACCGTTAAATTGTCCAAATAAAGCAGGCCAAAGCTCAAAGTCTGAAAGTTCTTTGGTCAGCACGTTACAGTCCCAAAGATCTCCATAGGACCAGAAATCGTGCAAGCATCTGTCATCGCCAGCATAGACGTCAGGAAATCGGAACAAGCCAGGAAAAAGCCAGCAACAACAGCATCGACCAGCATCGAACACATCGAACACATCCCCTATTCTACTACCCTTTTTATAATACATTTCGGAATAACATGAAACATTTTTAGGTGGAGAAAGTCTTGTGATTGGCTGATCGAAAACGTCCGATTTTACTTATTAAAGTTCTCATGTATTTTGCTGTTTCACTTCAGTCGATTACATAGTCCTTATGTTACAATGTTTTTAGGTTTGCTTGTATGATCCAATTGTTCATTTTAAACCGTTTTTTACTGTCCGGGGGTTTGGCAGTCCACCAAGATCCTATCCTTGACTGAGGATATTGGGTGCTCGGATCTTTAGGAAGTTCACGGAGCCATCCGAGTCTGCGCAGTAGGTGTCGTGCTCACGAGACAGTGGCCACTTCTGAACTCGATTTTCGACTTCATTTTGTGGTAGGGCCAAATGCTAACTTAAGCAAAACAAACACAAAAGAATAATTAATGCAAAGAAATGATGATTATAATGTTATACCCTCATTAATCCCTTTATGTATTAGTATTTTCCTAGCATATAGCGACATTTAAAGCGATAATATTTACCTTTAGGATCCAATCAGGAATGCAAACATCACGTAAGCAACATAAATCATGCGATATCTAATTACCACATATACTACTATTATTATGCGTATGTATTTTAGTTATTAGTGTTATTTTGCTATGCAAATAGCAATTTCCCACGTGTAATTTGTGTATGCAAAAGGTTGATTTAGAATAGCACACCACACCGTTAGTAAAATTCTAATCAGTAAATATATAGTTAGCCTTTACATGCAAAATAGAGGAGGTATACAAAATTTCGTTCTACCTGCTCCATCAATGGATACAAAACCGACCTATCTTCAACTCTCTCTTGTCATCAAAAAGGAAGTGCATACTTGATTGATACTTCCTGAAAAATAATCCTTGTCACCAATCCCCCCTTCACTGAAAACAAAGAAAGGGGGGCTCACTTCCCTCATGTTGAAGTAGCAGGAATCACATGTTGGAATCAACTATAGAGCATCCAGCTCAATTTTACAGAACTAGATAGTTTTGATATTAAAGTTAAAAAAGGGCTTCTCAAATGCCTGTCAGTTGATTGATCTGTCCCACTGAATAACTGCTGATTAGTTATGTGCCATTACGTCAGGTGGTGACAACAAGCTCAGTTTGTTAATGTCATTCATTATTTGGAATATTTCAAATAAATGTAAAATGCACAAAACTAGAAAGCAGGCTTATAGGGCGGACTAGGGGAGCAGGAGTTGGCCTACATCTGTTGCAGATCACTTTCTGGCTTGTGATGCATGGCAGACTGGAAATAAGTGTATGTGCTTTTTAAGGGGGGTTCACAGGCGGCAAGTGTTGGCCTTCCTTCTCTTTGAGTAGCCCAGCCTGCAAGAACACTGGCAGTGGTACATCTACCTTACTCTCCTTTCCTGCCTGGAGCAAGTGAACCTGACTATAAGTTCTTGCCTGAGGATGAAAGTCAACTTGTGCCTGCTGTATTATGCGATTTTAAAGCACAGAGTGCATTTCATGCAGAACCGATGATCACAGTCAAGAAAAAGAGGGGCTCATGGGTATGATCGTTTTCCCATGACCCAAAAAAATAAAATTGTAAAATCATTTTTGCTCAAATAGCAGCATTACAACAAATTCTATGTGATGTTCTGTCCCCAAACATTAGAGATTAAATATCCAATCAATTTCCTCAGGAGTTTCAATCCACTTTATTGACGTTTTATTCATTATAACAATTGCGGACTTCATCAGGGCTGGGTTATTGCTTAATTCCTAATACTGCACGGAATGCACAAATATTTAAAAAGCAATGTCTGGTGCGAGTTTCAGGTAGTAGGTTGAGTGGTATACTACCCCCTATTCAATCTTATCAGCCATCTTGGATTGGTTCCTGTTAGCGCTGTCCAATACCTCGTAGTTGGGAATCGCTGAGCAGTGGGGTCACGTGAAGTTGAGCATAGATCACATAGATATGAATACTACTATACACTAGTGCGACGTCCTATGGCCCACACTGATATTGTGCCTTATTTAAGTTTTCCCATGAGTCATCACTTAAATCCACTTGTGTGAAATTGTGAAGGACTCTGCTAACCTGCCTTGTCAGCCCACCACCCAAACTCAGAGCTGAAAAAAGAGGAAGAATCACAGAGATGACCAGCTCTACTCTCTTGAGCATGGCGGCAAAGCCTGGAGCTGCTTCCTTCTACCTTTGCTATCCATATTTAGTGATGTCCATGTCTCCTTGCGCCAGGCAAGTCTAACAAAAAACTGCTGTGTGGAAAGGGACCATGGGCAACACGAGGCTGGGGAGCAGATTACAGAGGTTGTGGCTTCGGGAGATCCATTCTGCGTATTCTCTTAAGAGTACCAACAGGAAATGCTACACAGATACCAAACACAGATAACATAGAAGCCTGACCAAGACCCTCACCAGACGCCTGCACTTACTAAAGACAATGCAGAAACATGAGGGTGTCTCTGTACCATAAACACAATCAAGGCACTAGCATAAGATAGAATGCATTCTTCGTGTTCTAGGGTCACTGGATGTTCTTCTTTGCAAATGAAAGATACACAATTGAGACAACTGAGCTACTTCCTTGTGGAACACCAATTTCTTGGAAGATAGACTCCAATATTTTTTGCCTTGTGCTCTACGCCAAAGATGTACAATGAAAGAAAGGTGCAGCTCTTAAAGTAACTTGACATGGACATCTTACTTGAACCTATAACCCTGAATTTTAAATGCAGATTGACTATGCGAATCTTGAAACACACGCAAATGTCAATGATTCACGTTCGTTTACCACACCTGTCATTAGTATCAGATTGATTTGTGTACAGAAAGACAAACGAGTTGCAAAAAATGAGATGAAGAGACTGAGCTGTAACAGCTTCCAAGCAGCATGTCAATAATTGATGAAAAAATACCTAAATGTTGAGATGTTTTGGCGGGAATTGAAGCAGGACTTTCACCGTGAGGAGTGAGTTTGGATCCTCTGACCATGTGATGTGTTTCTGAGCCTCTCAGCTTGGAATTTTGAACATCGGCCAATGTCTAGGCTGAAACGTGCATTGTTTTTTGGAGATTGAATAGGTGTTTAAAAGGGTTTGTAAAATGGATTACAAATTGGTGTAAGGCATCTTGACATAATCAAGACGGGTCTTGGCCTTTAAAAGTGATAGGATTATTTAATTAAAACAGGCATTGGAGATTAGACCTGCCCATCCAAACCTCAGTTAGAGTGGGGGCGTTTTTAGATTAAATAATCAGATAACATGGTAGTGGAATTAGCTTATTAAATAACCAGAAATATAAGACTTTCGAAATTCAGCCGCAATAGGCGGGCAAATCAAAGAACTTGTCCTAATCATCGAGACATTTACAAAGTGGAAAATGTATAAAAATATAAACTGTTTATTTCCTTAAAGAGTTGAGGCTCCGGTTACATTTCATGTCACAGATGTAAATCCGTCCAAGACGGGAATGGTAAACATAACAAAATGACACGCAGGCAAATGAAGCACTTTAATTTCCGATTACTTAAGGTCATTCATTAGAGAATCGCGTTTTTTAAATCAAGATTTTCATAGCCCACAAAATGGAAACGTCTTGCAGTACATTTTCAACCGCTGTGACATTTGCCAGAGGCAAATACTGTGAATTTCCAATTCGAAATTTCGAAGTATTTCTGACATTTTAAAGTTCATTAATAGACAGTTAATAAGATGTGATTTGTCAACATCATTTAGAAGCATCTGTCACATTTCTAAAGAAATGAACATTTAAGTCTCAGAAATGGCAAAAATGTGTGGTATCTACTCTGTCAAGTATAAAGCAATCCCTTCCACACGACCACAACCCAGCACCTGTTTTTCAATATGTTTCTGATACAAAGTAGGAACAGGTGACACAAAGGAAATAAATGTCATTTCTGGCGTCAATACTATAGGTAACCCAGATCTGTGACTAGGGGTGAATGCTTTGCCAATGTGCAACATTCCGTCCATCATCTTGTGTGTTTTGCTGTTCACCCTATGTGGGAAGGGTATGCCCAGACGTGGTCCCATGCTCACTACACCACTGGAGTCAAGCTATCCTGGCTGAAGAGGGGTGAAACCCTGAAACCGGTCTTAGAATGCTTGATTCTGGTCCAGGGAAGACATGGCTTGGCAATTCAGACTGGACTGTTCCCATGAGGCACAGGGTCAAGACTGATTTGCATATGGCCATGTCTGAACTGGGGTGGCGTGGTGAGCAAAATAACGATGGATTAAACCCAGATCTGTGACTGGGGGTGAATGTTTTGCCAATGTGCAACATTCCGTCCATCATCTTGTGTGTTTTGCTATTCGCCCTATGTGCAAAGGGTATGCCCAGATGTGGGTCCCGTGCTCACTACACCCCTGGAGTCAAGCTATCCTGGCTGAAGAGGGGTGAAACCCCGAAACCGGTCTTATTAGTATGCTTGATTCCGGTCCAGGGAAGACATGGCTTGGCAGTTCGGGCTGGACTGTTCCCATGAGGCACAGGGTCAAGACTGATTTGCATATGGCCATGTCTGAACTGGGGTGGCGTGGTGAGCAAAATAACGATGGATTAAACCCAGATCTGTGACTGTGGGTTTATGTTTTGCCAATGTGCAACATTCCGTCCATCATCTTGTGTGTTTTGCTGTTCACCCTATGTGGGAAGGGTATGCCCAGACGTGGGTCCCATGCTCACTACACCACTGGAGTCAAGCTATCCTGGCTGAAGAGGGTTGAAACCCCGAAACCGGTCTTAGGATGCTTGATTCCGGTCCAGGGAAGACATGGCTTGGCAGTTCGGGCTGGACTGTTCCCATGAGGCACAGGGTCAAGCCTGATTTGCGTATGGCCATGTCTGAACTGGGGTGGTGTGGTGAGCAAAATAACAATGGATTAAACCCAGATCTGTGACTGGGGGTGAATGTTTTGCCAATGTGCAACATTCCGTCCATCATCTTGTGTGTTTTGCTGTTCGCCCTATGTGGGAGGGGTATGCCCAGATGTGGGTCCCGTGCTCAATACACCACTGGAGTCAAGCTATCCTGGCTGAAGAGGGGTGAAACCCCGAAACTGGTCTTAGGATGCTTGATTCCAGTCCAGGGAAGACATGGCTTGGCAGTTCAGACTGGACTGTTCCCATGAGGCACAGGGTCAAGACTGATTTGCATATGGCCATGTCTGAACTGGGGTGGCGTGGTGAGCAAAATAACGATGGATTAAACCCAGATCTGTGACAGGGATGATTGTTTGCCAATGTGCAACATTCCGTCCATCATCTTGTGTGTTTTGCTGTTCGCCCTATGTGGGAAGGGTATGCCCAGATGTGGGTCCCGTGCTCACTACACCACTGGAGTCAAGCTATCCTGGCAGAAGAGGGGTGAAACTGGTAATAGGATGCTTGATTCCGGCCCAGGGAAGACATGGCTTGGCAGTTCGGGCTGGACTGTTCCCATGAGGCACAGGGTCAAGACTGATTTGCATGTGGCCATGTCTGAACTGGGGTGGCGTGGTGAGCAAAATAACTATGGATTAAACCCAGATCTGTGACTGGGGGTGAATGTTTTGCCATTGTGCAACATTCCGTCCATCATCTTGTGTGTTTTGCTGTACACCTCTCCCCCTAAGCACATATATATTCTACTACACACAAGTACTAACAGATCCATTTGTGCTCTCCAAGAGAAGCTAGTATTGGGAGATCAAGATTACACGGCTTTGCACTGCTGCATGATAGTTTGTTGACCAGGAGACAAAACTGTAGTTCTGTCTCCAGAGTACAAGCATGTGAAGAATCAATCCCACTGCAAGTGTTGTGCCAAGTTGTATAGCTTTCGCCTCATGAGGTGAGGTGATTCTCATAAAGACCCCCACAGTTCTAGTGTGGTGGTGGGGGGGGGGAGATGTCCGGAGGTTGTGTGAAACTCAGGACGTTTGGTAACATTTTGTAGGCACATTCAAATAGTGCACATTTAAGTACAAATTGCTCCAGTAGTCAAGAGAAAATGGTAAGCAGGGCATTCTGTGCTCGCCTAGTAAATGCTTGCAACTTACCAGAGCAACAAAATTAGAGAATATTAAAAAGTAAAGCTAAGTAAGGAATGCTCTTGCGTTATAAAGACATTTCTTGAGAGTTACTGTTGCCAACTAAAACCAGTGGCGTAGCTATAACTATGGCCGCCCGTGGCGGCCCCTGCATTTCCTGCCCCGCAGCCAAGTGTAAGAAAGGGGAGGGGGGATGCTGGCAATTTCTTCTGCAGCTTCCACGCGAGGTCTGCAGTTAAGAGTGGGGGTAGGGGTGCTGCCGCCCCCAAAACCCTTACTACCCGGGGCAGACCGCCCCCCTTTTGCGATGCCACTGACTAAAACCTTTAGAAGAAAAGAGGAAACTGCTAAAAAGTTGTCCTGAGGAAGTGGAAACTACACAAAACTGTGCTCACCTACAGTAAGCTTCACACACCCCTTCCAATGTCCCAGGTTCCGACATGGGGAGCTACAGTGACAAGGCAACAAGAGGAACAGCATAAAACAATAGACAGGAGACTTTGTCTGAATGCCACTTTCCATTGCAAATTCATCTGTCCAATTGGCCACATCCTTTGCCTATCTCATTCAGTCAGTGAGGGTAGAAAATTGGGGTCTGGAGGCTTGCTAAGATGTTGGATATGACATTTAGTACTCCAGTGTCAGCAACATTTCCATCTCTGCCACTCACACAATTCATGGGTATGGAGGCAACAGCTCAATTCACCATCATATAGCGCATGCACAGCGTGCATGAAAGAACTAAACACTAACCTTATGGCCATATATAATACAGATCAGCTGTTCATTTCTTGAAAGTGGCTGCTTGTGGGTAAGGTTTGGACCTTCTGTGACTGCAGCCTCAGCCATTTTATCTACACAGAGCAGGCTTTTTTTTTAAACTACAAATATTGCTCAATAAATAAAGTACATTAGTAGAAGTTCCTTTACTATTTTTGGGGCACCCATGGTCCCTCCCTTAGCAAGGTAGCAGACCCGTAGGTGAAATTCTATTTTTTAGGGTCCAGCAATATTTAGCATTTGTAAATATGATTTTGTTATATCAACAGGTAGCCTAAACTCTCAAAACAAAGCTTACACTGGGGTGCATGAACTAAGAAAAACTCTTTTAAGTGAGCCAAATACAATATTGCCATATTTTCTACTAGCTGTGCTTCGAATGCTGTTGTCAGATTTATAAAGATCATAACATTTCGACACTGCTATGAATTGAGCCATTTTGAAACATCATTGTGAATAAATATGTTTCCCAATATTGTGGTAATGGCAGATTGCGGCATATATTTCTCGGTGTTACTACCTAAGTATATCAACTCCTGTGTCCATCTCATATTTTTTTCTCACTATCTTTTCAAAGTACTGTAACTCACAAAGCAAACTATACTTTAAAAAAGTGTATCCAGTTTCCATTATAGTGAACAGCATTCGGTATGCCAGTGCTTTTACAGTTCACAGAGTTTGGATCGGTGCATTCTTTCGAATTTCAGTTAATTTCATTGCTCTCAACAGTTTACATCCATTCTTACAAGTATCAAAACTGATGCAGACATTACAGAGCTTTTCCTTCTAAGTATGTTTTGTTTATACAAGTTTTACAATTGTGAACTTTAGAAAGTACATCCATAATGGTTAGAGAATCTTGCCAAGCCAGGCAAAGTAGGACAGGCTTTGTCATTGTCCTCAATTTTATACAATATCCCATTTCCCCAAAGAAGTTTTGATAAGTTGTCTGGCCAATCTCACATAATTGTTAGGCCACTAGCTAGTATAGTCACTGTAGTCTGTTGGCCATAGCAGCTTTTTGGCATAATTTCCATGCTGGTGTAGATTATTCAGGTATGAAGTTAGCCTTTTTTATTTAGTGTGTTAATGATACATGTTCTTTGTACATAAATATGTAAATGTGTTAAAATGAGAATGGGCAAAGATTTTCATTGCTCCAGGCAACATCCTATTTTGATACTGGCTTGCTCCTCTCACACAGAAAATGTTAATTGGTTGATGTTTTTTCTGCCATCCAGTCCCACCAAAGGACTGTTGATATATGCCGCCATGTGGAATTACTCACCTCACCTTGTGTCAGAATCTGTCTGACAAGGTACATAACTATTTATAGTGTTTCTACTGACATTGTGTCAGAATTAGAAAGCATGCTGCTTAAATAGTAATAGTGCTTCTACTGAAATTGCCTGTAAATGTGTTGCAATATAAATGTATTATAACAAAAAAAAACTGTTTATGAGCAAAGGGCCCCAATCACGAATATTGTCTGTGAGCAGGTTGATTTTCTCCAGTTTTGAGAGTGATTTACTTCTGAATTTCCATGAGAAAGTCAAACGTTCTAAAAAAATACATGGTTGGACCATAAGTGATTTGTGACTTTAGAGAATTGTTTGGCATACAGGTGTGTAACAGTTAAAGCTGCATTCTGTGTGTGTGAATCAATGGAAATATCGCTATAAGGGTTTTTTTCTTCTATATCTGTTCCTAGCTGCCACACAACAGAACATTTTATCGCTTTTGTTTATCAAGGAGTATGTCAATGTTCATGAACCTGGGGACAGATTACAAAAGTTCTTCATTCCATTGCCCTTGTGTGAAGCAAGGGGGCGCAAGGCAAAGCAAGGGCATAAGTGAGATCTAAGCCACACAGAGCCACCTTGCGTGGCTCTGAGTGGCTTAGTAAGTTCAGAGTAACACAAGGTGGCACAACTCACTGCCTTGAGTTACTGAGCTTAGGAAGCATGTCTCATTATGTCCTGTTTCTACCAATACTGCATTCTGAAACACAAATGGAAAGAGGACAATACCTCAAAGGATTGTTTTTGTGAAGGAAGGTTCCCTTCCTGTACAAAAACAATCCTGCTTGTAACCCAGGCACCCTTGCAAATGGCACAAGGGTACCTGTGTTGGCGCTCGGCAGCACTAAGTGGACCAGTGAAGAGAGAGAGCAAAAGGGCTGTCATTATATTTGTAATTCTTGGAAAGTTCTTTACTTTCAAGCATAAGTGACATCATCACTTGCTATGTCATCTATGGTTATAAGTAGTTATTTGAAGGTTTAACAATGTATTGGTGACTTTCGCTTTTGAATGTAGATTGTGTGGAGACATTTCGCAAAAGATATTTAAATATATGAGGTAGTACTACAAGACTATTACTTCCCTTACTAATACCAGGAGCGGCCCGTGCAGGTAAGAGTGATGAGCCAGGTTGGGGGTGGGGTGAAATTCGACAAACGTTCACAAGGAAAATTGAAAGAAATAATACATTTTCCCTTGTCATCTGAAGAACCCCCCCGTACCCGGCCCTACCATCCCAGCGCTCTTGCCTTTTTGGGCTGCTCCTGTCTAATACCATTGTAGTCTCACATGAGTCATGCCCCCTCTTCAATCCCCAAACTTTACAATGATAATAAAAAATACAGACACAACCACACACACACACACACACACACACACATATCTATAATATTTAATTTAGTTCCATTTTGAGTTGGTGGGGTCATAACACACTAGAGATGTAGCATCGAGTGAGTCATGATGTTCCTCCCCTCTGTCATTAATTATAACAAATTGAATATTACATGAACCATATCTACAGCTAAAGGGGTAAAATCTGTGCAGTGAGAGAGAATCATAAGGAAGCTTTATGTGTATCTTTCCAGTTGCTTACTCATGTCAACGAATTTTAGAATGGAATTTGGGAATTTGGTGATTAGAATGGAAATTCTGAGGTAGTATGCATTGTTGATCCAAGTCAGTTACACTGTAAAAGGATAATAGTGAGGAAATTGACCTTTGCATTGTAGTAATGAATAAGTCAAAGTGTGTTTATTAGTTTTACAATTTGTTTCAAATAACGTGTTTTATTTTCCAACATTATTTTACATTTATTAAGAAAAATCCCCTTTTGCTTATCACTGTTTATCTTACAAAAACGGATCATGCATTTGAAAGCCAAGCCTCACTATTTTGTTTAAACTGCAGCTGGGATCATGCTTACTCACCTTTCACTCTGAATGGCCAACTTTAGCAACATGTCTTCACAATTAAACTGTCATACTTTATTAGAGTGAAACAGCTACAGCAGTTTCTTATTACAGATGACGCGAGTTGGAACAACATGACTGTAATAGGAATATTAGAGACAGGTTTTTATATGGGGATTGCTAGCTTCCATGCATTATATATGGGATAAAGTACCCTGTGTTGTACATTAGATATTGCAAGTAATCGAGGAGCTCCTTTCTAAAGTTATGGAACTCTGAGGTGACTTGCAATAGACTTATCATGTACGGCACAGGGTACTTTATTCTGTAGCATGCATGGTCACACCATCACCTTTCCCACAAACCACTTAAATCATTGGTGTGTAGCTTTTTCATATGAAAGAGAGAGCATTTTTCTAAATATGAAAAATATAAATAGAGTCTCTAGTGCAAAATTACACAATTAAAAAAGATACTTTATACACAATTGGGTGATGGTTTACCAAGTTACTAGTTGGCGCTCACTATTTATGGCGAAGTTAAGTTCATATATTTTATCCAATAGTAGTGCTCAAAAGGAAGGGGGAATCACCCAACTCCCTTAAATGAGACCAAAAGTGATCTCTCTGTAACTAAAGTGCACTTCCCGAGCACACACTTAACAATCATGTAAACATCTGATAAACATTTATGACACATTTCTTTTTATCCTCTTGATCTTTATTTTCTTTTGTTGTTGCCCAGCCAGCCAACATGTGTTTCGTCATCTGGGGTGTACCCCGCAACTTCCTCAGGACTGAAAAATAATACAAATGTAGTTGTAGTGTGTGAAGAAATGCCACACACTCTACATACGTGTTCGTTTAGTGGAAACCAAAACCGTCCTCTAAATTACATAGTATACGGTGCACTGTGAAACACAATCCCAGTAATTTTTCTTAACTACGACAACAAAATTCAAACAGGGCTTTGCTCTGTATTTGAATAGTATACATGTCCTTGCATGATTATTATGAAGTGAAGTGGGACATGGTGCAGTGTGTCCATCTCTCTAATTGTACTAGTGAGTGGCCAATTTACCTCCTCAGTGAGCCAATGAATCACCCCGTGAAGTGTACATTCATGATCCACATTTCAGCAACACAAGAAGGGGTGCTATCCATACCTAACTTCCTGAAATACTGCTTGTCAATACCAAAATAGTAATACAACACTTTTGGGTCAATATATCCTTACTACTGTGCCCAAATCCTGAATTACAACATTCTGTCAAAGATTTCTTAATGAGACGTCCTACCTCTATGCCGCTTGTACTTCCGTCCCAGCAAGCAGTTCAATTTCTATCCTCCTGGGTGAGTATTCTGTGTAATGATAATACGTTTTAATCCTGATATTACTAGATCATAAGTATACTTTTAATATTGAAGGTGAGTCTAAAATCTCGCTTTCTAATATATATAATAACTCTTGAGTACCTGGTTATAACTTGCTGACAGGTTTAACTTGGGGAGTGAAGGGAACTTCTTTTCCAAGTTTGATTATGCCCTGTCCCTGTGACACGTGGGGCCTCTCTCTTTATTAAGCGTTGTTCTATGTACACATTTTATTCTGCACCAACGCTGAGATTCTTTATTGATGCACTGGGGCATCCTTGTACTCTGGTTGCAGTCCGACCTAATATTTACAGATGATTTATGAATGGAGCTTGAGCCAGGGGGAGACCCCAGGTTGGAGTTGGTGGGAGCTGGCTCCAAGGTCTACAGTTAGTATGTTGTGTAATAAGATAGAGAGGCCAATTGTGAGCTTGTGCTTGGAGAGACTTCCGAGCTTTGTTGTCACCTCACATTGCAGGGGCCGCCATATTTGGGGAGGAGGGAGGGAGGAGCAACTGGGAGGCGGGAGGTAGGGGCAGCGAATGGACAGCCAGGGGGGCGGGGCCGCAGGGGACGCAGCAGCGGTAACGGGAGTGGTGGACGGCATGGAGGGCAAGGGCACCGATCACAGGGGTCACAAAGGAGGAAGCGGGCACAGTTCATGGGGGTCACAAAGGAGAAAGCGGGCACAGTTCACGGGGGTCACAAAAAAAAAGGGCACAGTTCACGGGGTCACAAAAAACAACACGGGCTCAGATCACGGGGGTCACAAAAAAGACCACGGACACAGATCACGGGGGTCACAATGGAGAAAGCGGGCACAGTTCACGGGGGTCACAAAGGAGAAAGCGGGCACAGTTCACGGGGGTCACAAAGGAGAAAGCGGGCACAGTTCAATGGGGTCACAAAAAGGAAAACAGGCACAGATCACATGGGTCACAAAGGAGAAAGCGGGCACAGTTCACGGGGGTCACAAAGGAGAATCTGGCACAGTTCACGGGGGTCACAAAGGAGAACGCGGGCACAGTTCATGGGGGTCACAAAAAAGAAAACGGGCACAGATCACGGGGGTCACAAAAAGAACACGGGCACAGATCACAGGGGTCACAAAGGAGAAAACGGGCGCAGATCACAGAACTTACCTCAGCAGCCGCAGCTGGGGCAGGGACAGGACGCACAGGTAGTGCTGTTCGGAGGGGGAGCGACCTACCTAACAAGGTCAAGCGTCGCTCACCTCACCGCGTAGCGGCCGCCATATATGGGGAGGAGGGAGGGAGGAGCAGCTGGGAGGCGGGAGGTAGGGTCAGCGAATGGACAGTCAGGGGCAGGGCCGCAGGGGATGCAGTGGCAGGAACGGGAGTGGTGGATGGCATGGAGGGCAAGGGCACCGATCACGGGGGTCACAAAGGAGAAAGCGGGACAGTCCACGGGGGTTACAAGGAGAAAGTGGGCACAGTTCACGGGGGTCACAAAGGAGAAAGCGGGCACAGTTCACGGGGGTCACAAAAAAGAAAACGGGCACAGTTCATGGGGGTCACAAAAAAGAACATAGGCACAGATTACGGGGGTCACAAAAAAGAACACGGGCATAGATCATGGGGGTCACAACGGAGAAAGCGGGCACAGTTCACGGGGGTCACAAAGGAGAAAGTGGGCACAGTTCACGGGGGTCAAAAAAAGGAAAACGGGCACAGATCACGGG
This sequence comes from Triturus cristatus, assembly GCF_964204655.1. NCBI lineage: Eukaryota > Metazoa > Chordata > Amphibia > Caudata > Salamandridae > Triturus > Triturus cristatus. The sequence continues at coordinate 981,475,328 of NC_140592.1, read as the reverse complement.
GGTCACAAAGGAGAAGGCGGGCACAGTTCACGGGGGTCACAAAGGAGAAGTGGGCACAGTTCACGGGGGTCACAAAAAGGAAAACGGGCACAGATCACGGGGGTCACAAAGGAGAAGCGGGCACAGTTCACGGGGTTCACAAAGGAGAACGCGGGCACTGTTCACGGGGGTCACAAAAAAGAAAACGGGCATAGATCACGGGGTCACAAAAAAGAACACGGGCATAGATCACGGGGGTCACAACGGAGAAAGCGGGCACAGTTCACGGGGGTCACAAAGGAGAAAGCGGGCACAGTTCAGGGGTCACAAAAAGGAAAACGGGCACAGATCACGGGGGTCACAAAGGAGAAAGTGGGCACAGTTCACGGGGGTCACAAAGGAGAAGCGGGCACAGTTCACGGGGTTCACAAAGGAGAACGCGGGCACTGTTCACGGGGGTCTCAAAAAAGAAAACGGGCACAGATCACGGGGTCACAAAAAGAACACGGGCACAGATCGCAGGGGTCACAAAGGAGAAAACGGGCACAGATCTCAGAACTTACCTCAACAGCGGCAGTTGGAGCAGGGACAGGATGCACAGGCGGTGCTGTGCAGAGGGGGAGCGACCTACCTAACAAGGTCAAGGGTCGCTCCCTTGACCTTGGCAAGGACTGAGTCTTGATATGTGACTCAGTGATACGGCGGAGATGATGTGAGGAGGATCAAAAGTGCCAGTACGTTCCATGGTATAACCTCAGGAGTCCTGCTATGACAACACTATCCTTCACAATAGGCATCTTCTAGAGGCCAGGACACTATGATGAACTCAATGCTTCAGCCGCAGAGATGTTGCTGGTCAAGCTCAAATGGTGACATTATGAGTGGGGTGGAAAATGTGGGGCCCATGCTAGCTTTCCAACTTTTCCAGAAGGAAGCACAACATACTATCCTGGTAATATGATTTCCCCTCTCAAAGGGTTGTCACCCACTAGGAGGACGTTTGTTACCTACTACAAACAACTGTACAGCTCTGAGAGTGAGGATACTCTCTCCCAGATGGATGGGTTCTTGAGTTCAGTCTGACTTCCAAGCTAACCGGATGAATTAAGGGGCCTGCTTCAGAGGGGGGAAATCAACTTGGAGGAAATATTTACAGCTGTAATGGACCCACTGATCTGCAAGTCATCAGGAGAAGACAGCTTCCTGGTGAATACTACTTGACCTATAAAGACCAGACTGCCCACCTGCTAGATCATGCCTTCTGTGAAGCCGAGGAGGCAGGCTCTTTATCCTTGATGTCTAACAAGACCCTTGTTACAGTCATGCCCAAGGAGGAATGAGACCTGCTGGAGTGTGGGAGCTATTGTCCTATTTCTTTTCTAAATTTAGATCTTGGCAAAAGTCCTTAAAACTTGTCTCTGCATAGTAATCTCCTCTTTGATCCACTACTTCCAAGTGGATTTTGTGCCTGGCAGATCCTACCAGAACATGCACACACTGGCTCACCTTCTCCTGAATTCCAAGGACTCGGATTTAGAGGCAATTGCCATGTCCCTGGATGCAGAGAACGCATTTGACTGTTTCAAGTGTCTCTATCTCTTTAGATTCCTGTCAGGATTTGGCCTGGGGCTGCAGTGACTCTGCAAGGTGCGGTGCAGTGGCTCTATATATCCCAATTGGTGCAGATCTACTTCATAGGCACATTTCTTGCCCTATATGGATCTGAAGGGGAACCCAACAAGGATGCCCACTTTCCCCACTGCTCTTCCTGTTGTCCCTGGAACCATTGACTTCAGCCTTTAGATCCCATCCTCGTATCCAGGGAGTAGCGACAAGAGCATGTCAAATTAATTATTTCCTTTATTTGGATATTTTGCTAACCATGGGGTATCCCTGAACCTCACTGCCCACGCTAATAACTCTGTTGGGCACCTTCCCTTCATTTTCATGATACAAGGTGAATTGGAGAGAAACAATGTGGAGCCCGTGTCCTGGGTTACGACCATGATCTGTGTTGCAAATTTGAGATTGAAAGGGGTCCAGGGAGGAATGAATATCTGGGAGTACTCTTACATGGGGAAATGAAACGCATGGTCAATGATAATATTTGAGCATTGTTCCCTCCCATGAAACTGGATTTTGTTAAATGCTCCCCCTGCTGATTTCTCTCTGGATGAGAGTTCAGGTGGTAAGGATGGTGACAGTGCCCAATTTAACTAAATCATGGGTATGCTACCCTTTCCAATATTGTGGGTGCTGCTCTGGGCGATTGACACGCCGGTTAAGTGCTTTGTGTGAGGCGGCGTGAAGTCTCATCTTTACATGTCTAAATTTTATGCTAGCTCAGCGGTGGGCGGTTTCCACCTTCATCACATGGAGAACTATTTTCTGGCCAATTACTTGTCCCAGGTGGAGGACTGCTCTCCAACCATCTAGGACCCTCCATATTGGATTCATATTGAAAAGCCAATATTACCTTGTGAGAACACTCTTACAGCTCTCTATTCCCTGCAGCCTACTCATCGGTATCGGCAAACCCAATAGTCCACAACACACTGACTATCTCGACACAAGTGCATGTGCTACCACACACACACCCATGGATCCATGCACGCATGTATCTATATAGGTGGTCAACTTGTAGTCTGGCATGGGCGGAAAGAACAAGGCACATGGAACATGGGTCAGTTCCCACTGGAGGGTACAATGATATTGTTTGATGATCTACGTCTAGAGTATGGCCTGGAGCACAAATACCTGGTAGCTGTACACTCAGATGTGGCACCACATCAGGGTTCAGCTGAGGGAGGGTACTCTCTCGTTGCCACCCTCCATAACCCGCTCCTACATCTAGTTGTGAATTACAGCAAAGGGCTCATTATTAGAGCTGTAAAGACTGTTACTAGATGGTTCCTACTCATGCCCCACCCTTGAGGCCATTTTGCTCTACTGGCAACCTGCTATGCAACACACATACTCTTCTAAGACTTAGAAACCTCTGATGTGGGACCCCAAAACCCTACTCCGCGAGCCTAGACTGACATTTATATATTTCTTATACATAACTGGTATTGGTCCCCACTAAATTGTGGAGTGTGGGACTGTTTCCGTCTGAAGTCTGCTGGTGATGTGGGGAGGATGGGTTTGACACAGTGCACATCCTGTAGGGCTATTCATAACTGTCCGACTACTGGGATGAGGTCTGGAGTGTTCTGATGAGAACAAACGATGTTGTGATATGTTGGTCTGTGCATCTTGACTTCTTAACGATGTGTCTGGCTCCTTTGTCTTCTCCAAGCATGTAAAGTGTTGGCCGGCAACTGGACTGTTAACGACTAGACTATGCATTCTATACCATTGGAGGCAGTGGGCGGAAGGTCCCTACTAGGATGGAATAACTTACAGAATTGGTGAAAATAATGGATTATGAGCAAATAATTCACTAACTGAATGACCAGATGGACCTCTATGATGAAATATGGGAATCACTTCAATGACCGGAGGATCAGGTCTAGGAAAACTCTCCCATTGGCCTACGGTGATGTCTATGAACCGCACCCCTACTTTGTTCTACTTGTTTTGATAGGTGACCAAGAGCTCTGGGCCCTAACTTGACCGTTAGGGTGTGCCCCAGGGAGAGTTATGAGGACTTGGACTCATGGTCTACCACCTACCTACAAAACTGACCTAGGACTGTTGAGATTATACAGACAAGCCCTTTTTGACTGAGGCTCATACCTTTTTTGCTTATCCCTGACTAGGGTTTATGGTTAAACCCTCCAGGGTCATGGGGTGGAGGTGGCATGAGAGGGTGGCAGGACGGAAGATGAATTTTTGAATATTACTACTTTGAGAGAGGTCATTGGGCCTTTCTTGGGCTCTCCTGAGATGTTGTTGCTTTTTTTTATTGACCCTCGTGATTTTTTAGGACTTGGGGAGGTTGTGTTGTAATTCTATGGCTAAGATTTCATTACTTGTTTTATGATGGGCTTATGCCCTGCCCTTGTTATATTCTGTTTATTATTGTTTAAAACTCAATAAAGACATTTAGCAAAAAAACAAATCACTTGACCATTGACCTTCTGGTTTATTATGTCACAGTACCCCTTGAGTTTATAAAAGACAATACTATTCAGTTTTTCTGTACAAGCTAGTATTAGTTATTGAGGAGCTGCTTTCTTATGACATTGCTTGCTCTCTAAGTGTAGTGAGCCAGATTGAGTAGTGGTTAGACAGGCCACATATTAAATTACTCATTTCACCTCATAATGATCAACGCCACTGAAAAAGCAATACGTGCTGGGGCAACCAATGGCGTAACAAAACGTGAGGGCCCCCCCTGCAAGATATGCTGAAGCTGCTCTTATAATCACATCAGTAGGGGCTGAGGGCCCCCCTCCAGGATAGGTAAGCCTGCCCCCCCCTGCACCACGAGTGCTGCGTGGGCCTTTGCTGCCACAGTTCTTCTAGCCAGCAAGGGGGAGCGGAGACAGGACTCCAAGCCCCAGGGTCCCTTGTGGACTCCTGACGCCACCACCGAGGCCTGCATTCCACGCCAGGAGGCACGTTAAATTCACCTGCGGGCTCCCGTAGCGCGGGCAGCCCGTTATTGCTGACACAGTTCTTCCAGCCAGCGAGGGGGAGTGGAGCCAGGACTCCAAGCCCCAGGCTCCCTTGTGGCCTCCTGACGCCACCCCCGACAGCTGCATTCTACGCCAGGAAGCACGTTAAATTCACCAGCGGGCTCCCGCAGCGCGGGATGCGTGCAGGCGCGCCCGGGCCAAGGCCGGCCAATCTGCGCCTGTCAGCGGCTGAAAGAGGCCGGGCTGGGCCACCCCTCTTGGCCTCTCTAGCCAACGTGCCAATATAACTTCAAGTAAGGAGGCTTGAGGGCTTACTAAAGTAATAACATCTCCCATTTGCCTTTAAATTCTGATTTGTGTTTGGACCCAAGTACTTTTCTGTCATGGGGAGAAAGAAAGCCATGCCTGCTGAGAAAAGCACAGATGCCACTCTTGATAGATTCTTACAGAAGGCTGTGGGGGCTAATAATAAGGAAATTGAACTGGCCGAGCGTAGACTTTCGCTAGACCCATCACCCCCATCAGATGTTTTGAATACTCAGTCTGTTCAGTCTGCCACTTCCCCTACCTCAGAGGCTCCCATTACCTTAACATCTGTCATCCCCCCTGTCCCTTTGGCACAGCCCCCATTCCCTCTTTCACCAACCATCATTATCCAGAGCCAGGGCGCCTCAGGAGGAGCGCCAAAGGGTGTGGAAGTTGCAATATGCACATTTACGGGGGACCAGAGCATAGCCGGGGGAAAAAGGAAGTGCATCGACCGAATGGGAACTGACCAACATGTAACGGATCATTTGCGAAAGGTCAAGAGAAAAAGGCAAATCCCCACAGGAACAGCGGGGAGATCTTGTGGGGAAGCTGGGTTCATAATGTCTCAGACTGAAATGGACATGATAGTAGCCAGAAATGGCAAAATAATGTTGGACTCCTTAGAGCCTATTTTGTCTCACCTGGGGCATATTGAGGAGCAGCTTGGTCAATTATTGTTGATATCAGGAACCCCTGGGATCTTATCCGTGCAAAGCAAGCAAAGCGGAAAGTGTGACCTGGCAAATGGCACTGGTGAGAGAGGAGATACCGTTCCCCTTAGTGCTGCAGAGGGTGGGAGGGCCCTAATAAACCGTCCCATAGTTACATGCAACGCGATCAAACCATCAGATTCTGCCCAGGATAGGGTTAATAGCGTGGACCACCTAAGAGCGCCGGTAGTGATGGCACCCGGTCACGGTGGGAACCTTAATGGTGAGCGAGGGTTCAGTAACTGTTTAACATCTGATAGGCATAGGGGGTGAGCCTATTGAAAGGGAAAAAGGCCCATAACTGGTTCCGCGCCTGGTCTGCCAAGCAGGCAGGGTGATAACACCATTTTAAAATTACCCCCGGAATGAACACCCTTATATCATGGTCCTGACAGAGGTCCCTTATCTACCACCAGGACATCATGAAAGCTGCCAGGGCCTTATCAATAAATCTGCCCATTGGTGTACTAGTAAAATTCAGGCTCAGAAAAATTGGCACAAGCATATCATCATGGCAAGGTGGGTGAGTTGGCTGGAAAAACAACTAAAAACAGAGAAGGTGTTTGTGTGGTGTTAAATTTTAATGATAAGGCGTGTGTTGGCCTTGCCCTATGGCACCTCAGAGATTCCCCTTCGGAGCAGGTACAGGCCCGCCCCTTAGGTTTTTTCTACCCTTAACAGCAGGGGGCTGTTAAGAGCCAACAGTCACACCCTCAACTCTTGAACAAACCCCCCTCCACCAACACCCAACATGCCTCCACCCTAACCACTTTGAGGCACTCTCTGGCTTAACAGACATAGATTGACTACCTTCCGACCTTAGAAGCACAGACAAGATGTTAGTAACAGGGGGGCTATTAGGGAGAGACCCTAACGTAGTGGTAAGAACAATAGGGAATGGGGTGGTTGAAAAATGTGTGTATCATCCCCCAGATAATATACTTATCATTCATAGCGACACACATGAAATAGAAACCGGGGTTGATTAATCTATACCTCAATTTACATGTAATTCTGGAGAAGGGGGCATGATCTGGATCTTACGACTGCTAGGCTCGCCATCACCAGCAACCCAGAAGTTCCAGTGACAAGGAGCTATAAAGGTAGATCCCTCAGAATTACCTCCTGGAATATTGCAGGCATCCGCCCGAAACTAGAGGATGAGGTGTGGTTAGAGTACATCAAGGCCTTTGATATCATCTGTGTTCAGGAAACATGGTACTTGGAGAACATTGAGCTAGATGGTTACTGCTCTTTCAATGTCTATGCAATAGCCTCACCAGCAGGGAGGGCAAAAGGAGGGCTGGCATCACTGATCTCCGTTAAATATGGGTCTATTAAGGCCAAGACCATTTCTGATTCCCCTTGGTATCAACTTATTTTGATTTCAAATTTATTTCAGTTCAAAATGTTACTGATTAATTGGTATTACAACATATTTGACCAAAATTGCTGTGACATCATTGATACTCTTAAGGATGAAATTGATAAGGTCGCGGGGTAGTGGCAGCCCCAGTGCATTTATTGGGTGGGGTATTTTAATTGTTTCTTATGCCGGCACAGTTCACAACGAGTGTGTGGGCTAGTGGATACGTAGGGGCAATCGCTGACGCATTTCATACATACCCCGCAGGGTGATGCCTTAAATGCCATTATTATTGTAAATTATTTGATTATTGTTGATACCCTGGTTAGCAGTCCACAAATACGGTACCCTACTTACTTGGGCAGAGGAAGGGAAAGTGTCTTTGACTTTATGTTGATATCCAGGAAATGTTCTCTTTTGGTTGATAGCTTGAGATAGAGCCCAATAATGCCAGCGACCATGATCTCCTTATCGTCTCCCTATATGTAACAGCTCAGGAGGAGCAAGGGGATGGCTGCCCTCTCCAGTATACCTCAAACCAAGGGGGGAGATTGAAATGTAGCAGAATTAATCCATCCCAATTCGAGGAGAACATAGTTAAAAACAATCTAAGCTCCGTTCTGGAATGCCTGGATCAAGACTCTCCCCCAGATATGGTAATAAAGGGGTTTCCAACTAATCTGTAGGGATGTATCCACAAACCTGACAAAGACAATAGGAAGAGGGGAGGCCCAGGAAACAAAATGGTTTAATGCCAAATGCTCAAGGACCCAAAAGGACCTCAAGAAGGCGTTGCATGTAATTCCCCGAGATAAAACCTTAATCAAAAATGCAAGGTAGGCTTATAAATAAACAGTCAACAACAGGAAAGAAGAACTGAGAAGGTTAGATTGGGACGATTTAGAGAGAGCAAACACACTTAAAGAATCTTGAAGTTTCTGGGAGGTAATAAACCGCCCTCTATTCTCGAAGGATGCAAGGGGTATGGTCTCAATGGTAACGGGGAAAGTTTGGGAATCTCATTTCTGTAGTATATTTAACCGAATGGAATTATACCCCAGGAGACCTGCCTAGACGTTCCAATAGACCCAATTACCGCACACCAACTGAGCTCCTCTCTGACAGTGAGCGAGATCTAGGATGCGCTTGTGAAGGAGATATGACTGAAAGTCCCAGGCCCAGATGGGGTACCTTTGGATTTGTTTAAGAGCAATCCTCAACTCTGGGCACCCTTCTTGACAAGTGTTTTAGTGCAGTAATAATAGGCCTATTCCATTGACTTGGAAAGAGGCAATAGTGGTACCCGTGTACAAAAAGTGAAAAAAGGATGATCTGGCCAGTTACAGGCCCATCTCTCTTATTGACCCCACGGCCAAGGTGTTGGGGAGGGTCATTCTAGCGTGCCTCGAGACCTGGGCAGAAGCCTCTGGGTTCATGTCCCAAACACAATATGGCTTCAGAAGGGGCATGGGGACTAATGAACAGTGCCTTAACCTGTCATTGATCATGGACAAGTACATGGGGGCAAGGAAGGGGTCAATCCACCTTGCCTTCATGGACTTGTCCAGTGCCTTTGACACGGTTAATAGAGAGAAATGATGGGACCAGATGGGGAAAATGGGGTTTGAGGAACCTCAAGTTACCCTCCTGCGCAGGCTGCATGAGTCCACTACTGTCGCCATAGGATTTGGTCCTGGGTTAGAGAAGACTGGGGCTATTGTTTCCACAGAGGGAGTTCGACAGGGCTGCATATTGGCCCCTTTTCTTTTCCTTCTGTATAATAGAACAGGCTTTAGATTTCCCAAAAATCGGAGGCAACCCGGTCCATTTGTTTGCGTATGCGGATGACACGGTTTTAAGGGCCTTAACCGTTAATAGCCTACAGAAATCCTTGACTATTTTTACTGATTTGATGCTAGCACTGGACCTAAAAGAACATTTTAGCAAATCTTTTATCATGGTGTGTGGCCCGAAGCAAACTAAAACGAGAACATTTATCGTAAAGGGCAAGACCATTGATAAGGTGTCCAATTTTACTTATTTGGGGAATGTTTTGAACAACAAATTGAATTGGGATCACCTTGCAACAGTTAGGGTACAGCATACTAGCTGCGTAGTAGAGGGCCTATTCCACTTTGCTTGTAAGCTGGGCCATAAGCAGGTGGCGGAATTAATTGCTAACCTGTAGGGCAGGAGTGTGGGGTCACCATAAAAGTACCCAATTACAAACCTTAGAAAATAAGTTCATAAAAAGATTGCTGATGATCCTAACAAGTGCTCCCACAGACTTTAGCCACTCTGAGGTAGGGCTTGATTTCAAAGAGGACAGAATTAACATCGCCCCATTAGTCCTCTGGGCCAAAATTTAGCTGTCTGAGGACTTAAAGTTTTCAAGGGAAATTATCGAGGATTGTATGACCCTCGATAATGCCCTGACTATTCAATGGCTCCGATTTGTTAAAGAAATATTTCATGAAATAGGGCTGGGGCACTACTATGATAATCCTGCAAGTATCCACAAAAACATGAAATCTGTCACAAAAGAAGCATATTTTGCAGTATTGACCAATCAGCGTCGGCAGAGAGGAATGCAATGTCACTTTGGTCGGTCCCCTTTACAGCAAGAATTTTACCTGTCTTTTACTACGAATGTACAGTACCGATTTTTTATGACCAGGTTTCGACTTTGCACGTTGTACTTTCTTCTGGCCTTCCCTAAGCAGGCTGGATGGTGTGACAATATCATTCCCTGCCCCTGCAATAATTTAGCCCAACAAAGCACCTTGCACTTCATGCTGTTTTGCACACTCTACAAGGATCAGAGGGCAAAATTCCTCATTCCAATCCTAAGAGAAATTCGTCCTTGTACTTATCAAGAGGGTTTTAATTTCTTACGTTCTTTATCTACTGTTGTTATTTGTACTTCTGTTTTAAAATATATCAAAATTGCACTTTTTATAAGAAAACGGTATGAATTGTAACTCAAAATGGTGCCTCTTAATTGTAAGCAGTTTTTAAAAAACAATGTTTTTAAGTGATGAGCTTAAGAGTTAAGAGCTGCATTATTGTATAAATTGGAAACATCAATTTTAAGTATCATTTTGGTATGTTAAACTTTTATGGTCCATTTGAACGGAGAGAGTTGACATAAATTAGAGTTTCTCTCCTACAATTCTGTTGAATTTTAAATTGATGAAAAATTAAAATATGTAGTTATATTAGCACTATAAAACACTCTGCTAATATGTTGGTAGATACACTTAACACAGAGAGAAAATATGATTATGGCTTAAATCTTGCAATTATTAGAAAACCTGTTATTTTTGGAATTATATCATTTTAGGTCTATATAAAAATGTATTTCAGTGTTGATTTTATTATAACTAAAGGTACATTATGATTTAAAAAGGAAAATCAAAGTTATTTCTCAACAACTCCAACCATGAAAAGGAGATTTTTTAAAAAATTATTTTATTTTCACTTTTTTAATCACTGTGAAAGCCCCTCATACCTCTCTTTTATCTTCACTCCTCTTCTGCTCTCACTAATGGGCATATTATCAAGAAACGGCGTTAAAATTATCGCTAAAGCGGCGATAATGGGCTTGATAATATGCCCTTGAGAATTCCCATAGAAGCTGGTGTCAACATGGGCTTCTATTGGAATTCTCTGCGGCCTATTATCAAGCCCATTATCGCCACTTTAACTGCAGTTTTCTGCCGCTAAAGCGGCGATGATTTTAACGCTGTGCTTGATAATATGCCCCTGAATCCCCTCCCAACAAGGTCAATCTGTAGCGCTGTTGGGCATGAATAGTAAAAACATTATGTGAAACACCATATTTACAACGAATTGCAAGCCAGTGATGTTATCGCTGTGCTTATGCAATAAGTGCAATTTTTGATCATTGTCAAGGGTTGCACTACATTGCAAAGGTGGCCAGCGGAGTCTTTCAAGACATTTGTACTTGGGGTTCACTCTCCAATACATATTTCTATGCAATGACCACTGCTCAAGGGTAACCCACATACAATTTGGCACACTGTAATACAGAGCCGGCTTTAGCACTTGTGGCGCCCGGTGCGACAATGTTTTTTGGCACCCCCAAAGACCACCTCAGTCACGGGATACCCTGACTACCACCCTTTAACACTCTTCATAACCTCTCTCTCAGATGCATTTAATTAATTTTATAGCGTCACTCATAAAAGTGAATGGTGTCAGAGCACTTTAGCTAACACACGCATTACACAGAGACATTCAACCATAGGTGTGTAAATCAGTTTATAGTAAATGTTACGTAAGACAGAGGAGAACAAGGGGTGGATTCACATGTCAGCCATACCAGTAGGCAGTACAGTTGACGAGTACTTGGTCTGGAGAAGCACAAAATCTAACACAATGGATTGGGGCTCTCTTTAATAACAAGAACTGATTTGTACCCAAATGAACCCTTTTGCAACATTACAATGATGAAAGTCTAGGCAAAAAATCCATACACTCTAATCTATACCTTAAAGTCTGCACGCAGTTCTTTGATGACAGTTAAGAGCTCACTGTAAACTGCATCTAACCAAAGGAAGTCTCTTAGAAAAGCAGTAACCCACTGACCTGTTTACATAACATTCACTTTGTGATCTACATGGCAGCAGGCATATTAACCCTCTGAGCTATCTTCAAAACTTCCAGGAGTTAAAACTTCCACTAGACAAAACTTGCCAGGAAGAGCATTAATCACTGGAGTTTCCTTGACATTTTAATTGTCAACTGAAAAGTGCTGGAGGCCTGGAAGGAGGCAGCAGCTGCTATTAAGCAAACAGGCGCCCCCTTGTGAAGCAAGCACCCGGTGCGGTGGCACCGGTCGCACCGCCCTAGAGCCAGCCCTGCTGTAATATGATGCAATATTTCACTTTTTTCATTGGCTTAAGCTTAGTTTCATTTGGAGCAAGCATTTCAAGCAAAGCCAAGCCATGCCACTGTAGTTGATTCAGCTTTGCATGGACTCCCTGGGATGTTCTAGCTGCTCACCCTGCCACTTCCCCTTTGCATATATTTATTATGTGGAGATGCTATATGAAACAAAGCAAACTGATGTTCTGCTGACATCAGATTTTTAGCGCGAACATATTTTCCACAGGAAAACTGAACGACGCTGCTGTTTGTGCTTCCTTACTTCTTCTAGAGCTATTTTGTGCTGCGCTTGGATTTCTGCAACATCACAGTGAATGTGACCCTAATATTGCAGCCATCCTACCTCTTCCTTATTAGGTTCAATAAGTCCTGCACCTGCACTTGTTAAGGCTTTCTTCTCTTTCTCTTTCTTATCTTGGAACTGCCGAGGCTGGCATCAGAAACATTATGTGCATCCGTGGCATAAGGCAAAATGAGTCTTCATAGCTCATAGATACTCAGGAACCTTGTCCTTAGTGAGGACCTCCTGAAGGGTTGGGGACACCTGAAGGGGTCAGGGCCCCCAGTGCCGCCTCTATGGTGCTTCCTAAAATGTGCTCCCTCTGCTGCTTTCGGACTCGTCAACAAAGAGAATGCTAAAGCTCCTCCTTCCATCTGGAGACTATTTAGTTGTGGTCTTGAAGTCCTGATAAACACATAGGGGCAGATTTACAAGAAACTGACGCATCTCTGTTGCGGCGCAGAAGTGTCGCAAGGGGCTTGTAAATCTGCCCCATAGAATAAAACTTTCTGAGATCGCTTTAACAAAACTCAGTTGAACTGCTGAAACTTTGGAAAGGCCTTGTGTAGAAACTTAGTGGTGACAGGCTAAAGGACCTCCACAACCATTGCAAACATAATATTATTTAGTAACCATGGATGAAATTCATGTAATTTCCTTTGGGGCAATTATATGAAATACCCAAAGAATTATGTGAAAATATTTGAAGGCTGGTGTTAGAAATTAATAGTGTTTTGCTTGGCATTCCTCAAGGTGCCTGCTTTCTTTTGCTGAACCTGTTTTTGTTGGCCATAGGATTCTGCGCACTTTACTGCTGTTAACTAGTGGTAAAGTGCCTGTGCTCTCTGTTTTCAAACATGGTAAACTTAGTCAAAAACACACGTACCTGATCCCGGTGATCAGTTTTTCACATTTGGTGTGATTTTAATCATTTTCTGTGACTTCTTTGTACAGAATCTGTTTGGGAATTTTGTCTGCTTCGGCTGTTGGACTTAATATTGTTTTGCTCTTGTAATAATATAAGATTTTTCTCTGTTTATTTCAGCCACAGCCCAAAGGGCTAGGCCAGGATTCTCCACTGAAATCTGCTTTTCGCCTCTTGGGAACTGGGTTAATATCTGTGTAGGAACCCTCACAATAATGCTCTCTATCTGCTTTAATGCACCAGTTTATCACTTGCCATCTAACAAACTACATGTCAAGGATCTTGAAGAAGTAAACTAAAGCCTAACACAGCCACTTATTCATAGAATTGCAACAAAGTCGCAAAAAGTCAAAGTTGCCTCGAAACACAATAATTTCATTAAGCAAAGAAACAGAATCACGTACACCATTATCTAGTATGACTCACGTTTAAACAATACAAAACACAGCCAAATAATATATGAACAAACAACTTGACCCAGGTCAATGTAAATACCAAAAATGTAAATGATGCCTTAATTTCAAAATTGCACCCAGCACAGCTTGATATTTTAAGAGAGACTTAGGAAAATCTGAAAATGCGGAAGAAATGATAGGCAATATGAAACCTTTCATTGTTACAAAATAATTTTGTGGGTATGCTCCATGACCTGAACATCTATTTACATTAATAGTCAGTTTGTCACTGCTGTGTCCCTGAGAACACAATAAATTTGGGGTGCTTTCCTGGTGTCCAAATACCCACCCACTCGGGTATAAATCAACTAGGACTAAAAATAGCCTAGGACGACATCAAACCAAAAATAATAAATTTCAAAGGACATTCACTGGTGACGTGCGAAATCACAGAACCTGAAGATTGAATGATAGTTACACTCAATTGGTGTTCCTTGGTGTTTTTGGTTTGCTGAAACCTTTTATGGTCAATTGTACTCAACGGCAGAGTAGATGTCATAATTGTGTCTATATCATAGCTGCCGTTCTGAAACAAAAAGTATGACATACAAACCTGTTAGGGCGCAACTGGAGTCTTGTGACTGGGGGGGATATTCACAAGAACGTGTGATAACTACCGCAAGAGTAGCGTAATGCAACTCTCAACATCGCAGCCTATCGCGGGAAAACAACTCTGTGTCAACGTGGAATTCACAACAAGTCGGCCGCATGCGATAGTTTGCCAAAACCACGGCAAATGTCTGCGATACAACCACCTCGACGGAGTTAAAAACACAAACCCCAACGCCAAAAAACCTGCAATGGGCAAAAGCGCGATGAGGAAATCAGTGATAAGCAGCGCCAGGCCTCCAACACACAGCTGGCAGGCAGGAAAAATCACCATAAAAGTAGAAAAAACACCCAAACACAAACTGACCAACACCCAAGAACCATGGAGGCAGCTGGAGCAGGTGCAGAGGACGAGCGCAATACCACAGGCACCCCGGACGACCAGCCCGGGACCTCGGGGCCAGGGAAGGGCAAGGACAAGAAGAAGAGGAAGACGAAGTTCAGTCCGCAGGCGAACAGGATCATAGTCACGGAGGTAATGGAACACCATCAACAACTGTTCGTCACCTCCAACGTGCATTGGGCACCAAAACTGGAATATGGCGGGACATCGCGGACAAGGGGAATGCCGTCGGAGAGCACAAGAGGACAATAGACGAGGTCAAGAGGCGAGAGAATGACATCAAGAGAAAGACCAAGGAGAAACTCGCAGCCAACCAAAAGGCAGCAATGCAGACTGGAGGTGGAGGCCGAGTGCCACAGCTCGTGCTGGATGACATGGAGGAGCTGGTGTCGACAGTTATCAGTGTGGATACTGTGGCCGGAGTCGGGGGACCGGACACTGCTCGACAGGACACAACACAACCGCAACAGGGTGAGTGACCACCATGGCACACATGCACAATCAAGCAGAGCACGGTGCACACCCTCAATTACTCTGGGTCATCGCCCGGATCTATAGACTGTCACAATGTACAATGCTATGCTGTCTGAATGTCAACATGTACCATGTGGCTATATACATGTGGACACATTGCAATACAGAATCTCCCCTTCACATTGCAGGGCCACCGTCAACACCCCCTGCAGAGCAGTCTCAGCCACTCTTCACTGATGACAAGGAGGACAACCCCAGCATCGACGCACAAGCCATCCTAGACATCATTGACATCATCCACGACTCACCTCCAGGATCAGGGCTGACCAACTGCATTGAGGAGACCCCACCCACCACCCAAACCACCCAGCAGGAGGCACCCACGGCCCCAGCAGTCTCCCAAGACCCCCAGGAACTACACACGGCCTTCCAATGCTGTGTGCTGGAGGCCCAGATGGAGACGACTGAGCAGGTGCAGGTGGGGTTCGACCTCATGCCCACCAAACTGGACACCATCCATGGGTGTCTAGGCCCACTCCATGGTCTCCAACGAGCCCTGACTGACATCGCTGGAGTCCTGACGTGGAGAGAAGAACACCTGTCCGCTCAGTGGGGCACCAGCGATACCAGCCGTGAGCTGGCACACATGCAGAGGCTCATGGAGGACATGGTGTGGATGGAGGCGGAAAGGATTGCAGCCACCGCTGTACATCAGCAAAATGTAGCTGGAATCTACCATGCCCTGCAGATCATCATCATGGCATTGCTGCCACAAGGCCTGGCATAGATGAATGCTGCTGCCCCCACACCATACACATCTCCGCCCCCTGGTGTGCAATTGCCTCACAGTGCTGCAGAAGTATCCATTCCGGCACGTGATGTGTCAGTGGCACACAGTGCCGCAGCTGGTACTGCAACACCCACAGGTGGGGCAGAGCACACATCCGGGGACGAGGACGTGGATGGGTTTGTGATCAGGAGGCACTAGCATTCATTTACGCCACCTGGCTTGGTTCTGCTTGTTGCCGCACATGGCCTCATGACCGTCCACTGACACCAGATGCACTCCGATGCACTAACCTTGGACAGCGACATGGACTGCCATATCCTGTATGATGACTAATGACATGGCGACCAGACTGTGAACTGTACCCTTCCTCTTCCTCAGTACTAGTCATCCCCGGATGGACTCTGGCTGACCCTCCATGGGCCCATATTGTGTAGTGTGCTTGGCATTGCTCTGTACCGTTCCAGCTGCAGAACTGCACTGGATGTGCAATAAACATCCAGTGACGCACTGCTGTGTCATGTCTTTCATCATTCACGTATGAATGTGTGAATGAATTTAGGGACAGTGATTTCCCTTGCGTCAATGATGCTCATCCTGTGGAATGCCAGTCAGATTTTGCCACATTGCATATTGTGTACTGGGTCCCGTGAACACTACAACAGGGACATACGCATCAGTCACTTCCATGTCCGGACATGGACTGAACCACGCCTAGAGCCCACAAGTCATTTTTGTAGGCCCTGCGCTGGTCCGGCGTACGGCAGGCCAGACCACTCCACTTACGCTCCGAGGGGGGCACTCATTGCTACCCGTCGCAGGCGTACATGCTGGTGGTGTGCAGGTCACTGGTCTAGCTGTCCGCATGTCACAGCCACTCCCTGAGGGCAGGTTTGCATGCACACCACACCCACCCGTCACAGGTGTCACAGACCATGTGATTCCGCCAACATAAGGGGCCTACGGCGCCATGTTCCCCTCTACCGGTGGTGACTGGATGACAGACGCTGCACGGTTCTCAATCATAAAGGCCACATGGGTTGTTGCGCATAGGGTGAGTGGCACCCAAGGCCCTGCATCCGGCACGGGCCTACCACCACGTGACGCTGACTGGCATTGTACAGGGTTAGTGGCACCCGGAGCATTGCGGCCGGCACAGGCACCCAGCCAGGGGACGGTGACTTTGGGTGCACTGAGTCAGTGGCACCTTAAGCTACTGAGCGGGTGTGCAGCCTGCAATGATGCCCCATCCCTGCGGTCCGGAACGCTCAGGTTTTGTGTGCCCTGCTGGACTGCAGTGTAGGCCCAGCACCAAACGTGAGACCTGGTGGCCTGCGGAGCGGGGCTGCATGGTGTTGAGGGTGCCATGTCCGCAGGCCCCGGGCTTGTGGCTTGCAGTGGCACGTGGTGGGACCGTGCCGGTGGGGGAAGGTGAGCAGTGAGGCCTGGGTGTGCATGGGCGGGCATGCTCCAATGGGCAGTGGGAGGGGCTGGGGTGCCTCTGCCTGGGTGTGCATGGGCGGGCAGACAATTTTGTCTTGTGCAATTGTGTGTACTGTGCCAGTCATGTATCTGGACTCTGTTTCAGATGACGGGTCTGTCTCAGATGTGTGACCTGGTGTACTGCTATACATACCGGCAAGTGGTTGGAGATACACCGGTGGCAGCAAGTGAGCAGTGTGACCTGGGTGCGCAGGGGCGGCACACACTCTCTCTCTCTCTCTCCTTCTTCTCTCTCTCTCCCCCTCTCTTCTTTTCTCTCTGTCCCCCTCTTCTTCTCTCTCTCACCCTCTCTTCTTCTCTCTCTCTCCCCTCTTCTTCTCTCTCTCTCTCTCTCCCTCTCTCTTCTTCTCTCTTTCTCTCTCCCCCTCTTCTTCCCTCTCTTTCTCCCTCTTCTTCTCTCTTTCTCTCTCCCCCTCTCTACTTCTCCCTCTTCTTCTCTCTCTCTCTCCCCCTCTTTTCTTCTCTCTCTCTCCCCCTCTCTTCCTATCTCTCTCTATCCCTCTCTTCCTTTCTCTCTCCTTCGCTCTCTCTCTGACCTTTGATGTGTGCAGGACACACCTTCTCATCATGATTTTTGTCTGGTATGTTGTGACCTAAGGATTGTCCCACGGGGAGCCGCCATGTGTCTTCATTTCATTTCAGTGTTCATGTTAATAAAGTTTCATTTGTTGCTTCGAAAGTGAATGTGCGATGCTCATTTTTGTGACGACACATGCATGTCACCAGTTGTGATTGTGTGACATCAAGCGGATTATTTTGGATGTGTTTAGGTGTAGCTGATGTGGCATGTCTTTTGTCGGGGGTGCCGGGGAGGGGGGTCCTGGGGGTGGTGGCGGCAGGTGTTGTTGCCCTTTCGGGCCTCCGGGCTGCATGTTCTGTTGCCCGGGTGCATCTGTTGCCCTTCCGATGTGGCTGTGGGCTGTGCTCCCTTTTGTGGTGCAGGCTGTGGTCCGACTTTGCAACAGGTCAGAGCAGGTGTTTTTTTCCTGCTGCTAACGCACCTTATCGCCTGTTTTGTGTTCTTATCGCAGTTCTGTCTGGTCGTTGTGAATGTTGTGGAGTGGTGTTGTCACTGCTTTTGGCACGGTAACGCCTACTCTGCTTCTCACTAGCGATAGTTGCGGGGCTCATCAGAGGCGATGTTTCTTTCCGCTGCTATCGTGGGTAAACTGATGATGTGGGCTGTTTGCACCGGTTTGTGGGGAGGTAAATTTATCACGACTTTGGCTCAGCTAAAGTGCCGTTAAATCGGAGATTACTCCTTGTGAATATCCCCCTGGGTTTTGTGCAAAACAAGGACCCTCACCTTGTTACCTGTAACTCCATAAATCCCTAGCCCAGCTTACCTCATGCAAACCATGATGCGGAGATCTCCCTTGTGTTTAACTGGTTTGCATGAACTTGGAAATGTAAAATAAATCCATCAATAATGCCATTAATGATGATTAAATCGTTTCCATTGCAGTTTAGTACATCTCAATTTGCAGTGTACTGAAAAACTCTACTGGCCAGTTTTACTAACATTTAGTGCTGGGTTTTGATGCAAACCAGCATTAAATGTTTTTAAGTAATTCAGAGGCTTATTTATCAACAGTATTGTGTCGCCTTTGCAAGGGGGTTGCAGGGTGATGCAAAACCTATGATGAGATTTATCAATCCATGCATGGGCACCATGCATGATATTGGTGGCTTAGTAAATCTGGAGTAATGTACCATTAGTGGTAGACCTGGGAATGTGTCAGAAGGCTACGCCTCTGCAGGAGTGTTCATTTCTCCTTGTTTTTTCCTTTTTCTGCATGAGCTGAGTTCTGCAGAACACATAAAAAGAGGAAAATGCCTCAGAGGATTGTATTTGTATTTGTGCAGGAAGGTATCTCTTCCTGCGCAAAACCAATCCTGCCTACAACGCAGGCACTCTTGCACCATGGTGAATTGGTACCTGCATTAGCGCTTGGCAGCACATTGTATGACAGCACATGCACAGAGCAGCAATGTGCTGTATAATGTTAAATATAGTGCATTCATGCCCTCTCTCTTTCCTGCAGCGCAGAGCAGCAAGGTGGCTTGTTGCATTGCATTTCATGAAAGTGTGCTAAATGTGCCCTTTACTTTCTAGTATAATTCTTTTTTGTGTGCTTGAAAGTAGTCTAAAAGTAATGCAAACATACTTGAAAGTATGTATTAAAAGGAGAATTTGGTTTATTTCTTATTTCTTGTTTCTTTTTCTGACTTTTCATGTGTACTGCAATGTACAGCACAAGTATAAAGTAGGAAACATTGTAAATTTGTCTAGGCATAGTATTTTGTTCTAGAAAGGACCCCTTCCAATGCCAAACCTATGCTAGACTCACACACACACCATTGCACTGTGGAGCAAAGGTGTGTGCATGGGGCTCAGCAGCAAAATTCTGTACCAACGCTACGGAGACACTTTGGCAAATCTGACCCTTTGTGCAATCATACATTGGCCAATTCAGAAGGGATCTGATAAATCTAGGAGACCCTACTCAACTTATAAACGGCTCAAGTGTTTACGTTTCTCGTATTTTGCTATACCACATACCCTACATTACATGAGCTTAATAAAATACATGTAAAAGGATCACACAAACATATGTGACTCATAAAACTAAAAGGATGTCGGTGACGCATTGTTTCTTTAGGTCTGTGCCTAGAAGAGCATATGGACAAATATATTAATGCATATTCTTTCATCAGTTTCCCTTTGAAGGAGAATTCTCAAACCCCTTCCCATTTGAAAGTCTCATTTTTCAAATTTCAAGAAGAAAGTAAATTAAGGTGATAGTTTCCCTTTTGTTATAAACATGGGTTTTAAAAAGAGTTTTAATATTTTTAAAGAATATTAGTATAAGAATACACATTCATTTTCACTGATTTGGGTCGTATGACATAATATCAGCAATACAAATGATAACCGAAATGTTGCAAAAAAAGTATTGAGAACCAACTATCACTTTTACTTACTTTGTATTCATACTACGAAGATACAGAGAGAAAAATATATAAGGAACCAGGATATCGTCAAACAAGTAAGTATATTCATTTAAACAATTAGTACAAATAAATACACTAAAATGTTTACTAACAATAGGAAAAAAATAAGTAATATGGGGCAGATTTCCAAGAAAGTGACGCATCTGTGAAGATGCGTCACTTTCCCTGCGCCACTTTGAGAAACCCTTGCGCCACTATGAATGCTCGACCTAATCAAACACTGCACCCAGTTTATGCTGTGCACCACTTCTGCCATGCTGTATATCATTCCTCTTCGACATGTCAACGTCATCGTGCCCAATAAATTATTTTGACAATGACCAGTGACCTCCCACGCACTCCAGTGGAGCCGGCCAGGTGTCAGTCTGACTGAGAGCCACCCTCAATGCTGTGCCTCCTGTTGGGTTTGCTGCCAATTTCAATACAGGCACCCGGGTGTGGCAGCTGCAGATGGCCTGTGTGCTCTTGTGCAACCTGATGTACCCTGGTCTGAGACTTACCTAGCTCTCATTCACAGTACACTGGTGTTGAAACACACTCACCCTCCCCGAGAGAAAAGGTGTAGAGGGGTTGGAAGGATGGAGAAGAGGCAGAAACATACAGGTTTCCCAAAACTTTAGAGGCAGGATACCCAGGCCTCGCATACGCACAACCTAACTCCTGATTACAGTGAGTGCAAATGACTAATAGTTAATAAATAATTTAGCAGAGGGCGCAAACATTTGTTGTAGTGACTTATAATAATTAGTAGGTTTTGAAGACATTCTAGAAGGCGTTCATAATAGGAGCAATAAGGACCAAGTTATTGGCTTTTGCAAACATTTCACAAACCTCAACAATATGAAAGTCGGAGTGAAGCTGTGGGTATTTGGGATCTAAACCCTACAGGGCACACACACCACTGTTACTGCACTGGAAACAAAACGTCACTCAAAGCCTGTAGGTGGACAGATGTCAGGATGACACAGGTTTGAGGATGTTCTATCTGTTCATTGGATGGTGAACAGGTGAGTACCTCCCAATAGGAGGGGTTTTAGGTATGTCTTGTTAGCTTGAGGGAAATGTCTTGTGTTACTGCTTTTTCCACAAAATGAACAATCTGCCTGTGGTTAGGGCTGGTCTTTTATATATGAGGATTTATATAGCACAAACTTTACCCAAAGAAGGTATCAGAGAACTTTCCATTCTAGAACAGTGTGAAAACTGATGTGCATTGGGTTTGTCAAGGTCTGCAGAGGTACGGTGAACCAAAAATGACAGAAAGTAATGTTATGCAGAGAAGTTCCTGGCGCCTACGATTAATTCCACCATCCGTCATTATTGTTTTTTCTCGGTAGTCGGGTGCAGCCATGCTTAGCTGGGGAACACACTGACATATGGAAACGTGCACAGTCCCATCTTGTCTGCAGCCAGGCGTTTTTTTCCCTTCGCGGATAAAGCATCGGCGGTGGCACATTTATTTCTGGGGAGCCCCTGCTGAGCAGGTCTCGTCCGCCTGCCCTCCGTGACGGCGCGCGCCTAGGAGAGCGTCTTTAGCAGGGGCGCGTGACATGTGTGCTGCCCTTGTCGCACAGCCCCAGAGTTTGCTGCACGCTGAGCCCAGCATTACATCTCAGGATGACTGCTGCAGGCCACCGTACCTTTCATGGGACAACAAAAGAGCATGAAAATGAGCAATTTATTGGATGCTGAAACAGACAAGAATAACGTGTTTCACATAGTGCCTCGCACCTCACTCAAGCTCTCTCTGGGCGCTGTAAATTAGGTATCATGCAATTAAAAACAAGCGCGGCCGCTAACCTGAAAGCGACCGCGCTGCAAATAAAAACAAGCATTTGCAATGCAATAGGACTCGCATTTACGTGAGACCTATTGCATTACAAATGAGAGAGTGTGGGCGGGTGACAAGGCACGAAGGGATAGGCAAGAAGGGATTAGACTGCTGGACGGGTTGGGCAAGGAAAGAAAGTAGTCTGTGCAGTAAAGGGGCCAGTAGCCATGGAAGGACACTAATGATGACATGGCCGTCATGAGGAGGGACTAACAAGCCTATAACCAATCGAAAGGCAGAATTTAAGACACAAGCCAATGAAAATAATGCGCGGAGAGTGGGTGGGGCTTCCACAAAGCTTCCATGCTATATTGAATACTGCATGCCTCGCAAAGCGAGCAGCGCATACACTGCAACGCTAGGTGAAAACCTAAAAAAATTAAAAATACAGGGTGAAGGAATAACAGACCAGGTTGGGAGGGAGCAACACTGCGAGGGAGGAGGCTGTGGGGATGTGAAGAGGGAAGCCGCACATGAGAGAGAGAGAGAGAGAGAGAAAGAGCGCGCGCAGAGGAACACAGGCACACCCATAGAGTGCTGAAAGAAAAATATAAAATTAGTTCCTTGGTTTGAAGCCATGGAAGGCTATGGGTTATCTATTCAAAAGAAGCTATGCTGCAGCAGAGGGACAGATACAAAAAGAGGAAGGAAAGTCTACTGAATAAGAAGCAAGCAAAAGAAAATAAGTGGAAACATCGGCAATTGCAAGAAATAAGCTCTCCCAAAGTCCACTCTGATTGTTGATATTTTTCACAATTGGTCTTCAACAAAAACACTAACTAGTAGAAGGTTGACCACTACTGCAGTGGATACTATTTCAGTTGTAAGAAGGCCTGCCTACAACACTAAGAGAGCAGGCATCTGCCAGCATAGTATATAGTTTAATAAGCTTTTAAAATTGTCCCTTTACTTTACCTGTGCTAAAGAGTAGAAAAAGTAAAAAACAGTTTAACTTGAAAAAAAATATAGTAAAAATATTTTTTTATGTTAAAGAATAACTTGAATTGTACATCTTTTAAATGTAAAACATTTTAAATAATGATACAGCACTATTAACTTAA
This sequence comes from Triturus cristatus, assembly GCF_964204655.1. Lineage (NCBI taxonomy): Eukaryota > Metazoa > Chordata > Amphibia > Caudata > Salamandridae > Triturus > Triturus cristatus. Next base: position 981,452,187 of record NC_140592.1, on the reverse strand, counting down.
TTTTGAATTAAATATTTAAATGAAATAAAATATTAAACATTTATATTTTTGTATTAGTTTAAAATTACTTCCTATGGGGGTTCATTATAAACCCCTAAACAATTAATTTCTATAGAAGGGTCGTGCAGTAACAGTGGTTGACCATGTGTGGTGCTGGACTTACTAATACGGTTTTGGGTACCTTTTTGGTAGTAGTAACTTTAGAAGTGCAGTTTGTGAATAGCAATGGGCTTACTCTTGTGGGTGGGTGCATTTCCCTAAACCCCTCATTATGTCCCATTTAATAGTAAGTTTACCCCTTTTTCAGTCACTCCCCCTGGTGAATTCCACATTTACTATTAAGTAGTAAACTTGCATGTGGGAGGATCTTCCTATAGAAAAGACAAGAAAAGTAAAGATTTATACTTGTAGGTTTGCGAATACCATTTTGTAGCACGTTAGTAGTATTATTGTAGTACTACTAAACATGCCACAAAATGCAGTTTGTGACTAGGTCCCACAGTCTCCATGGGAACACTGGGAACACTGACTGGAAAGACAGACATTTGTAGATGGCCAATTACTAGTAGACCAAACTCTCCTCACTCACAAGAGGAACACAAGCGAGCAGCAGCTCAATCTGTCCCAATCTGCTGCAGCTGTCAAAGGGAGTCCTTTTGGGAGTTGATTATTTAATATCAGTGTGTCGCTCAGAATAATTCTTCTTTTCCAATCAATGTTTCTCAGATACACTTCAGATATCCACTACTTAAAAAAAAATGTGATTTGAGGTTGAAGGTGTAGCTTCAAGTATGGCCCAGACAGGAGATCTCTGCTGATCTGTGTTAGAGCTGACCGATGTGGATTCATTCAATACTCAACAAGTCTGCATGTAGATATGTGAGACAAGACTAGAGGTCCAGCCTCAAAGTGAGAACAGGCTCAAGTATCAAAAGCACACTATGCTGCACTGCATCAGGAAAGGAGGGCATCTGACAAGCATTATGGTTCAGAGGCATCTACCCAGGAGGGTTTTGCAGGGGTAGTAGCGGGTTCCAGAGGCCAGTGCCTGGCAATATGTTGTAGTGTGATTTGTGAGCGGGGTGCAGAGAGTAGATACTATGCTAAGGAGGAATTACTTTATTTGCCTGGCCAAAGCAAAATTAGAAATATTTGTGAAATGCTGGGGATCGACCCTAAACAAGATACGTTTCAGATATGTAATGACCAATGAGGACTGACCCAATGGCTAAAGAAGGCTGATCCAAAGACACTCTTTGAAGAGTGTGTATGTATGCAAGAGAAGAAATATTTGGCTTACACCAGACCTAACAGATAGTGGAGAAGGAGGCAGCGAGAGTAGTGAAAATCTGTAAATGTTTATCTCTGTTACAAAGACAATGTTTATGAGTAATAGGAATAAATGAAAGAAAGATCTGCAAGTATCCGATGGAGTCTTTAATGGTTATTGTATTATTTGCTAACACTCCTAGGTAGATCTTTGGGAGTCTAACCACCAGAACTCAACCAAGCACAGAAGTAAAGAAAAGGCCTGGGAAACAACTGCATGCAATTACAACAAAATAAAGACTCTTACAAAGTTGGCACATACAACTAAATGATGGGCTTTGCTCCAAAGCTAGGAGCTGGAATCCTCTGAACTAATATACTTCATATCATTTAAAGCATTTCAATTTTTAAAAAAGTACATTGAGACATTTAATATTATGGCTGATATATAGCATAGACCAGATATCACCTATGTGTCTGCAGACTGCAGGCATTGCTCCTTGCCATAGCTTGAACAAGCCTTCCTCTTCGACGATGCCAGCAGCAGTACGCATCATCCCTCTATAGGGTAAGGGAACTCTATCTTCACGAAGGGCTGCTTCCCCTTGAATCTGAAGAAGGGTTTTGGTGAGATCGAGTGGAAAGGTCACTGCAAGAACAACCGTTTGTGAATTACTTTTCAGTCAAATCCCATAAACATCTACTAAGGTATCTTTTCTACTCAAACTTTTGAAATATCATTTACAGATAAGACTGCATGTTAGTGGCTGTGAAAATCAGGAATTTTGGATCTTGTTACATTACTGAACACGATATATGGTCAATATGGTTGAGGTCTTCTACTTACACCGTTGTGGAAATGGGTCTATAGACTCATCATTCGGATTAAACATGTAGGGCCAGACGTACAAACACATTTTCCCATAGACACAGAATGGGTAAAACCCTTTGATACATCTAGTCCCTAGTTATGTAGTGTCAACTCCTGTTTCAGTCAACCTGAAAGGGATCTGAAGAAAAGCGCTTTGGCACACGTATGGAAGACTACAAACAGAAACTGCTTCAGAGTACAAGAATGCTGTAACCTTGCAAATAAGTGCTTTCTTGACAAAATTCAAAACCTTTATTAAGGCAGGTGTAACCTTCCAATGTGTGAGGAACGCTGCTTGTCTCTGTGAAGTAAATTGGCCAGGATTCAGCCTCAAATGCAAAGAACTATCATTTAAATTGACAGATCAAGGCAATTTTTGACTAAGGACTCAAACTAAAAGAAACTAGCAGCCACCAGTACAACTCTTTAAAGCCACTCCCTCACTCACTCCATCCTACTTCGGTATATCAAGAGGATCTGAAATAACTGATTTGGTCTTTGAATAAAGAGCACTATCAAGTTGCTGTCCACTAGCAATCAGAAGAGTTTATGATGCAATACAGTCACAAAGGTCTGAAATTACTATTCAAAATGAGACCAGCTGGCAAAGTATTTCCTAGAACAGCCAGATAGGGCTAGGCTATTAGTCTGAATTAAGGTCATGTTTAAATACAAAAGACCAGGCCCATGTCCTCAAAGAAATTCCAAAATTTCCTCTGGTAATTTTACCCTTGAGGTCAGAGTAAATTCACAGGGGCAGATTTACAAGCCCCTTGCGCCACTTTTGCGTCACTTTTCCCCTGTTAAAAGTGACGCAAGGGGCTTGTAAATCTGCCCCACAGTTTCTTAAAATTTTTTAATGAATCGCAGTACTAGTCCTGGAAAGGTGTCATCTGCGTATCTATTCTCTACAGAAGTAGCTGCATGCATAATAAGCATCTACACACGAGCAAATGTGGAAATTACAGTCACACAAGTAAATATTTCGAAAACGGGGATTTATGGGGTTGGTGTTTGCTGACGTAACTAACATTTAACTGGGGTGAATTTTTCATTTTGTTTTTTCATTTTGCACTGCAGTGGCCTTTGTAAGGGATTTGCACATTCTTACAGGGCCAGGTTTGCTGAATGGTTTGCAGCTTGCGCTGCAGGCACACACCAAGTCAACCTCACAACCATTAATTATTTTACTTTTTTCAATTTGAAAAAAAAATCAAATTTCAAACGAATTGTGATTTTTGCAATTTCTAATTTTGTTTTTTACTGATTTTCGGTGACTGTTTCCGAAATAAAAATATTGGCTGTACGAACACAATTTATGGAGGGGGAAAAAAAATCAGGATTTCCCCACAGCAAAAATGTTGTTTTTCACACCTGTGAGTGTCCCCTAGAAAATCCATGGCGTCAAGCACCTTCCGTAGGGCCTCTCCTTATTTATGGACACAAACATCGCGAAAAGCACACTTTCCGAGTGAAGTTTACAATCTGTCATGTTTCTGCCTCTTTGAGCAACATTTCCTAATGTACGTTCATTAGCACAGTTGCTCCAAGTAAGGTGCTATCGGGCCACATTATTTCCACTGCCAATGCATGAATACAGATATATATATATATATATATTATCTACTGGCGGTCGCCAGTAGATAGTTATAGTTAGGACCGTGTTTCCATAGGAAATCTCAAAATTCTATTTTGAATAACTTTGGCGCCGGTTGACGAATCATCGCGAAATTTTCAAAACTAATGGGGCGCTCCGCTCAGCTCCTACCCTGAAAGTCTCGGGGAGATTCGTCAAGCGGGGGCCGAGAAAAAAGGGGGGTCCCAAAACGCGTTTTCCCTATGCATTTTCCCATAGGACCTTTAGTCGAAGGTACAGCCCGAACGGCTGAAAAGAATTACTTGAAATTTGGCAGAGAGGTGGTGCTCAGGTCAGGGATGTGCCTTTTGCATATATGGAGTCAATCTGTTCAGTAGTTCCTGAGAAAATTGCAGTTAAAAGCACATACATATCTATAGCCGCGCACCGTGCGCGCACCCTAACGTGCGCGAGCGTAATTCTGATTGGTTGTTACATGTCAGTCAACGTTCGAATCGGTCGAAATCAGGAAGTGTCAGCTGCCATTTTGTTTGTTTTCAGTGCAAGAGTGGAGAAGGAAGGTGGCGAACGTGAAAAGGGGGCAGGGTAGAGAGTTCCTGACCCCCTAGCCTTGGTCAGGGGGTCCCTGAAGGACCCGGAAGGCAGAAAAAAACATTTAAAGTTTTTTTTTTTTTTTAAATCGCTGGGGTGCGCGCACCGTGAGCGCGCGGTGAAAAACCATAACATTTTTTTTCCGTTTATTGAAAAATAAATATATAAAAAAATTATAATACATACATAACTTAGCATTTAAAAAACCGTACAAATTCACTGAAACAACCATAGGTTTCACACACATTATAGTTAGGAATTAGCATTTAAAAAACCATGCAAATTCACTTAAAAACCCATAGGTTTCACACATGTTATAGTTAGGTGGATATTTCACTCGTAAAAAACCAATGAAATTCCCCCGTTATAGTTAGTTGAGATAACTATCAGCATTCCACATGGATAAAATGACTGGGTTGTAGTCATTTATATATTTTGACTCTTCTTTTCTTCTTAGGTTGTAGGTATTCTTAGGTGATTTTCTTGTAATAGTATGTCGCACAGCTGACATAAAACAGTTTACTCTTCCTTTTGAAAGAACAGGTCGTGGAAATCCAAATCTACATTTTGTGTAGAATTTATCTTTACTCTTGTACTTTCGTCGACAGTCCACACTGATGACTTTGGAAACGTAAAACTTGCTCTTTTAAATTTTTTTCTTCTGTGCTTTTAGGTATAGCACATGTTGCATATCCTTCAATGAAAGATAAAACTGCATCATCAGAATCTGTTCCAAATTTTGGGGCATCCTTGATCCACAACAGCATATGAATATGAGGAGCACCTCTTGCTTGGTACACTTTTCTCCAAAAGAAATCCACAACTTCTTCAAGAGGTGGATTTTCTTTATTGCAGATGAAGGACATCATAGCCTCAAATCTATGATTGAAATATCTGCAAACATTAACCGGATCCAATGAACACAATTCTCCTGCTGTCTTGTATTGGATGTTTTCAATATTTGAATTTGCCTCTCGAAGAAAATCCAGTAAATCATCCCAAGCATACTCTGCACAGCTTAGGGTAAGGAACCATGTAGGAGTTCCTAAATTCCGTAACATACATTTCAGTTCTCCATGGCGTCGGTACCAATATTCATTAGTCCCACGCTGACAAGCCATTAGATTAATCAATTGAGATTCCAAATGATCATCTCGCTGTTGCACTTTGTTCAGAAAATCCTTTGCAGACACTTTATGTAGATGTACTCCAGTTTTCAAAATGTGATTTACTGCATAAGATAGTGCTGATAAGTCACTTTCAAATAAAAGATGGAACAAATAAGGAATACTTTGATGAAATCTTGGATCTTCTGCATATAATCTTGTAGTCCGATACTCAGAAGCAGGAATCTGTACTGGACGTTCATCATATCGTCCACCTTTTCCTGTAGGAAACAGCTGGGGAAAACAACGAGCTTCCAAGCTCTCCTCCCATACACTCACGGGAGTTCCTTTTGCTTTTTTCATCTGAAACAGATCAATAGTGTTTCCCATAACTTCTTTAGAATGAAGAGGATGTATGCTGAAATGTCTTCTTCTTTAGACTTATCCACGTTTTCAATTTGCCCAGTTGGTATTCCTGTGTCTGCTAGTAAAACTTCTTCATCTTCTTCCATATAAATTGATTCATACCATTTATTATTTCTTTTCAAATATAAATTTGCTCTTTGTACTTTTCGTACATCCACCAGCTCCTGCCAAATTTTCTTATTCTTTGTAGGTACACCATTAACCAGAATAACTAATGGTTCAGTTTCCAAACTATCTGCATCAATTGTTTCAATATTTTTTTTCAAATCTAATGGCAAATAGACAACTCTTCCTTTTAAACCTCTTTGTAAATCTGTAGGAGGTAAATTGCCTGTTTTGGGCTCCATACGAACTATAGTCTGAAACGGATGGACACATTGAATGAATATAGACTCATACCTATTTAGGGCCACATGCATCAACGAGAAAACTGGTCGCAAACGGGCAGATTAGCAGAATCTGCCCCTTTGCGACCGGTATTTTTGCATTTGGGATGCATCATCCCAAATGCAAAAATCGCAATTTAAGGAATCTCTCAATAGCGATTCCTTAAATTGCGATTGCATTTAAGGAATCCCAAATTGAGATTCCTTAAATGCAATGCATTAAAGTTAAAAAATTAGCGATTTCGCTAATAGGGGGAGCAAATTACCATGAAGTTGAACTTCATGGTAATTTGCAAAAACTTTGAAAAATGCACTTTTGTGCATTTTTCAAAGTTTCATGTTGCGCACACACATGCCCTTAGAGTATGTGTGTGTGCAAGATGTACTCATATGCAGATTTCAGGGGTGCAATAGGGTGTCCTTTTGACACCCTGGCACCCTTGAAATTGCATGAGCAATTTGCGATTCTCTAATTGAGAATCGCAAATCGCAAATTGAGAAAGTCTTCCCATGTGGAGAGGTGTGGCTCACTGGTTAGAGGCGGCAGATCCGCAAGCAGAGAATCGGCCAGGGACCAGGGTTCAATTCCCGACGCGGCAGGGTCGTGGACCAGGGTCAAAACGGACTCGATAATTCTCGCCTCGGTACCTACTCTAACCAGGAACACACTCGGCAACTCTGGGCATTAGCTTGCCTCATCTCCACAACGGCCCCCCACATTCGCCGGGGATGCCTGGTTTCACCTTGGAGGTACCATCTCACAGGGATAGCCAGGACGGGTTCCCCAGCGGTCTACAGTGCCACGACGCCTCAGGGCAGCAGTGCGCTTTACAAGACGCATACATTTACATTTACATTCATTCCTATGGGCCTCTAGGCCCATAGGAATAAATGGGGAGGTATTCCTTAATTGCGACTCGCAATTTGCGAGTAGCAATTAAGGAATGTTTAGAAATCGCTATTTTGTAAGTGATTTCTACATGCATAGCCTTTTGCTATTCCTTATTAGCGAATCCTTATTTTTCGCTATTAAGGAATCGCGAATGGCATTGTTGATGCATGTGCCAGTTAAATCACTAAGTTCTGCAGGAATATCATCCAATTCTAAATTATTATGTACAGCTCTAGCAGGCATTTTATTTTCTTCTAACTTGTTATAACAGTATTTACAAATACGCTGATCTTCACCCAAATCAAAACAATTTTCCTGAAACAAATATGTAGCAAAATCCTTCCACTCAAAATTATTTTCTTTTTCACTTTTTTTTATAGAGATCAACATTCCTTGTTTGATTTTTGTAATGGCTTCTCCGGCAACAAATACAACAAATATTTGGTCTTTCATTAGAGATGATAGTAAATGTTTTACTAACAGTGGGTTCTACATTCTCTTCCACATTTTCTTCAATAACTGTGTCATTTCCTGCACTTTCTTGCTCTGGACCAAAGTAACAAAACTCAATATCCTCACAAACCTTCTTCACATCTGTTACAGATCCACGGAACAGAGGACTATTCAACTCATGTAACTTTAGTGCTGGACTTTTAGCAAAATACAATCTTCTCACAAACTTTCTCATTTCAGTATGATGAACTGCCAGCATCCTAAAATGGTGAAAAGCACTTTGACAAACTTTCCTAGAAAGACAAGCCAGAGAATGTCCTTGCAAACCAGTATTCTCTCTCACTCTGCATGGATCTAGTCTTTGAAGCACCTTAATCTTCTGTTTAACACTTTTTTTTACTATATTCTCTTAGAAAGTCACAAAATGTATCATTAGATTCCTGTTGTACAGTACAAATACTACTACAATTCCAGGTGTACACTGGGGCTTTAGGACGTCTCCCCATAACCTCATCAGCTAACACTTCTTCCTCATTTCTTGGAACCATTTTCTCCTTTTCCATTACACAACCATCCTTAACTTCATAAGCTCGACCACTGGTGTCAACTGCATGCAGCAAACTATTACTTTGAAGATAACTTTCTTCATTAAAAAATGGTTCAGTACTTGAACTATGCTTCCATTCTCCTAAGAACAGTTTACAAAAGCTTTTTTTTTTCACTTCTCTTTTTCTTTTGCTTTTTGACTTCATTACATTCACTAATTTATCTAATGTACGGATCCTGTTCAAAATTAAAATGAATAGTTTCCTTTTTAACTCCAAAGCCTTTGCAACAATTGTTTCAATATGTTTCTTTTTCTTATAAAATTTGGCTTTCTTCCTATATTTTTTCACATCCTTTAGCAAATTGAACATCACTCTTCTCGCAAACATTTTTCTACGAATGTTTTTAAAATCTATTTTTCTTTTTAAGTCATTCTTTCTTACTTCTGTTTGCACATTAGCATTTAGTATATTCTGTTGATTGTCTTGTTGTTTTCTACTTAAAACACTATTTCCAGTGGATATATTTTTGACATTTTTTCTTGGCTTGAGGATATTTTTAAAAAAAATCCTTAGTCTGCTTACCAGAAGGCTTTTTCTTTTTTTCAACATGAGGTTCTTCAACTAATTTTTTTTGTCCAGTTGTCTTCAAATATAGATGTTGTTGCTGTTCTTTTCTCTTTCTTGATTTTATAGCCATCTTTAATTTATTTCAGTCTTGTTCAGCAATACCTGAAAGGCACTAAAAAAAAATACCTTTATGTAATTTATATATATTACTATATTTTTTATGAGCTTTTCAAAACATATCATATGAGCTATCCCTTTCCTACGACTGCAAGTCTCACACAATAAAAGCTACACAAATTAAATCTCTGACAACAATTCCTGTGTGCACACAGACTCATGGTGTGATTCTATGCAGAAAACAATATTTGATTGACAATTTCAAAGCACATTTACTACTGTGGTTGAGCAAGTGATAATTACTGTAAGAGCCTGACACATTTTCCTTATAGTTTAGAGAGGCAGAAAAGAGCACATGTCCTAACAGCTACTTGAGAGCATGAGCATGTGGAACCTGAGTGAGTGATTAGACTAGTGCAAAAGAAATGAGCCTTGGTGATGTTGAATGTGTTAGCGTTACACACTACTATCTGAAATACCACAAAGTGCTGAATACTTAGCATGGGAGTGCAGGAGAAGCAACTGTCTGTGTGCTAAGAGCATGCTTCTGGAGGCTGTGTATTGTCAGGTGCAAGAGAGATCTGCATGGACGCTTGCAGAACTACATGAAGACTGCACAGATGTATGTAAGAGTACATGTGGGGTAAGGCTTAATTGCAGTTTTGAACATGTAAGATCTACCTCACCCATGGCAGGAGTGGAAGGAAAATCTACTCTGTTGTTTTCAAATGTGTTAGCATTTGCCTCTTATTTGTGAGATAGTGATTTCTGCTGAATGCAAACCATCACAGTTCAAGAAAACAAGCTGCCCCTTTCCTACGAATGCAAGTCTTACAGAACCAGACCAACACGAATTAAATCTCTGACAACAAATTCCTGTGTGCACACAGACTCATGGTGTGATTCTAGGCAGAAAACGATTTTTCATTTGCAATTTCAAAGCACATTTACCACTGTGGTTTTGCAAGTGATAATTACTGTAAGAGCCTGACACATTTTCCTCATAGTTTAGAGAGGTAGAAAAGAGCACATGTCCTAACAGCTACTTCAGACCATGAGCATGTGGAACCTGAGTGAGTGATTAGACTAGAGCAAAGGAAATGAGCCTTGGTGACATTGAATGTGTTAGCGTTACACACTACTATCTAAAATAACACACAGTGCTGAATACTTAGCATGGGAGTGCAGGAGAAGCAGCTGCCTGTGTGATAAGAGCGTGCTTCTGGAGACTGTGTATTGTCAGGTGCAAAAGAGATCTGCATGGACGCTTGCAGAACTGCATGAAGACTCCAGAGATGTAAGTAAGAGTACATGTGGGGTAAGGGTTAATTTGAGTTTTGAACATGTAGGATCTACCTCTCCCATGGCAGGAGTGGAAGGAATATCTACCCTGTTGTTTTCAAATGTGTTAGCATTTGCCTCTCTTTTGTGAGATATTGATTTGTGCTGAATGCTAGCCATCACACTTCAACAAAACAAGCTGCCCCTTTCCTACGAATACAAGTCTTACAGAACCAGACCACCACAAATTAAATCTCTGACAACAATTCCTTTGTGCACACAGACTCATGGTGTGATTCTAGGCAGAAAACAATATTCCTGGGTGATACCAGTACACCTTTACTTATGGTGAAGACATACTCCATAATATCTGACAAGTTCAAGGCAGTTAAATATCTTCCAAAATATAAAATGTAAAACACAACTTTAAAACAAGAATCTCATTTACATTTTTTTAATCAAAATGCACCACATACATCCCCTCTCAAATTCATAACTCACCTTTAAAAGTAGTTAGTTGAGAAAGAAATGTGGCACTCACACAGCAGATTATCAGAGCCAGAATCTCTGAACTGTACACCTCTCAGCAGAACCAGTAAATGGCAATGTTTCCCTCTCTTTTTTCACACATATACATGTTAACTTCAAATCACAGTGCTTCCCACATTTTTTCAAATGGAAACACACATTTCTATTGGTTGCAAATTTCATCCCTTTCCAAATGATCCCTACCCCCCACCATGACTTCTGCCTCCTACCATAGCAACATGTCATGCAACACTGGTGTGAGCAGAGAGGTCAGAAGTTCAGCACACAATGTTTCTAATCCAAAGAGCAAGAGTGCTTGACTTTTCAAACCTAACAGCAAATCCAAAGTAATGTTCTGTGGGAACACATTTTTCTGAACCAATACAAAACATGCTTTTTAAAATGTAAACATACAGCCTAGTTTTTAGTGTAGAATGGTGTGAAACAGCCAATGAGTTCTTTTTAATAAAAAAAAGTATGTAAGCCTACCTTTTACAACTATCTTTCTTTTCATATTGCCATTCTACTGAAAGACACCTTCTGAGTGCATCCAGATCTCCTTGAAAGATGTTCACAGTGTGGATTGTTGGTCATAGCTATGTCTTCTGGAGTGAAAAGTATGCAGAAAAAAAGAGGTATTTTCAAAGACCTTGCTTTGCCAAATGTAGACATTAAATGGATTGGTCAGAGAGGGTTAAAGTGGCACCAATTAATGCCTTTGGTGAAATCCTTTCTACATCTTCCACAGCCTGACCTTATAATTGTGCACTGTGGTGGAAATGACCTAGGCACTTTAACTGGGGTAGGTCTGGAAATGCTTGTTAAGGACACCTTTGTGCAATTGATGTCACTTTTTCCACAAACTACCTTTGTATATTCTAATATATGCCAAAGGCAAAAGTGGAACTGGTCCAACCAATATTGTCCGCAGATTGACAAAGCAAGAAAGCACGTCAATAAGTCTGTTTCTGCTTTCCTCAGAGACTATGGTATGGGTTCTATATACCACAACAACTTGCGTTACAACATGCAAGGCATTTATAGAGGAGACAGTGTTCATTTCACAGATGAAGGCAACAGAGTCTTCCTCTTGAACTTTAGACTCTGCATCGGTACTTACTTGTAGGTACCAAAAAACACTCAATGAACACAACGGCTCTTTTTAGAGCCAACCAACATCTAAACACTTAAACTTGATATTTTAATCTATTTTTTTAATGTTTTTTTTGCCACCATGTGCGCACCGTACGCGCACCGTGCGCGCACCCCGCGATATTTTTTAAAAAAAACATTTTTCTTTCTTTTTTTGAGACCTAAGAGGTCTTTCATGGTCCTCATGAGAAGGCCTAGGGAGTAAGGGACTCTCTACCCTGCCCCCTTTTCATGTTCTCCACTTGTGTTTTTAGCTCTCTTCTACCTCTAAAACTCAAAATGGCGGCTGGGGGTGCGCGCACCGTGCGCGCACCCCACGATTTTTTGAAAAAAAAATAAAAAAAAATGTCACCCTTCAGGGTCCTTTAGGGACCCCCTGACAAAGGCTAGGGGGTCAGGAACTCTCTACCCTGCCCCCTTTTCACGTTCTCCACCTTTCTTTTTCCCTGTCACACACAACACACAAAATGGCGGCCGACACTTCCTGATTTCGACCAATTCGAATGTTGACTGTCATGAATCCACCAATCAGAATTACGCTCGCGCACGTTAAGTTGCGCGCACCGTGCGCGTACAGTGCGCGTACGGTGCGCGGCTATAGATATGTATGAACTACTGAACAGATTGACACCATATATTCAAAAGGCACATGCCTGACCTGAGGACTACCTCTTTGCCAAATTTCAAGTAATTCTGTTCAGCCGTTCGGGCTGTACCTTCGACTAAAGGTCCTATGGGAAAATGCATGGGGAAAACGTGTTTTGGGACCCCCGTTTTTCTCGGCCCCCACTTGACGAATCCCTCCGAGACTTTCAGGGTAGGAGCTGAGTGGAGCGCCCCATTAGTTTTGAAAATTTTGCGAGGATTCGTCAACCGGCGCCAAAGTTATTCAAAATAGAATTCCTATGGAAACACGGTCCTAACTATAACTATCTACTGGCGACCGCCAGTAGATTATATATATATATATATATATATATATATATATATATATATATATATATACAAACGATACAGATCCCAGAAGATCACAGGTGTGTCATTAAAGGAGTCCTCTAGTTTTTGCCTAGGGTGTTGACATTGTTCAACATTTTAAAACTCTTTCAGCATAATGAGTCCATTAACAATCAACAGGCTTGTATCTAATGCAACCACCTTCTTATAATGACCCCAACCGTAACATGAAAAAGCCCGGGGTGTCGCATAGTGGGACACTGTAAAATGTCTGTGTGCAGATCTCACTCCTACTATTACCCTACTGCAAGGTGCTGCTGGGAAGTGATTCTGGGGTCAAATGGCAGTACCTAGTTCTGCCACCAAGGCCGCGCAGGCGGACAGCACAAACTTCGTCAGGCGGGGCCATCCCTCCTCCGGTTGGGAAGGCATTCACGGGGCTGGTTACGATCGCAAACACGCGCCAAGTACTGGCAAGCCCCAGGCTTCAGTGGTACTTCTCACGGGGTGTCCTCCTTTAAAGAGCTGCCACCTGTAGACGATGCCCTCTGAGATTCCTCTGGCATACCAAGCGGCGTGGGAGCAGAGTCCATGCCTTGCATGACAAGCGCAGGCCGGGGAACCTCTTGGTTCTAGCAGCAAAAGAGAGGTTCCAGAGACATAAATGAGGGACAACGGCGCACACTTGAATCATCAAAATAAACAAGCATTGGCAATGCAGTAACTTGCAATTACGCGAGACCTATTGCATTGCAAATAGCAATGCGTGCGGGCGACGAGGCATGATGGGGGCGGCGGCGAGATAGCATCAGACTGCGGGAGGGGGGGGCACGGGAAGAAAGTAGTGGGAAGAAAGTAGTATGTGCTGTGAAGTGGCCAGTAGCTGTGGAAGGACACAAATGACTGACATGGCTGTTATGGGGAGGGACTAACAAGCTTGAAACCAATCAGAAGGCAGCATTTAGAACCTAAGCCAATGAAGAAGATGGGCCAGAGAGTGGGCGGAGCTTCCACAAAGCTTCCACACTATAGTGTATACTGAATGCTCTGCAAAGCGATGGCAGTGCATTCGCGCTGCAACGCTAGACGAGACCTAAAAACACACAGATGCACACACAAGCGCACACACACATATATCTCTGCGGGTCTTAAGTCCTGCTATTATTTTTTTGTTTAGAAATGTAGTGGAGGCTAAACTGGGATCGGAAGGAAATATCTTTACTCCAAGTTTTTGTTGGCAAAAGTTCAGTGAACATTGAAAGGATTCAGACATTTGCTGGCTCAACAGGGCCATCCCAGAGGTCACAGGTTATGTGTGCCTTCAACTTTCAAGCTCTCCCATGGGGCAGTTTTAAAAAAAACGATTTCATTAGTTTTTTTCCTGATATATCATTGCTAATAAATTATCGTGGTTATTATTTTAAACTTTCAAATAAGGCTGAACCTATTACTCTATTAGATGCTGTTCTTCTGGAAAGACGATTTGTACGTTGCATTTAAAGTGAAATAGTAAGGCCGAATATTATTTATGTCAAGTTAAACTTCTGGTAAACAATACAAATTCATGTGTGTAAGAGATTTTGTTTAGTGGAGTAGCTGTTTTATTTGTCAGAGACGAGAAAGAAATACACAGATGTTTCCGCAGGAAAGCAAATAAGTACATTTACTTGAATAATGCTCAGCAAAGCGACGTAGTGTCTCTGATGTCTGAAGCGGCCAGAAGATTTGGCCAAAACCTTTTATTTAACCAAGAACATGTGTCTATCTCGGTCAATACAGGATTCTGAATCCCAGCCTGGCAGCTTCAAGGACCCTCAATTTTCGCTGCCCGTTTTTTAAATTCATTCATGAGGCTGCGATTTTTAATGGTGGGCATGCAGTCTTTTGAGGAAAGATATGTTCTTCCAACTCATGTCAGCATTTCAACAAAACTAAAACTAAGACGTGTTGTCTTATTGCTGCTATTTGACTAGTCAGCAATAACTAGATACATAATAAGAGATATATATTAATTGCGCTTTAGACTGTAGTCCTGTCACTTCTAGGCGCTGTAATGATAGCAGTTAGGATTAGTCAGTTTATTTTATCCACTTTAGCATCCACTGAGGGAGGTTGCCTCCTTTCCGGGATTCGAAAATCGCTACCTCAGAAACACTGAGGGGCATATTTTCGAGAGCTTTGCGTCACGTTTGCACCACGCAAAATGGTATATGCGAGTCAGATTTCTGAAGCCACATTGCATGCTTTTCAGTGGCCTCATGCATCTTGAGTAAGGCAGCGCAGCGGAAATTGCTGCATTGTCTTACTCTGCAAAAAAGAGGTGTTCCATGGGCGTTGCAGTGGTGTTCCCATGCAAGACCCATGGATTTTGATGCTTTTCCAGATTTACAAGACCATGCAAACCTGAGGATGTGCTAAAACAGTACGTCTCCCTAGGTGAGGCGTAATTAAGAAACATAATTTCATTTCTCCTCATTTATTCCTCTTTCTATATGTGCTGTAGGAGGAACATGCCTTAATGGATTGTTTCTGTGCAGGAAGGTGACAAAACAGGCACCCTTTTACCATGGTGCAAGGATGCCTGCACTGTCACTAGGCTGCCTAAATGGCACCAGAGCTGGGGGAAAGGGCAGGAATGCATTGTATTGGATTAATACAGTGCATTCCTGCCCTTTCACTTTGACATAGGTCAGTGCAACAAGGTGACTTGCTGCACTGCCCTATGCCAAATCCCAATAAATAAGACCCTGAATGTGATAGTGGTGAGCATTCAGCTCACAAAGCCATCCTGCCACCCATTAACCACTATTTATGAAACTATGATTCACTTAAAGCTGTCAATGCTGTTTGCTTCCTTTTCTTCATTTCTATATCCTCAGGCTACTCAGATCACCCATCAGTTGAGTCTTAATTTGTGAATTCAGCAGGTAAAGACTTGCACGAACTGTGCATGTCTTGTTGCAGTGCCTTAATTAGAGGGAAACTCTTG
The DNA here is from genome assembly GCF_964204655.1 of Triturus cristatus. Lineage (NCBI taxonomy): Eukaryota > Metazoa > Chordata > Amphibia > Caudata > Salamandridae > Triturus > Triturus cristatus. Next base: position 981,436,460 of record NC_140592.1, on the reverse strand, counting down.
ATGCCACTGATTCACCTTCTGAGGAAGTCTGCCCCTTCCCAAGAATTCCCTGCTCTGCCCTGATGTTGAATGACCCTCTTCCTCAAGACTGTATCAGGGTACAAACAGTTTTGCATTTTTGCATGTTATAGAGGGTGTACTGACATCTACTATAATAATATTGACAGTAAAAATAACAAAGAATGTCTAGTACCAAAACGCAGACTTAAAATAATGTGTATCATAAACACACAATCACAATATATAATACAATAGTATTGTATAGAAATTATTGAAACCATATATTTATATAATTAAATAAATATTTACGTATAGAACTGATGTATTAAAAATCTAATAATGTATAATATTTTATCTATAAAGTAAAACAAGTCCTGTCCAATTCTGTTTACACAAAATGTATCTCGAAATTTAAAAAATGGTATCATGCTTTAAGCTCTTATATAATAAAAAAAAAATTCATGTTTATATATTTTAAAAATTACCCATATGAAACTAAATGAATGGATTTAAGGTCAATTCAAATTGTTAAACATTGATATTTTTACAATAAATACAACTAATAATTTCAAATTTACATATTTGGAAAATATATACATTATTTGATCAAACATTATTATAATTACAATAATTAAATCTTTATTCGGGCAAAAAAATCATTAAAACACATGGAAATATGGTCAAAAGCATAATACGAAAAGAGGAAGAAACTTTGTACAGAACAATAATTCATTAAAACCGTCGTACACAGATAAAATCATGTCATAACTAAAGAGCATACACATGACAATTCAAAAACAGTCTTTAAAACAGCATTGAGTTATGAAGTCTAACAGCAGATTTTAATAGGCCCACTCTATAACATACTTCCATTGTGCATAGTGACTGCAAATAAATTAAAGTAGCTATACAATTTTTAAGTTCTACTTTTTGAATCACTGGAATTAGCAGTCCCTTTGACAGATGTTTATAAAATCTACAAAAAAAAGTGAATCACAGTAGGGTTTGGTCACTAGGGCAACAGCTGATGGTCGTAATATGGTATTGAATGAGAGGGAAACATAGTCTCCACCTAACTGAGCCCAGGCGAAATCTAGTGTATAACGTTCTCTCCAAGGCAGGGCCGGACTGGCCATAGTAGGCACTGGGCATTTCCCCGTTGGGCCGCCAGTGTTGGGGGCCGGTTTTGGGCCTCTGGGGGTCGATTTTGTTGCAGGGCCATTTTTGCAGCATAGCTGCAATATCGGCAGCTGTAATGAAATCGGCAGAAACCGGCCCTGGTAAACAGCTCGGCCACACCCCAAACCCCTGGGGGTCTGGCCAAGCACTTTGCCAGGGCCGGTTTTGGGTCCCAGTCCGGCCCTGCTCCCAGGGATGGTTGACCCATTCCAGGTATGGCTCAATTCCAGGACACGTTTGGATTATCGCATAACTTCTAAGGGTGTCCGAGGCAAACATTGCCAAATCCCTATCTCATGCGCTCTTTCTGAAAAGAATTTTCTTTACTTATAACTTGTCTGCCTTTTTGATGGGGGTTGGGTCTCAGAATTGGGTAGGTCTTCTTAAACTGTAGAAGTTTGACTGGATATACTAAAGCCAGGGTATCGAAGAGCCCATGGCACACGTCAAGCAATCCCTAATTACATCTCTATGAAAGGAGGCCTAAACATTACACTAGATGGAACACCAGAGTAACAAGGGGGCCAGTTTAATACAATCTTCGACATAGACTTAAACAAGCTCTTCGTGTACCATAAGGTTATGACTGCTGGGAGCTGCCCCAAATAATCTTTGGAGCACACTTTGTCTTCTAGCTGTAGCTTATTCATACAATAACTGAATCCCAGCACTGTATATTAAAATGGGGACACACCTAGGCTTGTAGAGCTCAACAAACGGGTGAATAGGTTTGTTCCCTATAAAGGCCAAGACATTAAAATAGCACTAGTGGGGCACGTAATAAACTAACACTCCTGTTTACTAGGCATGTGGTCCAACTAAAACTTTGCTCAAAAATGTGACTCCTAGATAGGAGAAAGATCGTACTCTTTCAATACACCTGCTCTTAATGCTCAGGGTCCAAGTTTTCATGATCTTTAGGCCATAGACCATATCAAGAGTTTTAGACCTGTTGGTTTCCAAGTTAAGGCTCTCCATTAAGGACACACAGCCATCAACGAAGGCCTTAAGTCATTTAGAGGTTCTGGCTAACAAGACAGCGTCAATAGCATAGAAGAGTGCTGGCACAGATTTATTCTTTATTACTGGGACATCAGTTCCTAACCCTTGCAATACAAACTCTATCTTTTTAATATATTAGAAAACGAACTTGGGACAGCACACACCCCTGATGACCTCCTTGCTGTAGACAGGAGGATAGTGAACATTCTACATTATTCAAGTATCGCACCGAAACAAAGAAATTAAAGTGCCATGCTCTCAGAAACAACACTAACCCCTTCTCCACCCCCATCGTGGTCATACGGTCCCAGTGCTTGGATCTATTAACGAGCTAGAGAGATCCATAAAGGCAGCACTATGCTTGACCGTTTATACTTGCTAATAATGAGGTGCAAATTAAGACAGTGTTCTATTGTACTTAGTCATAGCTTAGACATTGAAAGTCATACTGAGCCCTGACAGGACATTGTTATCAAAAATCAAGAGTTCCAGCCTGTCCAAGATTATATGCCCCACTGTTTTGACAGAAGAGTCATGGAGGGAGATCATGAAAACGGGCAAGATCCTGCCTGTTCCTTTTTTGAAAACTGGGACAATAATCACAGCCCTCCAATTATAGTAATTATTTATTTGGCCTGTAAAAGTTTTGCATTTTTCATAAACAATTTCAAGCAGAACTAAAAAACACAGAAAACTATAAGGTGGTATTTTTATACACTAAGTCAATCACACATACATTTTTAACCAGGCATTCATTGGGGAAGTTAAAGGTTAGAAATTGGCAAAAAGGGAACCAACTTTTATATTCTTACTCCAATCAAAAAGAAATTGGGGATGTGCAGTATAAAAGTGTGACATTTACTATACTAACCCAAAAATAATTGGCAAAAGTGCATAGATTACAGTGGGTGATATTACCATTGGGGAAAGTGAATAAATCTGAAGAGTGAGATTTACTATTCCTTTTCAAATTCAACTAAAATTTGGGGAAGTGGATACATACAAAGTTTAAGAATTGGCAGCTCTAAATCCATTCTAACAATGGTTGAAGAATATACATTAATTAATGGGGTGAGATTTACTATTCAATATCCAGTCTCACAAGCGTTGGGGAACATGATTAAAATAAAGGGTTGAGAGTCACTCTACAAACCCCAATCCAAATAAAATTGGGGAAAGTGCAGTCCAGTCTCACAAACATTGTGAGCTACATAAATCACGGGTGTGAGATTTACTATTTTATCTCAATTGCAACTAACATTGAGGAAAGTGCATAGATGAAGATTTTCTGTACTAACTCCAGTTCTACAATATTGGAGAAAGTTAAAAAAAGAACAATGGGGCATATCAACAACAACCGGCGATAATTATCTCTAAGCGCACTTAGCGCTAGGATAATTATTGCCGGCTAGCGTGAATTTTTATCGCTGAGATAGCGTGCTATTAGCAACGCTTATCTCAATAGCGATAAAAATCCTCACGCTAATAGGCTAACGTGAGATTATCGCTGGAAACCCAGCGATAATCTCACGTTACCTTGTTGATAGGGACAGGCAAACTTAGCCATGATATCCTCCTTCCATAGGATATCATGGCTAAGTCAGAAAAATACCAGACGTAAAAAAGCAGCGTTAACCGCGGTTAGCGCTGCTTTTTTTGTCTCTAACAGGGTTAGCGACATTCTTAATAATAGGAGAAATGTCGCTTAGCAACATTTCTCCTATTATTTTACTCTGGAACGCCCCCTTTGCATCTCATTAGAGATGCAAGGGGAAGCGTAGAGTAAAAGGGTGCTAACATGCAAATTTGCATGTTAGCACCCTGTTGTTGATAGGGCGCTAGTTTTTTCTCTCCTTTTCTGGCTTTTAAAGCCAAAAAAGCAGAGATAAAACCCTTGTTGATATGCCCCTAGGGGTTTAGATTTACTATTCTAACTACAGTTAAAAAATATGTGTTTAAAGTGAATAAAATACTGCTGGGAAAAAATGTATTATTCTAAGGTCAGACTCACAGAAATTGAGGAAAATGCCTAACTGGTGGAGTGGACTGACAGGTAATATTCTAACTCCATTCTAACAAATATTGGGGAAAGTTTTACGTTTTCGCTGGTGAGATGTATTAACCGTTTGCAGATTCATCGAACATTATCTTTCCATGCCATTTTCTGTAGAAAATTCATGATTTCTATACTTTTTCTCTGCATATATTCTACTGAGTTGCAACTGGCGAATAAGCATCTGGAAAACCTTAAGTGCTCAATAATGACACATACTGATTTGCCACACTTCAGAATCTCAATTCAGTCCTATTCAATTAACTCCTATTACTGCCTGAATCCGGATTTGCTCTGCACTCAGAATGAGGGCCTGAGACTCTGCCAAATTGCTGTAACATATGCTCTGTATGTATTTAAATACAATATTATCATCATAGTCAGCTTGAGAGCTGTACAGATTAAACCTTTTACCGTATGTTATTGTGAAGTTTCAGAACTTTGCTAAATTTAGTTTTAAGTGCTATCCACATTGGGACATTCAAAAGTTCATTATTAAATTAGATTGCTGTGGTGTTACTCACCTTTCTGAAATCTGGGAAGCAATGGTTTGTGCATATTTACTTTGTGAAATCTGATCTGGGAACGGTGCTTTACATACTTTTACATTAAAAAATGTTTCCAGAATATTTTGTGTTCCCAACTGAGGGGCCATAATTTGCCTCTCAGCTGATATTGCCGAGTGGTGCCTTATGGTGTTTGCACTGACTTTTGTGACCATGGCCTCCATTTCAGCAAGCCATTGCATTAAAGTAGTTGTACTCTTGCGGCTATTGTTTTCTAACTAATTTGAGTGACCCTCATGATAAGAATGATTCAGTTGGAGAGGGCGAACTGGGACTAGAGAGTGTGGTGACCCATCCTATCTGTATAATCTTGCTCATGTTCATATAGCTGCTAACTTTTCATCTACTTCTCCAGCCTAATATCTGCTTTTTCAGTGGCAGTGTCAACATACATGTTGCTTCTATTTCACATGCTTTTTGATCTATGATACCTCTAAATGTGCTCCTGCTGACCCCAACCTCCATTACAGGGATTTGATCCTCTCCCTTCTTACCTACCCAAATTTCACTCTGATTCATTCTTCTTCAGTCCTCAAGCCTTTCTGGTTATTGTCCCATATGAGCTTCCACTTCGGGTTTCACTGTATCCTTTCTTTTTGCTTCTCTTTCTCATTCCCCTTTACCTTCTGAGCCTTCCTGGCTGTAACCCTGATGGTCTCTCATTTTTCCATGTCAACATCCTCTTTTATGCTTCCTCCTGCCTGAGGAACCATTAATTCTCAGGACCCATTCTAACCACCTGCATTTTCACCTAGTTATCCCTCTCATCCAAGACTCTGCTTGATTCTCACCCTCACTAAATGGATGTATCTTTGACAGAAATATCTCTCCATCATCCTCACCTAGACCAGTAGCTGCCCTAAAGAACTATTCTGGATTGCCCATTTTTGGAACCGGAACATTCTGGTTGGCTGAGTCGAGGCACTAGCCAGGCAGAACCTACCACTCCCGTCAGGGGTGGGTGATTACACTCAATGTATAACCTGTGCTCACCCTTGGGTAGCTTGGCACTGAGCAGTCAGGCTTATCACAGAGGCAATGTATAAAGCATTGGCACAGCACTAACACAATAAATATACTGAGCCTCACAAAAGATACTTCACATGTGATATATGTAAATAAAATTTGTATTCAACACACACAATAACTAACACAATATGAACATCATGTATTTCTGGGCATAAATCACATTCAGAACTATCACGAGCAGTACTAGGCCCAACGTGTTAAAATTACATCAGTAATATGCACACTGTGGAAGATCCTGTTTTAACCCCCCCAGCACTCTTACGTGGTGCGAAACGTTGTCAGAACAAGGCCCACCCTGGCAATTATTATAACCCAATACCACACAGCTATAGGGTGCACCCCAGATCACAACAATATACAAAATCTGTACACACATATAATTACAACACTTTTAAACAGCACCGTGGGCCAGGGCTGTATGGGTAAAAACCAATGTCAAATGTAGTATTCTTTTGGCAAGGAATCAACGTGTACAGCAACACTGCTGTGCTGTGTACTTAATCACAGGCAGTCACTCCCACACACTCACTCAGCATTGATACGCGGTGCCACGGATATCAGGCAGGTTAGTATGGAGTGGACTCGCACACAGCACGGTAATGTGGTGCAACTGATATTCAGCAGGTAAGTTGATAATGCACATGCAGACCCCATGACCCCGAACCCTTCTCCACCCTTCAGCTAACCACGACTACCCTACACGTGCTGGAAATAAAGAAAAACCTTCCCCCTGATACTAGGCCATCTGCAGCCAGAGTCACACTTATCAGGGTCCCAGGAAAAAAGGTGGGGGTAGGCAGCAGGACTAATTAGGTGGCAGTCAACAAATGGGTGTTTGGCCACTACACGAGAAGTTCATCCACAGTATGCGGAGTAGAAGCAGGCTGAGTGCAAGAGTCGTTCAATCAAAGGATTCCACACTGTGCCATCCAGCACCAGGCTAGTTCTACAAGCTCAGGGGAGGGTCACACATTCTTTAGCCCAGTCAATTAGTCTCACCACCCAGGCCTATTCCAGGCAATACTACCTGTCATTACCAAGTAATCAGGGCATGGTGAGGAGAGGGGAGCTGGTCTGCTGCAGTGAGGGCACAAAAAGGAGCAATCAATGAATGGAGGATGACGCAGGTGATCCTCTCAGAAGTAGGAGGCACTCCATCAGACATTCGCTGATAGATTGAGTAGCACTCAAGCAATCCAGGCACCCCAATCCTGAATCCTCTCCTTTGTGCCTCCCTGGAAATGAGGCATAATGTTTGGTGTGCATTGGTACGAGTAGCACCAGACAATTCGGGTCACACACAAAAAAGAGTTGTCAAATCCGTATCTCCCAGGCACAACGTCTGGTGCACATTGAGCTGAGTCACACCAGACAATTCTGGTCACACACCATGAAGAGTTGCTAATTCCATGCCTCAGTGGAAATGAGGTACAATGTCTGGCGCACATTGATCTGAGTCGCATCAGACAATTCCGATCACACACACAGGTGCAAGTTCAGCAGTGCCCGACATGGTAGAATGAGGCACTACTACTGGCACCACCGAGAGACACAACCTGTGAATTGGACACCACACGCAATGAGCATGGCATGCATTCAGCGTGTCGCATGAGAAAGATGTGGCACGATCAACGAAGTGGGACATGCATGTTCTTGCAGCCGATGAATCCACTTAAAACCAAAAAGATGCTTATGCGTGTTGAGGTTCCATGATGCAGGGGCCACAATCCTCAGATGAGGGCAGTACATTTGGGGCTCCACACCAGGCGATCTGGTCTCCAGGTACAATACTTAGTTCCACACTCACACCGTAATACCTGTTGGGATCCAATAGAGGATGTGGGCATTTAAGAGGACACCCCTCTCCAGGTGTCACAGGTAGATGGTGTGGGACGCTTGTGGGAGATCTTTGATGTCCTTGAGATCTCCACAAGAGAACAGTGAGCAAGCCAGCAAGCCCCTGGAGAACACATTTCAGGGTGCTACACAGCAGCAGGTAGTCAGCCCAGGCAGACCACTATTCAGGAAGCATACACAGTCATTTCCAATGGCAGCAATTCTCCTTGGGCAGAACAGATTCCTCTGGCAGTGTGCACCATGCAGTTCCAGGGTCTCCAGTCCCATGTCCACACAAGTGTATCTCCGCCCTGCTGAAGTATGGCACCAGTAGTTATACTATATTGTGTTTTTAAAGTTTGGGGTGATTCAGAGGGACTTAATGTTTAGTGGGGCCATGGATAGAGTTCAATTGTCAAAACCTCTTCCTCCAATCTATCCAGCTTGGCCCTCAATTGGCCGAGGTCCGTCGGCCCACTTGCATGCCCATTGTTTATAGTTGTCCATAAGGAAGGCTCAGATGTGCTCCTCCAGCCTTCTATGTGGAATATAGAGGCAAACCAAAAGGCACACATAGAGTTTCAGAGCAGAGAAATGCCCACTTTCTAGAAGTGGCATTTCTAAGCTGTTAATGACAAATCCCACCTTTCCACAGGACAGGGTTTGTCATTCTGAATTCAATGATAGGAAACATTATGAGGCTTCTCCACTGTAAGCCCCAATTGCAACTTGAAGTAATGTCAGCCATTCCCTCATGTTAATCTGTGGGAAGAGCAAACCTTATAGGTAGTGAAAACATACATGGGTATTCTTCACTACCTGGGAGGGAACACACGTGTACCTGCCCTGCCTTTCACCTACCACTGGATTCACCCCTTAAGACATACCACAGAGGTGCCCTAGTGGCAGTGAAAGCTCCCCTCAGGAGTGTCCAGTGGTTTAGAAAGGCCAACCTGAGAATAAGTGCAATTGCCCACACACAGACCTGCAATGGCAGGCTTGACAAATATGTAAAAAAATCACAGGTCCAAGTGTGCCCACAAAAGCCGGCCACAGCAGGCTTGAGGCATGTTTAAAACCATCAAGTAAGCACCAATTCCTAATGTGTGTTGGAAGGAAGCATGCACTTTAACACTGCATTGACAGTGGGAAAGTGTCCAAAGCCCTAAGGTCACTAAAAGAGAATCACCAAACCTTGCTGTTGTCCCATGGGAATAGTCGACCTCCTAGGTAGGGAAAACCCATATGGGTATTCTTCACTACCTCGCAGGGAACACCCATGTATACCTCCCCTGCCTTTTGCCTACCACTTGCTTCACTCCTCAGGGCTAACCCTGGGGGTGCTTTAGTGTTAGTGGAAGATCCACTCAGGGTTGGCTAATGAGTTAGAAATGCCAACCTGAGCATAGACGCAACTACGCACCCACAGGCCTGCAATTGCAGGCTTGATACATGTTTGAAAGGCTATTCTGGTGGGTGGCACAATCAGTGCTGTGCCCATCCTTAGCCGGAGCAGTACCTGCCCTGGGTATGTGGTGTACCTTTTTCCAGGGCACATACATGTTGTTGTACTCATACTTTCGCCACTTTGCACAGCGCTCTGATACCCATTTGGGTCCCATCCGCACTTTATAAAACTTTTCAAATAAATAAATAAATAAACACTTAAACCAATCGCGTAAGCACCGCTTCCTTGTATGTGTAGAAGGAGTGCATACACTTTCACATTGCATTACCGTGGAAAAGCGCCCAGAGTCTTAAGGCCACGAAAAGAGAATCAGCAAAAGCCAGGGGGAGAAAAAGCAAAACGTTTTAGGGAAATCCCCTAAGAAGGGCCATGTGTAACACCTATATTGTGTTCTTTTGCCTTATCTACCAAATAGTAATTGGCATGGAGAATTGCGTCTCTCCTTCCTGGACCTTTACTGCTAAGGTAAATTGATTCCCAATTGCCCCTTTCCTGTGTTTTGTATTTCCTTTCAGTTATCTCAATCAGACTTTTAACTGGCTGACTATCCCTTCCTGCTTCCTATTGACCTTGAGGTGCTTCTGTACTCACACTGCTCCACAGCCTTGACATTTGTATTCTTTCTCTCCCTGCCTATCAATGTCTAAATGTATGCCTTCTCTACTAGCCTTGACCACTGATGTTCTTTCTCTCCTGCATGTTCATATCTCTTAATTGTGCCTTCTCCCCATACATATGGCCCTACTTAGCATGGAATCTATAAGGCTGTGCCTTCCTGCACACTAATTTACCCCACACTCCCTTGTCCTGTAGTCCTTTTAGTTTGTTTTTCCTGGGTATCCATTTCTTTTTTGTCAGCCGGCATCCCTGGTTGTGTCATTTTAATTTAAGATCCCCTGGCAATACTATGCCTTTACCTGTCAAATCCCCCCCTTCCTACTTTCCCTGTAAGTTCATTTGTGCCTTCTAATTCTACCATGCCTTTACCAAGCCTTGTCCCCTGTAGCTATTTCCCCCCCTGTCGGCTCATATCCTTGGCTGTAACTTTCCTTATCTTCCTTGTAAAGTAAAATCTGTAATACATATAATGTATCCTCCACTTCTCTATGGCGTTTCCTCTGGTGCCTGGTTTTCTCCCATTGCCCACAAAGAGGGTTGTCCCCATGTGTCTCAGGTGGTGCCTGCCCAGTGCTTGTCAAACATACTTTGCTCTGGGTTTCTCACATGTTCCCAACTCACTTTGCTTTTTCAGCTGTTTTGGATATATCCAGAAGATCTAGTAGTGCATGGGTCCAGATCACAACTTCAACAGCCTTGCCCTTGCTGCTGTGCTACCCACAGACCTATACACATAATTTTGAGTATCCATTGAAGCATGCAGATATATTTCCTGTGGTAATCACCACAGGTATCTTGTCTTTGTGTTGATTTGCATAACTTGCTGGTGTTGTACTCCATGGTGCCCCTGTCCTTCCTCATTTTGGAGTGGCCCAGTGTTGTAAAAGGACTGTTGCCAATTCACAATCATGTGCTGAAAATGATACCTGTTCTTTCTGTCTTAGCTTCTAGACCCTGTTATTACTTGACAATGCTGCCATACTCAAGCTTAACTACTTATTTCCTCACATTTCTGAAGGCTTCTCAAAGCATTATAAAGGAGACATGACAACCTTTTTTCATTCTTCTCACACAAATCTGTTCTATTTAAGTGACCCTCTTCTCTCCTCAAGGGACAGTGTTCTTCTACCAACACATGCTCTTCTACCTCTCAGCTGTCTTCCTTCAGTGGTGACATCACAGTCGACAATGTGGTAGAAAGTACAACACTCTCACCACAGAACAGAGTACACAACTGGTTCCGCTTGTGCGTAGAAACTGGCCAATCACATCTAGCATAGCAGGAAACTGTGAGATGATAATGTACGTGTACAACATCACATCCTTGATGTAGTTCAAATGTACACTGTCCCACATCAAATAGTCAGCTCCTCCCCAAACAGTGACATTGTACATTGTCATGCAGTCTGTATGTAAACTTAAACAATGCATCAACATACATGTCAACACAATGTTAAACTGCATCTCCCATTCACATTGCAGAGGGACAGTCAACACCTGCTGCAGAGCAGACCCAACAACTCTATACTGATGATGAAGAGGACCTACCCACCTTCGACACCGACACCCTCCAACAGCTCATGGACAGCTACGGCAACCCATCACCAGGAGCAGGGCAGCCCAGCTGCATCAAGGAGACCCCACCCCCTGCACAGACCACACAGCAGGCAGCACCCACCACCACGGCTGCCTCCAGGCACCTCACGGAAGAACACATCGCATTCCAAGTCCAGGTGTTAGACTGCCAGAACGAGGTGGCTGAACAAGTGCGGGTGGGTTTCGCCCACATGGCAGCCAAACTAGATGACCTACGTGGGTGTCTAAGTCACATCAGGGACCGCTTATACTCCCTAATGGACACCCACAGTTCACTCCATGATGTCCAACAATCCATGCCCGGCACCGCTGGAGTCATGCCTCTGAGAGGAGAACAACTGTCTAGTCAGAGTGGCCTCAGCGATGTCAGCCGAGAGTTGGCACAGATGCTGAGGACAATGGAGAACATGGTGCGGATGCATGCGAAACGAATGGCTGCCACGGATGCACACCAGCAAAAAGTTGTCGGTATCGTCCATGCCCTGCAGATCCTCATCATTGCATTGCTGCCACTAAGGCAGTCGCTGATGAATGCTGCTGGTATGTCCACACACACATCTCCGGCCCCTAATGTGTCAGTGGCACTCAGTGGTGCAAACCAAACATCAGCACCCACATGTCAGACAGATGACATGGAAGACGAAAAAGCAGGTGATTCCACCTGTGTATTAAGAAGGAGCCAGTAGCAATCTTCTCCAACATATGCCCTGTTTCAGCTTGGTTCTGCCCTCTGCATCATGCTCTGTAACAACACCTCCCACTGTCCCCCGAAACACTCTGCAACACTCACCTTGGACCTCAACATGGACTGCCATATTTTGTCTGCTTAACAATGACACAGCAATTAGAATGCAGACTGTACTCTTCCTCTTCCGATGTACCTGTCAATCCCTGAATGAATCTGGATGGCCCTCCACTGGTCTACAATGTCATGTGGGGTTTGCAGGGCCATGTAATGCTCCAGCTCCGACACTCCACAGAATGTGAATAAATCATTCAAAATCAAACAGATGTGTCATGTCCATAAACGATCAAGTATGAAAGTAAAGATGGATGTAAGGACATTGGTTGCACAAAACGTTACACCCTGGGGAATAAAAGCAGTGCGCATGTGTGACCGTGACACACAGAGAGGCAGTGAGATGATTGGGAATGTGTTCACTAGCTGTGGCCTCAATGCTCTGATACAACAATCATGCAATTTCACAACTTTGTCCCACGCAATGTTAGAAATAGTGCTGTGTGTGAAATATCAAAGTAGTTGGTAGGCCTACACTAGTGTCCCCCATCACATTTGACAACAGAACATCTCTTCACATACCTACTCACACTCAACTGGGTGGACACAGCCTATAGTGATGGATCACATTGATCCACATGGCAAGAAGTTGGACACCATACTCACATCGCTGAAGACACGTAAGAGCACAGGTCTATCAGCAACTATCCCAACCACAATGTCTGGCTCACAGAGGTGGAGCTGGCAATAGGGACTCACCCCTAAATGACATGCGTCAGTCAGTCCCTCACTGTGTACGGACAATGCTCATTGAGGCACACGATTTGTCATTCTAATCAACACTCATCACAGTTGAACACTAGTGTAGTTGCGTAGACCTAATTAGCATGTGCGTGTCAGTACGGGCACGACAAGGGCCACAACATGCAGACCAATGCATCAGACACTAACTGGCAGCATTCGGACAAGGTACAGTTCCACGTGACAGACGTTGTGCATGTGCCCGGGATGTTCTGCCCTTGCGTTGGTGGCTCACGTAGAACCGGCATTCTTCTGACCTGCCGCAGTTATGTGGATGTTATGCCACAGGTCAGAACAATGAGTCGTATATGTGTGCAACGTCTGTACATATGGGTTGTTGTGTACGTAAGTGTTGAGGGCATTCCATGTAAGAGTACCTCGAGCAAGGACATCTGTGTGTGGGGTGTGGGTACGTTGGTCTTTCATGAGCACTGTGCATAGTGTGTGAGTCGTCATCATCTGCCATGGTATCTCTCTCAGGGGGTGCCTGCAGCATGCAAGACCAAGGTCAGAGGTGCAGATGTCCTTCCGCCTTGTGTATTGAGACTGTGAAAGGAAGTACAGGCAAGACAAGAGCCACAACATGCAGACCAATGCATCAGACACTAACTGGCAGCATTCGGACACGGTACAGTTCCACGTGACAGATGTTTTGCATGTGCCCGGGATGTTCTGCCCTTTCGTTGGCGGCTCATGTAGCACCGGCATTCTTCTGACCTGCCGCAGTTATGTGGATGTTATGCCACAGCTCGGAACAATGAGTTATATGTGTGCAACATCTGTACGTATGGGTTGTTGTGTACGTAAGTGTAGAGGGCATTCCATGCAAGAGTACCTCAAGCAAGGACAGCTGTGTATGGGGTGTGGATACGTTGGTCTTTCATGAGCACTGTGCGTAGTGTGTGAGTCATCATCATCTGTCATGCTATCTCTCGCAGGGGGTGACTGCATAATGTAAGACCAAGGTCGGAGGTGCAGATGTCCTTCCGCCTTGTGTATTGAGACAAAGGTGCTTTCATCCCTAATGTTCGTCTGACTACTGCTTGTCTTCTTGAAATGTGATGTGGCTTTCGCGCTGCAATTGAGGCTAGGCCTTAGGCTTATGGTGCACCAATAGCAATGCACACACAACAGTTGGCATGTATGAGCCAGTACCCCGAGCGGTCTTGCACTACTTGTACAGTCCCTTCGTGCCCGGCCGCCCTCCATGTGCATGCGACATTACAACATTGTCGATTGCGGGCCATGTGGCGCCAACACTGCGACTGGGACACACGCATCAGTCGGTCTCCTGTCCATCCCAGAAATGAACCATGCCCAGGGCGCAGGGCAAATTATTCACACCCCTACGCGAGCCAGCCCACTCGGCTTACGTATAAAGGGGGGGGACGCCGCTACGTATCCAAGTTCTTCTTCACTGCCAGAGGTGACATGGCTGCGTCTGCCTGGCATATCACGAGACTCAATCATAGAGGGTCAATGACTTGTGTCGACCTTGAGATATACATATATAAAACATATTTAATTTTCAGAAAAGCACACATTCCCTGGATGATGTCATCAGTGATGTCATTTGAGATATCATGAGTGATGTCATGAGTGATGTCACTGACCATGTCATGAGTGATGTAATATGTGACATCATCAGCAGTGCATTTCTGGCGCGCGAGTTATAGTTAGCTGAACTAACTATAACGGGGGAATTTCTTTGGTTTTGTACCAGTGAAATGTCCAACTAACTATAACGCCTCTGAAACCTATGTTTTTTTCAGTGAATTTCTAAGGTTTTTTAAATGCTAATTTCTAACTATAACGTGCCTGAAACCTATGGTTTTTTCAGTGAATATATATATATTTATTATCCTATGTATACATGTGAAAAATTCTCGGTCCGCCTGTTTGCCTCGGTGGCACAGAAAAAATGGGTGGAACTGACGTCAGCACGCCGACGAGGTCCTCTTATGGCTCCGATGACGTCATACGGTGTCGCGAGCAGAGCCGTGCTATTATGACATCCTTGTCGACGTGGGAGAGCTAGGAAATAATTTCTGTGGAATGCTGGTGCAGGGGATATTCACCTAAGTGTTCAGGCTAGTCCTTTGGGAGCAACTGTTTATGTTGCCACTCCAGAAACCGAATCCAGTGATCCGAGGGCAGAGACCCTGCAGATGGCACACGAGGTGGGGTGCCCAGTTGTGTGCACCGGTGGGGCACCGAAGTGACAAGCACCACAACCCACAAAAAAGGTAACGAGGGCAATGAATAACACAGGATCTTCTCTTTGTATCTGGCAAGAACAACAAAGTTAAAATGCCTTGTACCAAAATGTAGCATTAGAGCTACAATGGTCTTCAAGAGGACCTGCGATGCCGCTTCTGCCTCCCGTACCCTGGATGCGACACATGGGTCAAGCGGTACGGTCATACTGCGGTGGGACGCACACTTGTTGACCTCTCATGGCACTGCTCCACACTTCAGGGAGGACGCTTTCCATTAGCTATATTTTCTGATGACGTGTCGCGCCGGCCCCGTCCAACAACAGATCTCCTTTAGATCCATACACACTCTTTTACTTTCTCACTGGAAGTGAAACCAGGCCACGCGTACACTTTCACAATACAACAGCTGGGAATGCACTTTTTGGTAAAAAAAACACATTCCTTCCTCCTAATTAGTCAAAAAAACGTCTCACTGAAGAACAGGGCCCAGCTTCGATCGGTAAACAGTCGTTACAACGACTTTTTTACTCCGCGATACCATTGCAACGCATGCATTACCACGCATGCGTTGTACATTGCGAAGTCATTAATACACATTTTTTTAGAACGCATGGTCATTTACCACGCATGCCTTTGCAAGAAATTTTGTTGTAAAGGTATGTTTGGTAAATGACCATGCGTTCTAAAAAACTTGTAGACGATCCACGTTGTTGTAAGGAAACAGAGGCTGTTCCGTTTCCTCACAACAACGTGCACCACCCCTCATAGACAACGTGAAGCAGGAACCACAAGGAGAGAGGACCCACGAGGAGTGAGAGGTAAGGGGGATTGGGCATGGGATGTTTTTTTTTTTCTAGGGTTGAGGGTAGGGCAGTGGTGTTTGGGTAGTGTAGGGGGTCTTGCTGGGGGTAGTGTTTTAGGGTTTAGGGTTGTGCAGTGGTGTTTGAGTAGTGTAGGGGGTCGTGCTGGGGTAGTGTTTTAGGGTTTAGGGTAGCGCAGTAGTGTAGAGGGTCGTGCTGGGGTAGTGTTTTAGGGTTTAGGGTAGTGCAGTGGTGTATGGGTAGTGTAGGGGGTCATGCTGGAGTAGTGTTTTAGGGTTTAGGGTAGTGCAGTGGTGTTTGTGTAGTGTAGGGGGTCATGCTGGTGGTAGTGTTTTAGGGTTTAGGGTAGTGCAGTTATGTTTGGGTAGTGTAGGGTGTCGTGCTGGGGGTAGTGTTTTAGGGTTTAGTGTAGTGCAGTGGTGTTTGGGTAGTGGAGGGGGTAGTGTTTTAGGGTTTAGGATAGTGTGCCCAACCAGCCACAATATCCGTGGACAAAGGGGATCCTGACTCTTTTGAACGCTCCGCCAAATGAATAATTTGGGTCAAGGGCCCTACCACGTCCAAGACCTATCAATTCCTTTCTTTGGATCCCTGATATACTTGGAGAAAAAGGTACATAGTTTCTCATCAATTTCAGGCGTGTGTGCCACCTTCCCCTTCAGTGAAGGCCTGGGGCATTCTCCCCTCATCCTATTCCTGACCTCCCTTTCAAGGGGTTGATGCATTTTCCCCACCACATACTCTGCCACTTTGGTGTCAGGGGTCCACTCCGCCGACCTAAGATGGTAAATTTGGGTAGGCTCGAACATGTCCGAGTGGACCCTGTCCCCAACCCGGGACTGAGAGGAGTGGGACTCTAGATGTCAGGGACGCCCGAGTCCTTATCCTCATCGGAGGAGAAATCGTCCTCCGATACATACAGAAATAGCCAGAGAGAGGGGCTTGGTCCACTGCTGGAGAGAGAAGTTGGGGGGCCATTCCTCCTCCACTTCCTGGTCGGAGGAGTAAAAATGGTCTTATGGAGAAGACATGAAAGCAGAGGGTGTGAGTACAGAACAAATGCCCTTAAAATCCTTAAGGCAGCCCCCTCGCCGGTGCTCCAACAGCTGGGCTTTCCCCGAAGCTGTTATAAGAATAGACAGAGGCGCAATACCAATTACAACGTGAAGCAGGAACCACAAGGAGAGAGGGCCCACAAGGAGTGAGAGGTAAGGGGGATTGGGCATGGGATGTTTTTTTTTTCTAGGGTTGAGGGTAGGGCAGTGGTGTTTGGGTAGTGTAGGGGGTCTTGCTGGGGGTAGTGTTTTAGGGTTTAGGGTAGTGCAGTGGTGTTTGAGTAGTGTAGGGGGTCGTGCTGGGGTAGTGTTTTAGGGTTTAGGGTAGTGCAGTAGTGTAGAGGGTCATGCTGGGGTAGTGTTTTAGGGTTTAGGGTAGTGCAGTGGTGTATGGGTAGTGTAGGGGGTCATGCTGGAGTAGTGTTTTAGGGTTTAGGGTAGTGCAGTGGTGTTTGTGTAGTGTAGGGGGTCATGCTGGTGGTAGTGTTTTAGGGTTTAGGGTAGTGCAGTTATGTTTGGGTAGTGTAGGGTGTCGTGCTGGGGGTAGTGTTTTAGGGTTTAGTGTAGTGCAGTGGTGTTTGGGTAGTGGAGGGGGTAGTGTTTTAGGGTTTAGGGTAGTGCGCCCAACCAGCCACAATATCCGTGGACAAAGGGGATCCTGACTCTTTTGAACGCTCCGCCAAATGAATAATTTGGGTCAAGGGCCCTACCACGTCCAAGACCTATCAATTCCTTTCTTTGGATCCCCGATATACTTGGAGAAAAAGGTACATAGTTTCTCATCCATTTCAGGCGTGTGTGCCACCTTCCCCTTCAGTGAAGGCCTGGGGCATTCTCCCCTCATCCTATTCCTGACCTCCCTTTCAAGGGGTTGATGCATTTTCCCCACCACATACTCTGCCACTTTGGTGTCAGGGGTCCACTCCGCCGACCTAAGATGGTAAATTTGGGTAGGCTCGAAAATGTCCGAGTGGACCCTGTCCCCAACCCGGGACTGAGAGGAGTGGGACTCTGGATGCCAGGGACGCCCGAGTCCTTATCCTCATCGGAGGAGAAATCGTCCTCCGATACATACAGAAATAGCCAGAGAGAGGGGCTTGGTCCACTGCTGGAGAGAGAAGTTGGGGGGCCATTCCTCCTCCACTTCCTGGTCGGAGGAGTAAAAATGGTCTTCTGGAGAAGACATGATAGCAGAGGGTGTGAGTACAGAACAAATGCCCTTAAAATCCTTAAGGCAGCCCCCTCGCCGGTGCTCCAACAGCTGGGCTTTCCCCGAAGCTGTTATAAGAATAGACAGAGGCGCAATACCAATTACCATCACCAGGTGGCGCTGGTCACTAACATGGCAGTGTGGGGAAATCACCGAATAGCGGTGTCAAAATAAGGCGAGGGTTGGTCGGGAATCAAGAGGACACTAAAGAATTCCCAAACACGCGTAAAGAACAGCGGGAGTGCTCGACGGAGCTACCTCGCTCGGACCAGACACGCCTGACAGGATCTCACCGCGTGCAGAGCGCACAGCAGGAGAAACTGAGGGGGATAACGCTCTCGGGCAAGAGCCTGCTGCGCAGGGAATATGAAAAAATACCAAGGCAATAATGCTAATAATGTGCACAAGAAACCGCTATACAAACAGCAACAATGTCAGATTAAGCCAAGAATGTAAGGAATGCACTTAACTGACGAGCAGTGAAGAAAGAGGAAGCGGAAGGGACGTCACGATATTATATACAATGTAATATGATTGGACTATAGTTGCCTTGGAGACTACCCCCCGAATGGTTCATGGGTTGTGCAGTCTATTGTTTAATAATTGTTGTGTTACGTTTTCTTTGAACTGCTATGCAAATAAAGTGAGGAAAGAAATGCATAATCCTCGCCTCCGTCCTCCCATAGAATTCATTAAACTTTGTTCGATCTGATTTAGAAACATAGATCATAAAAGTGTACATAAAAACAGTAAATCCTCTTTCCAATACAATACAGTGAGAATTAATTAAAACCAGTAGGTAAAAACGGGTGTTACAAAGCCCGGTTCAGAGCAACTTCAGGATAACAGAATTGTAAAGTTCAATGTTTTGCAAGATCAATCTCATGTACTTCGTGCAAAATACGCAATAAGGGGTCCAAGTAAGACGTAACGCTCCAATACCTGACCAGTCTGCACTATATAAAACTGCAGTAAAACAAAAAATAACAAGTGTTTTGCACACTTCTGTCATTGGGCTATATGTGGGCTACATCTGGGTGATATTTGTGCTACATTTGGGCTCTTTTTTCTCTGGTGGCCATCTTGGGAGACTTAATTGTTATGAAGTTTCCTAATTTCCTCATTTACTGCAGTGTCCTCAGTAGGAAATGCTTTCAGTTTTTTACTTTGATTCCATCAAGAAGGCATTCAGATGTGTCACACATTTGCCGTAAATTCAGAATGTTAGAACTCTAGTTGTTCATTAGATCACTGTGGTAAAGCTAGTGCTCACCAGGGAGTTAACTGGAAGTCTACTGCTGGTATTGAAAGTGATTGTTTCAGTCTGCATGTCAGAATTTTCTAATGAAAAAGAAGAGGATTTGAGATCTCACTTAAAACATGACCTAAATTTTCTTTCTGCAGCACTAACCATAATTTCTATGGCAAAATGAACCCCCTCATTTTGTTCCTTTTAAAATTAAATGTTTTAAGTGTTACCAGTCTATTCCAAACAAGATGGCTTCAGGTGTGCCATCATTTTGTCATATGTAAGACTGTTAGCTCTCTAGTTGTTATTTAGAACACTCTGGGAAGCTGCAGTAGAACACAAAGATATCAACTGACAGGGTGCTCCTGGTGAAATATAACAGGAAGACTTTTGAGATCACACTCGAAACATGTCCTAATTTTTCTTTCTACAGCACTAACCATAATTTCTATGACAAAATGAACCCCTTCATTTTGTTCCTTTTTAAATTAAATGTTTTAAGTGTTACCAGTTTATTCCAATCAAGATGGCTTCAGGTGTGCCATACTTTTGTCATAAGTAAGGCTGTTAGCGCTCTAGCTGTTCTTTAGAACACTCTGGGAAGCGGTAGTAGAACACAAAGGCATCAACTGACAGGCTGCTCCTGTTGAAATATAACAGGAAGATATTTGAGATCTCACTTAAAACATGTCCTAATTTTTCTTTCTACAGCACTAACCATAATTTCTATGACAAAAGGAGCCCCCTCATTTTGTTCCTTTTTAAATTAAATGTTCTAACAGTTACCAGTTTATTCCAATCAAGATGGATTCAGGTGTGCCATAATTTTGTCATAAGTAAGGCTGTTAGAGCTCTAGTTGTTCTTTAGAACACTCTGGGAAGCTGCAGTAGAACACAAAGGCATCAACTGACAGGCTGCTCCTGTTGAAATATAACAGGAAGATATTTGAGATCTCACTTAAAAAATGTCCTAATATTTCTTTCTACAGCACTAACCATAATTTCTATGACAACATGAACCCCATTGTTTTGTTCCTTTTTAAATTAAATGTTCTAAGTGTTACCAGTTTATTCCAATCAAGATGGCTTCAGGTGTGCCATACTTTTGTCATAAGAAAGGCTGTTAGGGCTCAAGTTCTTCGTTAGAACACTCTGGGAAGCTGCAGTAGAACACAAAGGAATCAACTGACAGTCTCTGCCCTTGTTGGGTGTACATGATTTGCTGAGAATGACAGACTTCATTCTCACATGACTGAGAAAGATAATGTGAATTTACAGAAAATATGCTCTCATTTTATCTTCAGTTTTTTCTCAAATATGATTCATGATATCCCAACAGAAGGTTTTTCACAGGGTAAAATCACCTTAGAACACAACACAATTCCTGAAATTAGTATGGTACCATCAACAAATGAATTCTAATGTAACTAAAGTCTGTTATAACCCTTTATATTTCTCCTTTTGGTAACCCTCAAAATCTTCGAATCACTACAATGCATTTCAATGGGGTACTATCATGTGTATTGGTCCCAAGATGGCTGGCAGCAATTCCAGGATGAAGTGCTGACAGCCAATCATATCTCACGATGAGATGTGTTGTTAGGCTCCGCCCAGATATTGAAACTTTTTCTTTTTCTAATTTCTCATGAACTAATGAACGGATTTACACCATTTAACAAAAAGCGATCTTTCAGTAACAAGGGCTACCTTTTCGCCAAATTTGGTGTAATTCCGTCCAGCAGTTCGGGCTGTAGCCGTGTCTAAAGTTTCCTATGGGAATTAACATGGAGAAAACACATTTTAGGACCCGCCTTTTTTCTTGGCCCCCGCTTGTCGAATCACCCCAAAACTTTTAAGATAGGAGCTGACTGGAGCGCCCCACGAGTTTTGAACATTTTGCGAAGATTCGTCAACCGACGCCACAGTTATTGGGAAATGAATATTACGATTTTCCTATGGATAATAGGTCCTAACTATAACTACCTACTGGCGACCGCCAGTAGGTAATAATGATTTGTTTGGGACTTCAGAGATGAATGAATGATTCTCCTTTTTCTGACCACACATGAATGTAAATTGTTGTAATTGTGCGACATCAGACGAATTATTTTGTTCATGATTTTGTAAATCTGAGGTGAAATGTCTTTGTCCGGGGGGGTGCCTGGGGTTGGGCCCCGGGGGGGGGGGGTGTAGTGGCCCTCTTGGGTGTCGGTGCTGCATGATCAGTGGCTCCATGGCATCTGTTGTTTTTCAGGTGTGGCTCTGGGCTGGGCTCCCTTTCATTCTGCAGGTAGTCGTCTGACTTAACACCAGGTAGGAGCAGGTGTTAAATCCCTGCTGCTAACGCGCCTTATCACATGTTTTCTGATCTTATCGCCGATCTGGCTGGTTGTTGAGATTGTTGCGAAGTGGTGTTGTCGTGACTTTTTGGCCGGGAACGCCTACTCTGCATATCATTAGCGTTCGTTGCCGGTGTCATCTTTGGGGATGTTTTTTTGCAGCTGCTATCCCAGGGAAACTGGTGATATGGGCTGTTAGCACCAGCTTGTGAATAGAGCGATACATTTATCTCCACTTTGGCTGTGATAAAGTGCCGATAACTCACGATAAGTCCTTGAGAATATGCCCCTGAATGTTTAGTTTATAGAAGAATAGGGTTGGGCTCAACTATATATTTTGAATTTATGAGTTTGCTAAGTTTAAATTGTTTCTATTTTGATCAAATGTATATTTGTTATTTTCTATTTTTCATTTGTAAGTATGTAGAATGCAATTTATTATGTTTGAATATTTTTATATTTTTTTTACTTTTAATCATTATGATGGTGTTAATTTCATTTTGTAGATTTTTTTCCTATTTCAAGTTCTTTTAATTTTAATAATTTGATAAAACAATGCATTTTCTAAAATGTATTATATTTTATGTGTTCAACTGAAACCGGTTTTGTAAATTCTTTTTTAATTGGTAGGTAAAAAGTCATGTAATTTGATTATAAAATGTCATATATTGTTACATTTCTATTTTTAATAATTGTTTTCTGATATTTATAGTTATTTTAAATAATTATAATTGTAGGTTATAAATAATTGTTTATTTTTTGGTCCTACTCCGATAATTAAAATAGTTTCCTCTAAAGTATTAATTTCAGCATGATATCTATAATAATCTTTTGGGAGTACTGAAATACGAACCTTAGAAGTCCCACACTTTACCCAATCTGGTTATGTTTATAATGGAAATATTAAATCTGACCCCCAAAGTCCTAAACTTTCCCGGGTGTGGTTTAGTTTGCATGAGAAATTGTAAATTAGAACTCTGTAAAGCCCAACACTTTCCCCAATGTTCTTCTGTTAGGGGTGGTATTATGAGGTATTATTAAATTTGACTCCCCCCCCCCCCCCCAAAGTCTAATACATTCCCTAATGTGGAAAATGTAGAGATGGCATAGTAAATCTGACTCCTCCAATGTCCAACACTTTGCCCACTGTGGAAATGTTTGGAGTAGGAATAATAATTTTGACCTCCCCAATTCAACACTTTCCTGAATGTGGTTCAGCCTGGAGTCAGAGTAGCTAATCTTACCCCCCCCCCTCCCTCCAAACTCCAACACTTTCTCAAAAGTGGTTAAGTTTGGAGTAGTAATAGAACACCTGAACCTTGTCTCCCAATCCCAATGTCCATTACTTCCTCAATGTGGTCATGTTTGGAGTTCGAGTGGCACATATGACCTTCCCCAAAATATAACACTTTCCCCAAAGTGGCAAAAGTCTTATTAGGAATAGTAAATGTGATATGTATAAACTGATGCAGTTTTTTGTAAAATATCATTTTTTAGATGTTATTGTTATATACATTCCCTAAACATCTCTTTAAATATTTTCTACTTTTCTAATATTTCTCTTTTGACAGTACATTATTGTACAATAATTGCAAGTTGTTTTTGTTGTTTATATATGTTCTGTACTTCAGAGCAATTGCAATCACACATATGATATAGTTGTAGTGTACATACATTGGGTTGATTACGATGTTGTTAAAAAAGGCTCTGGATTGGATTCGGTATTGCAGAATCCAATTTGGAACCCTTGTTTCCTACCAAATCATACAGATTTCCCAATGACCGATTACGATGCCCGGAAACCATTCAAGCAGACCGAATCGGTTCAGAAAAGCATCTGGACAGCCCGAGTCTTTCAGAGACGATTCTCACAGCTCTACGGACACGTTTTCCGGACAGGCAATTATGATGACTGATTTGGACAGCCGATCTGATTTGGTTTGCCTGAAACGAAATGGCTGCCGGAGCCTTTGTGGGCCCCCCTTCATACGGCGATGTACGAATGTAGCCAGTGGGGTACCCAAGGGACCCCTTTTCCCAACCATTCAGAATGTGGCAGGCACCATGGGGGGCCCACCACAGGGTGCAAGGTTTTCCCCAACCACCTCTTCTTTCGATGGAAGCCTGTGTTCTGGTTCGGAACACAGACTGCCATTGAAGTCAATGCAAGTCAGAGCGAATGATGTTGGGATGCATCGTAATCGGTCTTCCGGACTCACAGGACCCGATTCATTTGAAAACTATTCCAGAACAGATTAGTTTGGGACAGTTTCCTAACGAAATCGTAATTGGCCCCCTAGTATTTCTGGTATTTTTTAAAAATGTTTTTCACTGTCATTTTTACTAAACATGTACATGCTTTTTTTTTTTTTGTCCTCATTTGTCAATATGCAAGAACCATCAGGAAAGGAGTCCATTTCTACTAGTGCAGGGGCACCCAGTCACTCCGTAAGTAGGAGATGATTTAGATCATCCTGGGTAGCCTAGGAAAAGCTTTCCCCCCTGCCCGTTCAAAAAAAGGCTAACTTCGCTGACACCGGCAAAGATTGTGGTACAGGCAGAAATGTATACAAGCCTGTACAGCATATTCTTAATCATAGGACCGGGTGATTTTGCAGAAGAGAAAAAGAATGGAAGACAGCAGAGAAAAATTATCCAGAATTTGATACTAATTTCTGCATTCTAATTTGATGGCGATCATGTCTACAATCTATCTAATTTCTATAGGTTCCTATCCATTTATCACATTGTTCCCAAAATGTTGTCTTTTTGCTTAACTTGATCGCTCGATCGAGACTTGCCACCCTTTGTACTGAAAGGATCCATTCCACCTCTGTCGGAGGACATGGAAGTATCCACTTAATGCACAATTCCCTTCTTGCCAGCAATATTAAAACAAAAATAATAGATTTTTGAAAGTTATTAAAGCTCCCATTATCAGCCGATCCTGTTAAAACCCCAAAAATAGCAATATCTAGGCTCACCTCAAATTCTTGTGCCGTTACCTCTGATATGATCTTACCCACTTTCTCCCAGAAGGGCTGGATCGAGGGACACTGCCAGAACATATGTGCTTCAATCGCGTTATTTTCACGCAATTCCGGGCATTTTCTTACTGTCCGACTTCCCATCTTTGATAGCCTTCGGGGAGTCCAGTATGCCCTGTGGACAGTAAAAAGATGTTTTTTTCTTAATGGGGCAGATCTCACATAGCGCCATAAATAAGCCATTGATACTTGCCATAATACTTCTTGATCTTTTTCCGGCAGTTCCCTCTTCCAGCTTTCCATCAATACCTTCTGGGGCCCTGCCTCTTCCTGAATAAGTATCCAGTACCATTCTGCTATTTCTTTATGTGCCTTGGGTCGTGATTTTATTCTTGTTTCAGCCTCCGAATTTGGATCACCATTTTTTTCTATTGTCTTTGTCCAACTGGCTAGTTGGTAGTACTTAAATTTAGAAACAGTATTATTGGTTGCCTCGGACATTCTCTGCCATGGAATTAAGTTGAAATCTTCCAAAAGTTGACCCCAGGACTTAAACCCATTCTCTCGGAGCGAAGTTGCTAAAGAGTCCAAAAGACAGACTGGCAGTCCCAGATAGGGGCAGAATCACTGTAATAGGGTATTTGTAGGGTAAGTCTTATGTGGTACCAAATCTTAGCTGCGTGCTGAAGAATCTTTAATTTAACCTTTTTAAAGAATTTGGGGTGGCCAAATTTAAAAAGAAAGAATTCAGGTTGAGCTTGGGAATCCTTTACTTGAGCTTTTAGATAGGGGGGTTAGACAGGAACTATCATTTAACAGCTAACGAAAATTCTTTAAGTTGAAGGCTCGATAATATTTATACAGGTCAGGAGTAGCTATACCACCTTGCTCTTTCTTCCTTCTAAGTTTTTTAAGGGAAATTCTAGGGCATTTATTACCCCAAATAAACCTGGTAAACTCTCCTTGAATTTTTTTAAACCATATTTTATTGAACTCCAAGGGGATAGTATTGAAAAGGAAGGAACATTTCGGAAGCACAGACATCTTTAAAAGATTAGATCTGCCAAGAAAGGACAATGGCAGCGCATCCCAAGCCTGCAGTTGCTTGTTTACTGAAGCAACTAGCTTATCAAAGTTTGTCTGTGCTAATTTTTCCAGATTGTGGACGATTTGTATCCCCAAATAATTTATTTCTCTCCTTGCCAGACTATTACAGTGTTGTATGTTCCATTGCATCAGCTCAGTCTTTTGTTGGTTTACAGAGTATCCCGAAACGCCTGAAAAACGATCTAAAGTTTCCCAGATAGCTGGGAGAGAATTGGGGAGGTCAAGACCAATTTTTTTTTACCATCCGTTGCAAGAGAAGGGGTGGATGTTTTGGTTTGCCCTCAATTTGCAAAATAAGGGCTCTATATACATGTTAAAAAGAAGAGGGGAAAGAGGGCAACCCTGTCTAGTCCCTCTCTCAATTTTAATTGGTTTAGTCAGATTCCCATTTACCATCACCTTTGCGACTGGGTTGTTGTATACTGCTTTAATTGTTGTTAGAAAGTTTTCCCCAAGGTTAAGATGTTCTATCGTTTTATACAAGAAAACCCAGCTGACTTTATCAAAAGCCTTAGCCGCATCCAATGTCATTATTGTGAGGGGTTTCCCACTCGCTTTCGCCAAGTCGATGGTAGCTATAAGTTCATGGGTTAGCTCATGAAGCTGCCTCCCCCGTATGAAACCTTTTTGGTCAGGGTGAATTAAAGACCCTATCACCTTATCCAGTCTCTTGGTTAAAGCTTGAGTGAAGATTTTATAGTCACTGTTGAGGAGAGAGATTGGCCTATAGGATTCACATGCCCTCGGATTTTTGTTTGGTTTTAAGAGTATGTTTATTGTGGCCATATTCCAGGACGCTGGGGGACTCTGTTTGTCCAAAAAGATAGAGTTAAACAATTGGAGCAAGTTCTTCTTTAAACAAGGAGTAGATTTCATTAGGGATGGCATCTGGTCCTGCGGCTTTCCCCTTTTTTAGGCCCTTAATGATTAAAGTGATCTCTTCAAGACTGAAAGAACTATTTAGTCTCTCTTTTTCCATTTCTTCTAAATGGGGAAGATCAATATCGTTGAAATATTCTTCGATTTTTTTATTTTCAGCATTATCATCTTCTTTGTAGAGATCTTGAAAAAAGGAGACAAATGCGTCCTCAATCTCTTCTTCATTTGAGATTATGTCGCCCGAGTTTTGACATCTAAGATCTCTTATTTGATTTCTTGTCTGGTTGACTTTGGCTTTCCATGCCAATAGTTTACCACATCTCTCTCCATAGTCATAGTTTGATATTTTACTGGCTTCCCATTTTTTTTTAATCATTATTTCGAAATAGTCACTTAACTCCGATTTTGCCTCTTGCAATTTTATCTTTAACTGTGCCATGCTGGAATCACCCAAATTTTGTTCGATTTGATCTTGTATATTTTGGATAGAATTTTCTAATTTATTTATAGCAATCTTAACCTTTTTGTTATGCTCAGACTATAGGGACATTACCATACCTCGTATATAGGGCTTATAGGTATCCCAAACAATCCCAAGTGGAGCTGAATCCATATTGAACAAAAATAATTTGTTAGGGGCCTTTTTTAATTGTTCTACCACCCTCTGATCTAATAACAAAGATCTATTTACTGTCCACCTACTAGACAGTGATCTTGTTTTCAGTGTTACCTCTAGAGTAACCGCTGAATGATCCGAGAGATGTTCTGGGGCGTGAGTTACATTATTTGTTATTTTACTAATGTAGTTATCTACAAGGAAAAAGTCGATTCTAGATCGATGGCCATACTTTTTGTTACGAAAAGTGAAATCGCCCCCGCATATCTGCGCATTAGTTGTCATCAACCTCCATATATCTATGAGGCCCAAGTCAGACATTAATTGCATTAGGCTCCTCCTCATCTCGTGAGTCGCCATTCTTCTTTTTGAAGTAGTGTGTGTGGTTGGATCTAAGACCACATTGAAATCACCACCAAGTATAATGGGGGTTTTAATATCTACCAATTGCAACAGTAGAGATTGTAAAGGGGCAGAGTCCTCTATGTTGGGACCATAATATCCCACGAAAGTCAGCCAAAACCCCTGTATTTTAGCTGTGTCCCAGAGTGACTTGATTGAATTTTTTAAACAGTAAAGCAACTCCCTTAGTCGGACATGTTTGAGTGATACACACATAATGTTCTACCCATTTTTGTGTTTTAAGTATCTCAGACCATTCATCTCTCAATAAGTGGGACTCTTGTGTTATAAACACTTCAATATCAGAAAGTCTCAAGAATACTAAAATCTTTTTCCTTCTTGAGGCTACTCTAAAATCATTAACGTTCCACGATAGAACTTTTAGTTTCTTTGGTCTATCTAAGTTGGCCATATAACTCCGAGAATTTTGGTGTAGTACAAATAGTTATAGTTCTATAAGAAGACGGAATTGTGCATAATTCTGTTTAAGTCATTTTGACTAATGAGTTTTTTTCTTTTTTTTTCCTTATGCCCCCACCCCCCCCTATATGTGCGCTTAAAACCTTTTTTTTCTGTATTTTATATTTTGCTAGTGACCCTTCTTTCCACCCCCCATTACCCACCCCAGGGAACCCTCCTACTACTACTACTAGAGGTATCTGAAAGATTACCCTTATTTGAACTCCATTACACCGGGAGAAGAAAACGGTATATATTTTTTTTATTTGTGTTGTGTCTTTATTTGTTCGATAAACTTGCAGACTTCAGTTGGATCTCTGAAAATATGCATTTTGTTGTCCCACATCACTTTGAGGGCGGCTGGGAATCGTAGGTTAGCGGAAGCACCCAAACTTCTCAGCTCAGGAATAAACTTCCCCATCTCCCATTGTTTATCTTGGGTTGCACGGGAAATATCGGATCTCACCTTAAAGGACCAGTCACCTTTCTTATAGATGTTTCCTTTGAGGCCTCCTGATAGAATATTTTCTTTCAGTGAATAAGATTTCAAATTTACCAAAATTTTCTTAGGGATTTTTTTCCCTGGTCTCCTGAGGTAGGGATCTCAGTGGACTCTTTGGATATCCTCTTCTAAAGTACGTTCATCGATATCCATGTTGTATTCTTTCAACAGTTTAGTTATAAAGCCCCTTATATCTTCCCCTTCCAAGCCCTCTGGCACATTCAAAATTTTAATGTTATTTTTCCTGGCATTGTTTTCAAGGACCTCCAGCTGGTTCAGCAGGTCTTTATCGTTTTCCTTTAACTTAGTAATCTCATTTTTATTTTCGTCAACTTTTCCTGAGAGTTCTATCGAAGAACTCTCAATTACTCCAACTCTTTCCATCAATCTGTTTAACTTATTTTCTAGTATTTCACAAGTATATTGGATCCTTTGCTGGTTTATTTCTGAAGTGGCGAATTTCTCTCTAACTTCTGTCAATAAAGTAGATATTAATTTTTCAATGCCTAGTTGAGTGGGCTGTATTAGTTTGTCTGGTGACTCCATCGCTGCGGGAACTGCAGAGACTATTGTTTGGGGTCCATTAATACTACCTACTGGGTTTGTCTCGCCTTGCTCTTTAGCTGATGCGCTTTTCTCGCTTTCTGATATAGCCACTAAAGGGCCGAATATATTTTCTAAACTTATAGTATTTTCCGTATCTTTACTAGTTCTGGTATTAGAGCCATCTATAGTTTGCATAAGCATTGTGCAGTCCAATTTTTTGTCTCTGCTATAGGTGCAGGTATCGGGTTTAGAGTGGTGATGGAAAGGGGAGGGGTTAAATGCACAATTTGGATCTGGACTTTAAAGTATGATCGAAGTGATGGTGTAAATTTTACACAGTCAGTACTATTCTTGTTGCGCCTTTTCTTGACCTCCGACCATGGTTCTAATATTTGTCTAGATGTCAAGAGATCCATTGATGCTTTCTCAAGAGGGGCTGTTCGAAAACAACTTCCTTTGTTAGGTTATTTTTGGTGAGGCAACGGTAATACAGGGTTTTTTATCCTTGCCTCACTGCTCCTTAAAATGTATCTATCAGTGGGACTAACAGTTATGTTATCAGTTGTATCATTATGGTGACTTGAAACATTTTTAACTTTACTTTTATGACCCTTTCCCCCTCTTACCGGAGTCATCAGTTTTTCCACAAGAAGATTGCTGTTTTTCCTTTCTCTCCGGTTTTTCCCAGCTGAGAGGCACCTGAATATTTCAGAGTTAGGTCGATTGCCCTCCAGCGAGCAGCACCCTTCACCTCCTCCAACTCTAAGTCCTATTCTGGCATCAGCACGCCGACCCAAACTGAGCCGGTTAGCTGCCTCCACCAAAACACTATGGCTCTGGGACGCCGTCTTCCTCGGACCAAAACAACGACACAGGAGAACAGCGAGGCTCAAAAAAAGGAGCTGACCGAATCCTACTGCAGAAACCTCCAAACCTACAACCGAGTCTCTGTTTCAATGCATCTGCGGGACCCGGTCTCTGCTTTGGTGAGCTCCCTCCATGACCCCGTCTGTCCTCGCTCCCCCACGCCGCACCGCAGACGCGTCCGGTCCGCCGCGTCAACTGCGCTGGGTTGCAAACGCCAACCGGTGAAAGAAGGCTCCCAAACAACGGGCGACTCCCGCACACCGGCAGGGAAGGGGGACCCCGATCCCAGCAAAAGAACTCACCCCCGGTCGCGCAAAAAGACACTGTGTAAGTACGTAAATATATCTTCACCCGGTATGCCGGAGCTCACAACCGGCACTACCTGTCGGCCGCCATGTTCCCTCCTCACAACAGGTACTTCTTAACCATTGCTGCTAGCCTAAACATCTGGACAGCCCGAGTCTTTCAGAGACGATGCTCACAGCTCTATGGACACGTTTTCCGGTCAATGCAAGTCCGAATGATGTTGGGATGCATCGTAATCGGTCTTCCAGACTCACAGGACCCGATTTGTTTGGAAACTATTCCAGAACAGATAAGTTTGGGACAGTTTCCTAACGACAACGTAATTGGCCCCCTAGTATTTCTGGTATTTTTTTAAAATGTTTTTCACTGTCATTTTTACTAAACATGTACATGTTAACATTATTTTTTAAATAATATTTTATAATAAAAAAGTTCTGAAAATTGGTTTCATATTCTTTTCAGTATTTTTAAATGAAACATTTTAGGAACACTTTATTCAACACAGTTTTTTTACTCATTGTTAACATGCTTATCATTTTATCAATGTTAATGAAAATTTCAAATGAACTTCTATGGGATTAAAATCTTTTTTCCATCTTTCTGCCATTTGTTTTCAAGGTTCATTTATTTTGTAGTCTTTCTTCGTCATTTTGAGATGTTCATGGACTACTCGGTTGCGGTTTCCCACTGCTGTTTTCTAGTTCAGTTAGTACTAGTTTAAACGTGTTTTATATATATTTAGGCCAGTCATTACAAATGGATCTTATTTAACGAGTCGCTTTACAGCCAGCGAGGTCCAACCACCGTATCTGATACGTGGAAAGTGAGTGATATAAGGACAGAACTCACCTCTTCTAGTGGCATGGAGCCCATCATACACATCCTGCTGTTGCTCTACTTTCTCGACTACCTTCAAAACCCAGTCTGTCGCGGTCAAAATCGATCGGCGGTAAGTCATGCAACTACCTGTTGACATTGACTCCTCTGCAAAACAATGCACTGCCATGAACCAAGCAAGGTAGGTGGGGTCCTCAAGTAATTTACACATTTACAGGGACCCTGACTGGCATTGTATATTAAAAATCATCACATATACATCTGTATGATGCCCTACTAGGCAAAAACTCAGATACTACACAGGCGCACTATACGCAAATGGGCATGTGTGTTCACCGATAGTGATGTGTGCAGTGTTTGGTGTCGCTCAACAACATCTCTTCAACAATATCACACCTATTAATCTCTGTCACACATAACTTTTGATCTTTCTCACTTGTCTCTCATATCACTACTGATCTTCACTTATAATGCAGGTTACTATGACTCAAATGTTGCTAAAGTGATATTGAACTGACTGCAACTACCATAAAGCCTTGTCACCACAATACTAAACAAGATGCTATACTCCTTTTGCCCTTTCTCGCTTATTTCCCATGTCACTACTGAAGTTCACTACTCATGCAGCTGTCCATTACACAAATGTTGCTAAAGTGATATTGAACTGACTGCAACTACCATGAGGCCCTCACACTACAACTATAACCCAGATGCTCTAGTGAATGTGAAACACTCACATTGCACACATCCCAGGTTCTGTTCTGAAGTAAATGAAGCATCTGAATGGATGTGTCAGCAAGTCACACACACCTCATCTGCGACAACTCTGTATTAGACCCTCACATTGATTGATTGATTGATTGATGTACTTATAGAGCGCAGCTATCACCCTACGGGCATCTTGGCGCTTGCATTGGGAACCCGTCCTGGTTTTTCCCTGTAAGATAACCCGTACTGGGCATCCCCAAGGTGAAAGCCAGGCATCCCGCCGCGGGGGGCCGTTGTGGAGATTAAGCAGGCTTGTTGCCCAGAGCTGCATAGTGTGAACTCATGCTTAGAGTGGGCACCGAAGCGAGAATTATCGAGTCCGTGGACGATTGGGCTCTGGACCCTGCCGCGTCGGGAATCTAACCCAGGTCCCGGGTCTGATATCTGCTTCAGGGTATGCCTCCTCTAACCAGTGAGCTACACTTCTCCCACATGAAAAGCCAATGTCAGTCAATCAAGGATCACATAGAATCAAAATGAGAAATATTTCAAGGGCACAATGGAAACCCTCTCTGCAGGATAGATAGCCATCAACCCTAAAAGGCTGGGGCCATGGGGCATGCTACATTTTGCATATACATGCCAAACTCCATGTGCAGTGGCACTTTGGAACATAAACTATATCAGGGACACCCTGTTCCTACATGTGCAGCCAAAGGATAAGTGCAACTTAGTAAAACAAACACAGCGCTTACAGCATGTGGCACACAACTTGATGAAGTAGCTATAAGCTACACACTGCACAATGGACACATGTCCATGCAGAACTACACAAAGGGATAACAAGTTGACACCCTCCATGTGCGGATACACAAATATCTAACAAAAACACACCTAACACATACCCAAAGTACATCACAGTAGGATGGGCAAGCTAAACAACGCTGAAAGTGGCCAGGCCAAGATGAAATACTTATCACATAATATGTCACCCAATGCAAGGTCTGCCCCATCTAGATGTCAACCCACATAGACTTCCATCCAACATCTAACCTTATCCTGTCTGACTTCATCACTGGCTCCAAGGGCACATCATACAAATCACTTCAACTGGATCAGCCATCAGGAATGAAACACGCACAACTGTACTTACAAATCACTAACTATACAATAACATCAAATAGGCAGAAAAGTAATAGCAGGACCATTGTCTACAAAACTGTTAAACTTTTTAATGAATGAATTATATATATTTTTTTATCAAAAGAAACATAGGCTAATGGTCAGTCCATAATGAGCAAAATGTGCCACAGCACGATGCCGTGCCAAAACACTTGCACTATCTGAAACTGCCAGGGAACCTGCTCAGAAAGGGGCATCAGTTGGGCACAGCAGGCACCTCCTGATGGTACTTGAGAGGGGGGATGGAGGCAGAGGTTTAGGGAGGGGTGGATTTGTCCTTGGAAGAGGGCTTTTTGGGCTTGGGCTCTTTGGAGCTGTGTTTTGATTTGGCAGGTTTCCTTTCTCTTTTATTTGTTTTTGGGCTGGGATCAGGTGGTGTGGAGGCTGTTTTTCAGGGTTGGAGAGGGAAATGGAAGGGAAGGGTTTGGGTGTGGAAGATGTTTTAGGGAATTTGGGTGGGAACAGCTGTCACAGGGGTAAGTGCAAGGGCAAACAAGGGAGATGCCGGGGGAAAATTGGTAGGGTGTTTGGGATTGAGTTCGGATTGGGAGGAAGAGGGAGTGGAAGAGTGTGGGGGTCTGCTGTTTGCAGTGTGTGTTGTGATGGTGGCTGCTGAGTGGGTGAATGTGAGTGTATGCATTTTGGGGGTAGTATTGAGGATGTGCTGGGTGTTGTGAAGGTGTGTGTTGCTGCTGATACGATGTCTGTGAATATAAGTGTGTCTGTGGAGGGGTCAGTGGCTGTTGTTGTGATGTCTGTGGCTATTGGTATGTCTGTGTAGGGGTCTGCTGCTGTTCCTGTGAAGTCTGGGGATATGGGTGTGTCTGTGGAGGGGTCAGTGTGTGTTACTGTGGTTTCTGGGGTATGCTGGGGTGGTGGGTGTGGTAAGGGAGGTGAGTGTCTGCTGTGTGCATGCATGTGTGAGTGTCTTGGATGTCTTTCTTGGATTTGTCTGTGGAGCTTGGGTCTGTTGAACTGTTTTCATGTTTAGGCGTGCATATGCTTTGGATCAGATTGGGAAGAGGGAATGTGGATGGGAAGGGGCAGGAGTGGCGGTGGAAGGTTAGGATGGGTGAAGTGCTGCCGTGAGGGAGGAGGCCAGAGCCTGTAAAGATATCTGTAGGACAAACATGCCAGTGTGATTGCCTTCCAGAAATACTACCACTTGAGTCATCTGGGTGCTTAGACCCTGGATGGCATTCAGCACTGCAGCCTGACTCATAGAAATGGTCCTCAGGAGGTCATTTGCCTCCTCACTCAGGGCAGTGGGGCTAACAGAGGCAGGGGCAGGGGATGCAGTTCCTGCAGTGCCCCCTCTTAGAGGAGACAACGGGGAGAGTGTTGATGAAACTGGGGTGATTTAGAAGGTGCAAGATGGAACTGATCCTGTTGGTTCCGCCACCACTTCAGAGTGACCACCGGAGGATGACTCAGATAATGATACAAAGTTGATGTTCTTCTTCAGGGAGCTCCTTATACCCTCCTGGTCACTGTGTCTCTCCGTGTCTGATGTAGCACGTCCGGAACCACCGTGGTCAACTGAATACCCACTGACGTTGGCCCCATCGCCTCCGTTTGCCCTGGATGTTTCTGAAATGACAAGTAGCATGGGTTTACTTTACTATCACAAATCACCAGAAAACCATAAAGAATTCGGTATCTCACGCCACCTTCCTGGTTCACTCCATAGGCTTCCAAGTTAGCATGAGTACATGCATGCATGCCACATAATCAGAAAACAGTTGGCTACACTCATGTGAGAACACTAGACTGGCCCAAATGCATGGATGAAATTCCCTACACTCCATCCTTATGTCCATATTCACATAGTTGATCAACTAGCATACTTTGGCACTTGTTGTGTACCATTGTAAAGAGATGCAACCAAAAAGGGTGGATACAATTTATAGATTTCCACAATGCTCACACAAGGCCCAGAGTCTAACGGATCTACCTGTCCTTCACAGCATATTATAATGCCATGAAGGTCAAGTTGAACATGAATGTACCCTTAATTTCAGCTGTGTCAGACATAATGTCACCTACAAATGCTCATTGCACACTGAAAAAACTTTGAATTCCAAATTAATACATTTGACCACAATCTGAAAAGTCTATAGACATTTCAAAACATGTAGTTTAGCTATGTATCAGATTTCACAGACAAAGTTCCATGAAAATATTGAGGTCCAAACATGTGGGACAGATATACTCTGAATTCACACAGCACTAGACTCCATACGTCCATATGTACATCCCTAATCCTGCTTGGTACATGTGATGATGCCAGTCACAGATAGTATATCCACAAGCCAGTACACCTTTGAAGGTTTTGGGTGTACCTGAACATCTATGACATAAAGATGCGAGATCACTAGAATCACAATGGGCTGGCACATCATACCACTCTTTGGCATTGCATACTCAGATTGGCTTGGAAGGATCAGTGTAGACACTCTCATAGGTTCCCCTCAGTTCTACTCCTCACTCCCTCGTGTATGTCACCAGTCAGTGAATGAGTGTGTTTGTATAGTATTGTAGATGAACTATCAATTGGTAATTGCACACTGGTCAACATGTAGGCACTAATGCTGATGGCACGAGCGACGTTTGCACCCTCATATCATCGTATTACAAGTACTTACCAATGGGAACTGTTGTACAGTCAGTGCATGTAATGTGAACTAAATGTCATGTCACATGTAATAGGCCCACCATCAAATAAGAGTCAGCAGTGAGGGAACATCGCTCATCACACAAGCAATACCAGTTGCCTGTGTGGCTCAATTGTCACCCCGATACACTAAGAACATGAGATGATCACTCACTACTCTCATCCAGGTGTCTAGTCAAAAAGAAAGAATTAGAAGTTAACAGGACTCTGCTTTCTTCCAGGTAAGAAAGACAATAGCCACAGAACAGCAGCATGCACCAACCACCACAATTACACCACCAATGGCTCACCTTGTGCATAGCACATGGGCCACCACTAATCTTGATTTGGACATGCCTTCCTGTAACACACAATGTTGGCAGAATAACATGTATGACTGAGGCCAGGACTCAACCCCTTGTCGCTGCCAGTATACGGGTCATCAGGGGGGTCAGGGTCCGGCGCGCACTCCTTCCATGTTGGGAGGACATCCCAAGCTGGACCTCAGTGATCTTGCAGGTCCAGCATCGCAGGTCCTCGCACCTCTTCCAGCAGTGGGCACTATGCGGGTTTTAGACCCCGAGGGTCTACACCTTCAGGTCGATGGCTTTCCAAATGACATTCTACTGATGGCCAGTGACCTGTATAGAAGCGATGGATGTAGAAGCAGATTGTCACAGGAAGTTCAAGGGTATCTGCCAGCTTGCTACACATAACGTTGACATCTAGCACAAGCCTTCATCAAGAGAAAAAATTTTTTATGTGTCCATGTCACATGCTATGCACAACTAAAGCATTGGTTCACACTTTAGTGGTCATGTGATGACCTGAATATGGATACCAATCAAGTGCCCTTCCAGAACTTGTCCACTAGTGAGTCGTTGGCTATAAGAGACCTGGCAAATGACAACACTTTTGTAATAAAACAAGCAGATAAGGGTGGGGCTACTGTCAGAATGTCCTCAGTTGACTACGATATCGAATGTCGTAGACAACTTAATAACACAAGATATTCCACGCCCATCAAGGAAGATCCCACCCCACAGCTGACCAGGACTATAGGCTCTATGGTCTCTATGGCTGAGTTAGAAGGTTGGATCTCTAAGAAAGAAGCAAATTTCCTTATAGCTAAGGAACCAGTGATCCCTTCTTCTACTGTCTTCCTAAAATTCACAAAGGGACATCCCCAGTACCTGGACGACCTATTGTGTCAGGTATAGGATCCATTCTGGAACCTTTATCGCAGTTTGTTGACCACTTCATCCAGCCCTTGGTCAGAACTACCCCTTCGTACATTCAAGATACCTCTGACGTTCTCCGTCTCCTGGAGGGTATTCAACACCCACAGGAGATAAACCTCTTGCTGACATTGGATGTTGAGGCGTTATATACTAACATACCCCAACAAGCCACCCTCCAAGTCATCGAGGATGCACTGAGTAGCAGTGAGCGTATTTCCACTACACCTGTACCATTCATAATGGAATGCGCTAGCCTTGCCTTGACTCAAAACTTCTTTGAGTATAACACACAACTGTACCATCAAACCCAAGGAACATCCATGGGCAGTACATTCGCGCCGAGTCTAGCATGTATGTGCATGTCAGCCTTCGAAACCAGGGCAATCCATCATCCCACCAACCCCTACTCGGCGAATGTACTGCTCTGGAAAAGATTCATTGATGACATCCTGATCCTGTGGAAAGGAGACTACACAAAATGTACAGAATTTTGTACTTGGATCAACACCTTAAATCCCTATTTGAGATTTACCCATACCATCTCTGACACAGAAGTTCCCTTCCTGGATTTACTTATCCGACTTGAAGGAGTCAAGATCTCTACGAGTCTGTACCGTAAACCTACAGATAGGAATAGCCTCCTCTTATTCAGCAGTTATCATCCAAAGTCGTTGAGGGAAAATCTGCCCTTTGGACAATTTCTGCGTATTAGAAGGAATTGCAGTTCTGTGGCAGACTACCAGAAAGAGTCTGCGACTCTTATGAATGATTTGATCAAGCGAGACTATCCTACACAAGTAGTGTCACAAGCTCGCAAACGAGCAAGAAATAACAACAGAGAGAGTCTGTTAGATATCAACATTAAGGAACCTGACCGATCCATAACTTGTGTCACCGCTTTCACCCCTGACTCCAATAGGATTAAGGCCATCATCAAAAAACACTGGGGTATTCTTAACACTGGAGATTTGGATTTGGAAACCCCCCGGTTCGCATTCAAACGCACTCGTAATCTGAAGGATTTACTAATACATACCAGACCTAAGAAATCAACCATTAGGTCTCAAAGAATGTTGTGGGACTTGCCTCCAGTTAAGGGTCATTACCCCTGTGGGTCGTGCTCTATGTGTCCCCAGACACGCATCAGTAAAGAATTGATATTCCCTACTGGCGTGACCTAGAATATTTACAGACATACTAATTGCAACTCAACTAATTGCATTTATATGATGACTTGCCCAGGTGGTTTACCATATATAGGCATGACTACGCGTGCAGTTAAGACCCGCATGCTGGAACATAAAAGTAGTTTCAGATGCGCTAAAACAAACACCAAAATGACGACCCATTTCTACTTGGAACGACATGCTCCCACCTCATTCCAATGGGTGGTTTTAGAATCCCACCCTCACATGTCGAAAAAAGCCCTCTTTAGACTCGAACAACGTTGGGTCCTAAGATTGGCTGCTGACGAAACTGGCCTCAACGAGGATATTCCGTGGAGCATGCTTACTTGATTTAGGCGACTGTCTCTTATAATTCTCACTATTTTATAAGCTTGAACCCCGCATTAATAGGCAGACTTGCTGAGGTTGTTTTAGCGCGCCTCACAATAATTGCTAGTTCATGGTAATATTGATGCTATCTATTGCACCATGGGAGTCCTCCACTGAGTCGTTTGCCTTAATATTACTATATTGCTGGTTTCTTCACCTTCACTCGAGCGACAGGGTTGACCTCCCTGCGCACGAGTTTCCATAACTACCATATACACATCCCCTCCCGATTAACACCAATTGAGGTCTGTGGCCCAGTAGCTCTTACGTGGACACGTCTACTTTACCAGGGGATCCCTTGATTGAGCCGTTTGCTTCAATATTATTTTGCCGGTAATTTCACCTTCACTCGAGCGACAGGGTTTATCTCCCCGCGCACGAGTTTTCATAACTACCACTATGCATCCCCTTCCGACTTACACCCATTGAGGTTAGCGGCCAAGTGGTTGCTACGTGGACACGCCTCCCTCCACCGGATGCTACCGCCTCCCACGCACTCGCGCTGTACGCCGACCTGCTCTCATTACTAGGAGCGAGTCGGGCGGACAACCACCAGACTTGAGCGGCCGGCGAGGTCTTAGGTACACGGTAATTCCTCTAAAACAGAATCGTGAGAATTTAGTTTTATGTTTCTCCTACCATCAGGATGTTCTCGCATTACCAATTTTTAATTGACAGAGCTCTGACCAGTAGAAGCTGATCGGACACGTAAGGTATATGCGTTAGGTCTTTTTGTTATCTTCATGCCTCATTGACCTGCGTGAAGACCTGATCGCATTCATTTTTTCTTGTTATTTGAATGTGCTGACGTGCAGGATGACTGGTTTTTGCGAGCATTGTGTCAATTACTGTATCGTCACAGACATACGCATATTAACTCCCTTGATATTGCGTTTTCTACCACTAAAGTTACTTTTTGCCCCCGTGGGGCTCAGTTACAGATTGAGTTCCTCCATGCCCTAATATATCATGAGGCCCCCAGCTACATAGGTCTCTACAACTTACAATGGTGTTCTTGATTTATTTTTCTCACCTGTCTGTTGTTTGTTTTTTATCTACTCTCCTCCTTCTAGGACACTAAAATTTAGTGCCTTCCTACCCTGGCCTCATATTCTTCACAGCCTATGAGGGTGAGTTGATGCGATACTACTCTCGATAATTTGACGCAGCCTCGCTTGGGTTGGTCTTTGAGGTGGTCTATAATTAATTTACTGCTGACAGCCATGAATAAGTCCTACAAGCATTTGCTCACAATCGACGCATGCCACGGTTTCAATTCTGACATCACCTATTGTCTTAAGTTAACCTTATGCCTCGGATTGGTTTTTATGACAATGCTTTTATTTGTAACTTTCTGTTTCTTCCACAGGTTGTGTGTTCTTGTTACTCACGGTACCACTCGTTTTTAGGGTGCTGTACGTGTGTCCACCACTGATACCTCTTAGAGGTTGTGGCCACCACCAAAAAGGTGCAGGTAGCCGTATATGTTTGTTTATTGGTCCTGAAGAATTGCCATTTAAAATAATACAAGGCAAGAAACATGTCAACCCTTCTATCCTTTTAGCACGTTTACTCACATACCTAATGGTGAGAGATGTGCGGATTATTTGATTTTAATCAGGGTGGTGACCATGCTTTATTAAAATTGTTTGAAGTGGATCACCTACCCCTGTTTTAGTACACTTACCTTTCACCTCACTTGCACCTACACCATTTATTATAACTAACTTTCCCCCCCCACACACCTCACTCATCAGCTTTGGAAATAAAGATCTCCGACAGGAAGGCCCCATTGGGTGCCTGATCGGGCATTGCACCGCCGGCCCGATAAGGAGCAAAGACCCGGTGATGAAGCAAGACACCCGCTTGTTGGGTGTGTGAGGGTCTTCTTTTCCAGAAGGAGTACTATCCACTCCTACCCATTCCATCAATTTCACAGCATCACCCTGGTACCTGTAGTGATTCTAACACACACTGCGCTAACCTTAGGAACTGCATACCCTTTTGTTTTCACTGATTGATGGGCATGTATGCTGGACCTGCAATAATAATAAGCTAGTTTATTATTGTTAAGCCCCCCCTTTCCCCCTATTTGTTTGAGATGACCAACCTCAAACCTGGTCATGACCTACACTGTCTAAGGCAGCCCACTAACCTCATGTAGGCCCGTCCCATCCTACTTGGAATGTGATGTGAGGTTCCATGACACAAAACACATTGGGTCCGATTCACAAAGGTAAAATGAGACTAAAGTCTAACTTTACGACTTTCGGCATTCACAAAGGGCAATTACTACTTGTAAATGCCCTTTGCGAATACCAAAAGGTG
Source organism: Triturus cristatus (assembly GCF_964204655.1). Taxonomy (NCBI): domain Eukaryota; kingdom Metazoa; phylum Chordata; class Amphibia; order Caudata; family Salamandridae; genus Triturus; species Triturus cristatus. Next base: position 981,395,504 of record NC_140592.1, on the reverse strand, counting down.
AACTTTATGACTTTTGGTATTCAAAAGGGCATTCAAGAATAGACAATGCCCTCTGTGAATACCAAAAGTCGTAAAGCTAGACTTTCGTCTCATTTTACCTTTGTGAATCGGGCCTACCATTTGGACATACTGAAGGGTAAACTACCTGAGCATGACTGTCCGGACAATATTCCTGTCAGGCCCATTACACTGATTCATAAGGTCCATAGAGGTAAGTACCATAGTATACATAACAGCCAAAGACTAAGGTCACAAGGTAAGAACTGGTATTTGTAACACTGAGGGCTACCTCTCTGGGGGCTGGGTGGACATGTGGACTGCTTACTTGAGGATCATAGTATGTGCACATAAGCTTGTGTGGTATGTACTGCCATAACAGGACATCCCTTTGGCCACATGAGGGACTGTAACAGGAAAGACAATAAACACATCATTGTCATGTGAGATTGGGTAGTTGTAGCCAAGCAGATGATTAGCATTTCTTAATATCGTCAACAGTAACCCACCATCTACACTGTTCATGTCTAAGATGTTTAATAGGCCTTACAGTGGAAGCAACACCATTATAAACGTCTCAAAAGACCTGTGTCAGTAAAGGGTTAGTCATTGTTGACAGACACACAATGACACTGTTGTTCAATGGAAAGAAGTATCAGCTCAGGGGATCACCTCAGTCACCGTGCCTCATAGCATCCATGTAACAGCTATCAAGGCTACTAGTGGGACAGATCACTCTTTCAGGGAACATCCATGGATCAGCAGATTTACAGGGACCTGACTCATCAGTTCTCCTGCCACAGTAACTTTGGCCCAGGCTGGGCCATGGCCCAGACTGCCCACATATCAATGTCAGGCCTTGCTCTCCTCAGGCTAAGGCTAATTATTCTACATGAACCCCACTTTCCTATCCAAATCAATACTGACATTTCAAACTTCTAAACATTCCATATGTGAGCAAATGTTTGTTTGGCACTCTGAAGGGGTCTGTGAGGTATAGCTACCTCCCAGACAACTGTTTTACAAAGCCTGATATGGGCTGAGTGATAAGTGGGGTGCTAAACTTGGTTAACAACATCCTCAAATGCTTCTAACAGTATACCGACATGACTCATGGTGTTAACCCAAACAGTACGCATTAACATATACCATGATGTTATTTCAGGAACCATTGTAGCTACTATACACAGAGTCACATTTTAGCCTAGGGAAACAGAAAGGAAGAAGCAGAACAGAGTAAATAAGTGTATTTGAGATAGTTACCTGTTCCTCTGGTGAGCCATAGAGCTGAGAATACATGGGAAGGACCTCATCTATTAGGCTCTCCAGCTCCTCTGGAGAGAAGGGACAGGCTCTCCCCCTGTAGTGCGTGCCATTATTGCTCCCAGAGGTTAAAAACAGCAGTGGAAAATGAGGAGGTCTCGATAGCTGCAGTGTCAGGAGAGTCAAGGAGCATTTTTCAGCAGCCGCTTATGTGTCCGCCATGTACTTGGTCCTCAGTGTGGTCATACGCAGCCATCACGCGACCATCACTATCCCCAACATTAGCCATTGGATGTGACCGTTGTGCATGCGACAACCGACTGCGCAGTCGACTTCCACAGGCAGTCAGCGTTCGACATGTCCTATTAGCGGGGTCAGGCAACTGCAATGTTGGTGGTTGGGAACACTGTACATAGGCCAAATGTGTGCTGCACACGGTACATTCTGGTTGACAGTATCTTTACATTAGATGGTCTGCTACCCTCACTATAGTGGAAATGTATAATATTCTGATTTTATGATGTTCAAAGGTCCATTACAGACCTGTGAAGGGCACCATGGGGATGACAGGTGGGTGTTCAAAATGTGACAATTATAATGTAAAAAGTGTACCGCTTCATCAAGCATTGTTGTTCAGACACATGACTTCTGATTCATTATTCACATATGTTACGGTGCACACTGTGACCTACATACATTTATGTGTTGCTCTTGACATAGGTACCCTGGGAAAGTGGGGAGGTGCCAGCCACCTGTGTACTGCCCAGTTCCAGACCTACACACCATGGAAGAACGTGACATCATCTAAAACTAAAATAGGCAAACAATTGTGGATCTATGCCATCAGTTGGAGCCTAAACTCACCTCAATAATCCTACATTAATAGCCCCACTAGTGAAAATCATGTCAGGTGTGCACATTTTGGCCACAGGCTCATTTCAATTCACAGTTGCTATTTCTGGTGGAATTTCACAGCCTATGTTCTGTCTGGTCCTCACAGAGGTGATTACAGCAATGTTGAGACACATGTGCAGCTACATGCAGTTCCCCAGACATGAGGATTTAGCCACTGTGAAGGCGGATTTCTATTGATTAGGACACATCCCACATGTGATAGGATCTATTGATGGCACCCATATTGGCTTGGTATCACCGCGCTACATGATGCAAGTCTAACGGAATAGGAATCATGGCTGGACAGGACTGAAGAGCCCTCTTCTACTCACCCAGGAAGGCATGTAAGATCACTGTGGCCTGCTGCATACTCCACCACATTGCCTTGTGAAGGAACACACCTAAAATCGCAGAGGATGCATGCCCTGAAGAACCACTGGGTTGGGACCCTGGAATGCCAAATAAAGATGAAGATAGTTGTGAAGAGGACGGAGCTAAATTGCTTCAGAACCACCTCCCCTGAGTGTAAGTATGGTGAGATGTGATGGCTTTGACTATTCTTGCAACATTTGTAGTGATGTTGTGAGGAGGATGTTAATGATACTTACTAGGAATATATGGGTCTGACAATATCTGGGCAAATGTGTTTGTTTTATAGGTGTATCTTAGATCAGCTGTAAATGTTGTTTTGGACTGTGTTCTCTAGAAGTAGAGAATATGATGTGCGTGCCTGTTTCCTTTGCTAATCACGCTGTGCTGGCATGTGTTAGGTCCCTTCACCGTGTCATCTTCGTTTGGACATTTCAGAGTTGTAACATTAGTATGTATATGATTCTGATCAGACATGCGAAGTGGACATGAATTGTTTCTGGGAATGTATGTCACAGAGTTTGGGTGTACCAAGTCAGTACCAAGACAGCTTGTACAGTGATAGGATGGAAGTTATGTGTCTTCCATTGGACGTTTATCTTGTGATGTGTTGGTCCTAATGCAACATGTGTGCCTTCTTGCGATCCGACACAAAGGTCTGTTTTGCCCTATTCATGCTATCCTGCCTTCACATTGGCTAATTCTTCATTGTGTGTGAATTGTATGTACCTGTTGATGTGTCTCCTCATTGCAGCCCAAAGTGCTTGTACCACATCAATGACATTTATTTGTGACATTTCACCAGATGCAAGCAACACTGGATTGAATTGACTCTGTGGTCAAAAACTGTTGTACTGACATGTGTCTGTTTTAACTTTATTTGATGTAGGATACCTTTTGTGAGGTAGGCAATATGGCTACAGCTGGTGATGTAGGCCTAATGTATTGTTGCCTTTTGTGTAGGATATTGTTGGATGTATACCTTCCTTCAATGTTGTGTAAGTCTGCAAATGATTATACGATCACTGCCACAGAATAACTGAGTCATGTCTTATTTTCTATGTGTATGACATCATGTCAGCCTAGGAATTGAACAATGGAACAAGGATGTTCTGAGCCCGGACACTTATATGGAAGTGTTGTTGTGACATGGTAGTGATCCTGAGTTAAACCTTGCTTACATACAACATATTCAAGCTTCCAGTAGACCCTGGTTTTGACATTGCAAAGTTCACCTGGTAGTACATTCTCAATGTAATCTGTGAGAATTACAACAGGGAACATTGTTTTGATAATGTGTTTTCAATGAAGTAAACAAGGCCAAATAATCTACAGTAAAAAAGCAATAATGCCAAAAAGACAAAGTGAAGTCTTCATTCATGGTGGATGAAACCATTGCAGTAGAGTCCAAATGGTAATGGGTCCAAATACCATAATACTGCTCACATCAGATTTGGAAATGTGAGCAGGAATAGTCCAACATAATGAATGTGTAGCACACACAGGAGGACATCATGGGCAAGGTTTCTTCTTGGAGGTGGTGGGTGTGTTGAAACCCTGAGCTTCTTGGTTTTTGGGTAGACGTCCCCTCTTTTTTACAGAGGAGGTATCTGGAGCTGCTGAGATGGGGGCGCTTGTAGGCATGGGCTCCTCTGACAGGGCCTCCTTTTCTGTGGCATATATTGATGGTGGGGATGTACTTGGACCACAGAAAGGGGTCGATGCAGAAGGAAAAGCCCTGCAGAGGGTGGTATTAATGTCCTGCAGCACCCCATCCAGGGAGGCCACCACGATGCAGATGCCGGCCACCTCGGTGTGGATGGCAGCCACATCTGTGTAGGTCAACTACCTACTGGTATGTGTCCCTATGCAACTCCTTCATTTACTGAATTTCAACCAATACCTGGTCACTTTGTGGCCCACTGTTACCCTCCTACTATGGCTCCTCCCATAGTCCCTGTCCCATTGTCTCAGACTGCACCCTCCCACTGGGTCCTGGCTCTTCCGTGACTAGGGTGGTGTTGGCCATCGAAGAATCCAGGACTGAGGGGCACAGGATGGTACCGATTGTGCTAGGTGCACAGGTTGGGGGTTCAGTGGTTGGTTGTGATGTTGGAGTGGTGGTATATGGTGTTGTAGGGGTCCCCACAGTTGGTGTCTGCCCGGCTGCCCTTATGGGCCAGGAGCATCATCCACGTCCATGTCTTCAGGAGCGTTGTCTTCACAGAGGGCTTTGTTTGTGTAGGTCTAGTGATGAATCGACCTGTTGAGAGATAGAGAACATAGTTGATGGTGGAGGTGAGTTACCCACATCCACATTGTGTGTGTCAAGTTATATGGGGACCTTGAACTAAACAAAATATGTAGAGATTAGTATTCTCATCTATTTGCATGGAGTTGAAGTTGGTTACTAGACATTTGTAAAAATTAATTAGATGTAGTAGATTTTGTCAGCTCAACAGCTGTGCAGATATGTCGCATTTTGGCTTTAGCGATAATCATGTCATCTTCAAACCTCTGCTACAAACACAATTTGATCCTAACATTGTATTTTTCCATGCCAAGGCCTAGTTTTGTCTAATACAGGCAAACACTCAGTTTGGGTATATTTATTTAGCATCGTTCCTCATGTGAGAAGTGCAGAGTCAGGGGTGACTTGGCACTTCTAATGAGCTGAGTTTCCTTCATGGCTGACATATATATATGAGGTACACCATTGTTATGGTGTTACTGATGCCATCATTAGTATGAGTTCATGGGTCCAGGACACTATCAGGCAAAGTATTCAGATGTTTATCTGAGTGGAGCATTGTCTGTACATTGCACAGTCCATGATGAATGAGGATCAGTAGTGAAATGGAAGACAAGTGAGACGGGGCAAAAGGAGTGTATCACCTTGGTTATAGTTGGAATGACAGGGCCTTATGGTAGTTCTAGTCAGTTATAACTCACTATACCTACACTTGAGTATTGTTAACCTGCATGACAAGTGAACTTCAGTATTGACATGGCAGACAAGTGAGAAGGGGCAATAGGAGTGTATCAGATTGGATAGACTTGGTTAGTGACAGTGCCTCATGGTAGTTGTAGTCTGTTCTAACTCACTTTACCTACACGTGAGTAATGGTAACCTGCATGAGAAGTCAACTTCAGTAGTGACATGTAAGACAAGTGAAAAGGGGCAAAAGGAGTGTATTAGCTTGTTTAGAGTTGGGATGATAAGGCATCATGGAAGTTGGAGTCACTTTAATCTCACTTAAGCAGCATTTGACAAATAAAAAGTTTACCATACCAGTTGGCTACATGCATTGGGGATGGACCATGGATTTACATTTGCTCACATTTTATGGGTCCTTGATATTCATTTTGATGGTGATACAGCTACAGACAGCGTTGCAACATGTGGCGTGCTAGGGGTTTAGATACATCTGCTCTTCTATGCAACAATACACATTGCTACAGACAAAGCAACGTCTCTGATACTTTTAGTATTGCATGTTAGAAAAGCAGATAGAGAACGGAATAGGACAAGCATATTTGAGAGCAAAATGGACATTGTGATATTGTGGCAGTTGTTGAAGTGTAACTTACCAGAGTCCATCCCTCCTCAATTCCTGACAAGCCCTCTTTATGCAGGATGGCCAAGACCATCTCCTCCCAAGGTAAGAGTTGTAGTGGTGCGCTGGGAGGGCCACCACTAGTCCTCTGGGCCTCCAGGTGGTGGCTGTTGTAATTGCCCCACACCTTCAGCCTGAGGTCATGCCACCTCTTCCTAATGTCACCCTTTGTGCTGGAATAGGGTCACAAAAATGTGTGGCTCTACTCTAATTATTTCATCCACCATGACTGTCAACTTTTGCTCAGTGAAGCAAGGTTTTGTTTTTTGCAGGCATGGTAACCAATAGAAAAATATCTGGGAGTATGCAAATGGAGAACACAAAAGTGATAGAGGTAAAAAGGTGGCCAAAAAATAAGAAGTTACAGATGGTGGAGAGTGCTAAATGGGAAAATGAAAATGTGTAGGAGAGAAAATGCCTGGCTGGCTGTCTTGCTGTGCTGCAGTTTGGGAGCAAAGGATGCTGGTCAGGGATGGGTCATGTTTTATAGAGTGATTTGCAGGCATGTCCACTTGCCAAAGCACATCTGGTGTGTAGTTTTTGAATACATCCAATGGTCACTGTTTTATTTTTTTATTTTTGGCGTGTAACACAGCGGTCAATTGCTGTTTGGTTACCGCTGTTTGTTGAGCACTGCTGTGAGATCGCGAATATGACTGAGTAATCATAGTACGCTCAGTGAGTGACCTCTGAATTGGCACCTTCGAAAGACACACGGCCCTCATTACAGACAGTCGTAATCCTGCCCTGTCGACTGTCTTGCTCCTGGTCACCGTTTCAGACAGTACAACTCAGAATACGGTAGCTCGCCAGCGCAGTTCTCGGGCGGGTGTGTTTTTTACTGTGCCATGTTAAATAAGAGGGTGAAAGTTTTTTTATTGGTGGATTTATATGTTTTTACATTACTGTTAGCTTTTATTTTTAACTTGAATTTGTTTCATTTTTTTTTAAGTAAAAAGATTTGGCAAATTTTGAACCAGAAATATGGTTTCCTTTTCCTACCTGTTTTTGTTTCCTGGTGCATTTATCTATTTCTGTATTTCTGTATTTATTTATGTTTTTAATTTATTGGTTTCGGATGGAGCCCATGATTTATTGGAGTTGCATTGAATGTTCTATTTTCCTCTGGTTTATTTTTTGTTTTTCTGGGCTCCTATTTATTATTATTTGGGGGGGGATTGTGAGTAGTCCCAACTTGTGTGATGAATGCCCATATCCACCCATGCATTTACACCTGAGAGATGGTTAACTTACATTTCACAGAGTATGCATGCAATTCGAAAGGGGAAGTGATGTAGAGAGATACTGCTATTAGATGTACCTCTACAACCTGAAGATATTTCCTCTTTGGAAATATTTCTCTCATGTATTGACTCAGCTGTACACTTGAGTCTTATCTAAAAGAAAAACAAGTTCCTTCCGAATTTGTTGGCTATTCTTTTTGCTGGTTTGAGCCAAATTAGCAACTAATCGGAGTGCTTCTTTTAATGTGTATCCCTGTTAATTTCACAGATGCCCCTTGGCTAACATATTGTTTCTATACACTTTTTCTTCTGAGCCAGACTAACAAGTGTCTTTCAATTCTCCTTAATGTTTCTAGATTTTAGGTTCTGGTTCTTGTGATTCAATATTGTCTTTTAAATAATTCACAGATTGATTGTATTAGCTATCTTTGCATGCATGCCTTTTGTGCAGTGTACCTTACCTGTTTTAATCCGTGTTGTCTTCTTTGCTGGTTTTCCTGTCTGGCCGCACACTAATAGCTGCAGGGTGTTGTAAAGGATCACACCTTCAAACTGGACTGCAGTCTTCACGTGTCTCTCCCTGAATCTTGATTGCCTAACAAATGTGTAGTTGGGCCTGTGCGAAGTGTTTATACCTTTCAGTTCAAGATGGCAGTTGAGATTTCTTTAATGATCACCATGAGTTGATTTCCAAAATAATCCTTTTAACAATGCTTTACTACTAATACTTTAGCTTATTCTGAGCCACTGTCCATAGAGCTTTTGCTCTGAAGGTAATCTGCATATTGAGTATCGATCTGTTCATGTGACATGCTGAAGACTCTATATAACAAGGCCACATATGATTCTCTTGTCTTGCACATCAGATACAGTGGAATGGCATTACACCAACAAGCATACAACCCATGGGGGCTGCACATGCCTTGACATGCAATGCCTGAATTGCTACCTCGTGTTTCATCCTCCATGGATGCTGAGAGCCGCATCTGCACATCCTCACGTGCTGGATACATGCAACACACAGCTAAGATTGGGATGTAGCCATGGCAATAACATGTTTAGGGCATACTGCCATCAACAGACTAAGGAAAGTGCAGCAGGGGCTTTTGACAGGGGAGGATATTTCATCCCTCAAACTGGAAGCATCAAAATTTGGACCGCTGAACCCTCATGACAGTGGACGATTGAATAGCCATATTTCATAGCCTGTCCACATCAACCAAACTCCAGATCTAGCCTTTCATATCTAATACAGTCTCAGTTGTTCCTACAGAAAACTCTAAAATACAATAAAATAATTTAGACAGTACAGTTCACAAAAATGTATCTCTGCATAGATATGTCTGGGCATTAATACCAATGTAGAAAGTCTGTTGCCCTGTTATTTGGTTTTCTTTGCATTTATTCATAGCACAAAACTAGCCTGAGGTCATTAGAGTGCTTTAGAAGAGGACCAGGCTTCATACATTAGGAGATTATATGATTTGCCCGGAATCACAGAATGCTAAGCCAAGGCTGACAAGAGAGCCTAATTCCCAAGTTCTGAAGTCAGCTGCTTTAGCTACTATGCCACATTTCCTCCTTGGACATGTTGTTGTGAGTGGCCCATGTTAAAGGAACAAGTGTGTGGACAGGTCAGAGTGATCCAGACAAAATATATCACACCTCAAGAAGTATTATTAACCAGAGTCTGGTCCTTGACCGTCACGTTCTCGCAAAGTTAAAGAACTGCTGTCTGAGGTGATAAGACAGGAGTATGGTTGCCTTTGTAACAAGTGATGACACTGGGCCTTATGTCCAAAAGATTTTTGGTGTCCGCCAGCCCTCTAATTCTGTAAATCAGAGGATTTGCAAATGTATAACTCTTTTTTAAATGTGCTAAACCGTTTAACGATTTGGAAAAGATTTGCAAATCCTTGAATGGGTTGTGAAAACATTACAAAATCCCTATTTAAAAGGGACGTTCTGGGAGAGCGCGCGGCACGACGATCTAAGATAGCCGCCGGGTGAGAAGCTCCGCTCGAAAAACGCCGACTCGAGCATGAAGGCACCTCTTCCAGGCAACGAAGCTCTGTTTTGAGCATGGATTCGGCTTTGGGACATTGCAGGGACTGCCTTGGCAAGTTTTGTTGACCGAAATGCGGTCTTTTTGCTACCATCATTGCGTTCTTTCTGCTTCCCTCAGATGACGGCCGCCATTTTGTTTTTTCTTCAGCGTTTTTCTTCTTTTTTTTCGCTGCCATTGTATCTTTAAGCCAGGTTCCTGATGTTTTTTGGTGGTATTGCGGCGGTGGCTGCGTTTGCTCACATTCTGCCTTCTTTCTGAGCAATTATCTGTTGGCGCCTGGTCTCTCTGGTGGCTTCTGTGGATTCCTCAGATTGTCTCTCCTAGTAATTATTTAGGAGGGTACCAGTTGTGTCTCAGGCGTCCCAATACCCTCTGCTGCGTTAAACCTTGATACTATCATCGTCTGCTACGCCTCCTCTTGCTGCTGCGGTCCTGCCTGTATTCCGCCATTGTTTATTTCTGCTATAGCTGGTTGTGGCACTGTCAGTATGGAGGGCGTCCATTCTACCAAGTCTCACGGAGGCGCTACTGGGGGAAGGAAGGACTCAAGCAATCCTTCGGTTAAACGCACCAAAAAGAACCCACCTTCCCCAAATAAATCTCCACTGCCTCTCACTCTTGAGGATATTATGGAGGAGTTGCGCCTTATTCGTCCTTTTATCACAGACACTGTTGCCACGCTTCAGAGGTTAGATGATAAGTGGTCTAGTATGGATACAAGACTGTCTGAGGTGGAGCAGAGGATCAGTGATGCACAGGATGTTGTCACTATAGTTGACACTCTCACCAAAGAAGTTGGCCAGCTCAAGAAAGTGGCGGAAGATTTGGAAAACCGCAATAGGCGCAACAACCTGCGCATTTATGGTATTCCTGAGGGATCAGAGGGGTCGGACATGATTCAATTCCTTAAATCCCAAGTTCTTCAAATTGTTGGCCTCCCGAAATCCTCAGATTTTAATATACAACATGCTCATCGTCTGGGGCCAAGAAATGCTTCTTCTGCATCTAAACCTCGTGGAATCATAGCATATTTCCTCCTCTACTCAGACCTTATGATGATTCTCCAAGCTGCCAAGCAACACAAGCAAATGATCTGGTCTGGGCACAAGGTCTTTTTCACTCAGGATGTCTCCAAGCCTACGGCCTCCCGCCGAAAGGAATTCTTGGACCTCAGGCCGGCTTTGAAATCTATGAACGCACGCTACGGTTAAATACACCCTTGTTTTTTCAAAGTGACCTATAAGGAAAGAACTTATAGTTTTGAGGATCCTGCTGACCTGCGGAAGTTTATTCATACTCACAAGGGAGAACTTATGGAACTGAGCAAATCCTAGTTGTTTTTCTTTCTTCTTAAAAGTATAGGATTATCCTGTTTTGCTTAAGTGTTTACTTGGAAGAATGGATAGTTTCTTGTACTTCCTGTGCTCATTCCTTGTTTTTCCTTTGTTTTGCAGGAGTTCCCTTTGTGGTGTTCTTGTCATGGTCATCCTTTTGTCCCATCATGCTGTTTACAGTGTCTACCCCTTCTGTTGCCGTCTCTTTCCCTAGATGTTCGGTAAGTTCCTTCGCTTGTCCTATTTGATTTTTATATTGTTCTAGTTTTCTGATTTATAGTCTTTTGTCTATCAGTTTCTTTTTCTACTTCTATGATGGTTTGTTCTCTTATATGCTTCTCTTGCGCGGCTGTTTTGGTCTTCGTCGCCCCCCTCTCACAGTAATGTTTTTTGTTCAATTGTTTTCCGTGGCTAGAGTCTACTGGCTTTTCGCCACCCTCCTTATGATGCCTTTTGGGGGTTTCTGTACCCCTACACCCTTCTTCCTATCCTTTCCCCTCTCCTTTTCGCTTTCTCCCTCCTTTTGCTGTTTATCATCCCATTCCTCATACCTCTTTATTCCTGTCCCCTCTATTCTTTTGGCAACCTCTTCACTATCTGATACACATCATATTTTCCTTTTCTCTTTCTCCGTTCATGGTACTTTTTTGTCCTTCTTTTCTTTCATATCTTCACCAACGTATTTGCGGCAGTTGTCTGCACCAATTTTTGTCCCTTACTATTTATTCAGGCACCTGTGCATTTCATTTTTATTTTCAGTTTGCTCCTCTTTCTCTTTCCTGTCCTAAATTCCATACTCCTTTCGGTTTATCCTTACCTTCTTTACACAAATGAATGGTCTTCGTGTCATTTCTTGGAATGTTAAAGGAGTTCGCAACCCTGTAAAAAAACAACGTGTCTTATCTCATTTAGCAAGGTTGAAATGTCAGGTTGCGCTGTTACAAGAGACCCACCTTAATTCTCAAGATTTATCGTCGTTGCGTAGACAATGGGTTGGAGAGGCATTTTGTTCTCCAGCAGCAAATGGTAAAAATGGTGTTCTTATTTTGTTTCAGAAGTCATTATCTGTTCAATTGCACAATGAATTACATGATACTTGTGGTAGATGGCTATTCTTAGATGTTACTGTTAATAATACAAAATTCTCTTTTTGTAATGTGTATGGCCCTAACGGGGTAGACTTGACCTTTTGGAGGGATTTCTCTATACTTCTATCCTCTCATGCAAGTGATAATTTGATTGTAGGTGGTGATTGTAACCAACTAATGGACCCATTTTTAGATCGCAAATCACACACCAGATATGTCCCCAACAAAATGCAAAAGTCCTTTTTTAATGCTATCTCCTCCAGAGGCCTTATTGACTCATGGAGACTTTCCCATCTCGACACCTTAGAATTTTCCTTTTTTTCTCCAGTACACTCCTCACATTCCCGTATAGACTATATTTTTCTCACACAACATTCATTCCAATTTATGACTAATTCAGAAATAGGCTCAATCCTTATATCTGACCATGCTCCGGTTATTACTGATCTGGACTTTCCCTCACCTACTCCCACCTCTAGGCGGTGGCGTTTCAATAACTCGCTCCTCCTAGACTCACAGTTTGTCGACCAATTTACATTTTTTGCAAAGGATTTTTTTATTATTAATCTTCACTCCACTCCTCACTTTCATTCTATTTGGGACTCCTTCAAGGCTGCTGCCAGAGGTTTTGTTATAGCTTTTGTCTCACGAAAAAAGAAAGCGGCTCTTTCAAAGTCGGCTCAAATTCTTAAACAAATTAAAGACCTAGAGCATCTTTATTTTACCACTAACTCCTCAGAATCACTCTCTTCCCTCATCAAAGCAAAAATGCAGTTTAACAAGCATTCTTGGGACTCTGCGAGTACTACCCATCTCAATTTTCACTCCAAAATGTATGGCGGGCGCAATAAAGCTGGTAAGTCTCTCGCTAACTATCTAAAAATGAAAAAATAAAAATCTAAAATAATAACTATAACCGATTCACATGGTGCTCCTCAGCATACTGATGAAAAAAATTCTCGACTGTTTTGTTCAATACTATTCTACACTTTATACGCCCGAATCTGTCCCCTCGCCTTCCCAAATAGACTCCTTATTTCAGTCCCTCCCCTGGCCTTCGGACAGGTCTGTGGATCTCTCTTCACTGGACGCTCCTCCTTCAGAGAAGGAGCTACTTAATGCTATTACTCTTCTTCCCAAAGATAAAACCCGGGCCCAGATGGTTTCACGGTTCGTTTCTTTCTCCATTTTAAGGATATCCTTTTACCTCATTTATTTTCTTTGATTACTTCCTTTGTGGCTCAAGGGAGGTCTCAAGGTTCTTTCACTCAGGCTATGCTATGCTGAATCCCTAAAAAAGATAAAGATCCCTCCCTCTGCAAAAACTATCGACCCATCTCCTTGATTAATACGGACTGTAAAATTTATGCTAAGGTTTTGGCCTCTCGTATTAACAAGGTTATCCCTGATCTTATCAATATCTATCAATCTGGGTTTGTTAAAGGTAGATCCATCACTGACAACTCGAGAACCTTCCTTAACATCATTCATCTGGCTTCAAAGATGGACTCCCCAATCGCTGCCATTACCTTAGATGCTGAGAAAGCGTTCGATAGAGTTTGTTGGGATTTTATGTTCGGGGCTTTGCGCTGGCATGGCTTTAGTCCTCCCTTTATTCGTTATGTTAAGTTACTATATTCTGCTCCCTCCACCTCTATATGGGTTAACGGGTCGCAATCCTCTTATTTTTCTTTGCATAGAGGCACTAGACAGGGTTGTCCTCTCTCTCCTCTTCTTTTCATTCTTGCGCTAGAGCCCTTTTTAGAAAAAATTCGCCGTTCACCATTGAATGCTGGCTTCAAATTTCAAAACATGGACATCAAGTTTACGGCCTATGCCGACGATATTTTGCTTTATATTTCCAACCCGTCCACCTATTTGCCCGCACTCTTTTCTCTGTTACAAGAGTACTCTTTAGTTTCCGGGTACAAGCTTAATATAGATAAATCTGAGGTTCTGCCACTTAATAAATTTTGCCTTCCTCATATGTTTCAGGGTTCGGGTTTTGAATGGAACTCAGGCAATATTAAATGTCTAGGTATTCTGTATGCCAGCACCATTAGAGACACGATAAAGCTTAACCAGAAGGATATTGTTAAAAAACTCTCCTCCCTTATAGAACGTTGGTCCCCCCTTTTTTTATCCTGGTGGGGGAGGCTCGCCACTATTAAAATGATGCTCCTTCCTATAGCCAATTTTTACCTTTCAATGCTCCCAATCTCCCTTCCACTCTATTTTTTTTAAACTATAAACCGTATTTTCACCTCCTTTTTATGGAATAAACGTAAGGCAAGGATTTCTCTCTTTCGTCTTCAACAACCTAAAGATCTGGGTGGAGTGAATTTCCCCAACTTTGTTCGGTTTCACTCAGCTTTTACTCTGAAACAGATTTGGCCTTTTCTATCTGATTTGTCTGAACCCCCTCTAACAGCCTGGAGCGCTATAGAACTTGCCCAGCTCTCTCCTTTCTCATTCGTTACGGCTGCCCGGTTATCTCATCCTCCACAACGTTTTCTTACTCCTATCTTTAGACACTCTAAGGCACTCGCCCTCTCTGTCTTTCGCTCTTCCTTATCGCAGTTGGAATTCCATTCCTCAATCCCAATTTGGTACAACAAGTCCATTAAGATTAATCACAGAGCACTTTTTTGGAAAGAATGGATAGATAAAGGCATCATTACTTTCGATTCCTTACTTAGTAATAACTCCCTGCGCGACTTTTCCGATATTCGTGATTCTTTTCATCTCTCTAATGTTCATTCCTCTCAGTATCCCTTGCTCAAGAACTCTTTAGATCTTTTTATTTCTCAGGGCGCTTCACTTTCCACTGCTGACTCAACCATTTTCCCCCTCCCGGACTTCTCTATTCCCCTTAAAGCTGCTGCTATTTACAAGTTACTTTCTTGTTCTCATACAGCAAGAATTAAGTCCAAGCTTGAACTTTCCTGGGAACTGGACCTAGCCCAAGAGTTTCCTCTTCAAATTTGGAACTCTCTATGGTTAAAGTTGCACACTGCTTCACGTTCTGCCAGTACCACACAGACTCTGTATTTTTTTTATAATAAACTTTTTTTTACCCCTTCTGATTTATATAGCTTTAAATTGATTGACTCTAAAAAATGTTGGTCTTGCCCCTCTGAGAATAGCGATTTTTTGCATATGTTTTTTCACTGCCCGTCGGTTAAATCCCTCTGGTCCCGTGTTTGGTCTAAACTGAACGATATCTTAGCTACTGACCACACTTTTGAGATTGTTCATATCTTTTTAGGTGGTATGGCTCCTATATGGAATGTTTCTGCTAATGTTCGTAAATTTATTGACTTGTATATAGCCATTACTCTACAGATAATTACGACCAATTGGAAAGATGCCTCCAAGATCTCATATAATGCATGGTGGAATCTATTATGTCATCACCACCGAATGGATCGTGCTTTTGCCACCACTGTACCCCTTTTGATCAAAAAGGATTTGTTATGGTTGCCATTGACCAATTTTCTTTCCCAAACTGTTCCTTAAATAGCTGTTTTTATTTCTCTTTTTTTTGGTTCATGTTATAGATACAGCTTCTCCTAATATGTTTATTCGTTTATTAACTTCTATACTTATATGATGTTTATTCTGTATAATGGTTACATTTTTTCCCCTTCCCCCTCCTTTTTTCCTCCTCTCTTCTTTACCCTCCCTACCCATTACTCAAAACCTTAAAATGCTTTTTACATATGTACATTCTTTATCTTTTATGGCACTTTTTTCAGATTGTACGAATTAGTTCTTTTTCCTCGGTTCTATTACACTGCCATGGTCTTTCTTTTGTACTGTTGTTTTACGTGGTCTATGATATTTAATAAAGCTTTCTAAACTCAAAAAAAAAAGGGACGTTCTAAGGGCAACCCTTAAAAATACTGATTCCTTAAGGTATGTATTAATGTTTTGTGACTGAACTCTGGTCTCACAAAATTAATATTTCACAACCAAGTCTAATGAGGTGGTTATCATTCAAAAACAGGAAAAGGTGACTAAGGGACCCTTCCCCTTTGTGAATGGGGACAAAAACGTTTTTGGGAGCAAGCGGTGGTACCTGGGACCTCTGCCTGATCCTAAAAAATGGTTGTAAAATGTTTCATTTCTTTTTAATGCATACCATGTTCCTTTTAGGAAAATTGGCAGTATTTAAAAAAAAAGGTTGCTTTATTTAAAAGCAATCACAGACATGGTGGTGGCTCTGACCCCAACAGACTACCACGTTTGTGCCTCTAACAAGTCATAGTGGGTCGCAATGTGCAGCACATCTCATGCATTTTAATTAGGCGTGTCAAAATTCTGTATTTTGTGACTCAACCTATTATTACCTAGATTGGTTCGCAAAATACCAATACAGTTGGTGAAAGTGTGCAAATTATGACAATTCCTACCAAAACCCATTATAATATATACCAAATAAGAAATTGCAAATTGGTATTTGTTGCAATTTATGATTCCTTGTTTGGATAATTAGTACATGAGGCCACTTTTCCCTGCCATTTGTTGCCCTTAACTATTAGATGACCCCATCAACTAACTGGGCAGAGGTGACTGTTTCCTCTTTTCCCCAGAGAAAGAAGATGTCATGTTGGTAATGTGTATATTTCACTAAAAAGAAAAATAGTCATGGTATGAGGAGGGCACTGTGACCCTGAAGAATAGAATGCTCCCAGGTCCACATACTGGGAACTGCACATCACTTCCTTACCCAGGACAGGGTACTGGGAAGGGTGATGAGCTGTGGGGCCTGATGCAATGAACACATTTGCGTTCACAAACCCTGCAATTCGCAAAATCAATGGACTTCTGACAGCAAAAGTGTAATAAGCAATGTATTAAATTTGTTTTATTGCTTTTGCTACTCATTCCAATGTAGAAATAGAAGTAAATGTGAAAGAATGTGTCCTTCTAGCTGTGAGTCGCAATGGTATATGTCAATTTTTTGTACCACAAACCATTAAAAGTTATTAGCACTTCCAGGTAGGTCATAACTGATTTGCAAAGGGGAAGCTATCTTACTAGGTAGTGTTCCCTTTTAGGAATCATGTCTGGCAACCTTGTGGGGAGCAGAAAGTGTCCCGGACCACTGTCTGCTCCCCAAAATTATTCTCACATGGAAATTTGTTTTTAAAACAAGCAACTTTCCTCTTTAAGGGACAAATGCAGCTTAATTGTTTTTTCCCTTTGGGTATCCAAACAGAGCCATGGCAATCTGCCGTAGACTATTTATTGTAAGGGATTACAAATGGCGACCAAACTAACTCATATTAAATAGGCAAGTTGTTTTGCAACTTTGAGTGAGAAACTTTCAATGTGACTTAAAAGAACATTGGTAGCACTATAAATTGCACCCCCGTTCATGAACCAGATGCTGTGCAACTTGCACTTTCCTGGTTTGTACTTAGAATGTCAATAGTAAAGCTGGTCCTCTGTTTGTTATTTTTTTCCTTTAATACTTATTGCACATCTAAAATATTTTATGAGTCAAAGGCTAAATCTTTTATCCACTAACTCTCTCTACCTCATTAAATTGTATACTCTGCAGACATTCTTCAGAACTGTAAATAGTTGCAGAACACACATTTCTAAATAAACCTTATGTCTTGCAGCATATTCAAGGCAGACAAGAAAGAAATCTCTTAAAAGCTGAATTTAAAAATGAACTCTTCCGTCCACTTGGTGACACTCTTTCACATTTAAGACATCAAGGTCATGTTTTGTGGATGGAGTAAATTAGAATGAGTTGGCAGTCGAGGCTGGATAGCTGCCATCCATAAAAAAACAGTCTAGCCACTAGCAATATATTTTTCCTCGGAGCCGTTCAACAGCTCCAGGAGTTAAGCTGCAATGAAAATATGGGTGGTGTCCACTCTAAGCCCCAATGTCTGACAGGGTTTGACGACGTAAGTGACAGACGAGGGCAGATGTATAGTTTTAAACATGTTTAAGCCACGGAAAAGAGAGCACATTCTTGCACATAAATAGGTATGTACATTATACTTCTTTTTACAGATATCTTCATTATTACACTATGTTTTTGGCACTTTATCTGATGTATCTCTTCATTGTCAACTCTTCATGCAAAACAGAGGACATGCTTCATGATCACAAAGTATGTGCTTGTAAATTTCAGAAAAACACTACAGCCCAGATTTACTTACAATGGTGCAGATTTACTACTTCTGGCGCATCTCTGCTAATCAGCAGGGATGCGCCCGAAGAGTTGCGATGCATCTGCCCACCTGTGCGCCACCACTGTTGCACCGCATTGTAAATAGGGTGCTCCGTGGCGCATGCATGGGCAGATGCGTGTCACATCCCCCGTCGGAAAGGCGGCGCATTGCTGGAGTTGCGACGCAAGTGCGACGCAGCTCCAGCAATGCTCCGGGGTGCCCTATCCCTAACATGCTGCGTCAATCCTTATGCCTGCTTCAAGCAGACGCAGGGTTTTGACACAGCATGGCCTTAAAAGTGACTGAGTGAAATCTTGTAGATTTCACTCAGCCACTTTTAGGGGGGCCCCCCCCCCGAGCCGGAACACCCACATGTGGCGCCGTGCTTTAAAACGTGGCGCTGGCTTTGCGCTGCTGCTGCGTCACAAAAGTGACGCAACGGCGGCGTAAAAGAGGCGCAAGGGGCTTGTAAATCTGCCTAAAATGTGTACAAAGTTTGCATTGCGACCCGGCGCTGTGTTTACCTGGTATTTACTTTCCAGTGCAAAACCTGTTTTACGCTTGAAAGTAGACCTACAGTAACGCAAAGTAGCTATATGAGCTACTTCCTTGCACTACTTTGCATAAAAGGGGCATTCCATGGTAGTATATGGTTGCTCTCATATAACCACTCATGGTTTTTGACCCAAAACTCTTATCTACTTCAAAAGGTGGAAAGGGCTTTGCACCAAACATTACATCTTCTCTAGACATGCATAATTTCCAGGTGTATATGCCTATGAAGGCATTCAAACATGGAAATGTTTTCAACAATGCCGAAGCATAGTATTCATTACCACAAGGTTACCTTTTCACTCTAAACCTATGCTATATATTATGTACACACCATTGCACTATGGTACAATGGATGTGTGTGTGGCTCAAGGCTGCCAAAAGTGTGTTAGTGCAGTGAGAGAGAGAAGAAGCACCAAATCTTTGTAGCTATGGTTGTATACTTTCTCACTGTGATGCAATACCACTTACATAGTCCATAAAATTTAAGAAACGATTGGGTAGTGTTTTCACCCAGAGCTTCACCTCTACATTGAGGAGGGAAATAGGAAGATAAGAAGAGCAAGGAGTTATGATCTGACCAGGTTTCAATGAGGACCATGATATCAGCCAACCCACAAATCTGGGGCCACATATTAATGCTGTATCTGGTATTTTGGATAATTTGGCTCATATTGGTTCTTATTGGGGTTGGATCGATAAAAGGTCAACCTTGAGTTCTAAATCTATGTCGATACACTTTGAAAGCTAAGGAAGTTTCCAAATTTTGAGAAAACAGTCCTTAAATCCTCAAGCTTTGACAAATGCTCACCCAATCGAACATATTTAATTTATGCTGAAAGTTCTGATGAATCATGCAGCAATTACACTACAAAGATCTACGTCTGTGAACATGTTTTTATTCTCCTGCCATTCAGTTGTTCAACCATCCAAGAGCATAGATCCATCAACACTGTGTGTGCATACCGTGCAGTCATTCATACTTATCAGCTAATGCTTCTCAAAGATTAAATGGAATTGCTAATGCTACTAATCCCCTTTCAGTATAACATTCAACATTATTCTCAATGCAGCATTCTTGAAGACCTCATCGCACCTCAAGATTAGAATGCCCTCAATCAATAAATAAATGAGTACATTCTATGTGTTTCCTCTTTTACAAAGTCTCTAAAATGCTTTTTGGATTTGCCAGAGCAATATTGCTTTTCCATGTTTTTTAATGTGTTTAATATTCCTCTTTGTGACGTGGATATATTGTTATTCTATCTTGTGCCACCAATATGCTAAGGATACTTAGGATTTTCCTATGTTTCTTTATTGAGGTTCTAATCAAGATGACGACATATCTTAAAAGAAAGTGGTTATTAAACCGGCCACCGACTAAATAGTACATAATCTCCGCTATTGACTTGGCACCAGAAAAATAGTAGATAATCCTTGCTGTTTAACTGGCAACAGGCTAAATAGTAGAGATGATATACAAATTGACTAGCAGACAGTTAAATAGTGTGCAGGAAGTCTTTATTTAGCCGGCCATTAAGAAAAAAGGGACAACACACATTGGTAGGGGGTTGGCCATATTGTCCTTGGGATGTCAAACATTTGAATGTCAGTGCACATGCAAATGTACAATAGTTTGTACAAAGGAAAGTGCATCATTTAATTACAGATAAAAAAAACCTGAAAAATTAATGTTGTATAAAAACATTTGTTATTTTTTATATTCAGAAATCATTTTTTTACAACAAAAAGATCAGCACTCACAATCTATTATTGGTTTTTCTTTCAAATGATGTCTATTTTAGTCAAAGCAGAGATAACCAATTACAATACTGGATACAAGGATTATTTGATTGAAGTAATTTTATTTACATCCAGAGTTCACAAACTCATTCAAATTCATTCAGACGTGTCGTATGTTGAAAATTCTTTACTGGCAATGTGCAAAATATTCACACCAGCGTAGCTAACGCATTTTGTCCCTTTCTCAAGACTTCTTCAGGGCTTAGTCCTTACAGAGAAAAGTTTCTCAAAACATCTAGCTTACGTGTTTCGTCCCTTTCTCGGGGCTTCTTCAGTGCTTAGTCCTTCCAGAGAAACGTTTCTCAAACCATCTGTTTGCATTAGTTCGTCCAGAAGGGCCTTGATTATTGAAATGGAGGTCTTTGTTTTAGTACAGGAATAATTGAGTTTAGCAAGTTTTTAATTTTAGCCCATGTCGCCAGCTGAACCTAATCGGCAATGGCCGGTGTATGTGCACCGCCTCCAGGTTAAGAGTCCAAAGAAATCTTATTTGATCAGGAGCCTCAGGATATGGCTCACAGATATTTTGCACTGCAGCTTTGGAGTATTAGGCTACTTGCAAAGATTAATGAACATAGGTTTAAACTATGTTTGATAAATGTTTTATTCACTAACCAGAATATATATTTTTAATATTCATGAACTTCCTTTTGATGATTTTTTAGGGCTACATACTTATTTGGCAGCTTATGGAAGGCCTTGTGCTAGCTTTAGACTTATTTTTAGGAGGGTTCTGCTTGCTTATTATTGCAACACACTGGCAGTCTACAAGCAGCAGCAAGGAGGAAATGCAGAAGGATAAGGGGTATCTGGCCCTCTGAGTACATACAGTAAGTGATCGGTGCTTGGGGCAGAGTGCTTTGGTACACTTGCAGTAGATACATTGAGTAATGGGGCTTCTGTGGAATGGGAAAGTGAAAGCATGAGACAGGAGAGTAATGCATCCGGATATTTTGCAGGAGGAGTTCACACTGTTGCCTGTTAATGTCAGGCATAGGTGCTAATTGTCCCATGTCATGAGTGGCCCCTTCAGCCACACTGACATTTTAGTCATCTGCCCAAAATGTATCTAATGGAATGGAATAGTATGGTAGTTCTGATTTTTACTTGCAAATCAGTGGGCAAGGCCCTGTGGCGAGTGAGCCCTCAATTACTGTCCATGTCAGTGCAGGCTCAGCAAAATAAATTTTTAAGCCAAAACCAAATACAAACCTGGATGGGACAGTATTGGAGGCTGTACCCGACTAAAGCCTTTGTGGAGGTGTCTGGGGAAGGACAGAGTAGTACCAGTAGGAGCAGGATAATGACAAGTAGCAGAATAAGGGCCAGAAGGTGGACCACCAGGAGGGCTAGGAGGACCAGATCCATGAGGACAAGCAAAACCAGGACCAGGGAGACCTAATCTATAAGGACCAGGGTTACCAGTCTTGGGAGGACCAGGAATAAATAGATGATAAGGAACAGGGCACAGAGAAATGTGACATGGGGTACCTGAAAAAGAGTGAGAAGTATCAGTAGGGTCCAGAGAATGTGGGATAAGGGGATATATACCCAGTGGTCAATGAGGGCCAAGACCACAGAGGTCAGATCAAGGATGACCAAGGGGCCAAAGCAAAGGAACCAGTTCCAGGAAGACTACACCCAGAAAGGACCTGACCTCTCAGGACCTAAAGACCCTAGATTCGAATGACTAGGGGGATATAAAGCTCAAGTCTATGTCCAGTGGAACTAGGACCAGAAGAACTCAGGTGACCCGCAACATAGGAACTAGGAGGCCCTGTGCCAGAGGGATGAAGAAGACAAGACTCAGGAAGACCATTACTAGGAGGGCCATGATTGAGGGAACTCGGGTCATATTGACAAGAACAAGTTGAAACAGGCAAACTATGAGATCAGCTGTACTAGCAGGACTGGGATGGGCCAGGAGGACAGGTGGGCTGGGAGAGCTAGCTAAAGCAAAGCCATTCAGACCAGTACAAGGTGGGTCAATACACAAGGACCCGACAAAGGAGTGCAAGAACTACGACCTGGGCTATATCAACAAGGAGACCCAGGTACAGAAAGATTAGGAAGAGGCAAACCAGGGGAATAGATAAACCAGGGGAGCAGGCAAACCAGGGTAAAAGATAAACCAGGGGAGCAGGAAGGGGAGAACTGACAGACCAGATTTAGATTGACGAGGGTGAAAAGGTCCAGGATCAGTAGCCTGAGAAACAAGAGATCCAGGATACAAAGACTAGGTGCAGGTGTACATGAGAAGGATGACTAGACAGACCGGGAAGTACAGGGGCAATAATTTCTAAGGCTAGCATGCAGAACCATGAGTGCAGGGAGCAGGAGGACTAGGTCCAGATGGTTCAGAACGAGATTGAAGAGGACTACAAAGATTAGGACATGGAGGGCAATGGCCAGTAGTGCCAGGAAACCAGGATAAGCAGGACAGGGACTATGAAGGGGACCACTACCAAGGACACCCAGAAGACCAAAGCAAGAAGCACTAGGTGAACTAAAAGGATCATAACCAGGAGGACTGGAAACAGGGCTAAGAGGGCCATGAAGATTACGACCCAGGGGACAAGAGCTTGGATTATCAAGTGGGGCAGTGCAAGAGGACCGTACAGTGGTGGCAAGGGGGCCAGGACCAAAATGACAAGACTCAGGAGGACCTGAACAAGAAGAACCTGGATAAAGAGGTCAGATTGTATGAATCTGCACAATTGCTTAGACATCCCCTGACTCAAATCCATTAAAAAGGGCTTTGAAAGTCTGGGAATCCAAGCTCTTTATCTTAGCCCGGGTCTTTTAGCTAACATCTCCCCAACACACATAAAAAATCTCTTTTAGCAATGTGCGCAAATAGCACAGCAGTTCAATAGCTGGGAAGAGGGTGGAGTAAACTTCCAGCTCCACTACTACGCCCAGTACTTTATTTACAATTTATTGTAGACTAAAGACAGAAGTTCCTACTCACAAGGTTTCAACAAAAACCAAACACTTTTTGGTGGCCTATCAATTCAAAGGTACTTGGTTTTCATCTTTACCCCTCTGTCATTGTGAGATCCCAGCCGAACAAAGCACTTTGCACTTTAAATTATTATGCACATTTTACCTACACCAAAGAAGGCAGTTCTTGCGCCCCATATTGCGTGCCTTGGATTCTAGACCCCACATAGCAGTTTTTTCTTACTTGCAGTGCCTGGGAAATACAACTGCTAAGATTGCTGTTTTAAATTACATTTTAAGTTACCAGAGACTACGATCTAAATATTGAAACTTTTTGGTATCTTTCTGCTATTACACCATTTAATGGAGTATATCTGAAGTTTCTAAGGTGTATGAACCCCTTTGTACTGTGTATTTTATGATGTGACTTTTATGGCTTGCTAGAGCTGAATAAAGAATTTGATTGATTGACTGTACAAGTAGGACTGAAACAACTAAGAAAAGATCCAAGAGGACTACAACAACCCAAACCAGAAAGACTTAGGAGTGTCAGGACATGAGATGCCAGATTGACTTGGGACTGGTGTACCAGGGCTATGAAGGGCCAACACTGGGGGAACCAAGAAGGGCTTGGATGACAAAAGGCAAGGTTTATAATAACAAGCAAAATAAGACAAGAAGCATCAATATGACCAGGACCAAGAGACTAAGGCTAGCATGGTTGGTGAACCAGGTCCAAGAGACCTAAGCCCGGTGAAACAACACTATAAGGACCAGGACCAAAAGGATTAGAACCAACAGGCACATAATCACGAGAAGGACAAGGACTATTAAAAACAATAATAGCACAACCATGGCAAGAAGTGTCAGGGAGGTGAGTTCTTGGACACAGGCAACCACTGTCACGAGGAAGAGTTCTAAGAGGACCATGAAGCAAAGGACTAAGGGGACCAGAAATTTCAGGGCAAAGAGGATCACAACCTTTAGTACCAGGACCAGGGGGTAGGGTAAAGAGGAGCAGGACCAGTATGTTCACAGCCCAGGAGTCCGAGCCACAGGGCTAGGAACAGGATTACCAGGAAGATGAGCAACAGGATGGTCAGGCCCAGGATAGCCAGATAAAAAAGGACTGTGATGAGCTTATGTATAAGCACGAGGACAAGGAGCAGGAATACCAGGGCCAGAAGGAGCAGGAGCAGAACCAGATCAGAACCAGATCCAAGAAGACCAAATGAAGGCCAATAGAACCAGGGAGCCAGAATAAGCAAGAGCGACGTGGGTAAGAAAATGCCCACTTTCTAACACAAATTTAAAAACCACCTTGATCAAAAGGTGGTTTAATAAATTCTGAGTTCAGAGAGCCTAAACTCAATTTTTCTATTTAGTCCTTATGGAAAGTTTTGTTTGTAAAATGTTACAAGGCAACTCCAATGTTAGCCTATGGGAATATGAGATAGCCTTTCGATAGTGAAAAATAAATACACAGTATTTCACTATCAGGACATGTCACACACACGCGTACATGTCCTACCTTTCACATGCACTGCACAATGCCAATGGGGGTATCTTGGGCCTACCTTAGAGGTTCCTTATATGTAAGGAAAGGTTTGGACCTGGCAAGTGGGTGCACTTGTCAGGGCAACATGGCAGTTTTCAACTGTGCGCGCAGACACTACAGTGGTAAGTCTGAGACACATTTACAGAGCTACTCATGTGGGTGGCACAATGCAAATTACCTAACACTTCTCCTACCTCCAATGCCCTTCATTCCTTGCACTGGCTCCGAATTGAAAATCGGACAAAATTCAAGGCCCTCTGCATCATCCACAGAATAAACTCCGGCTTAGCCCCCTCTTATCTCAACCCCTTGGCACAATCATACCATCCCTCTCGTAATCTTCGATCTTCTAATCAAAACCTACTGTCGGTTCCTAGAATCAAGAAAGCCAGAATGGGTGGCCGCTCATTTGCTTGGCTGGCTCCCTCACTCTGGAATTCTCTCCCTCTTCAGATACGAACTAAACCTAACTATCTCATGTTCCGTGGACAGATAAAAACCTGGCTATTTGACATCTAACAGTTCTCTTCTGACTCTTCCCTCTCACTTTTTGGTTTTAGCGCCGGGAAACCTAAGGGTAGCTGAGCGCTTTAGAAATTTAATTATAATAATAATAATAATAATAATCAATGCTGAAAGCCCACTAGCAGTACAAAAGGGGGTGGTGATGGACAGAGCATCAGAACCAATCAAACACTCACACCCAGTCAACAGATCTGGGTTTGATCCATCACCGTTCTTTAGCCCACTCTGCCACCCCAGTTCAGACATGGCCATATGCAAATCAGTCTGACCCTGTGCCTCATGGGAACAGTCCAGCCCGAACTGCCAAGCCATGCCTTTCCTGGACCGGAAACAAGCTTCCTAGAACCGGTTTCTGGCATTTCAGCCGTCTTCAGCCAGGCTTGCTTGAATCCAGTGGCAAAGTGAGCAAGGGACTCACGTCTGAGCATACCCTGCCAACTTATGGCGAACAAAGCAGTACAAAAGGGGGTGGTGATGGACAGAGCATCAGAACCAATCAAACACTCACACCCAGTCAACAGATCTGGCCCACTAGCAGCATTTGATTTAGAGACCGTGGCACACACCCTGCACTCTACTAGGTACTTACCAGTAAATCAACTATGCCAATCATGGATAACCAATCATATCACATTTTATACAGAGAGCACATGCACTGTAGCACCGATCAGCAGTGGTTAAGTGCCCAGAATCTTATAGACAACAAATACAGTGTGAGAAAGATAGGAGGCAAAAAGCAAAAAGCTTAGGGATAAACCTGTCGCAAGGGCCAGGTCTAACAGTGCAGTGCCAAGAATGCCAGGAGGATTAAAGCCAAGAGGAACAAAGCAAGGAGGATTAGAAGTATCAGCAGCAAGAGGACCAGAAACAGGCCTAGGTGTCCCAGGTGGACTAAAACCATAGGACCGGAGCCTAGAGTACCAAGTGGAGCAGAACGATTTGAGGGTAGCAGGACCAGGGTGAGGAATTTCAAAAGGACCAGACCAGCTGCAGTCAGGAAGACTAAGGAAGCTGGACCTGGATGTCCCACAGGATTAGGACCAAAATAATAATGTATGAAGGACACAAACAAAGAAAACCAGGACCAAGAGGGCCCAGACCATTGGGTGCAATGATGTCCATGCTACATGTAGTTTGTCTCTGCCCAGCTTTTAACTCGCAATGCAGGTGTAAACTTAAAGTAGAGTGGAATAGGATGGGTGTTCGGACATGCAGGCAAGCCATTATTGTGGCTCTGAACCCTGAAAACAAAGACTTAAACCTGGGTTTAATAACTTTTATTCAACAAGTATATCGTAACTTTACGCAAAACAGGATTTGTTGACAAACATTTTAGAGAAGAAGAAATGAAACGTTTATCATGCTCTGCAAAGTGATAGATCAATACATCTAATCCTATTCCACAGAACACTGCCTTGTTTTAATACTTATGTTGTATGTTTATAGCCAGTGTAACATATAACAGTGTATTGTATTTTAAAACAGTTGGTTTCTTTTTAACTGTGAATCTTGTAAACTCTTTTATAGATATGTGTTATATCTAAATAAAGATTATTATTATTATTATTATGTCCATGAGGACAAGGCTAAGGCCAGGAGGACAAGGATGATCCAAACTAGGAAAACAAGGGCTAATAGGACAAGACCTAAAAGGGCCAGGACACAAGAGGCCAGGTAGACCAATGGGTCCAGCAGGACCAGGAACTGATGTACTAGGAATCAGATGAGCAGGGTGAGAATGATCAGATGAACCAAGTCAAATGGACGAGGGTCAAGAGGTTCAGAAAAAAAGGAAAAGCTAGGCGGTGGGGGCATGAAAATACCAGGATGGCTAGAACAACTAGAACCAAGATGACTAGGTCTACTAGGCACAAAACCAGGATTCTGAGGACCAGTTATAGGAAGACCATTGCTAAGCAAACCGGACTGAGAGTGGAGGAAGATTAGAAGAATAGGCCTTGAAGAATCAATAGTAGATGGCCAAGTAGCCAGAGCCAGTAGAACAAAGCTAAGAGGGCATGGCAAGGAGGACCAATAGGACCACAACTACAGGGAAAGGGAAGCTCAAGTCACTGATGGTACTAGGACCTGATATACCAGGACAAGCAGGACCAGTATGTAGAGAAAAAGGAGGATCACATCAAGGAAAGTCAGGATGTCAGGACCCATGATGACTAGCCGGGTGGCTAAGAACAGGTTGACCTGAGAAGGAGGATCAAGACAAAGTGGACAAGTTAGTCTCGGATGACAATTATGCCCATTTAAAAAAAACACAGGTTTCCTTGATACGCATTTTTCACTCTACATTTTCACCATATGAATTGGTGCACAATAAC
Organism: Triturus cristatus; assembly: GCF_964204655.1. Classification (NCBI taxonomy): domain Eukaryota; kingdom Metazoa; phylum Chordata; class Amphibia; order Caudata; family Salamandridae; genus Triturus; species Triturus cristatus. Next base: position 981,367,716 of record NC_140592.1, on the reverse strand, counting down.
TAACCAATGTAATGCAGCTCAGTTGTTGACTCTGTGTACCTCAGGATCTTGGACAACCTAAAAACCCTATATATACCTGCAACCAGACACATCTAGCGGACGTAACAGTTTACTGCTTGTGTAAATCGGCCATTGTGATGAAATGTTACAGATTAAAACGTCATCACAAATGGCCGTTTTTATCCTACTCATTTTCAATATTTCTTTATTTCAACAGTTTGTGTCTGTGGGAAAACCTTTAAAGATGTACACAAAAGGGCTCCATGCTGACTTTGAAATTGTGTCTACATTTCAAAAATCTATACCTTGCCTGGATCATCCATAGGTTTCACACCAGTTTCCTCCCCAACCTGGAAGCAGGTTGAAAGCACAAAAATAAGGGAACATCGACAACCTATTTAAAAAATGCCAAAATTGTGGTAAAAAATAGTTTTTTTGATTTAGCTCCACATATCCCTTAAAGCTGGGAAGATGGTGAATTTAACATAGCAAACTTTTTTTAATGCAATTTTGCAGAGCAATTTTTTCCTATTTTTCCCCAAAAACTCAAAACTTTTACTATATTTTTCCTATTTTTCCGGTCCCCTCCAGGGGAATCCTCAAACCGTGGACACTTATAGAATCCCCAGGATGCTGGAAAAAAAATTACACATATTTGGCGTGGATATCTTATGTGGAAAAATAGTTATGGAAGCCTAAGCACAAAGTTCCAAAAATAGCCAAAAAAGAGCTCAGGAGTAAAAGCCTCAGCAGTTATGGGGCTACAGTTTTGTTTACCTTCTAAATTTATTTTTGAACTCCAATAACATTTTGGAAAAAAATAAAGACGGGGGTGGTAATGCTAAACGGACAGTACTTACTTTTTTGTCTGTTTAAAGTGTTGTTTGCAAACACTTGACGGGTATTAATACACGTAATTAATGAAAGGCATGTGTTTATTGAACTCTTTCCTCATCGCTCAGGTCCAGCTCAAACTTTTCCTTTGAAAGTTCGTGTTTAAGTTGCACAGATAGACAGAACAATGACAACTCAGACTTGTACGAATTCTGGTTGCGATTATTAACAAAATGTTCCCAGAATAAATATACACTCTGAAAGAAATACACCACTTTAACGCATATTTTCCTAATTATCCCCAAAGCTTTTCGCCAGCATGCTATTTGTTTGTTCAGGTGACAGAAATTACTTTTAATACTCGTCAGAGTGGGCTAAATTACAGTAGGATCTGAAGGCTTTTGATAAATAGACTAAGCTGGCAGGCGGCTAGCTCGTTTCACTTGTAAGAGACATGCATATTGTTGCACAGGATTTAAAAATATGTTCAAAATAAAGTTATCATGACACTTTATCTTTCTATTCAATGTGAATTCTCAAGCAATTGTTTGTGCTTTTGGCAGGATGAACGCACAAGAAACAACAGCCTCTTGTACATCAAGGAATAGACTATTTTTCCGACCCTTCTAAGAGTTTGCTTGGGGTGAGCAAGAAGGCGCTGGGATTGGAACTGGCAAACATGAGAGATTTCTTCTACCCAGTGCCATGCTTCACTCCTGTTGCCGCCCATCACATTTGTCATGAAATCCCATAAGAGAGCTGTGGCAAAATGTCACTGGTCAGTGAAGATGCAGAGTTAGCATTTGTGAATGATCTGTGATATGGGGTACACAATACCATTATTTGAACGACGTAGAGACCAAGATACATAAAGGGTTCCATTACAATTTGTCCAGAGCAGTATCCCTTGGGGGGTGTATCATTCTGGGCAACTATGTCTCTCCTGTTGTTTCCAGGCCTGGTATTTCTAGGTATGCAAACTCCACATATGATCATTGAGGGTCAAGAGACATCAAGCAAAGACTTCCCTGCTGAGCTGTGGAGGATTCAGGCAGCTGCTACTTTTGACCTCTTTCCATCTACCCATAGAAATCTGCATTTCCGGCAGCAGAAGAAGCTCTACCAGCTAAAGTGATGAGTGCTTTCCTGCTGCCCCCGTGTACCCATACAGCTCATAATAAAGCCCCTTTAGTCTCCACCTGTTGGCAGTAAATGTTCTCAGAAGTGGGCCCTTTATTTCCACCAAAAGGGGAAAAATATGCAGAATTAGAACCAGTATTCCGAGTTCCATATGTCATACCAATTCTAGGGAAAGTAACTTGTAATCCCCGGTATCTCACTTGGAGATACTCAGAATGAACAGGGAGAACTTGTAATGGAGCCCAAAGTCTCAAATTTAGTGTCACATTTAGGGGTTGGGATATTTTGTCCAATACTTCAAGTAGCAATTGGGATAAACTTCCTGTCCCTTAAGGTAAAACCTGTTGAGTTCCTGCAACACCCTGCTTTGCTTGTTGACTCTGTGAGGAAAGTTTCCACCACGTCCCATTTCCATATGAGACTTTGCTGACATCTTTCAAACTGTCATCCACTGCCTGTTGAACCGAGGACCTCATTTATAATGAATTGGCGTAGGGCAGCGCCGCAAGTCCCTTTGCTCTGCTGCCCTATGCCAATTTGGAAGGGAGGGAATACACAATAGTTACAAGATACAGTGCATTCCTGTCCTTTCTGCCTGTGCCGGTGCAAGATTTGGTGCCTAGCGCCAACAAAGGCACCCTTACACCATGGTGCAAGGGTGCCTGTGCTGTTGGCAGAATTATTTCTGTGCAGGAACGGACATCTTCCTGCACTAAAACAATCCATGGAGGATTTTTTCCTCTTCCTGCAGCACCCATAGAAAGAGGATTAAACAAGGAGAAATAAATATATTTCTCCTTGTTACACCTCCCCTGGGGAGGCATACAGTTTAGACGCATTCTCAGGTATGCAGATCCTTGTAGATCTAGGAATGTGTCAAAACCCATGAGTGTTCTGTGAGAAAACGCACCACAATGCCCATGGACCCCCCCCGAAGCAGTGTACTCGTCTACAAGGCAAAGAAAAAACACACAAAGTGGCTTTGTGTGGCCTCACAGATATGGGTCTGCACTCTGCGATGCCAAAGCATCATAAAAAGTGACGCACCGGTGGCGCAAGTGGCATGTAAATAAGCCCCCATCTGTGGCACAGCATTTTGTTGGTGAAATCTGGAGAAAAATCCCTGAGCTCCACCACTGCCTGTGGAAATATATAAATCTATAGTGGACTCCTTTCAGGCTGAGGGAAAATAGCAAGCCGGTTTCCTACCATGCACACAGTGCATTCATGTTACACAAAACCAGCAACAATTTATTGTGCATCACACTTACACAAAACTTGCAGAAACAAATATGAAAGGCATAACAAGTATCAATTCGAAAATGGCTGCATGGCTTGTCCCAAGAGAAGCACAAAGAACATGGCAGACTGTTTGAGAGACTTGTAGCTGCATCTCACAAAATTCACAGATGATGTTGAAGATTATGATATAGCCTTCCCTAAATGTGCCACCAACTGTTAGCAACGGCTACAGTGGCTTGCCATCATCCTACAGTCTGTAGATTCTAAAGGTACCACCCAAGATTACGCCTGCAAGTTTCTTCAGGAGAATGTGATATGTGGCTCGTTTAAGACTGGACAATATGGCACATGTGTCTAGAGGGCAGCTAATTAATCAGGAAGTCACGCTAATTGGTGCTCAGAGCTACTGAGAATGAGAAGAAGTCTATCCTCCACGAGGAGGAGGGGTAAGACCACTATGGTCAAACCTTGGCACCATGTGAGTAATTGAGAAATCACTTGAGAGCTGTGGGTACTCAAGTAAAATTTGCTTTGCAGTGGACAATCGCACAGAAGGAGTTGTTGCTAAGGCTCTGGTTCCTGATCCAGATAACAGCAAGGAGATGGCTTGGTGTCCACCTAGACAGCCGACCAAAGTCTATTGATGTGAATCTGTTCTGCAGGAATTTCAGCTGATTCAGGAGTAGTGGTATTGGAAATAGGGATTTGACTGGATCTATTTTTCTATGAGTGTAAATATGGCATATATACTCTTAAAAGGATTGCATGTACTTGTTTTGCCTTCCTTATACACATCCTCATAAACACAAGCCTCTAACAACACAGTGATGTTATGTGTATTATGGCTAGTTTTGAGTTATGGTATATTATATTAGAGTTTATATAATGTTCGAGTTTTATGAAAAGCATGCACATACTCATGCATCCAGCTACTTTGATAAGGCATAACAAGCATGCCCTAAGTTATAGCAGAGATTGAATCTTATACAATTGCTGTTGAAACAGTCAGCTTTCTGAAAGTCAAATGGTTAGAGATAGTGCAGATTCCTAGCACAAGGGAGTTCCAGGTTTTTGCTCCAGAATATGGCAGGTTCTGACAACAGTTCTGGTTTTGTGAATTGCAGAAGCTACAATGGTTGATGCATCATCTTCTGCATTAATATTGACACTAGCAGTCAGTGATGTCATCAATGATGTCTTTGAACAGGTCATGAGTGATGTAATATGATGTTATTTACAAAGTCATAAGCAGTGCATGGCTGGGGTGCAAGTCATAGTTTCCCCAGTAAACTATAACGGTTAGAATTTCTGTTTTTGTTAGTTTAACATTTCAGGTTGTAACTGACATTTTCACCAATCTATAACATCAATTTAGCCTTTGTTTTGTTTAGTGAATTTCTAAGTATGTTAATGTAAAGTAAAGTATTATTACCAGACCTAGCTATAATGTCACTTTAAACTTTTCTTTATTCAGTGAATTTCTGAGCTTTCTTAAATGTAAAGTAAAATATTATTTCCAGATCTAACTATAGCATCACTTTAACATGTGTTTATGTCAGTGAATTTTTAGTTTAAAAAAAAAATGTAAAGTCAAATATTATTTCCAGACATAACTATAACATCACTTTAACCATTATTTTTGACAGTGAAGTGATAGTTTTTTTTAATGTAAAGTGAAATATTATTTTCAGACGTAACTATAACATCACTTTAACCTTTGTTTTTTCAGTGAGCTTTTAGGTTTTTTTTAACTTTAAGTTAGAAACTCTTATGACAGCTACCTATAACATCACTGTAAGCTTCGTTTTTCTGGAGAATTCCTAGGATTTCTTTAATGTGATGTAAGATATTGCTATTATACCTACTTGTTCATAGTAGGACCGTGACTACATTGGGAAGTTTGAGAATGTAGAGGAAGTGGGCTCTGCATGAAAGACAGTACAGAGATTGCAGCCTGTGTGTGGTGTGGGCATCCCACCTAATGGGGCTTAAGTGTCTGTAGAAAGTGGGCTGTACAAACACTATGCACTCAGAGCGCAGACTGCGCATAATAGGGTTTGGTGAGAGACTGGCCTGCCTGTAAAGATCTCTGTGCATGGTAAAGAATGTGTGTAGTAGGGTTTTGTGAGTGACTTGCTTCTCCATGAAGACCTCTGTACAGAAAGAAGGCTGTACGTAGTAGCATTTGGTGAAGGACTGGCCTCTCCGTGAAGACCTATCTACAGAGAAAATGCTATGTATAGTATGATTTGGCGAGGGACTGGCTTCTCTTTGATGACCTGTCTACTGGGTGAAAGCTGTACGTACTAGGATTTGGTGATCGACCGCCTCCCTCCCATGAAGACCTCTCTACAGGGTGAAGTCTTTGCAAAGTAGGGTTTGCTGAGGGGCTGGCCTATCTGCAAAGAATGATGTGCAGGATGAAGGATGTGTGTAGTAGGGTTAGGTGAGGTACTGACTGGTCCGCAAAAACCTGTGTTCAGAATGAAGGCAGTGCGTTACAGGGTTGAGTGTGGGGCTGACCTGTCCGCAAAGACCTCGGTGCAGCGGGAAGTCTGTGTGTAGTGGGGTTTTGTGAGGGGCCTGGCATGTGGAAGAATAAACTCTGCTGGAGAAGTGTGGCTCACTGGGTGGAGAAGTGTGGCTCACTGGTTAGAGGAGGCATACCCTGAAGCAGAGGTCAGACCCGGGACCAGGGTTCAATTCCAGACGCGGCAGGGTCTGAGCCCAAGTGTCCACGGACTCGATAATTCTCACTTTGGTGCCTACTCGAATCATGGGTTCACACTCTGCAACTCTGGGCAATAGCTTGCTTAATCTCCACTATGGCCCCCCCCTGCGGCGGGATGCCTGGCTTTCACCTTGGGGATGCCCAGTACAGGTTATCTCACAGGGAAAAAGCCATGACGGGTTCCCAATGCAAGCGCCGAGATGCCCAAGGGTAAGTCGAGCGCTATATAAGAACTCACATACATGCTGTGCCCAGCCTTTGCCCAGGTCCTGCACCCACCCTCCGCAGTCAACTCACCCCCAAGGAAACCCACTACACGTCACTTTTTATTTAATTGCTTCTCTCATACTTCTGGAATTATTGCACATGATGCATTATATACATAGCTTTGGCAACACCCTCAAATCACATTTGACACCTTGTAGTCCTGAAACCCATAATCAAAATGACCCCACCTATATCAGATGCAAAATCGCAATATAATGGTTCATCATGATATTTAAGGCAGGCCTGCTGACTTTTTCAAGGGCTCACCACATCAATGTATAAATCAGACTGATTCGCTTTGAGAAAGGTCATTAAAATAATATCAACATGTTAAGATCCATAATTAAAACCAGTGAAATGAACAATCCTAATACATTAATTATCAATATAACCAGTTACATATTTGACAATGAACTTGTCAATAAAGCAAATGCATAAGAAAATGGTTTATTAGTTGCGCAGAATGTGAGACCTGTGCAAGTAATAGGTCCACAAGTCTCTCCTTACTGGAAACCAAGTACCTCATTGTACCACTTTCTCAGGATAATGAAGCAGAGCAGTCCACATCCTCCCTCATAATAACACTCAATAAATGATTGTCCAGTCCGTGCAGCCAGAAAAAGTTTAAAGCACACTTACTACTAATCTATGAAATAATTTACAAAGATATACATCAGGAAGGGTGAAATACCTTGGTAACATTTTGAAATCACATTTGACCCCTAGCGGGTCATGAAAGCAATAATCACAATACGCCATACCTATAACAGATACCATATCACCATGTAAGGGTGGGGGGCAGTTTTAAATAAATTAGGCCTATTGGTATTGTCAATGGGTCACCAAATTAAAATATAAAGGCAATCATCACATACAAGGGTTCCCCATTAAAACCAATGGATTCAGTAATCACATCTAAATGCGTTTATTTTCAATAAATGACATTTGTATTCAAACCAACCTTAAACATGTTAGAGTCTATCATTTACCTCTTTAGCCCACATAATGCATCCATAGGTCCAAACATTATGGGTCACTGCACTCACTAGTAATAGAGCACCAAGCCCCTGCTTTGGAAATTCTTAAAACAGGCTGCAAAGTCTCCCTAGGTCATGCATCCTATGACCTGGGAGATATTGCATGATGTTAAGTCAGTTTCGCTAGTGCTCCCACCCTTCTTGTTGTAGGCCACTGCGGATGGGGTCTAAGGACCCACCAATAATGCTCTGGCCCCCGGGGAGAAGAGGGCCCCGGGGGGCAGAAGGAGGCATGGGGTGGGGCCCCTACACATTCCTCTTCCCCACAATATTTAAAAAACAATGTGGTGGTCCCTGGCCCACCTCAGCGGGGTTACAATGGAAAAGGCCAGTCACACCCAACTTCCCATAGTACTGTGGTACTCCTGGTACTGACTTTTATTTTCTTCATTATGGACCAGGGAGGGGAGGATCCCTCTGAGCCCCCCACTAGGCCTAGGGGATCAAGGTATCCCTACAGGCCTCCCTATATGTTATTTCTCTTTTTTCCAGAACACAATGGATGAGTCCTTGAGTCCTAAAATGGCTGCTGAAGCCCTCAGTTGATGTTGCCTGCATCTAATTAGATCTCTTCTTTTGATCTTCTGCACCTGCAGGAGTCCCTCCACTCAATATAGCTATACATTTTAAACCATAATTTCTCAAAAACAACTTAACAGAATTACACCAAATAAAAAAAAAACACACTTTCTGGATGAAGATCTGGATTAAACATTAAACAGGGGGAGCACACATAGCGCACACATTATAATCAGATTGGGATGGAACACTGTAGAGCAGCCTTGAGAGAGTATCACAGTGAAATTAAGAAAGTGCAGCACACATTCTATACGTCCCAGATCAGTAGGGCTGAGAATTACTCTAAGGAGATCTTCAAAATTACCACATCATTTATGAAGCCTAATGTTATAACTCTGAGCATACCAGCCTCAAGAGAACTTTGTGAAAAATAAGCTATTTTTAAAACAAACAATTCTCAAGAGCCAGATTGGATTCTTGCAAGAGACTAAGGGCCTGAATATGATGGCAGTCCTACCGCACACCGAAAGGCTGCTGGTGGTGGTCCGACAGCCAACAGCCCTTCGGTCCAACCCCTGCATTTTAATGCTGGCAGTCAGACCCACAACGGGCTGAGTCCAGACTGCCACCTTCAGCAGGATCTCAGATCCCAATGAGGCAGAGGTCGGAGTTGCGGCCCAGAATGGTGGCAGTGCCAAGCCAGGCACCCCAGTCTGGATTTGAATATCCCTTTCCCACAGCCTGTTCATGGCAGAACACCACCATGCATAGACTGTCAGAAAAGGATACTGGAGGCCCCAAACAGGACACCATCCCTTGTGGGCCACTGCAAAGTGGTCTTGGGGGCACATGCTAACATTTAACAATGAGGCCGTAATGGACTACACAATTTTAATAGATGTGGAAGACCATAAATATGTAATTTACACAAGTGAAAACTAATGCTTCAGAACCTTGTAGAAGCGCAATAAAAACAATTTTCATGGACATATTCAGCATTCAGTAAGGCCAGGCGGAGATCACGGAGTTGAACTCGGCTGAATACTGCAAAGTGACAAAAAAACTCTGCTTGATTCCACGGAGTTCTGCTAACATGCAAAGTTCCTGTATTGCTGCTCATAAAGGGGCCATGAATCTAAAATCAATCATCACTATAATATTATATGAGGAATAGAAAAATGCAAACTGTGGGGGGTAATATAGCAATGGGTAACATGAGCAAAGGGTCCGGGCCACAAAAGCAATGCAGTCACAGAGGACTTCGCCCACCCGCAGTTTAAGTGATTATTCAAAATGTCCCCTAACGCAGTCTACTCTTCAGTTGGCTGCTTCAATGTCTGAGTACAGTCCTCAACTCAAACCACCTCTGGCCCTCTGCATCCCCTCCAGCCTAGGCCTCACGTCCACACCGTCCTCATCAGATCTACTCAGTCCCACCTCCAGTCAATGGTGCTAGTCTTTTTTTCAACGCCTCAACTCGCCTGAGTCACCTCACCTCCTATCCACTACAATCCAGTGCCTCGGGCCTAATTATGATGGCGGTGGGACTGCCACCGTCAGGCCATCTGTGACATTATGATGCAGGCAGTCGGAGCTGGGCTGTCGGGGGAAAGACCGCCGCATCCGATAGGATCAGTGTGATGGTCGGACTCTCATTCCCTGCAATGTGGGTGGTGCCTGCTCAGGCACTGCCGTAGGGATTACAATGCCCATTTCTGCCTGCCCTTTCATGGCGGTTCCCCGCCATGAATAGGCAGGTGGAAAGTGACTTTGGGGGCCCCTAGCAGGGCCCCCTTCCACCCTGGTCCTCCACTAAGAGGCCTGGGGGGCACCTATGGTGCCCTGCTAAACATCCCTGCACCATGATAACGGCCACGTATGGTGCCTGCCACACAGTGCATCGATGTTTGAAATGTGTATATTTTGTATTGTGGCATGTGCTGCAGCCCACAGCACATGCCGCAAATACAAAATATACACGTTGCAACCGCCATGAAGGTGGTTGCATTGTAATGCTGGCAGCGGGACCGCTGACCTCTAGTCGGGCAGTCCTGCTTCCGCCACAGTGAATGTCGACGAGAGTCCGACTGGCATCATAATCAGATCCTAAGTCCCAGCCCTTCCACCTCTCTCTGCAGCTGTGGCAGAGGTGGGGTATCATCCGGCAAAGAAAATGCAATCAAATTGAACACACAGAAGCCAGTGCTTCCCCGCACCGTCATTAGTGTGTGTAACCTCACAAGCTTGTTGAGGGAGGCACGCACAACATTAATCATTAAAGTTGCCAATACAGCTGTAGACCATGGTTTACTGAATCAGCTGAAGGTGGTTCCCTTGAGGCCAGGTCCAGGACCGCTGTTCTGCTCTCGGTTTAATGTCCAGTCCACGTCTCTCTGCCCCATGTCTCTTTTCCACCTGCAGTTACTGACAACCGAAGCATGATGGGAAGTGGCTGACTCAGTAGAGATGGAGCAGAGGCTAGAGCGTCACACTCTCCTCGCACCAAAGAGAGGAGAGCAGCTAGAGCGGCACAACCACAAGGGAACTCTGCAGACTAGTCTGAGTCTGCACTATGCACATGAAGACATAGTAGACTCTGCTACACAATGGGTGCCGGAGCTTTACCAAACTTTGAGCTCCAAGCAGAACACAATGTGGCAACAACTCCGTGGAGCAGAGTCCACTGCCCACCCTTAGCATTCAGCACAAGAAATTAGAAGGTTGCAATATTAACAGCTAAATTGATGACAGTAAAGAGTTAGAGGGCTGTAAAGGCTAGAAAAGTTCCACTGTAATCACCTTTTCAATTTCCTAATCCACATCCTCTGGCTATCCCTCTCTCCTGCCTCTTGACAGGTTGTGTGGCTTTCACTTGGGAATGAGCGAGGCAGAGGTTAGGGACAAGGACAGATAAAAACCTGCTAATCTCCCTTCTTCCTTTGCTCTTAGTGTCACTGCAGCCTTGGAAGGACAGAGGAGGGAATTATGTTGAGCTTTTGTCTCCTTCATCTCATCCAAACATAAAAACTGTTTGGCAGACCTCGAGGAGAATGACGTTGACTGCTGACCACTTTCAAGATCTTGCTGTGTGAAACCTCTATTAATTGCTGGGCACACAAACCAGAAAGAGATGTGAAAGGCACTCAAGTCTCACACAGGGGGTGTAAAACGCCTGCATTTTCCTAGGACACTTCTTTCTAAGTTAAATTCAGCCCTCATGGGATGGAAGGCTGTAATAATCCTACAGCTGGGCATAGCGAGCCTCTCCAACCATGACAGGGCTTGCTCCCTCTTATTTGGCTTGGGTCTATAAAGGTCGAGCAGACTTTTATTGGGAAGTATAGCCCGCTACACTGGGCTGTAAGGCTATAGTAAATGATTCTCAAGATGAGTTCTCCACCATTTGGATAGGTGAATATTCTAGGGCCATATATCCTATTCCTAATATCATGTCGCAAAATGCCAGTCATAATTTGCAAACAGTATCTTTGCAACCACATTTTGAAGGAACTATCTATGTATTAATATGTCAGTTATTAAAAATTGGAATAGTAGTGGGTCAGAATTTGACCTACTTCATGCATATTAATGTGGCAGGTCATACATTCTGACTCACTATACTAACAAGAATGGTGGCATTCTGGGGTCAGCAGACCACATATGTAAATTACTGATTTTAACTAAAGCAATATTTTTTTAATGCAGCAATTTTTTTCTTCAAAGAAAAATGGTCTATGTTTAAAAAAAATATTAAAAGTTTGAAAACTTTTTTTTTAAGAGCAGGTAGTGAACCTATAGACCAGCGCACTACACCAAAAACATGTTTTGACCTTTCAGGAATTAGAAGGGGTCAGTAGTCAGGATTCCGTTCGCAAAACTTTAAGAGGCTTATATAAAATTCCCTTGCTCCACAGGTTCGCCACTTTATCCCATATTAAAAGTGACACACCGGTGGCGCAAAGGGCTTGTAAATAAGCCTCTGAGGGCTTTATTATGAGTGTAGAGGACCACAGACTGTCAGTGGTGAGGGTCTTCCGGGGGTCACTGCAATCGCCATGGATAAGAGATCCCTGGCAGTGGTGCAGCGGTATTAAGGCCGCAAAATGCTTCGCCGAGCTGCTGCAGCCCCGCCAAGCATATTGCAAGTTTCCTCACCACCACACTTTTGATGGCAGTGTGATCGCCATGAAAAGTGTGGCAGTGAGGAAACAAAGAGGCCCCTACAGGGCCCACTTGTGCCTCACGCCATATGGATGCACACAAGGGCGCACAACATGTGCCCCACTTTGTGCATGCACAGCAGTACTGGACTGCAGTGCCTTGGGAATGCCAAAGAACCGCCAGACAGACAGGAGAAAACTCCTAATCTGGCGGGTCCCGCTCCGGCACCGCCAAACTCATAATAAAGCCCTAATACAAACCATAAGGGATCAGTATTTGCAAGGGAAAGCTTAAAAATGCCCCTTCCAAATACTGGTTTGGTATGGTTTCCATAATCCTTTTACCGATTTGTCAACCTGTTACTGAGGACTAGATGTATGAAATTCCTATTTTGCATTTCCTAAATAGCAATTCCGTAGGAATTGCTACTTAGGAAGTGCAAAATGGTACATTCAAAATTTGTGATTTCACAACGTAGGATTCACTATTGGGAAATCGCAAATAGGAAATTCCTTTGCATTCCCATCTATGGCCCAAATAGGAAATGGTTTTCATTTCCTAAATAGCGATTTCCTATTAGGAAATCCAAACCCAGCTGGAGGCTCCCCAAAATTCGTAGTGCACATGTAAGTGCACATATGCCATACATTTTCAAATACATTTTTTAATTTTGGACATGATTACAATAAACTTTGAGTCCAATTCGCATTTAGGAAATGCTTTGTACATGTACTTTAGGAATCGCAAATAAGTAATCCCTAAATTGTGGTCGCAATTTGCGATTTCTCCCCTTTAGAAATCGCAAATTGGGACAGTGTTTTGGCCTTTGTACATATGAAAAGCCTGTTTTACATTCGTAGCAGGCCAAAATGGTGATTTGCCCCGTTAAGAAATGCAAAAAGCTTTCGTAGCATTTCTCGCCTTATATTCCTTAGACCACAATACCTCTTTGGCCAATGGGTTGCAATTGCAAAACAATATGTTAATGGTATGAACATATATTTCTCTCCACACTGGCAGATCATCGCCTGATGGGAACCACTCAGTTTTTCCCTCATTCTCCCCTTTTCACATTGCATCAGGATACAGCTGCCAAATGGAGCGGTTCCGCCTGACCGATTATGATGCGACCGAACAATGTTCGGTTGAAGTCCCATTGTTTCCTATGGGAGCCCGTGTTCCAACCGACAAACGGCTGTAACACGGGCTCCTATGGGGAAATGAGTTGTGTGCGGAAAACCCTGCACCCTGTTGCAGGCACCCCATTGTGCCTGCCATACAGTGCAGGGTTTCACAGATCTACCCCCTCGACCCCCAACCGGAGGCCGCAGGATGAAGGAGGCTCTGCTTCGGCCCCAAAAGTCACTTTCTAACAACCTTTTCATGTCAGACAGGCCAACTCGGACAGGCTGTTGGAAATCGACATTGTAATCAGTCGGTTGGAAACGCTATCAATAGAGGTGCACGGAGCAGTTCCGACTGACACGGATACTCTGAGAGCCAGTCAGAACGGATTCGGAATGACCACGCGGTTTACTTTCCGACGGTGAACATCGTAATCTGTCGAGCGGATTGCAAACCAACCGAGTCGTTCGGAAGGGTTCCAACGCAGTCTAGGGAATTCCGACTGTTGGGTGGAGGCTTTCCGCCCGACATCGTACTGAGGCCGTTAGTTACAAAAGATGTAATTCGGGCACATATGGGGCGGCTATCTTTCTTCCTGGTATGACTTTACAGTAGGCTTAGACCTACCACGAATATAAACTAAGCATCTGAGATGATCTTGTTTTGGTTTAGTAAACTATTGAACATTTCTACCAGGCCAGACAGACTAACTTGATCCTAAAAATTAAAGGTTTAAATATCAGTGTAAAGAAATTCCTACAGTGGTGTAACGCAAACTGATGGGGTCCACTCCAGTATGTGTTGAGGGTCCCTTGAAACTCTCATATGTCACAGATATTCAATAACTTGAGGCAGAATGGGGCTCCTAGAATGGTAGCGGCCCACCTGTACTGCAGGGGCTTCAGCAGCCTACATTACGCCCCTGCACTCACACGTGCTCCACGCAGTCGCAGCCTGTGCAGGTAAGAGCAGATTGGTCAGGTGGGGTTGCGGGGGGATTTCGACAAACCATGAAGAGGGAAAAATAATTATTCATTTAATTTTCCCACTCGTCATTTGTCGAAATCCCCCCTTCCCCAACCTGGCCCCACCGCTCTTACCTGCATGGGCCACAGCTGGCTCCATGGTTCGCTCCCTAAAAAGAGTGAGCAGCGGTTGCATTAATTTTGGTTTTGTTTTCTTTCCTTTCTGTGTTCCAGGAGCAGACAGATCAATCTTAATATTCTAGCTAGTAATGCCTTGTCTGTTACTGTAGATGCCAATTACACAGCCCATCTTGCCTGAGAAAAACAGAATCGAGCATTACACAAGATATAAAGAATTGAAGAAAGAGGGGTGCTCAGCATGCACCTTCAGCCATTTTAGGCAGCTCTTCTCTCATCCTTTCTCAGTCTGGTTTTGATTTTCTACAGTGCTCTTCAATTTTGGCTGACGTAAACTTCACAGGCCTTCTGTTCTACGTCAGGAAGCTTCCAAGGCAAGTAGTGGCCAGAGATTCAGACATTTCTCACACTCTTTCCTGAAACCCAGGCCCTGGGTGACATTTGGAGGGGGCTCCTTCCCTGTTGGTGGCGATCCAAGGAGATCAGATACGTATTTCCAAGTAAAGGCCTAGAAACGGCAGCTATAAATGAGATTAAGGCCCCAGAGGAGGCATGTTTCTCATTAGTGATGGGCAACAAGCATCAGTCTCATCCGGACTGTGTCCATATTAAATAAATTTACTGTTAATCAGATTTGCAGAGTTTCAGGAAGCTGATGTAAAACAGCACTTGTTCAGAAAACGTTGTTAATTTTGAATTATGCACTGCTTGATTCCACATTCTGTGTATTTCTGGAAGTATGATGAGTTGCATGCTTTTGGTTTTGATTCTGTGATTGTATTTGTTAAAGAATTACTAATTTTTGGAAAGTTGTAGCTGCACCTGCTCAGCAGGCACTACTGCGACTGGAAGGGTCTGGGATGCACGTTTACTATGCAGGTCTCATTGGCTTTCAGGCATGTGCGTTTGAATTTCTAAAGGTGATTTGAGGACATGCTTGCAAATTAATACATTGCAGTTCTCGAAGGCGTATATGCATTGAGGAAAAACAACTGTAAAATCCACAGGTGCATTAAGGAACCACCCACTCTGATCAAAGAGCTGCACGTGCATTGACCTTAAATGGACCTGGTGCTTGAAAGCGCATTTTAGAGCCTTTTCTATCATGAACTCACTTACACATTTAAAAATCACATGTCCCATATGAATGTGCACATTGTTTGGTGAAAAGTGCTGATAATTAAAACTTTTCCAATTTACAAGCTCATTTTTTAGCTCTGTTATTCCATGTTTTTCAGGAAATATTCATCCGTTTGCCAGCACAGTGGAGCTTGTGAATTATGAGCAAACTCTTTTCCAGAAACAACAAATTTGCTTGCTTCTGCCACGCTTGGTCCTATTCCAACGTATCACCTTGACACCAATGATGTGGAGTGGGTAGAGACTGCGGGCCTATTTATGAGGCTGCCTGCGTTGCTCTTGCACCACGCAACATGGTGCAAGAGCGACGCAAACCTTCATACAGATTTTTGAAGCCATGCAAAATCACTTTGCATGTCTCTGAATGGGTCAGAAAATCTAGAGTAACTCAGTTACTGCGTTGTGTGGACAATAGGGATGTGCGGCAGAGGTTAAAACAGAGCCTGAATGGCTATGAATGCAGATTAAGTCAATTTCACCTGTCTTAAACGTGAGGTGATTTTACGCTCTACGTGTGCTAGTAAGAAACAATGCAACCTAGTTGGGGGTCTTAATGCAGGGATGTCGAGTCCTTGCATAATAACGCTGATTTTGTAACTCATGTGTGCTACAAAAAAATAGATCAAGCCCTTGCATTGATGTTTTAGCACGCATTGCATTATAATAGAAAGATTAATGATAAAAGCTCATTTAGTAACATCACATGAGGAATGAAGAAAATTCTAAGTAAAACAATATGTTTAACAATAAAACAAACCAAACACTTCCCTTTTGGAGTTGTGTTACTCTGGTGCAGGAAGATTCGCAGAGTGAGGGCCTGACTTAGGGGGATATTCTCAAGAACGTGTGATAATCAACTCCAAAATCAGTTAACGCAATCTCACATATCTCCGTCTATCGCGGGAAAATAACTCTGTGTCAACGTCGTATTCACAACACGGCGGTAACATGCGATAGTCTCCCAACAACTCGACAAATGTCCGCGATAAAAGTCCCTGGACAGCGATAAAGATCTAAACCCGATGGGCGCAACTGCGAAAACAATTCCAGCGAGAAGCAGAGCTAGCCTGCAAGTCCCACACGTCATGTGGCCAAAATCACTATAAAAGCGGCAACCAAAAACACAAACAAGACCCAAACAACTCAGCACTGCATAAGCACAGATCAGAAAGGCACACCGCCTGAAAGGGGTAAGGGACAGACAAATCAGAGCCCAAGGGGCAACTCACCCACAATGCAGCACATACACATACGATGCAGAGCACCCCAACTTTCACAACAATGTGGTACAAACTGCAACACATTCACAACAGAACAGAGGACACAACTGCTGCTGCCTGTGTGTAGAAAATGGCCATTCGTATTTGGCACAGCAGGAAACTGTGAGATGACAATGTACAAGTACAACCTCACATCCTTGATGGTGTAGAAATGCCAAGTGTCTCGCTTCCGATAGGCATCTCCTCATAAACAGCCACAATGTACATTGCCATGCTGTCTGACAGTACACATGTAAAATGTGTGAACATACATGTGAACACAATGTCAATCTGCATTTCCCCTTCACATTGCAGAGGGAGAATCAACACCTCCTGCAGTGCAGACCCAACAACTCAGCACTGATGATGAAGAGGACCTCCCCAACATCTACACCGATGCATTGCAACAGCTCAGGGACAGCTCCGGTACCCCACCTCCCAGAGCAGGGCAGCCCAGCTGCATCCATGAGACCCCACCCCCTGCAGAGACCACACTGTAGGAAGCACCCACCACCACGGCTGTGTTCTGCTTGGTTCTGCCCTCTGCATCATGACCTGGAATAACACCTCCCACTGTCCCCCTATACACTGAGCGACACTCACCTCGGACCTGGACATTGACTGCCATATTTTGTTTGGTCACCAATGACACAGCAATCACATGCGGGCCATGAGCCAGATAGGCATTGAGAAACACATTGCCATTCAAATCAACACACATCACAGTTGAATACAAGTGACGGTGCATAGACTTTATTAGCATATGCTTGTCAGTATGGGCAAGATAAGTGCCACAACATGCAGACCAATACAGCAGTATGTCAGAATGAGGAACGTTGCCAAGCGCCGCTGTACACTCTGGGGGAATGCCTCACCTTCCACAGGTGTGTGTTGAGCCGCGTTGTTGTCCACTCATGTATTCGGGGTCCAGGAGAATGCTGCCATGTCTTTTGTTGTGGGATATGTGACCAGATCTCCAAGATGCCACAAGGTGTCGGGACATGTGCACTGTGTTCCGATCTGTTGTGGCTGCAGGTACGTAGTTACTCGTCCATGAAAGCGACTGCAGCTTCGTAGGCTAACATTTCCAACATGAGGTCGTTGTCGACTTCATCAAACAGGACGGTGAGGCGATCCATTAGCAGGTCCGGACAGATGTGCTGTGTCCACCCCTTTACACCAATTAGCACTACAGCCCAATAGGGGAGCGGGTCAATGTGGTCACTGCACACGAGGATTTGTGCAATATCCCAGGTCCGGCTGCCAGCATGTAAGCCAAGTATCCAGGCGTCCCATAAACGGGTATCACTGTGACACTCCTGGTTTTTTGCCAACAAGGGGGCGCACACACATGTCAAAATGCAGTTCAGCTACCGTCCAGGTGGTTAGGCAGACATCTATGGAAGACTCGAATATGCATGATCGACAATGCAACACAGGCTGAACACAGGTGACGTTGGCATGGCAGAAGCTTAGCCGGTAACTCATCCGCAGCACTGCCATTGGCAGTGCCCACAGTAGATGCAGCATTTGTGCACGGTACAGTTCCACGTGACCTGGGTTATGCATGTGTCCGGGATGTTCGGCCATTGCGTAGTGGCTCTTGTTGAAGCGGCACTATTCTGACCAGCGCCAGGCCTGGGGATGAAATGCCACATCTCAGATCAATGAGTTGTGCTAGTGTGCACCGGTTGTACACCTGGGATGTTGTGGGAGTAACTGGGAAGGCTATCCCATGCAAGATATCTTCGTGCAAGGACTTCTGTGTGTGGGGTGTGTATACATTGGTCCCTCGTCGGGCTGTGCCTGGTGTGGGACTCGGGTTAAGCTGCAATGTTATCTGTCAGGGTTTGCTGGGCACTTGCAATTCCGAGGTCGGAGGTGCAGATGTGCTTCTGCTTGATGTGTCACACAAAGGAGATTTCATTCCTGGTGTAGGTTTGGGATCTGCCTGCATTCATGAAATGTGAAGTGACTTGTTGCTGGTGGGGTGGAATGAGTGTGACTTTGTCATTCATTTTTGACATGTCTTGCATGTGGCATCACTGTGTGTTATGTTTCCTCACTGCTGCTCCTCCCTCCCCCGTAACCATTTACTCATGTGCGCTGCACGATTGCATCACTTGCACTCCTACGGCACATTTTTGTCATGCCTGTCTGCGCATGTCCACAAGCCTCACAACGACACTGTGACATTGTCCGTTGAAGGTGGTGGCCACGCGAGTGTGGGCCAATGGGAAGGATAGAGCGGACACAGATGTAGAGTACATGCCTGGCTGAACTGGCGCAGCTAATGTGTCTAGGCATTTGGCTCATTCTGCGGCAATACAGATACACACAGCACTTGGCATGTATGATCCTGGACCCCCAGCAGTCTTGCGCTCCTTCATTCCTCCATTCGTGCAAGCCCGCCCTCCGAGTGCAGGCTACATTGCAACATTTTCACTTACGGATAGGGGGTGACTTAGCTACATGTCCCAGCTCTTCCCCACTGCCTGAGGTGACATGGTTGCATCCACTGTCCACAACACTACGGACACCAGCAGTATATGTCCACATGGACAGGTCTATTCTCTGCATACTAAGGTCTGTCCAACACATCACCGCCACGATTGGCATTGTATGCATTCTTATTCATGGGTGACTTCCCTCCTTAACACATACTTGGTATCCACCTCTACCCACATTCTGCTATTGTGTGGCTGAGGGGCCATACCGTTTTCTGGATGTCCGCTGTCCTGTTCTGCGCTGCCTCGGTGGTAATCCATGGAGGGGTGTAGTCCAGGGGGGCAGGGAGGTGGTGGCGGTGGGTGTTGTGGACCTCTTGGGTCTCCGAGCTGCATGGTCAGTGTCTACATGCCATGTGTTGGTCTTCAGATGTGGCTCTGAGCTGGGCTCCCTTTAATGCTGCAGGTAGTCATCCTGCTTAACACCAGTGGGAGGCAGGAGTTAGATCCCTGCTGATAACGTGCCTTATCGCCTGTTCTTGGTTCGCATCGCAGTTCTGGCTGGTCGTTGAGAATATCACGGGGTGGTGTTTTCGTGGGTTTTGACACGGGAATGCCTACTCTGCATATCATTAGCGTTAGTTGTCACTCTCCATGGTGGAGATGATTTTTGCAGAAGCTATCGCTAGTAAACTGGGCATGTGGGCAGTTTGCACCAGCTTGTGAATGGGGAGATGATTCTTTTTCGCCACTTTTGCTGCGCTAAAGTGGACTCGGAGATAAGTCCTTGAGAATATGCCCCTTAGAGTTTAGTGGACAGAAGTTAAGCCATGGGTATGGTGGAGTACTTTACTACGGTTATACGGAGGGTCCTTCACCTGCCAAATTTAGAGATAAGAATTTAGAAATGTGTTAAAAATTTGACGGATGTCTCTATAAGCCTCATGGTACCATTTGGTAAACCTTCAGAATGTTTTATATTTTCAAATACAAAACCTAATGACCCCTCATACCATGGGAGTTGTCATTTTGTAGTTTTCAATCATTTAGACAGCCTGCGCTAAATTGAGCAGGCGGTCAAATGTTCAGACCTACAACGGCCCTTACTCAATTGGGCTGTTATAGGAGTATGTCATTCATGGAGACGGAGGAGTCTGCGTGGCTGACATACTATATGTTTGCCTTACTGAAATCAGGTGGGCGGGCCTTCCGTTTGGCAGAGAGAGTACACTATCACTGATGAGACAGAGTACCCTCTCTGCCAAACTTTAAATCTGCCCCTAAACTCTGAGCCACACTTGCAGAATAGTAGTTCCAATGTTGAAAGTCTTTGTGACCAAAGTCCATGTGAAATCGCACACAAGTTCAAGTAGTACATCATAAATCTGTAAAAAAAAATGGCAATTATTCCTTTGAGAGCATTTTAACCCCTCTCTCTACTTTTACACCTATCCCATGGCTTTGCACATTGTGCAATGCATATCTTATCACATTTTTAAAGATTGGAGGAACTGGTCACCAAGTCTATCTCTGTCAAAATAGCATGAATACACATGAACATTAATCTTGTGTGCTCCTGATCTATGAAGTTTCCACACTGACTGAACATTTAAAACCTATGTTTATGTAACTGCAATACTTTCACATTTTCTGTGGCTCCTATGACACATCTTACCAATGTTCATGTAAAGGACACAGGACTATGTATGCCTCTTTGCTTCAGTCTTGCTTCACTGAGGAGTCATGCAAAACAGCTTCTTATAATGGTATTAAATATTTGATGACATAGTGTGTGAATTGTATTGAGATTTGTTCTGGAAACTAGCAACCCTATACTACTCATAGGTACTTTGCCTGCTTCTAGGTGATATGTAAGTATTTCTAAAAGCCAATCGACAACTTCACCTCAAAGGAACCTGAACAAAAGGAGCTGCAAAATGTGCATTCTATTCAACAACAAGATACTTTAGGCATGTAAGATTTTGATTGAGAGACACAGGGAGAAGCTCATCAAAGGAAGAAAGAGGCGGACGTAGGCCCTAGTGGCTGATTCCCTGTATTCTGTCTTACTTACAAAGCTGTAGCTGTTTATCGGTGGACATAATCAATTTTTCCCCTATGAATGCCACTATAATCACTAGCAATGTAGACTACATTCACCTTCTTAAATTGAGAAAGCAAAAAGTGCAAATAAATTAATCCTTTAACCAGTGTACTGAGGTAAAGAGAACATCCACATCCTATGCAGTACTTCCTAGTGTGGGGGACTTCTAGTCCTCCATGCAGAGCAGAAAATCCTTCTGGTGTTTTTCATCAGAACTATTTATTTTCTTTTTAAAAATATCCTTGTGGTGGGGTAAGAGCATCCTCCTGTCCTAAGGTTTTTTTTTTTCATTGTGTGATGATCAGCATGCACAGCTCATTGATGTCACACAGTAAAACTGACACATTCCACGCCATTAGACACTGTATGCTTTCAGTTTTCTTGGAGGTGTATCTCAGGCCCGAGTGCTGATGAATGCAGGAGATGTGCTGTTTGAAAGGGAATACTGTCCCATTTCTAACAATACCTCCCCCTAATGAATCCCCATTTCGAGATCGCTGCCCGAGAGTGAACACTCGGGGTGAAATGGTAATCATTACATAATATTTCAACCCACCCCAGGGGGCTCAAAGACCAATAGACCACAGGTATTAAACCAAATAAGTGAATGGTGTGGGAGTGACCTGACTGGAATTGGCTGTGCTCAGACCCTCTAAAGGCCATTATAGCCTTTAGCTCACCTGGGGAGAGATTAAGAGATTTATCCCCAGTCTACTATCTTGGGTGGGTAACAGAAAGTCCACTAATGTCAGTGATATTTCCCTGGCCCCAATCCCAAATGGCCAAATGTCTATTTGAAAAATATAGTACATTACAACGCGATCTACTACATCGCGTGCTTTTACAACGCGGTTGTTACAATGACCGCGTTGTTACTACGCGATGCATTTACATCGCAAGTTATTACAATGACTTGCAGTAGGGAGCACGCTGGACTTAGGAATAGTATTATTTACTATTCCTACTCCAGTTTGCGCAACAGTAGGGAAGGTGTTGGAATTCATTTCCAATACCTCAGTACCCCCGACAGCAAGTCATTGTAATGACTTCTGATGTAAATGCATTGCATACTAACAACGCAGTCGTTGTAACAACCGCGTTGTAATAGTACTGCGATGTAATGACAGCGTTGTAAATGCTGTTTCCCCTTTTTAACACACCCCCTTCCCTTGGCACCTGGAGATTCACTGTCCCCATGGCATTCAAGAGGAAATTTGTACTCCTTTGAGTATAGTTTTGAAACTTGCCATGGTGAGTAGCTGCTGTATTCAGTCCCTATGTCAGTTGACAGCCAAAGAACCCTGCATTTCTGAAATTTAGACACCAAGGTGATTCAAAGCTCTGTGGCTTGTGTGGATCCCAGAATATTTTCCTATCCAAAATGTCATGCAAATGTCAAAGTATGGATTAAAAAAAGGCTATATTCCCATATTTATGTGACAGAACACTGGGGTACTTCCAGCCAATGGCCAAAGCCTATTAACCCTGTGTTTCCACACTTCTCCTGATTGAAACATTCTCCTATCTGTGGGTGGACCTAATGCACGTCATTGGTATAAACCAATACAGGAACCATGTGAAGACCTCACTGACAACACATTGACTTCACGTGGCCCAACTTTTGACTGGTTACTATCACAGGCAAAAGGTCCAGTCACACAAGTGGGGTCCTGTTTCAGAAATGTTTAGGATCCCTGCAGATTCCAGAATTTCCCTCTCTAAGACAATGTTTTATTTTAGCTTAAGTTTGATGTTTGTACAGCATTCAGAGTAAAACTATTGTAGTGGAATCCTTGCAAGTTACACCAAATTGGACTATCCTGAATGCCTTGTTTTCCCAAATGTTTGGGTTTGGGAGATGTCCTTGGATGGTGTCCACGTCCAGGCCTAAATTTTGCAGCTACCTACATTTGCAGAACGAGTCAATTTGCACAGCAAAATCTTGATGTCTCCAAATTGCATTTTAGAGCCCTTCCTGTAGCAGGCGATAGCCCCAGCCACAAAAGTGGGGTACGGTTTTCACCTGGAGAACTGTGGAGCAGGGTGATATGAATGTTGTTGATCCCACTGATTCTGGAGCTTTACCTGCAAGAAATGTGTAAAAAATCCATTAAAATGTCTGATTTTTTATAACATTTGTAGATGACAGGGCATTGTGGGTAAGAAAATGTGGTGGATCAACACAGTCACATCATCCTGGACTCACCTCTTGTCGTATAGTTCCTAAAAGTATATAGGATCTGCGCTTTTGTTGGACAACATAAACTTAGGGCTTGGTGCCAAGAATGGTTCCGGGCACCCCCGCAGGATATGTCGGCCTATAGACCAGCTAACTTACAGTGCCAACATAGCCCCCAAACCTTACCAAGGAGCGAAATGTTTCTGGCAACCATCGAACATGACAACCCTTGACCCTTTAGGGATCGTGGAAACAGTACAGTACTTTTCACTCAGTCAATCGTTCTCACTTAGTCTCAGAGAGATACACAGAATAAACTTTGGAGACATTTTTCAATAAGTATTTATTAAAGCAGCAGCATTATAGTATAAAACATGTTTGTTGCAACAATCACTAGACAGAAGCAAACGTAAGAGATTCCAAGCACCAAAAAAGTGAACAGTAGATACATTTCTACCATGGTTCTAATGCAATGTATTTATAATGCAGGCATATATAAAAACAGTAATCTTTGCGTACTCCTACGATGCAGACTCTAGCTATGTGCACCAAAGTGTTCCTAGCATGTATGTGAGTGTGAAGTCAAGAATCCCCTAGAAAAGAGCCAACCCCATTACCTGATGGGAGAGAATGAAGGACCCCGTCTTGGTCTCGAGTTGGACACCCAGAAAGGGAAGTCAGACCAATGCGTGTTGAAGCCACAGAATACAGGTACCTCCATGTCAGTGTCATCTTAGAAGCGTCATCTGTCCCTAACTAGTGATGGTGTAGTTCTTTTATACCAAAAAGGTAGCCTTGTGGGTTCTACCACAATTGATATGTTGTGAGTATGATTATGTAGATGAACCTAAATCAATAATTGTAATTATGCAAAGTTGCCCTGTCAGCCAAGGATTTAGATAGCAATGACTTTTGTACATCATATGTTAATCCTGTTCTGTACGTCATGTGCAGGGGATTTAAGATATGATGCTAAGAATCCTCATGCATAATAAATGAGCCTATTATATCAATATATTTTTATTCATTCAGCACATAACTGGGTAAAAGGTCATTGCTACAACCGTTATGCAGAGAAAGGTAGGAGAATTGTAGGTGAAAGGTTGCTTTGCTACTCAGACCTAGGTTAGGAAACATAACACCCACGCCTCATCTGAAGGTCTACAAGGTCAACTAATGCTAAAATTAAGCTTCTAAAAAACATAAAGACATTGTCATAAAACCAGTGTCTAAAAACGTCTATTAAACTTCAAAATTCCCCAAGTCCACTAAAGAATCAATATATGATTAGACTGACTGAGCACATCGAAACACTTATAGTGCTGGGCACCACATAGGTTTGTAGGAAAAACCCTCACCCACCAACCTAGATGGTGGAATGCTTCATCATCGGGTTCCCAGCTGGATAGCCGAATGCCACCCAGCTGTGCTACAACGCCTGATTACAGCGGAGCGGGATTTTGTGGTAGTGTGTGGTGAAGTGGTGAGATTGAAAATAGCTCTGGGATTCCTTACTGACCGTTTTTTTATTTAATCCCAGTCGCCCAGGATATATTAAAAACAAAGATAAGGATAAGCATGAAGATTAGCAATTGGTCTTCATTATCCTGCTGATCAACATGTTTCAGCCTCTTTTAAAAATTGTTGAGGCTTTCTTCAGGACCACATTAAAGTGAAGTAGTGTAAGGTGAAAAAAGGGCAAGTGGTAAAAATCCGTCATCAAGGTGGAGCGCCCGCTTCCACACCTATTCCGGCCTCCTCGGGATCGCAATTGATGAATGTTTGACTAAAGGTGCACGCTCCTCCCGGGATCTGACAAGCTACGACGGCGCATAGCAAATGTTTTATTCAAGCAGTGGGTCCGTAGGTACGGTCTAACCACAACATGCACAGCACACCTGAGCGTGTGTGCTGCAAAAAGATACACATGGTGGATTTTTACCACTTGCACTTTTTCACCTTACCATTTCACCACACACTACCACAAAATCCCGCTCCGCTGTATCAGGCGTTCTTGCACAGCTGGGTGGCATTCGACTACCCAGCTGGGAACCCAATGATGAAGCATGCCACCAACTAGGTTGGTGGGTGAGGGTTCTTCTTACAAACCTATGTGGTGCCCAGCACTATCAGTGTTACAGAGTCATCTGCACGGGGGTTCATCCACGTTGTTTATAAAATGCGTATCCAGGGACAGGGACGGTAACACTATTTGGTCCTCGCTCTCTTGTTTTTTTTTTTCATGAGCACATCGAAATCCATGGTGCCTCTGTGAGAGCAGAAGAAAAATAAAGCAAAACGATGTTTCTCATTCTAATTTGGCTTGTTTTGGAAAAAAGACCAAATTATTCCCAGCACACGGAGAGCCAAATCTTTATGTGCCCTGTGTGGGAGACCCAACATCACTGTTGCTCGCATTCGCAGATGATGGTCCCTGTAACACCTTGTGTATCAGGTCAATGGAGCAAAGGTGATCTTCTCCGGGTCCCACAGAAGCCGCTAAGGAAGCACTCGACACATGTGAGTCTGTTGTAGAGCCATTGTCCGTTCTGCCAGGAACTGAAGCATTCCGTAGAGGCTCTAATAATGCCATCATCATCATGGGAATACTCGGAGGACATCAAAACGCGTGGGCCTTTAAGGGGTCCAGTAGTGTAACCATGTCAGGTGGCACAACCGATGGTAGGGTCAGACACAGGTCCAACATGCATTTGTATCCGCAGAATAGGCAGCGGAACACAGATAAGATGCAGTCAAACCAGACTGGTCTGAACGAAAGGAACCAATGCTCGCTTAGCTCCGAAGCCGAATGTGCCCAGATGGAGGACCATGCATTCACGACAATGTCGCACCAGCAGTGCTTTTTCCATCTCTCGATTAATTGACACATCCATTGTGGAGCAGGAAGACTAAAACCAGGATGCCCACTACAACAGTAGGACCAATGGAAGCCCTCCAAAAACGCTTTCCAGTATGGAG
The DNA here is from genome assembly GCF_964204655.1 of Triturus cristatus. Classification (NCBI taxonomy): domain Eukaryota; kingdom Metazoa; phylum Chordata; class Amphibia; order Caudata; family Salamandridae; genus Triturus; species Triturus cristatus. The sequence goes on along the minus strand of NC_140592.1, from coordinate 981,341,449 downwards.
TGTATGAATGCTGGAATGACTCCGAAAATTGTTTGAAAGGTGCTCAACAAAACCACTATGTTCAAATAGGTGCATGATACCCCTTGCATCAGACATGTTAAAGATACAATTAATTATTTTCCCGAAATGAAGCGGGAAGTTCATATGGACTAGTGCCTGTATCCCAGATGAAGACCTTGCGACCTGGAAATCAAATGTCTTTCGGGCTGAGGTTAAGGCCACATCTGTCTGAAGAAACATGGCTTTCGGTCTGCTCAGAGAACCAAACCGTATGAAGAAAACATTCAATGAAGCCTATAGCATTGCCTCCCTAACTGTGTGGGACGGTGGAAACAATACTTGCATACAAGTAATTTTGGAACTTACTGTGACCAGATATGCGATGCCAGTTACCATCCCAAAACAGCCTTGATCATTCAGCATCAAAAAGCTCCCATTTAAGAGCAGCTCAATCACCGGATGAATCACAGCGGCTGGGCAACCCTTCAAGTAACAGGACAAGTTTATCACAAGCATTGCCGGCCCCATGAAGCGAAATGTCCTTACAAACTACGGGCCCACTTAAAGCACTTTAACAGTTAGAACCACTGAGAAAAACTTCAGTGTCCCCATTCCCACATCTAAATCTGTAGGTAATTCCCAGTACTCGTGTATGTACGCTTCTGCTAGTGCTTCATATCTGCCTACCTGGCGATAATGGAGCCAGTATTGAAATTAGAAAGTCATGACTGGCAGTGTAATATAGCCATGGATTAACCATTCTGTGGAAGGTGACTCAGCCGTGGTGAAAGGTAATTGGTCCAATTCTTCGATGTGCAACATAGTATATTTTGGATCTCTTCGTTCCTATTCCATCTGTATTTCTTATAGTTTGCATGCAGAAAACAGAGTCATACTGTTGATGTAACGCCAGGGCACATGGCCAGAACGCAATGGTTTTAGCATCCAGCTTAGCAATATAATGGACTGCAATTGCCCATGTTGTAGAATAAAGAAATCCTGTTCCACTATATCTATTGCGAAAGACACACTGCTGCCCAGTAAATAAACTCTGGATGATATTGTGGTCATACCATTGTCATCCCCAGCCCAGGCCTTTTCAAGGTTAATCCTATCTATTTTATGCAGACTCTAAGCAGCTTCCTTTTGGGAGATTTTCCATAGCTCATTGTAAATAGCATTCAAGAAGCGCCTTTTACGTGGCTTCTGGGGACCTAACAAAAAGTCCCTGAGAGAAGGGACAAGTATTATTTCACTTGGGACAGTGTGGAGGTCTTTGGCACTCTAGGCATAACTTCCCAACACTGTAAGATGTCACCACCTCCAAGTGTTCTGATTGTACATAGCGCTGATCAGGCCTATGGATACTAAACCCTTCGGTGTTACCCCTAAATCTTGACTGACACCTATTTGTGTCAATAGGACAAACCAACCATCTCTTCCAATTGAGGTCTGATGATGTGTAGCACGGCATCTAATGTATCCTCACTGTGTAGTGTAAGGTTTTGCCAACCCTCAAAGTGTGAAAGTGAGGGAATCCGAGGTGTGTTCAAATCCTTGATCTTGGCTAGCCCAAGACAGGAAGTATGTTGCACTGTTTTGTTCAGGAAAATCATTTGATGTGGTATGAGGCATGCTCTCAATAGGGGCTTAGTTCCCTGAACTTGCCAATCTTTAGTCCCCCAGACAGATTTTGTGTCTATAGTGTACCCCAAAAAGTCGAAACACTTTAAGATAGTTGGAAAATAAAGGAAGCAGAGTATATCAGCTTAGTGTTAGTGTGCATTTTTTTTTGCAGGTGTAGGTGCAAGCCAATAATAAGAATCGGCCGGGTCGGAAGTGTTAAACTCAGAAAAATAAGCATATTTCTGTGCAAATGTTGTTGAACTACCTTTTCGCGGTGTTGGGCAATGTTCCCATTGATGGTAAGTGAAAACATTATGTGGGATACTGTTGTAGGGATTCTGCGTATGCACAGAACTATGCGCAGGAAACCAGAACCTTAGAGAATTGTGGTGTACCAGAAACTCCCCTCAGAACTAAGAACCCCTTATCCGACTAGCTTAGTGTCACATTCGTTATCCGAGATTTAGCTCGGCGGTCCCAATATATAGACAACCCAGAACAAGCGACTTAGTTATTCTCAGGAATGGTGGGAACCCGAAATACCCGTTTGCACATATATATATCAGTCCACAACATAATAACTAAGACACAGTAAAGTTTAAAGAATTTATTCATAAACCTCGAGTCCTGTTATACAATACTTTGGCTAACATAAGTAGACAAATGGTTAAGATCATTACCATTAACATTGTTACAATACCATAGAATATAAAAGGAGCGATCATATTAATAATGACAGTGGAAAATAACCACCCTCCTTTCTCTAGCAACTAATAAAATATTATTAGACTATTAGAAGGTCTCATAGGCTTGCCCCCATACTGTATAGATCAGCTCAGGTGTATCACATCACAGGATCAGCTCAGTGTTCTCTGCAACAGCTCTTCTATCGAATGCCCTAACAATATGCTGCGCTGTGATATTAAAGCCCACGACTTTCTGGTATTGGCAGCTGCGTGCATGTTGTGACTAAACAGTGGTACGATCACCCTGAACATAATCAGCCGGCACCGTCTAGTGTCCTAGAACAGTTCTTTACTCGATGTACAGACCAAGGGCACTAGCAACTGTTAAGGATGTATAAATAACATTCACTTGAGACAAGAGCGAGTCTGCATTTCTCAAATTAATAACATGTAACAACAGTGTCGGGTGCAAAGGCAGCAAAAGCAACAAGATGGTTTTCCAACAGCTAACGTGATTAAGCTAACTTAGCACTGTAAATAGGGAGTGGCCTAAAACCACGTGACATCCCCCTTTGATCGAACCACGGTATAACCAGGGGCGAATATTTTTACAGAACGCAGAGTTCAAGATCAATGATGCAGACCAAAGAGCTGGAAATGAGAGTTCAGGAAAATGAGAGAAAAAAAATCGAAGAAGAGAAAAAATGTAAAAACACAATCCATCGTCCATAGAAGCCAACGATCGTTTGTGAAAAGATGGCACAAAAAAAAAAAAAAGCACTTTATTCGACTCGCCAGCAGGCAGTCAATGTAGGAAAGTATAAGCAGCATATGCAGCTGCGGCTTCCAGTAGAAAATCATTTGAGTCATCCGCAAAATTGTCGGTCATCCAGTTCAGCAAAGAAAAAGAACACACGTGTTCCACAGGGAAATGAGCATCAAGCACTCCACGTGGACAAGAAGCAGGCATCTCGATGTAACTTCGTGCCAGGAAGTCAACTGCTGCTTTCTCGATATCCCATAATCCAAGGACTCCATGCGTCGCACCCAAGGCCATAAACCCGACTCCAGAACAGTCAGACTCATGAACCACTAAGGGATACATCAGTCGATCAAAATCCAGGTCAGGTGACACCAAGTTTGACAGACACATATCCAGAGCCCATTGGAACGGACATTCGAGACAGTGAAAGACAGGCTGTACACAAGTGAAAAACGGGAATCGGAAGGATAATCCATAAGCGACACTCAAGGTAGCCAGCGGCAAAGTCCCATAAGATTCCCACATCCGGCTACGCAGATGGAACATGCTGGATCCGTGGTCGAGTAGCGCAAGTCGTGCATCCATAGCGTAGTGCGCAGACCAACAGGAGTATGCCAGCAATTAATGCGAGTATCAGAGGGAACCCTCCAAAAACCCCAGAAAAAATAGAATGAAAAATAGCTGGTATTATACCAAAGATAGACTGGAAAGACGTCACAAGGCCAGAGCCTACAATTTTAAAAAAATGGACCAGACCAGTCGTAGAAGAAGCATTGAAGATAGTGTGTATTAGTGTGCCAAAATGTAGGGGGAGGTCAGTATTCAAAAGCGCTTGAACTTCTGTGCGAGTGTTCGCAACTTGAAGGAGAAATGTTTCTCGTGACGAAGTCAACGCAACCTCCTTTTGAGACAAAAGAGCCCTTATTCTGCTCATCCTATTGAACTCTGCTTTCAAGGTTGGAATCGTCGGCCAGATGGATATATCCAGTCGGCCTTGCGGGGGTGGGAAAAGCACGTTATTACAGCAAATTACTCTTCGTGAAACTGAAACAATATAGGGAATTCCAGCTAACATCCCACAGCAAGCCTCACTATTTAAAAGCAGATAACTACCATTAGCAAGCAGCTTAAATGATGGCGTTATAACAAGCACAGGGATGCCCTTCAAAACGCAAGCTAAATTAGGAGCATTCATATTACATGATCCATGTAATTGGATATGTCTACATACTACAGAATGATCAGGAGCAGACGTACACTCCTCACCCTTCAAATAAACTTCTTTGCGTCTCTTTCACATCGATATGTAAATGGGAGCGACCAAACTTCATGCAGGAATGCTGAACCAAGTTTTTCAAATCTGCCTAAAGCATAATGTTTCATGCACGAACTAAACCTATACATAGAAATTGGGAGAGTTACCATCCCATGTACGAGCCACACTGCATAATCCGACTCAGCAACAGAAAAAGGCAAAGGTTCTAATTTTTTTATATGCAGTAGTAAATATGTAGCATCTTTCATGGACATGAATTGTTGCTTAGCTGACAGATTAAATGGGCGGAATAAAGACGAAATATTCATGTAATCCCATGGTACTTTCCCCGCCTTTAACGTCTGCAAAGTCCAAGCAAATTGCATAATCGATCGTAATTGATTTTGACCATGATATAAAACAGACACATCGTCTTGGACAATATCTACAACAGATGAAACAATGTTATCTAATGTATATATTCTTGAAGATAAGGTATTAATACTATTATCTATTACTGCCAATACTTTTTCCATATTGGCTTGGTCAATAGCACGGAGTCTGGAGGCAGCCTCAATCTGTGACAACTTCCATACCTCGTTGTAAACAGCATACACCCATCTTTTGGATCTTCCCAATGCGGGACCCTTAACAAAATCATTCAAATCAATTTTGTCATGTAAACGTGACAAGTGAATTTTAACAGAATCTAATGTGGAATGTTGCAACCATGCCTGGCACAATTTACCTACCGAGTAGGTAGTGACAGTATGTGAGGACAGAAAACGTGGGTCTACTCTATCCTGTATGTACCCGGGAATTAACCCCAAAAATCTACGTTGACAGGTATCCGAACTTTTCTGCCATATTAACCAACCTGCAGTGTCTAATGCACTAATATTGAAGGTGGAATTGGAAATTAAAGATTGCAACATAGTAAGGGACAGATCTGTGTGATTCTCCCAACCAGGATAAGCTCTCAGATCCGGGATCGAGGGGTATTTAATTTTTTAGAGATAGCCAATCCAAAACAGGTTGTCTGAAAAATAGTAGAATTTAAAAATAACATGTGGTTTGGGATGAGGCAGGCACGATGTAAAGCTTCTGTACCTTGTACTTGCCAAGATTTAGTTCCCCAAACCGATTTGAGATCAATAGTATGTCTCCAAACGTCATACCCTCCAATTGCCAAATCGTCCATAAAGGACTTAGAAAACAATAATTTAGTGTGGGTCAAACGCACCTTTGAAACAGGTTCGTCTTTAAGCTTAAAATAAAAAGAAGCATTATTGGATACACTGAAATCTGAAAAATATGAAAACTTTCCGACCAATGTTTTTGAACTACCAATCTTCGGGGCAGGGCAATGTTCCCACTGCATAAAATTGACTAAACTACGAAACGTGTTTGCCCTATGAAGAAAATGTGTGCCATAATGTTGATAACAAAACTGCTCTGCATAGTTTTCATTATTCAAATACAAATCCTCTGCATCAAATGCGGCATAGTATTTTAAATCTGAAAACAGTGTCTCTATAGTTTTAACATCCCAATCATCAGATCGAATGTCTTGCTTCACCACATCACCCATAGAAACACGATATACAGATGGCACATTAATCACTTCCGTGGGCCCATGAATTTGAAATTTAACTGCATCCCATGCTATTCCATCACGAACAGGCCAGGCGGTGATATTAACAAATGTCTGGTCCCTCTTCATGATGTGCGACGATGACTGTGGGGCCAAAGTTCCATTAATTAATCTAATTGTAGAACGTTCATTCAGGTAGTGTCCATTAATCAACCTAAAAAACACTACCACAAAACCAATGGACATGAACAAAAAAATGCAAATGAGCACCAGCCAAATGTAAATCCAGGGGGAAACCAAAAATTGTCTCTTGAACCAGGCAAAAAATTTAGAAAATTTGGAAGGGGCAGTGGAAGTCAATGATTCAGTTCCAAAGGAAGAATTAGACTGGACAATGTCAGTTGAATGCAAAAGGGGCAATGGGACATCAGCAGGATAAGAATATTCAGCATCATCAGGTAAAGCACCATCCGCAGGTGAAACAGCAGAATCAGAAAGTACTTGCATTTCAATGGCAACCTCAGGCACGATGTTAGATGGTGGAACCACAACAGAACTGCGCATCATCGAAGGGCAAGAAACTGAAGGTGTCAGACTATGGAGTATCGGCCACCCTGTGTAGCTTGACATTGTCAACTGAAATGTACCTGTTGTCTCTGTGACCAGGAAGCGGAGGCAAAACAATTGTGCGGGTACCCTCAACTCCAAGCACCGGCACTGGTGCACGATAAGAGGGGCCAAACTCCTTTTTCTTCTCCACTTTCTCACGGACCAGATCACCAACTCTGGGTAGCCAGCCGACTACCGGAATCTGCAGTCCAGCTTCTGTCGCAGAGGATATATGCTCTTTTGCTAGAGTGTCTCTTGCTTCTTGAAGGTTCTGTAAGACAGTACAGTGGTCATCTAAGTCAAAAGGCGCGGCTGCCGCCGCCATGTCGAGACCCTCAAGGTCAGGGACAAACATTCGAACCCCGAAGAGCATCATGTACGGGGTCCTCCCACCCAGAGACCTTCTAGGGAGATTATTAAGTGCACGTTGGACGTCATACAAATGGGCTAGCCAGTTTTTGCCAGTACCTAACACCCTGGCTGTCAATGATTGCTTTAGGTCACGGTTCATTCGTTCCACAACACTATTGCCCTCAGGCCGATATGGAGACGAAAATTTGACTTGGACCCCCAAACTTCTCATAGCTTCTTTGTAAGCCTTAGAGGCGAACGCAGAGCCCTGATCAGAGTGAAGGGTGCCACATGCAAAACTCCCTATAAAGACACGCAATGCTTTGATGACAGTCCTGGCATCAGCACTCCTGTGTGGCCACACCCAAAGAAAACGTGTGCACGAATCTACTGCAACCAAGATATACTTGTACGCAGTGTCCGAGGAAAAAGGACCGCAGTGATCTAAATAAACACACGCTAGTGGTTGATTAGAAATGTGCAGCTGCGTTTGTGGTGGACGCGCCACCGTAGATGGCTTTATTTGTTGGCAAATTCCACAATTGAGGACATAAGTCCGTGTATGTTTGTACAATCCGTACCACCAATAACGCTGTTGCAACAGTGACACAGTTGCGGACACCCCGGCGTGCGCTGACGCAACACCCTCGTGCGCAGCTTGTACCAATGCAGGTCTGCAGTCCGAATTTGGAATAACCCTATCCCCAACTTCATTAATCCTCACTAACGGGACGTTATCAGGACTTAAGTGATAATGGTATCGAGAAGGGAAACCTCTAGGGAAGTTTTCCCCAATCTCTGAAGCAGCAATGGCTGCCAAGATGTAATCATTGATCTTACTTTTGGATCTTGTAACTGCTGCTACTAAGTATGTTGCCACTGCTGTTTTAGCTGCCTCGTCAGCCAAACTGTTACCGACAGCATGGACACCAACTCGTTGGTGACCAAGTGTGTGAATAACACACACAAGGGGTCGACTGCATTTCAGTTCAGACACCCTAGCCCAAAGCGTTTTATGCTTTATTGTGCTACCTTTTGAATCACGAAATCCATTCGCAATCCAAAACATCAGATTGTCGTTGTAAGATTGAACACAATAGTAAGAATCACTCACTATAAGAGTTGTGACTTTATAATCAGCAAACTCCAGTGCAAGCACCAGAGCCCTAAGCTCCGCCAATTGTGCGGTACAATCACCCAAAGTCTGCGTATGCACCGCATCTTGTACGAATTCACCATTCACGAAAGTACCAACAACAATTGCGCAAGCCGCTGAATAAGCGTGCCTTGATCCAGTTGCGGGCTGCGCGGACCCATCAGTGTATATGACACAATGGAACTCCTCCAACGGGCGCAATGTAAGTGGAGCCAGATGAACTAATTCATACTCCAAACTCTCCTGAGTCTGAAGTCCTGCGTCAAAAATGTAGTCGACATCAGGTGAGGCTAAGGAGGTCGCCCATTGTATCCACCGTGGATGCAAAGCTTTAGAATTCGGCACACTTGCTTTAGTGACTGCCTCTAGGGCAGGAAATGGTGTTACCACCATCATGCGCTTCCCCTGTGACAGCGCTCGTTCCTTCAGGATTGCCATCTGAACTGCTGTCAAAACCTTTTCGACAGTGGAGAAACGCATTTCAGCCGAAGTATATAAATGAGATTTGTAAGCAATGGGGACAGTGTCGCCTTCATTGTATGTTAAGTACGTGAACCCCTCAGCACCCGGCACAATTCTAATGACCAGGTTTTTGTGGTTATCACAAGTTTGTAAATATATCGCAGTAAGAAGGTCAGACTGCAAAGAGTGTAATGCAGCTGAATGTTCTGGCAGCCAGCAAGATTTGGTAAAAGTAGGTTGCACCAAGGCATATAATGTCTTGATACGCTGGGCATATTCAGGAATGTAGGTACGACCAAAATTCAGAAAGCCCAGCAATGATTGTAGTTGTTTCAGTGTCGTAGGGATACGAAGGCGTGCGCATTTCTCAAGGAACTGCGGAGCCAAGCCTCGGCCCTCATTATTGAGTTCGTACCCCAAGAATAAAACCGTGTACTCGGCAATGTGGGACTTCTTAAAGTTAAACTTGTAACCAAAGTCCGCAAACATACAAATTATGTTGTCCACGCGAGCAAGGTGAGGAAGCAACTCGTCGTCTGTTAAGTAGATGTCATCAACGTACGAGTATGCCTCCGGGTCTACTATCTCTAAGAGAGAGACCACACGGGCAGCAAATACTCCAGGACTATTTTTATAGCCCATTGGGAGCCTTTTGAACACTTTTTGTTTACCACCCGAAGTAAAAGCGGTCCACTCATAACTATGAGGGGATATGTTATGGCAATAAAAACCATTGGACAAGTCGAGTGTGGTTTTGAACCTTTTTCTCACAAGACTATCAACGAGAGCTGAACTATGGGTATTTTGCACCGCACAATTCCGGCAGTGCGAGTTTAAGTGCCGGTAATCCAAAACTAGGCGGTACGATCCGTCAGGCTTCGTTACAGTGAATAAAGGATTATTCATGGATGACACACATGTTTCAATTACACCCTGATATTCCAATTGTTCAAGGATAGCCGCGACGTGAGACCTAGCCTCATGGCGCATAGGGTATTGGGGTTGAGGCTGGGGGTCGGACCGCAATGGAAATTCGTGGAGGGTAGAACTTTTATCCCACCCCACCTGATTACGATACAACGCAGGTGCAAGCACCCGCGCCCACTCCTCGGCTAACTTCTCAGACTCCTCCTTGGGCACTACGTGTCCAAAAGAAGGAAGAATGACTTCTTCCCCCCTTGGAGCGTTTAGAACGAAAGCCGGGGGCCAATCTTTCTCCGCCAATAGTATATCATAGGTGGTTGTTAGATTATCCCAAAATACTGCATTAATTTTTCGTTGTATGTCACCCTCAATATTGAGGACCACGTCAAATAATCTCTCAGGGGGGGCTACGCGAGTATCAGCAGTTTCTACTGTTACATAGATTTTAGTTGCTGTCGCCTCCAGAAATGGACGCAGTGCTCCCCGCACTACTGTAACCTCCGCCGCGCTGTCTAGCAGCGTCAGAGCCCATTTCATGTTCAGAAGTTGTGTCCGCACCATCTGAGGCTTACTTCGCTGAGATAGCAGCAACTTTCTTTTTCTGAAACGGAGGACGTGGACGTGCAGAATCCTCCTGCTTGCCTTTTCCGTCCGCCTGTCGGGGCTGGTCTCGTCCTTGAGCACCCCGGCCTCTCCCACGGTCTCCTCCACCAAAGTGGGAAGCCGCTGTTTCCTGTGAAGAACGAGGAGAGCGCTGGTCAGGAACCTGAAACCTATCAGGTGACTTAATACGAGAACGATCACGCAAATCATAAGTGCGTTCAACATATGCCTGAACTGGGGACGCTGAACGAGTCTCCTGTTTCTGTTGCTGTTTATCTTGTTTTTTAGCTCGCCAATTTTGTTTTGGAAAGTTGGGTTTATCGTCTTTTGTAGACGAACTCACTTTAGTGTGCTGTACTACATCAGGAATTTTGATGATTGGTTTCACGCCTAGGGCACTACGTCCAACCATCCGATAGGCTTTTGCAATAACTTTTGCAAACTCCCTCGGCTTATCGTCATCCGCAATAAGTGCCATCATGTTTCCCACTTGAAACTGCATGGCATCTCCTTTGAGATTTCCCATAATCATGGAACATACCTCATCGAAGCTGTCGATAAGCCGCATTCCCAATTCAATAGCTGCTTCCGCCCCATGGTCCTCCTGGACTTTTTTGTTAACGGAAGGTAGTACCGACATAGACGTAGTACCGAAGCACTTCGAATAGGTCGCGGCAAAGACCTTGCCCCAATTGTCACAGTCGACAATGTCTGGGACTAGTTCTTTCGGCAAAGTAATAGTGAGTATCCTGTGCTTATCCACAGGACTAGTGTTAGGAAACACGGCTTCTAGTTGATCGAATTTCTCTGCAAGCCAATAAGGATACTCATCCTTATTCTGGGGGCGCTTGCCAACAACCGCGTTTACCATTACAGGACTGATCACAACCGCTTGATGGTGATCAGCCCCGTGTCCCGCAACTGCAGGTGCCCCCACCTGTACAGTGCGCGACACATACTGCACTAACGCCCTATGGACCGTAATCAGGGTCGTGTGCAGTACACGTAAGCTATCCACTCCTACCGTCAGGTAGCGTGGATGAGATGTATGTCCGGCCAGCACCGGCCAAGTAGCTCCTTCAATAGACAAAGGACCCAGTCTCGCCGGGGTGACCGTGTGGGGGAGGGCGCCATTAAACCAAATAGTGTGCTGCCAGGTTGAAATAGGAATTTCTAAAGCCATATATGGGGTATAATGAAGAGGCACCTGCGTAGCAGTGTATTTGTGGAACGTTTTATCAACGTCTTCCACAGCCTCAAAGGTAACCCAAGAGTAAAACAACTCATAAGGGTAAGTGGCACTTGCACTTACGACAAATACCACTGCCATCCCGTCATCAGGCACCCCATACGTCCTCAAATGAGCACGCAGAGACACCCTACTATGAGCGGGAATATCTACCGCCATTAGGACTAAAAAGAAGATACAACGAGATCTTTAGTAGCACTTGGGCTTAGATTAGTGTAACCTTTTTTATTATCAAGCTTGAAAGAACCTATAGCCTAAAACCTAGGTAGGTTAAACCGTCACTCCCGTTATCCGGAAACCAGAGTGAGGGCGTTGTGGACTAATAAAAAGCACTACTAAGGCATCTCAGATATTAAGACCAAACGTTAGGTGCGCCATGTTGTAGGGATTCTGCGTATGCACAGAACTATGCGCAGGAAACCAGAACCTTAGAGAATTGTGGTGTACCAGAAACTCCCCTCAGAACTAAGAACCCCTTATCCGACTAGCTTAGTGTCACATTCGTTATCCGAGATTTAGCTCGGCGGTCCCAATGTATAGACAACCCAGAACAAGCGACTTAGTTATTCTCAGGAATGGTGGGAACCCGAAATACCCGTTTGCACATATATATATCAGTCCACAACATAATAACTAAGACACAGTAAAGTTTAAAGAATTTATTCATAAACCTCGAGTCCTGTTATACAATACTTTGGCTAACATAAGTAGACAAATGGTTAAGATCATTACCATTAACATTGTTACAATACCATAGAATATAAAAGGAGCGATCATATTAATAATGACAGTGGAAAATAACCACCCTCCTTTCTCTAGCAACTAATAAAATATTATTAGACTATTAGAAGGTCTCATAGGCTTGCATAGGGGACCCCATACCGTATAGATCAGCTCAGGTGTATCACATCACAGGATCAGCTCAGTGTTCTCTGCAACAGCTCTTCTATCGAATGCCCTAACAATATGCTGCGCTGTGATATTAAAGCCCACGACTTTCTGGTATTGGCAGCTGCGTGCATGTTGTGACTAAACAGTGGTACGATCACCCTGAACATAATCAGCCGGCACCGTCTAGTGTCCTAGAACAGTTCTTTACTCGATGTACAGACCAAGGGCACTAGCAACTGTTAAGGATGTATAAATAACATTCACTTGAGACAAGAGCGAGTCTGCATTTCTCAAATTAATAACATGTAACAACAGTGTCGGGTGCAAAGGCAGCAAAAGCAACAAGATGGTTTTCCAACAGCTAACGTGATTAAGCTAACTTAGCACTGTAAATAGGGAGTGGCCTAAAACCACGTGACAATACTTGCTTAATGCAAAAAATGATGATCATAATGTGGGAACAAAACATGGTGTAAAAATTCGATGTTTCATCATACATTAATATGCACAGTTTCAATGTCCCAATCATCAGATAGGGTATTAGAGGTGATGATATCTCTAAGAGAAATTTTGAACAAATTAGGTATTCTTAAAAGTTGAGTAGGACTATACACTTCATAGGAAACTCTGTCTCAAACTATTCCTTCAGGAACTGGAACTACTGTAATGTTCACTAAGGAAAGGTCCCTCTGTTCACTGTGTGATGAATGATGCATGCGGTTTCAGGACCAAGCTAACATGTTGTACTGCTGATCGTTCTGGGTGGTAATGTCCATTCATTAGCAAGAAAAATACAAACTACACCAATCTAAAGGACAAGGGACAGTAGACTAATTGTAATCCAGAGCTTTATCCAGGGAAAAACAAAGTAAGTCTCTTTCTGCCAAAGGTAGAAATCACAAATTCGTTGTTTGTGGGGAACAGGCAGTGGCGGTTACTTGGGTTCATTTGGATCCGATGAGAAATCGACAAAATTGATGAAGTAGCCAGACGCAGTCCGATCTACCTCAGCAGGTTTTGTGGAACTGGCAGGTGCCTCCAGTTGGGACATATTCACATAGACATCGGTATTAGGTCGAATTGAGATCTGTGTGTCATTTGTAGTTTGATGTTGCTCAGTTTCAACAGGTACAAGTTGCACTTCATTGTTGGTAACTCATTCACTTCGCAAAGTGCAGTCTTAAAAAGTTATAATCTTTCCATCTGAACTTCCTGTATGGTAGCGAGAGGAGATCAGTGACTACCCAGGAGCCCATGCAGCCTACTGTTGAGTATCGGCCACATAGTATTGTTTGATCAGATCAATTGAGACAAATCTCTTGTCTTTGAGGTCGGCAAGGGGCGGAAGAAGTACTGTTCTTGTTCCTTCGATAGCCAGGACAGGTACAGGCGGTCTGTGTGATGGCCAAAATTATTTTTTGTCCACTATCTGTTCTCTGACCAGGCCCCCAATCTTCAGGACCCAAGTAGGTCTTGCCGGAACAGCTTTCACTTCTCCAGTGGCTGTGTGTTTCACTTGGATGTTGCTTTGTAATGCTCGGAATTCATTGAGTTTCTGTAAAACAGCCAAACAATCATTGATGTCAAATGGTCTTTCATCCGCCAATGTACTGCCACAGTCGAGTTCTGGTACCCACATTCTTATCCTGAACAGGACTTCATATGGAGTACGGTCCCCTAGGAATTTTCTTGCCATGTTGTTGAGTGCCCTGTGGCAATGTCACAGTCTTACGCGCTAACCGTAGCATTTTCCTCTGTCTAAGACAGCCAGAAGATTCTAGGTGGGTACTTATGAATAATGGTTTCACCCCTTCAAGATGGCCCCGTTTTTCGCTAAGGAAAATGGCCAATTTTCCAACATGGTTTCATGACTTAATATATGTAACTTCCAGCGTTATCAAATTGATTTCTTGATAACCTTGACAACCGCACAAGTGCCTGCCTCAGTTACACTGCAGGGGCAAGACCAGGGAACACTTCCATATCCTCCCAAGATGGCCCTTGTGTATTACCAACATTAGCAGCCATCTTGGTTTGCTTTAACTTACACAGTCTAGTCAATTTGGTACACTAGCATGACTGGGCTTTTTCATTCCTATTTAAACAGCACCAGGAGACAGACACGCTAAGATGCGGTTCACCCGGGTGCCAGTAGGTGTTATTTGACGGAGGTGTGCTTTGACGAAGTAAGTTTCTTTTTCCTCAACAGGTTCCTCCTGACATTTCAAAGCACTATTTTTTCTATTTTTAGGTCTCGCCTGATCCAACGCATGCGCTGGACTGGCCGAGAAATTTTGTGTACGGCTTTTCAAAGTGCTGCCTGTGGCCTAAAGCTTGCGTGCACGTGAGCGTGCACGCGCGCAGCGCCATGTGTCTTTCCTCCGCCGCGCGATCGCAATCGCGAATACTTTCACTTTTGCGGCCACGTCACTTTCACGGCCGCGTGGCCAAAGCTTGTTTATTTTAATACTTTTGTCATTCGCGGCCGCGTCACTTTCGCGGCTGCGGCCGCATGGCCAATGCTTGTTTATTTAGGATTTTTTTCCACTGAAGGAGAACATAAACTTTAAGGCGTGCGGCATGCCCTCCTGCCAAGAGCGTGTAAGCATTCAACATTCTTCTAATGGGTATATGTTTGTCAAACTGCACCCCCTTTCTGGGACACCTTTTACTAGTAAGTAATGTTTTTTTTGCCTTTCTCATCCTGAAATTCCAGATGCATCTAAGTTACACAGCTCATATTTTTATAGCGTCCCTAATGGCACTTCTGTCATTAGGCGCTGTAGAAGGTTGACGATTCTGTTGCCGAATTCAGTAGGACTTCATTAAGTGACCTACTAATGTTAGATCTTCCTGATTATTGCAGGTGTCAGCAGTGAGGGTTTCGCCTCTGCCATCTTGCATGTATGCCTTTCAGCATCACTTTTATAAGTGCCGCTCCTTTAGTCGAGGAAATAGCAGTATTAAGTTAAAAACTCAGATGATAAATCCGTTCAGACATTCACTAACCATTAGGTTAGTTAGCAAAGTGATGCTCCTCCCAAACATACGGAGGCTTAAGGAGTGTGGGCCTGTGCGCGAGCCATCGGCCAGCCCTTCAGGCCTCAATCTCTGACACTTCAACACCAGTGGACGCCGCTCTATCGAGCAGAACAGTAGATGTCCCTGTGGGTAAATACCGGTCCACTGTTACAGCACCAAACTGTGCTTTACATGGACCAGACAACCCTAAGTCTGTGACAAAAGCTTTGGAATGGCATGGAGGCACTGATCACAAGCGCTATGAAACCGAACTAATGGCACTCTTCACATGCAGGGAAGACATGAACTGTATTTAAGTTTACTAGAAGCCATTGGCATAAGGCAAATTGATGCCCCCTTTCCAGGATATGATGAGGGGCCATGAGTCTCCCATACATCACAGATATGACTTGGGCTTGACCGTTCTCGTCCCTCCCTCTATCTCTTACTCTCTACCCCTTCGTCTCTTACCCACTCTTGCTACCCCAGTGTACCTTGCTCCTTACACCCCCTCTCTTACCCTCTACCTCTTTATTGCTCTCCATCCTTGTGGCTATTGCACCCTACCCGCTGTCTCATACTATCTAGCCCTATCTTTTGCTCTCTACCCTGTCTCTTGCTGTCTACCCTCTCTCTTTCCTCTAGCACTCTCTAATCCCTGTACTCCTAAGTCTCCTGCTCCCTGCCTCACTATCACTTACGCCAAACAATACTGTCTCTTGATTCCGTCCTCTCTTTTCTTTCTCCCTCCTCAGCGCTTTCATAAGTAAATAGGTATTGTGTAACCATGTGTGTATATTTATCGAGGGGGTCACCCACTTGCTTTTTAATTCTGCACCACAAGGAGCTTTGAATCTGGAGGCGTAGGCGCTAGAGGCCTCTCACCAGTGGCGCTTTTATTAGCTTTTTTAGCAATACACATCTGTTATTCAGCGCCAAGAGACCCCGTTGGGGTTAACGTTATTAATATCCACGGTATATTTCTCTCAGATGGGGGAGGGGGCTTAACATGGGCAGAGGGTGTACAAGAGACCATATCATGCTCTCAGTTTGGGGGCGGGAGCTTCACATGGGGTCTGAAGGTGCACAACAGACCAGACCATGATCTCAGGTGGGGGAAGGGGCTTTTCATGGGGTCTGAGAGTGCACAACAGATCAGACCATGCTCTTGGGTTGGGGAGGGGACTTTTCATGGGGTCTGAGGGTGCACAACAGACCAGACCATGCAAAAACATTCCCATTTACAATACCAACAACTTGAAACTTTACAAATGCGAGACTGATTGCATTGCAAATGCTTGTTTTGTTTCTTTGAGCATCTGCCATCCTCGTTATAGGCAGACACAGCAAAATGTTTTGCTGGTAGTTCTCTTATTTTCTCCGCTTTGCTCACAGTTAACTACAATGCTCTATATCTCTTTAGGGTATGACTACAAGCCCCTCTACCCCGGCAGACCATGAGGCAGAGTATTGCCAAAGCATAAGAATGTTCCAGAAGTTTTGAGAACATCAGAGGCCCGATTCACAGAACTAACTTAAGACAAAATCCTAAACTTACTACCATTTTCGTATTCACAGAAAGCACTTACTCATTTTGGTATTCACAGAAGACACTTGCTCACTTCGGTATTCACAGAAGTTAGGAGTCCTAACTGTTGGACTCCTAAATGCCTTCTGTGAATACCGAAAGTATTAAAATTAGGATTTTTCTCAGTTTAGGAGTCCTAAAGTTAGGACTCCTAACTTTACTACTACCAAACTGAGAAAAATCCTAATTTTAAGTCTTTCGGTATTCACAGAAGGCATTTAGGAGTCCTAAAGTTAGGAGTCCTAACTATACTACTACTAAACTGAGAAAAATCCTAATTTTAAGACTTTCGGTATTCACAGAAGGCATTTAGGAGTCCTAAAGTTAGGACCCCTAACTTCTGTGAATACCGAAATGAGTAAGTGCCTTCTGTGAATACCAAAATGAGTAAGTGCCTTCTGTGAATACCAAAATGGTAGTAAGTTTAGGATTTTGTCTTAAGTTAGTTCTGTGAATCGGGTCCTACGTGTTTATATGTTGTATGTCATGTGGTGTCCAGTTTTTTCACAAGTGTTTTTTAAAGTTCTATTCCTGCATCTAACTACGCTTTCTCACAGAGGAGACATCTGATGTGTTTTATTATGTCACATTAGATTAAAGCACTAATTAATTATTATGTCTACCGGTACCAACTATAGAGGAGCACATTGATCGGATTACCTCATTGGGTATGGACCTGCCCACGTGAGAGGTGGGCAGGCATTATGTGCTAACTTTTCATTCTGTTTTATTCCCTATACAGATGCTACGAGTCAAAGACTAAACCGTATATATTTTGAATTTGGTGCTCACACATTAGGTGTGCATCCTCACTTTATTATAGGTTTTCACAAGGAGTGGCATGCATGGGGCTGGTCCCCATGTGGTCCTGAAGAAGAGGTTGAGGGGATACCTCGAAACATATCAAGTGAATATTAGGGACTGTATAAACATAACAGTTATTTCTTTTCCCTACTATTTAACCCCTTTTTATCCTTACCTACTAGGAGCGAGAATAAAATATTAGCTCACTAGCTAGGTATTTTTAACATCGCTTTCACCACTCCACGAATACTGCACTACAGATTTCTTCACAGAAAAGTGCTCCTACGTAGTTCCGCAAGTCGCAGCATGCCCTGAGCAGCAGCTGTTTGGGATGGCCCCAATGATCAAACATGTCACCTAGGGGCAATCCTGGGGGAGTGAGGGGACTCAAGAAAAGAATTTGCTTTTCTTTGGACAGGGGTCTTGTGTTTTTCGCACATTCTGCAGAATCCCAATTCCCTTGGTTAGGTTTTTGGAATCTGAAATTTACAGATTTATTTGAACTACATGTACATTGGAGGGTGAACCTAACCAGTACCTCCATCTCCCCCCTTTTTAGATTGTATTGGTGCCCTGTGGACCCCATATAAGTGATTGACCCAACTGCCACCCAAGCCTAATGCCCTAGCTATTAAAGATCACTTTAAATCCCGGTTCTTCCTCTCCACAATTGAATTTCCCTTCGGATGATACGGGGAGGAGTACCTCAATGCTGCACCCAAACTTCCCATGGCTTCTTTGTAAGCCTGTGAGCTAAACGCAGGGCCACGGTTGGAATGTAATGTGCTAATTGCTTATGTCCCTATGAAGACTCGCAAATCCTTTATAACAGTTCAGGCTTCACCCGAGCGCTGAGGCCATACCCACAGGAATCTATTGCACTAATCCACTGCAACCAAGATGTACTTGTAAGCCCGTCTGATTGTAAGGGACCGCAGTGGTCCAAATAGACACATGGAAGGGTCTGTCTGATATCAGTAATGGTGTTTGAGGCGGGCGTGCTAGGGTGGAACCTTTCATCTGCTAACATATGTCGCACTTGAGGACAAAGCCCGAGGTCGGTTTAGCAAGACCTGGCCACCAATAATGCTGCTTCAGTAGTGAAACAGTCACAGCGATACCTGTGTAAGCTGAACCCATACCCTCGTGTGCAGCTAGAATTAATCCTAATCTGCGATCCATTTTTGGTATTACTTTATCCCCACTCCTGGAATTTGAGCATACGGAATATTTTGCGCATATAACTTGTAGGAGAACTTGAGTGGAAAACCTTTTGGCAAGGCTGAGCTGTTGCGCATAGCATCTACATCTATCATTATTTTTCCATCTATCCTTGTGCTGGAACGAGTGATTGCAGCAACGGCAGCAGTTTGCACTTTCGCCTTGGCGACTTCATCAGCCCACTAACTCACTTCAGCGTGCACACCAACATGCTGGTGACTCAATGTGTGAATTACATGAGCCCATGGCAAGCATTGTTTCAGCTTTGCCACTTGTTTCCAAAGCAGCTTGTGCTTTATCGTGCAACCTTTGGAATCTCTAAACCCATTCTGTCCCCAATAGTGAAGATATTCAATGTATAACTGGACACAATAAAACGAATCGCACACAATGAGTGTGGGGAATTCCTGATCTGTATGTTTTTAGTGTTAGTATCAGGGCTTTCAGTTCTTCCAGCTGTGCCATGCAATCTCCTAGTAGGGAAAGCGTTGGATAGTGTACGGGTAAAAATTACTTTTCCCACTCCAGTGAGTGCAACAGTAGGGAAAGGGTTGGATAGCGTAAGGGTAAAAATTTCTATTCCCACTCCAGAGAGTGCAAC
The DNA here is from genome assembly GCF_964204655.1 of Triturus cristatus. Classification (NCBI taxonomy): domain Eukaryota; kingdom Metazoa; phylum Chordata; class Amphibia; order Caudata; family Salamandridae; genus Triturus; species Triturus cristatus. The sequence continues at coordinate 981,322,045 of NC_140592.1, read as the reverse complement.
AGTAGGGAAAGCGTTGGATAGCGGGAGGGTAAAAATTACTATTCTCACTCCAGAGAGTGCAACAGTAGGGAAAGCGTTGGATAGCGTAAGGGTAAAAATTACTTTTCCCACTCCAGAGAGTGCAACAGTAGGGAAAGCGTTGGATAGCGGGAGGGTAAAAATTACTATTCACACTCTAGTGAGTGCAACAGTAGGGAAAGCGTTGGATAGCGGGAGGGTAAAAAATACTATTCCCACTCCAGTGAGTGTACCAGTAGGGAAAGGGTTGGATAGCGGGAGGGTAAAAATGACTTTTCCCACTCCAGAGAGTGCAACAGAAGGGAAAGCATTGGATAGCGGGAGGGTAAAAAATACTATTCCCACTCCAGTGAGTGCACCAGTAGGGAAAGGGTTGGATAGCGAGAGGGTAAAAATTACTTTTCCCACTCCAGAGAGTGCAACAGAAGGGAAAGCATTGGATAGCGGGAGGGTAAAAATTACTATTCCCACTCCAGTAAGTGCAACAGTAGGGAAAGCATTGGATAGCGTAAGGGTAACAATTACTATTCCCACTCCAGAGAGTGTAACAGTAGGAAAAGCGTTGGATAGCGTAGGGGTAAAAATTACTATTCCCACACCAGAGAGTGCAACAGTAGGGAAAGCGTTGGATAGCGGGAGGGTAAAAATTACTATTCTCACTCCAGAGAGTGCAACAGTAGGGAAAGCGTTGGATAGCGTAAGGGTAAAAATTACTATTCCCACTCCAGTGAGTGCAACAGTAAGGAAAGCATTGGATATTGTAGGGGTAAAAATTACTATTCCCACTCCAGTGAGTGCAACAGTAGGGAAAGCAATGATTTAATATTTAAAGAAAAATAAATTAACTATCAATACCAATAAAAAATTAATTAAAATTAATTACCAATGACAAAATATTTAATAATTAATTATATATACCAATAAATATTATTTGTTAAACATTAAGGTGCCGATTCCGATCCGTTAAAAAAAATTACCGTACGACTCGTATCTGTATTTTTTTACGTACGAATCGTACAAGTCCCGTACAAACGGCGAAGTACGATTCGTACGTGAAAAATCCATATGAATGACTTCGGGTAAAGTCTACGAGATGTCCCCGGACAGTTTTACATACAAATCGTAAAACTGAAGTCCGAGCGCGCAAGTACGATCCGTACCGGCTGTCTGAAAAACACAAGCGCATGGAAAAGGCTCCGTACGGATCGAACGCCGTACCACTCGTATCCGGGTAAATTTGTGCCCGAGCTACGAGTCGTACAGCCCCCCATCCCCCCAAATGTCTGCATCGTAACCCCCCCATGTCCGCACTGTACCCCAGCCCCGTACGTGTACGCACCGTACCCCACCACCGTACCCCAGCCCCGTACTTGTACGTGTACGCACCGTACCCCAGCACCGTACCCCAACACTGTACCCCAGCCCCGTACTTGGACACACCGTACCCCACCATCGTACCCCCCCACCGTATCCCAGCCCCATACTTGGACGCACCGTACCCCAGCGCCGTACCCCATGCCCCTACTTGGACGCACCATACCCCACCACCGTACCACAGCCCCTTACTTGTATGCACCATACCCCACCACCATACCTCAGCCCCGTACTTGGACGCACCATACCCCAGTGCCCTACTCCAGCCCCGTACCCTGGCGCCGTACCCCAGCCCCGTACTTGGATGCACCGTACTCCAGCGCTGTACCCCATGCCCCTACTTGGACGCACCGTACCCCAGCGCCCTACCCCAGTGCCCTACCCCAGCACCGTACCCCAACACCGTCCCCCAGCCCCTTACTTGTACGCACCGTACCCCACCACCGTACCCCAGCCCCGTACTTGGACGCACCGTACCCCACCACCGTACCCCAGCATTGTGTATGTACGAACCATACAACAACATTGCATATGTGAGCACTGTACAACAACATCGCGTATGTACACACCTTACATACGCTAAAACGACTCGTACAGAACCAGGACACTGCAAAACAGCACAAGGAGGGTCAATTTGAATCGCACAACACCACAAAACACGTCTACAGTACAAAAAACATCTAAAAGACTGACCTGGCACATCCAAACAGGCAAACAGAGGCCCAAACTCACAACCACCTCTTATAACACACCCACCAAAATTTCAAACCCAGCCACACCCACAAATAGACCAATAAAAAGGGCCCAAATTCACAAACCATGAGCCTTTGCAACAGACCCACTGCTGACAGACACCACACACAAACAACTGCACCCATACACCTTAACTGACACACCATCACACAACCTCCTGCACACATACCCCCTCTACACATTCACACATACACCTACACATTCACACCCACACACCCACAACCATCCACACCCACACCCCACACCATGCCCACAGACAAGAATCCAAAGTTCACAAGGGAGGAGCTGGACATCCTTGTCAACGAAGTCATCAGAGTCGAGCCACAGCTCTTTGGAACATTGGTCAGACAGACCAGCATAGCCGAGAAATCACGCCTGTGGCAGAGGATCGTCGATCGGGTGAATGCTGTTGCGTCCATCAGAAGGACCAGGAATGAATGCCAAGCCAAGTGGTACGATCTGCGGAGGGCAGTCAAGCGCAAAATGAACGAGGACTATGCCCAGAGTAACATCACAGGAGGTGGGCTGCCCCACAGACCGGTACATTACCATCCCTAGGAGGAGAAGGTGATGGCCCTGCTTCTGCCGGTGGAAGTACACGGAGTCGAAGGAGTTGCCGAGCCTGGTGAGTACACAAACAACTAATGTAACATGGGTGTAATGGCATCCACACCCCAACTACAACAAATGCACTCACCTACGCCCAAGCCCTCACCGGACACAACCACACTCAAAAACAACGCTCATGCCACTAACATGTGTATGCCCCATTCACAAAGCAAGGCCATGCTATGTCCCAGGCTACACAAACCACAAACCCAAGACTGGATGTCCAGGATGCTGGGAGGGTGGGGATCACTAAACATATTGTACAACTCAGAAACAGACACCATTGCCCTCAGCCCATATGGCCCAGGTACACACCCATGCACCATGCGCAATGCACAGGGACTGGCAAAGTACTGACAAGGTAGCTGACACTTGGCCCTGCTGTAGGCAGCACAAGGTCCTCCTGTGACAACTGCAAAATCTAACACAAACACAACCAGCTCAGATATCTAGGACAGGAACTCACACTCACTGACATGGCAGCATGCTCCATGGGGGGACAGATACATCACCTGGGAGACCCACTGACAAATCACACTACACCCACCAGCAGGCACCGTCAATCGATCAACAATCGATCAGGGTACTTGTAAGGCACGCTACTTACCTGTGAGGGCCTCAAGGCGCTGAGGGGGGGGGGGTTTCACTACTGCTCGAAGAGCCAGGTCTTGAGGAGTCATCTGAAGGCAAGTAGGTCTTGGGTCAGTCGTAGGTCGGTTGGGAGGGTGTTCCAGGTCTTGGCGGAGAGGTAGGAGAAGGATCTCCTACAGGCGGTCGCACGTTGGATGCGGGGGATAGCTGCGAGGGCGAGGCTGCCGGAGCGGAGCTGGCGGGTGGGGGTGTAGAAGCTGAGTCTGATTTTCAGGTAGGCTTGTCTGGCGTTGTGGAGTGCCTTGTGTGTGAGGGTGAGGAGCTTGAAGGTGATCCTCTTGTCGATGTGGAGCCAGTGCAGGTCACTCAGGAGGGGGGTGATGTGGCTGTGGCGGGGGGCGTTGACGATCAGTCATGCGGAGGCGTTTCGGAAGCGTTGTATCCGCCGTTGGTGTTTGGATGGGAGTCCTGCGTAGAGTGCATTGCCGTAGTACAGTCAGCTGCTGACGAGGGCCTGTGTCACTGTTCTACTTGTTTTGGTCTGGATCCACCAGTAGATCCGGCGGAGCGTGCGTAGGGTGTCGTAGCAGGAGGAGGAGACGGCGTTGACCTGCTTGGACATGGAGAGGGAGGATGCGAGGATCAATCCTAGGTAACGTGCGTGGTGGGTGGGTGTTGGTGCTGTCCCCAGAGCGATCGGCCACCAGGAGTCGTCCCAGGCTGAGGGTGTGTGTCCCAGGATGAGGACCTCCGTCTTGTCTGAGTTCTGTTTCAGATGGCCGCTCCGCATCCAGTCGGCGATGGACCTCAGCCCTTGTGGATGTTTGTTTTGGCGGTGTGAGAGTCCTTGGTGAGGGAGAGGATGAGCTGGGTGTCGTCGGCGTAGGAGATGTTTTTGAGGTTGTGGTGGTGGGCCACTTGTGTGAGGGGGGCCATGTGGATGTTGAACACGTCGGGCTGAGGGATGATCACTCACCCCTTACACAAGCACACACCCCCATGGCAGCCAATGGAGTTACCCACTCTCACAATGGACATGTGACACAACAAGATCAAGCCACAGCCAAAGAAGCATCCAAGACCAAATTCGACATGTCAAACACCCTGGAGAACATTTCAATCAGTCCCCTGCAACATACCCATCCACAAGTGAACATTGATGTGAATGCTAGGCACATACAACTACCTGGAGGAACTGTGGCAAATAGAATATGTATGAAACATGGATGTCGCATTAAACAGCATTAACATTGTCTCTCTCACACACACAGGGCAACGTCATGGATCTCCCCCCAACAATGGGGGGGAAGAACCACAGTCCCAGGCTCGGGAGGAACCAGATCCCACCGGCAGCGACACCTCACAACAATCCGCGGATGACCCCAACCCACCTGGCCCCTCTGGTGTCTAAGCCCCTGCAGCACCTGCTTCAGGTACATCTGTGCCAACCACCACCCCCATTTTTGCCACATCCCAGGAGACACCCAGGAGCCCTGCCCACACTGAACAACTGAGCCAGTCTGACCTGGAGGGACAAGGTTCGCCGGGCACCGAGGAGGAGGCAGCCAACACCGACATTGCCATCCCTCAGGGGTCCCGTAGACCCGATGTGCCCACAACGGCAGGCCAGGCTCGTGTGGGCAGGGGTGGTGGGAGTGGAGGCAGGCGGAGGCGAGAACCTGACCAGACAGCTGAAGGGACTGGTATGTCACACGTCCGCAAGATCATGGAGGCATACCGGCGTGACACCAGGACCATCAGTCAGGTAGTGGCGACCCTCACAGACATTAAGAATCAGCAGGCCGAGCAACACGCCAGTCAACAACAACACCAAGGACGGATGGAGGCAAGACTGGCTGAGCTCCTGGCGGTGCAAAGGGACATAAGCCATTCACTCCGGTGGATCGCCGACAACATGGGCAACCCTCCCTGTGACACCAGGCGCAGACCAGCACCAGCCACAGGGAGGGAGGAGGAGGAGGAGGATTCGTCCGACGGAGCGTCCCAAACATCGTCAAGGCCTGTATCTGAGGGTCCCCGGAGGAAGGTGGGTCGTCCAATGAAAAGACCGTGAGAGGCAGTGGACCATCCACATCTCCCAGGTCACCTGGCCTGGCACCTGACCTTCATGCGCAACAGCAGCACATCATTCACTGACATTCTCTGCCACATGGACTTGCTGGTCACAGTCTGACCAATGATGACCAACACTGTGGTCTGGACTCTGATGACTTCAAATGCCAAGGATAGCAGCTCCCCCTGTGAACTTTGGATTCTATGCACCCGGTAGAGCACCTTATTTTATCTACCAAAACACGCACCCCACCGAGAATAAAACTATTTTTTTTCATGAGATGTTGCAGTCATTTTGCATTAGTCCACAACATATGTGTGTGTTAATGTCAAACTATGCCTGAGGGTTGAACTAACTTCAGCCATCCATACCCTGGGATCTGAGTCCGGTACAGGACACACATGGGTCACAATGTTTCATCCGATACAGCCTGGGAGCCCAATACTCACCCGTGATGGCCTCAAGCTGCTGAGGGGAGGCTTGAAATACTGTGCGGACCCACCAATCAGGAAGAGGATGATTAAGGCCTAGAGGTCATGGCTCATGTGGAGGTTCCCGGGGAGGGAGTCCCAGGTATGTTTGACCAGGTGGGAGAACCATCTCCTTCATGCTGGAGTGTTGGCCAGGCCAAGTTCGGATGCATTGAGTTGGGCCAACGGGGTCTTGGATGACAGATGTACAAGGTTGAATTTTGGGTCTGGGGTTGTTGACTGCCTCCTGAGTGTGTGTGAGGAGTGTGAAGGTCATCCTGCAGCACACAGTGATCCCTTGCAGCTATCTCAGGTGGATGGTGATGTTGATGGGGTGCGGGACATTGAAGCTGAGTTGTGCAGATGCACCCTGGATGTGGACAAGTTTCCCGTGAGTTTGGATGTACTTGCTCCGTAGAGGGCGGGGCAGTAGTTGACACGGCTGGTGTCGTGGACCTGGGGGATGGTCTGTCTTTCCTTGGAGTGGATCTATCTGAGGACCATGTGCATCATGCAGAGGGTGTTGCAGCATGAGGTACAGATGCTGGTGATTTGCATGGCAAATGTGAGTGACAAATCCATGATGCGCACCATCTTGTGTGCGTGGCCACTGGGTGCTTGTGTAGGGCCCCTGTGGGTGGGACACAAGGAGTTGAGCCAGCTGTAAGGGGACAATCCTCAGATGCTTACCACAGTCCTGTACAAGTCCAGCCTCAGGTGGCTGATGTTCAGCCATTCATCCACGGACCTCATGCCTTCTTGAATGTTGGAACTGGCAATGGCTGGGTCTTTGGTGAGGGTGAGGAGCACCTGGTTGTCAATGGCATACGACATGATGATGATGTTGTGTGCGCATGTGATGGTGGAGAGGGGGGTCCTGGACACATTGAGGATTGACACGCTGAGAGATGATCCCTGGGCCATGTGCCAGATGACGCCACTATACCACATGCTGAAGGCTTGAGTCCCACTCCCATGGCCTTGCTGGTGGACGGAGCCGGTGTGGAGCAGGAGGGACATGATCTGGTTGGTGTGACAGGGCGTGGAAGGCGAGGCAGCGCTGTGTAGGCAGTTGGAGTTGCACACTCAGCATGCAAAGGTGTCATGTGTGTGCTTAGGGTATGCCTGAGAGCAGGCAGTTGAGTTTCGGATAGACATTGCTTGGAGGGTGGCTACAACATCAGACTGTAGTGTGATGTGGGTCATGCAAGGACATGAGGGTCGTGCAATGTGCACATTGCATGTGCTGACGGTCCTGCCTTTGGCACCGCGTGGACCCAACAGTGGCACAGACAAGATGATGACAGCCAAATGAATGGGTGGAGGGAGGCAGGGAGGAGCATCTTTGAGGCGTGTGTATTGCCGAATCCCGCCACTTTGTGGGCCCTTGCTGCAGGGGCCGCAGCAGCAGGCGGCATGTCCTTGAAACTATGCCAAAAGTAGCACACAAAGACAAGGATGTCAGAAAGGACAACTGCAACAGGCGTATGTAAAGGAAGGAGTGTCCGGTTACCCATGGAACACCCCGAAAAAAATGGATGCACAATCACCAAAGATGACTGACACAGGATCAGGAAACAGAAGGCCGAGCCGCGCACAGGAGACACACCCTCAGCAGGCGTTGACGGCCCGTCATGGGGACCAACATGCCCAAATACATACACAACCATGGAATTCAGGCACAATCCAGATTCTAACCCATGAAGACCTGCATGCATGTAGCCAAACTACACATAGACTCATATGCACAATCTTTGACAACTATGCCAGAGATGACGCATGCAAAGTGGCAAGAGACCTGCATTGAGAGAGATGAGGCACCTTGGAGGGTGAGGAACCCCTTTATTACGCAGGCTCACACTAAGGGAAAAGCATCAATATGAACAGACACACAGGTCATTTGGCTGAACATGTGGGACCTACACTGGACACCCCCTTCACAACACAGATGTAGTAAATCCAAATGGCCTGGCACACAAGTTAAGGGGATGAGCCAAACACCCCCTTCTGCACACGGAGAGGCTGCAATTCCCCATTGAGCCTGTTATGGGGATGTCCCACACCATGTCCACCCGTAGCATCCCGTATGTTTCTGAGGGAAGCTATACACACATTGATGCCTTCATCAGAATCCACAAACCATTAGAGATGACTGTCACGAAGGTTGATTATCAATTCATGGGAGTCATGCTACATGTCATGTGCCCCATGGTGAGTCGACATGTATGCATGGTAACCCAACATGCACAGGAGCAGTCCCCACACATTCCAAACACCTAACAACCCCAAAATGCCTTGCTGCAATCCTCAACCAAAATGACTTTTCCACATGCCCGAGCATGGAACGCTGATTCAGCACACGTTGAAATACTCATGAGGAATAGCAGGAGGCCAACGATGACACGACCAGACAACATGCGCAAGAACCTGTGGATGACAGACACACAAACAGTCAGCTAAAAGATTGTTATCCGCATACATGGTCATTTACTCTACAGGAATTATGTTGTCACCATGCGATTCGAAAAATTAGGGTCACAGCTAAAATGAGTGGAATGACATCATCACTCGAGTGACACATCAGAACACACATCTAAGTCACTTAGCATACAGTCAGCTGGACACACACATTGCAACACATGCCACACAAGGCTCCAAGCGTGCACACTCAGAGCCAGTGACTCACCATTATGAGAAGAAGTTGTATATGAGCTGACTCTGGATATCCTCCTCCTCCTCCTCCTCACTTGCCTCGTGACCAAGCCCTTCATCCTCCACGGGTGGATGTTCCTGCTCATGCTGCTCCAGGATGAGTGGCACTGCCTTCTCCACAGCCATGTTGTGCAGCATGCAGCACACGAGGAAGATTTTGCAGACCTTCACCGGTGCATATAGGAGGGACCCGCCTGTCTTGTGAAGGCACCGGAATCGGCTCTTCAGGAGGCCAAACGTCCTCTCAATCCTGGTCTGCCCGTGTGCATCGTTGTAACGGTGATCTACAGCCGATCTTGGGTTGCGGAAAGGCGTCATCAGCCATGGCATGTTGGGATAGCCAGAGTCCCCTACATGGAAACATCATGTAAAAAAGTGGGTCAGGAGATGCCGTAAGATACAAAGATACCGCAAAACACAGGACAAACAGAGTATACCCACCAACAAGACATGCTCGTTCGTTGTGCAGCTGCAGCATCATTTGTGGCACCCTGCTACGCCTCATGATGTAGGCATCGTGTGCTGACCCTGGAAAACGTGCACATGGGAAATCAGCATGTTAGCAAGACACACCACAAGGGCATTGATAGAGTGGTAATGTTTACGGTTGCGATAGGCGACCTCCTGTGCCTGTGGTGGTACAAAAGCCACATGTGTCCCATCAATGGACCCAATGACATGGGGCATCCCTCCCAGGGCATAGAAATCACCCTTGACACCTGTCAACTCCTCAGGAGTCGGAAAATGGATGAATTCATCCAGGTGCTGCAACATGGCTGCCAAAACATCATGCAGGACATGGCTGAACATCGTCTGGGACATGCCACCAACATCAGCTATGGTGAATTGAAACGTACCTGTGGCAAAAAAATGTAGGGCTACCATCACCTTCATCTTGGGGGTCAGCGCAGTAGGATAACTGTGTCGCGGTTGGAGGTGTGGTGCCAGCCTGTTTGTCAGGTCCTCAATCAACTGTTGGGTGAATCTGTAACGGCGTATGCAGTCACGTTCCCTCATGGCACCCAAGTCTGGCATTGGTGTGGGGACAGGCGGTGCCCTGCAGAAATTGGGAATGAATAACGAAGAGTGAGAACATAACAACCTCAATGTCAATGAACTTAGCACATGCTCAACTGCTAATACACATCTGCTAAATACAGAGTCTGGTCTGTGCAATACATCCAGGACACGTATGCCAGCCAGGTGATACTCCTACGAAAAGCCAGCTACACCCGTTGATTGTCAAGTCTACATGACATGCCCTGAAACGAGCTGTGGGCCAGTGTCAGTGAATAGCCAGAGACATCACAAGAGTGACATACATCCAAATCTCAGCATTTTAAGGATGTCATCTCATACAGACAGCTGACGGCAAGCTAGACACACAGATCACATGGCATGTCAAATGTACAGATCACACACATTGCGATGAAGGGGTACACATGACGTGAAAACAGAAAACACAGACATTGAGACGACGCAGATATGTCCTCATGTCAAAATATCAAGTTCGATGCATACAGACACACGTTACGTGGAAATCCACATGTGGCATGGTGTGCGTAGATGTGTGCCATGCCCATCTAGACACAGACACATGTTGGATGCAGCAACAGCAGATGCAGTTGACGGGACACCAACAGCAAGCTCATGGGAACACATGACACACACATGACATAGTCACATCGTAGCACGCTGGTGGTTAAATGTCAGTTGTTAGTGTCCCTGTCCCTGGCGTCAGGGGACAGTTGCGGGTGGTGGTGACTGTGCCATACCAGTGATGCTGTGCTTGACATGTTTGTACTACATGCACACATGTGCAAAGTGTGAAGGGGAAGTGTGCCACATAGTGCCCCATCACACATGACATGTGTACACAGGTCATCACACATCAATTGTGCAAATACATGAGGAGACATGTGCAATATCACTGCCTGACACACCTAGGCCCTGCACATGTACGACAGCAAGGACAATGACTTGATGTTAGGGATGGGCGGAATTTGCGAAATTCACTTTCGCAAATTATAGCGAAAATTTTAAAAATCTCTTCAAACACGCGGAAATATCGTGAAGATGCAAAAGTTTTTTTCCCGCCCGTTTGCGGTATTTTCTGCGTGGTCGCGGCTCGCCAACTTACCCATGCGGTTGCTCACGGGCGCGGCCATCTTGTTTTCACTTGTCTCGCGGTGCATGATCGCGAGAAAAAAGACGTCGCGAGACAGCGCAAATGGCTACCAACAATCCAACATCTCGTGGAGAACGCGACCGGATCGGGAAAACTTGTCGGCGAACGCGGAGATTCAGGTAAGGCGATCGTGCAGACGTGAGAATGTATTATTTTACAGCGCGAGCAGGAAACAAATTATCGCTAAGCTGCAGAATGTGGAAATTTTGACATTTTCGCGCTTTCCGCGGAACGCGAAAATGCCAAATTATCGCAATTTCCACGAACGGAACGGAATTTTCGCCCAGGCCTACTTGATGTACATCCTTCTGCGAGCCTGAGACCTCCATTCCTTTTGTGTGAAACGCACCGTACACACGCTCTGAGGGCGTGTGTACGGTCTGTATCACTAGAGTTGTGTGGCCGTAGGAGCACTCGTGGACCGTACACACGTACGTGTACTACCAGTGCCTACACGTACGTGTAGGCACTGGTAGTACACGTACCCGTACGTGTACTACCATTGCGGACACATACGTGTAGGCACTGGTAGTACACAGACGTGTAGGCACTGGTAGTACACGTACGGGTACGTGTACTACCAGTGCCTACACGTACGTGTACTACCAGTGCCTACACTTACGTGTCCGAAATGGTAGTACACATACGGGTATGTGTACTACCAGTGCCTACCCGTACGTGTACTACCAGTGCCTACACGTAGGTGTAGGCACTGGTAGTACACATACGTGTAGGCACTTGTAGTACATGTACCCGTATGTGTACTACCAGTGCCCACACGTACGTGTAGGCCCTGGTAGTACAAGTACATGTAGGCACTGGTAGTACACGTACCCGTACGTGTACTACCAGTGCCTACACATACGTGTCCGCAATGGCAGTACACGTATGGGTACGTGTACTACCAGTGCCTACACGAACGTGTACTACCAGTGCCTACATGTACATGTACTACCAGTGCCTACACGTATGTGTACTACCAGTGCCTAAACGTACATGTACTACCAGTGCGTACACGTACGTGTACTACCAATGCCACGTACGTGTCAAAAGCACTGTGCAACTGGTGGGGTACGTGTGAAACGCACCGTACCTGTGTGTGGATTTGAAAATTACATAGGGGACACATAAGGGACAAGTATTAGGCACTAAATGCATGCTGGTTGTCATGGATACAGAGTTTTCAGTTCAAATTTTCCATCAGGTGGCCTGGAAAAGTCAGCTGGCCACAAAATACAATGTTGCAAAGTGGTTGTTGACTTGACATGATGCTCACATTTTGAACGATACAAATGCTGTCACTGGTATATGTGGAAAGGGATTTGAGTAAACGTAAGATGCAAATGAATCTGACCAATCACTATGTACTCCTCCAAATGTATGCCTCTCAGCAAGACAGATATAATTCAGCCAGAACCCATGAGAGGGCACTTGCCTGCACAACTTTCCTGTCGACAACACTGCTGCTGTCTGTGCTTCCTCTGGCACCATGTCAAGGTCTGTGGAGAGGGCCCAGCCATTCACCCAGGAGGAGAATGAGGCATTGCTGGATGTCATCCTTCCACAGTACCCCAGCCTGTATGGGAGACCAGGGGAGCAGGTGAGTGCTGACTCCACTAGCTTTGACTGTGCACCTTTTTTGTGACTGTCACTTCTGGCATTGTGTCCAGGTGTGACAGACATGCAATGTTGTTTAGAGTGGGTCCCGGGGGGGAATGGCTTATGTCTCATATGCAGAGCATGATGTAGTTCATGTGTGCACTCCTCACTTGCATTGTGCTTACTGTAACATTCACTGCATAGTGCATGACACATTCGGCCTGGGTAATCCTTTGTGGCATTTTTTGTCTATAGTCCTGAGGTGATTCAGTGGTCCCCCCGGAGTGACAGGTAACTGTACCCACAGATGTGTGTGAGTTTAGTGGAGCTGTGGTGAGAGTGTCCAAGTGATGTGTACGCCCCCTGGACATTGATGTGTGTGAATGTTCCTTGTCATGTGGGTGAGTGTCTATGTGAAGTGTTGCACCACAGCTCCATGGAGGAGGCAACAGCTCTACACATCTGATGTGAGAAGTAAGCCGTGCTGTGTGTCTGACTTGCTGAGCTAGCCCCACACCTGTGACACCCCACAGGCAAGTGGCACATGTGCAGAGTGAGGTTTGTATCCGCTGTTGCCAATGGCATGTGATTGATCTGTGCCTGTGTGTGTCTGTGTACTCTGCTGAGGTTGTGTCAGTGGCCTGGGGCATGTAACTGCTTGGAGGTGATGTCCATCAGCCTGGTGTTGCTTGTGATGCACAGTGTGTGCCATGTTCATGGAGTGTGTCGCACCCCTCATGCCACCTGTGTACTTTATATGCCATGTAGTGCATTGGGGTTTCCACAGAGGCCAATGTCCATATGACTGAGATGCTATTCCTTGGCAGCATCCTATGCCCTGTTCAACATATCAAAGATGTTCAAATGTGTGTCTCTCTGACATGGAGCAGGTGTAGTGATGTTGTCTCACTTTGTCATCCTCACAGGTAACTGCCTACGTGAAGGGGGAGATCTGGAAGCAGGCCGTCAGGGCCGTGAGATCAGTGGAGGGTCGCAGTCGGCGCCTAGCCCAAGTAAGAAAACGGTGGCAGGACATCCTGTGCTGGACCCGGACGATCGCCCGGGTCCTGCTGAAGGACTCACCTCCACGCCCCCACGGCGGGCGCCGACGCCTGACCCACCAGATGAAGCGTGTCCTGGCGGTGGTCTTCCCTGACATGGATAGGCGGTTACAGGAGATGCAGCAGCAGGAAGGGGGTGGGTACATGTGTGTTTGTTGTGTGTCACCAGCTTTTGGAAGTGCTCAGTCGCCTGGATACACTGCCAGGGTTTATATGTGCAGTGCATATCCTTTTCCCCCAAGTCAACCGGTGCTCTTCTTCCTCTCTTCCCCTCCTTGACATGTGTTCCCTGGTCTGTGTGTAAACACTATTGCACATGGTCATCTAGGCTGCCAGTTAATCCAAGTGCACATTGCTTTCTGCATCATGTGTGGGGGTGGTCTGTGACATGTGTTGGTACCTTGCCTGTGCCCTGTCCTGTTCAGTTCTTTGGGGGTCCATATTTGTTGGCACTGAGGCTGAGTCTCAACATAGGAGTGTGAGGTTTCAAATGAACAGACTTGCAGTATGCATGACCGAAGTTGTGGCCTCAGACATGATGTGCATGAGTGGGAGATATGCATAGGGACGGTTGCTCATGTTAAAGTCAGATCATTCCAGGACCATGGAGCAGTGTGCCCACTACAGTCCCTTGGGACACCCTTGCCTCGGAATCATGTGTGTCATCCAACACTGTGCCCATTCTCAGTGTATTCAGCATAGGTTGGCCTCTGTGGCATTGTTCCCTGACCTCATTTGTATTTATGTAAAGTGTGCTACATGTGTCCACTGGACAGGGTGAGCCCATTTGGCTCGTGCATCCTCACACTGGGCAGTGCCTGTGTGTATATTTACAACTATCTGTTGATGGTTGTTTGTCACAAATATGTGTTGGCAGCCTCACAAGGTGATGTGGAGTACATTTTTGAATTCTTGATGCACATTTTAGTAAACCCAGATTAAGAGGTGTAACTTCTTGATCTGTCTCAATCACATTGTCTCAGGTATGGGGGTTTGTGCGGGCAAGGCCTACATGTCCAAACCTTATGTCTCCTTGCCAGGTCTGACCTGTGTGTGATAATTGTCTGGACAGACACTCAACATGCAATGACCCAGTCATGTTGTGCAGGGTTTAATGTTTGTGCTTTGCAGCATGTTTCAAAAGTTTAAATACATGATTCCTGCTCATCCATTTTTAACACCAGTGTGTGGTCCAGATGCTACGTAGTTTGGTCTTTGTGTGCTTACATCTGTGTGGACATTCTTGGTTGCCATGAGTGTGTCTCCTCAGTGCAGGTGCTCCTTATTCCTACACAATTGCAGGCCCATTATCTTATGCATTGTCCTGTGTTTGGACATGTGTGCCACTCCACATGACAGGCAGTGGGTCAGATGTGTTGCCAACGGTGTCATCATGGTACGGATGGCCATGTGACAGGTGGCATGATTCAAGTTGTTAGTCAAGAATTCTTGTACCTTGGCACTCACTACACTTGTCAACATGTCTTACTTTTTTCAATGCTTGACTTTGATGTTTTGTTGTGAAGGACAATAATGTGCCTGCATGACAGATGTCTCCCACGGAAGTGCACAAGAAACCACCTTTACACTTTCAGGGGACACGCTGGCACATTTTAAAGAAAGGCACAGTTCGAATAACACTTTTTTTTCAGATTATACATATACATGTTCCCACAGTGTGGTGGCATTTGGGTAAGTCCTTGGTTGTTGCTGATACCAACTTACGAGTGTCAAGTCATCCAGACCGCCGTGGGGCCATGTATATGTACTTACTGAAACCCCATTTTTTTCTAACAGTGGCTTATTTGAATAAGGCTGGCAGCTCATACAATGACTGTGTAAATGTAGTTTTGTGTGCACCTCCTTGTGTGACTTCTTTTATACACGCACATATGTGTTCTGTTCACAAAGTGGCACATTCACACATTCTAAACATGTAGATTGTGTAAAGTGTTGTGATTCCCAAGGGATCACAATGTATTTTGTTTGGGTTTCCAAAGTACTCACAGGTCTCTGATTGTGGGGACACCTTCAGCATTGCGGTCTGTTATTTAGCCTTGGGTGCACCAATACTGTTTCGTTCACAGTAAACAAGAGGTGGCATGCCTTCATAGTATTGCTGTGCTCAACTGTTCCCAGACACTAGCTTCTCAGTATAATTCGATATCAAGTTATTTGCTGTTGTGTCCTATTTTTCCTTGTTTCCAAGTGGCATGGTGGGTCAACCAACTGGGGAGTGCAGGGCTTACATTTGTGCGGAGTAATCTAGATGTTACTCATGATGCATTTCCTGAAATACACTGTGACCTATTTTGTTTGGACTCATGTGTCAGATGTATACAGGTGACTGATTATTTTCTGTATCTTCACCTTGCCCACAGCATCATCGGAGGACACAGAGGGAGACACCTGCATGGACCTGGAGGAGGGATCCAGCACCGGTGCCACCAGTGCGGGCGAGTCTGCGGGAGCAAGTGGCACGGAGGGCGAGGGGAGTCAGGCGGAGGACCTGTCTGGTGGCGACACCGACTACGACGCTGACGGGTCCGAGGCTGAATTCCTCGAGGGGGCAGAGGCTGCTACAACACCTGGCAGCAGCACAACATCTGTCACCGCCTCCTTCATTCCTATCACCCCCTCCCAGTTGCTCTGGTCCCTTCTGTCTGTGCAGGGCACCACCATGTCTCCTTTGTGCCAGGCACCGCACCCCCTGCCCCTGTCACCCCTGCTGCCCTCACTGCAGAGTCTGTGGACATTCAGTGGCAGTTGCAGGTTGGCCAGACATCGATGCTGAATGTCCTCCATGGCCACACCACACTGCTGACACAGATGGTGTCGTTCATGGAGGGCATGTCAGCAGTGATGTGTGACCAACGGATGTTGCTGAGGTCCATGGACTCTTCACTGACGGCAGCAGAGAGTCTCCTGCAGCGCTTCGTCCCCCCCTGCCCCTGCACCATCTACACTTCCCACTCCCATGCCTGTCCCATGCACACCCAGACATTCCCAAGCACGCACTCCACCAGACACAGACAGCACACAAACACGTAAGGACAAGCACACACCTCCTGGCACGCACACTCAGGGGGATAAAGGCACACCCACGGGGTCTGGGGCACACAGGCATACACGCAGCCACAGTCTGAGTCTGCATGCCTCACTACCCAGTCCCTCCAAAGGCACTCCCCTTGGCTCCCCTGCCACACAGTCAGACAAGGAGAGCTACTTGGCTGTGCTGGGCCTCAGCCCCACTGGATCGCCAGCCCGCAAACGGGCAAGGCACTCGCCGGGTAGGGGAGTTGAGTCCCCCTCCGTCCTCCCCCAGTAGTGCTGCACCCCATCCCTCCGACCCCCCCTCCTTTGTGTCTGTGGTTTCATCCGGTGCAGGGGATACTCTGGACGCCCTGGCAGAAGTGTGCAGCGCAGAGCTCACCTCCACCTTTGGCGCTGCCCCGCCCCCTGTGATGGAGGCGTCCAGCCCTGCACCCACCACACCTACCCTTACACCTCCTGTCCCTGCGGTGCCTGGTCTTTCCCCACATGATGCCACCCCCAGTCAACGAACCTGAGGGTTCTAATGTGCAGGCAAGCTAGGGGAGACATGTGCCCAAATGTGTCCCCCCAAGGACTTCTATTCTGGACTGGCCATTGGCTTTTGTATATAGTGTTGTTGAAAAATATATTATCTTATGCTGATTAAAGCATTTTCTTTTTACTTTGAACACTATTGCATTTCAGGTATTGATGTTGGTGCTGATGCTCCAGGAGTTGGGGTTGTGGTAATATGTTATGTTTCGGGCTAAGGTTCGAGTCTGATGGTTATGAGGTGGCCCATGGGATCTGCGTGCCATCACAAGGTCTCTGCAAAGGATCTTTGGTCGTGTGTGTTATTTGTGTTTTGAGACATTGTACCAAGGAGTGTCCCTTCCTCCATGGCACCTGCCATCTTCCCTGCAGAGAGTTGCACAATTGTTGTGCTGACCTGTGTATACATTCCCTTTGTTGGTGACGGATCCCTTCAACTATGGCCATGTCTGCTCAGCAATGTCTCTGGCTGCATCGTCTGTGCCATCCTTGCTAGTCACTGTACTTGTGTATTGAGTATGTTGCCATGCCTTCAGGGAGAAATTCTCCCTTTTCCGCAATATGCATGTGTGTAATTCCAGCCTAGCACACATATGGTACTTGTTCTGCAGGGTATTTGGGCACCTGACTGACAATTGTGGGCATTGTATCTGTGGGAACTCCACCCTATTCCATCCATGAGAGACAACATCTTGGTGGCTGTCCCAGCACCTATACATTCCTATCAGTCCTGGGATGTGCGTGACAGTGTGTGTTCCCTTTGGCTCTCTTAGTTTAGTAGGCATTGACATGACTATACAGTCTTGTGGCATGATCCGTGTGTGTGTATTGTGCTGCATGCGCCAGGGGTGGGTATGCATGTGTCATTTGTCCTCACACCCACATGTGGTGTGTCATGCAGTGGGGGAAAGACATCCATCCTCATGCGAGTGGGACACTGCTGTCAGTGATGTGTTGTTATGGCACTATCAACATAGTCGAAAATTAGGGATGCGTACATACACCCATGGAGTTGTGGTCATCTGATAATGATGTACACACCCCCATGTCTCTGTCCACTGCTGGGAGTGATAAGCACCCATCCCCATGTCTCTGTCCGCTGCTGGGAGTGATAGGCACCCACCCCTCACATGTCTCTGTCCACTGCTGGGAGTGATAGGCACCCACCCCCATGTCTCTGTCCACTGGTGGGAGTCCTCTGCAACCACCCCCATGTCTCTGTCCACTGCTGGGAGTACTCTGCACCCACCCCTCACATGTCTCTGACTACTGCTGGCAGTGATAGGCACCCACCCCTCACATGTCTTTGTCCACTGCTGGAATTCCTCTGCACCCACCCCTCACATGTCTCTGTCCACTGCTGGGAGTGATAGGCACCCACCCCCATGTCTCTGTCCACTGCTGGGAGTGATAGGCACCCACCCCTCACATGTCCCTGTCCACTGCTGGGAGTGATAGGCACCCACCCCCATGTCTCTGTCCACTGCTGGGAGTGATAGGCACCCACCCCTCACATGTCTCGGTCCACTGCTGGGAGTGATAGGCACCCACCCCCATGTCTCTGTCCACTGCTGTGAGTCCTCTGCACCCACCCCTCACATGTCTCTGTCCACTGCTGGGAGTGATAGGCACCCACCCCTCACATGTCTCTGTCCACTGCTGGGAGTGATAGGCACCCACCCCCATGTCTCTGTCCACTGCTGGGAGTCCTCTGCACCCACCCCCATGTCTCTGTCCACTGCTGGGAGTGATAGGCACCCACCCCTCACATGTCTCTGTCCACTGCTGGGAGTGATAGGCACCCACCCCCATGTCTCTGTCCACTGCTGGGAGTCCTCTGCACCCATCCCTCACATGTCTCTGTCCACTGCTGGGAGTGATAGGCACCCACCCCTCACATGTCTCTGTCCACTGCTGGGAGTGATAGGCACCCACCCCCATGTCTCTGTCCACTGCTGGGAGTCCTCTGCACCCACCCCCATGTCTCTGTCCACTGCTGGGAGTCCTCTGCACCCACCCCCATGTCTCAGTGCACTGCTGGGAGTCCTCTGCACCGACCCCTCACATGTCTCTGTCCACTGCTGGGAGTGATAGGCACCCACCCCTCACATGTCTCTGTCCACTGCTGGGAGTGATAGGCACCCACCCCTCACATGTCTCTGTCCACTGCTGGTATTCCTCTGCACCCACCCCTCACATGTCTCTGTCCATTGCTGGTATTCCTCTGCACCCACACCTCACATGTCTTTGTCCACTGCTGGGAATCCTAGGCAGCCACCCACCCACCCACCCGCACCCTTGGTGCAGTACACTGCTGTCCTGGGCATACACCCCCCCCAATATACTGGTTATATGCTGCACCAGGCCCTAAGCCAACATTTGTGGTGTGTGTATGCCTTGTATCACAAATGTACTGGTGCCCTAGGGGTACGGGTGATGCGGTCCGTACCCCCGCATTCATGGGTTGGGTACGTTCCGTACCACGCGTACCCCTACATCACCACTACTATGGTGGTACGGACCGTACCCACGCCCTCAGAGCGTGGGTATGGTCCGTACCACGCGTACCCCTACATCACCACTACAATGGTGGTACGGACCGTACCCACGCTCTGAGGGCGTGGGTACGGTCCATACCACGCGTACACATACATCACTACTACAATGGTGGTACGGACCGTACCCACGCGTTGAGTCCGTGGGTACGGTCCGTCCCACCATTGTAGAGGTGACGAGTACACGTAGACGTCCACTTCCGTTGTGGCGGTACGCAGGGATTGGTGGACACGCCCCCGAAGTGACCAGACCCTGGAGGTAATGTATGTACAGGATATATTTTTTGTAAATTGGGTAGGGGTTATGTTTCCTGCCCCTCACCCCCCCCTTTGCCCCTGGGTGTTGTTCTGACCTTCTGCGGCGTGCGCGGCGATTTCGGTGCACCAGGTCGTAGGCTAGGAGGGCCGGGATGACACGTAGGATGGGGTCCATGGCTGTCCGTCGTGTACCGGTGCTCCTTCTTCGCGTCGTCCTGAAATTCCCGGGAGTTTTTGGCTGCCGTAAAAAAATTGCCGTGCGGAGTGACATAGGCACGAATCATACTTGCTGGTCCGTAAAACGCTGCCTGACTCCGTCCGGACGTCACATACGCGATGTCCCGGATCGGAATTGTGGGTATTTTTTCGCCGCACGTAGTTTTTTACGATTCGTATGGAAATGGTGTTTCTGTACGAATCGTACTTGCTGCTTACGTGACGTCCGGACGGAGTCAGGCAGCGTTTTACGGACCAGCAAGTACGATTCGTGCCTACGTCATTCCACACGGCAAATTTTTTACGGCAGCCAAAAACTCCTGGGAAATTAAGGATGACACGAAGAAGGAGCACCGGTACGTGACGGACAGCCATGGACCCCATCCTACGTTTCATCCCGGCCCTCCTAGCCTACGACCTGGTGCACCGAAACTGCCGCGCACGCCGCAGAAGGTCAGAACAACACCCAGGGGCAAAGGGGGGGGCGAGGTGCAGGAAACATAACCCCTACCCAATTTACAAAGAATATATCCTGTACATACATTACCTCCAGGGTCTGGTCACTTCGGGGCGTGTCCACCAATCCCTGCGTACCGCCACAACGGAAGTGGACAGCTACGTGTACCCGTCACCACTACAATGGTGGAACGGACCGTACCCACACCCTCAGAGCGTGGGTACGGTCCATCCCACCATTGTAGTGGTGACGGGCACACGTAGACGTCCACTTCCGTTGTGGCGGTACGCAGAGATTGGTGGACACGCCCCCGAAGTGACCAGACCCTGGAGGTAATGTATGTACAGGATATATTTTTTGTAAATTGGGTAGGGGTTATGTTTCCTGCCCCTCGCCCCTCCTTTGCCCCTGGGTGTTGTTCTGACCTTCTGCAGCGTGCGCGGCGGTTTCGGTGCACCAGGTCGTGGGCTAGGAGGGCCGGGATGACACATAGGATGGGGTCCATGGCTGTCCGTCACATACCGGTGCTCCTTCTTCGCGTCGTCCTCAATTTCCCGGGAGTTTTTGGCTGCCGTAAAAAAATTGCCATGCGGAGTGACGTAGGCACGAATCGTACTTGCTGGTCCGTAAAACGCTGCCTGACTCCGTCCGGACGTCACGTACGCGATGTCCCGGATCAGAATTGTGGGTATTTTTTCGCCGCACGTAGTTTTTTACGAATCGTACTTGCTGCTTTGTAAGGAGGATTTCCCGGGTACGAGTCGTATGGAGACTACGCTCCGTACGACCATTCGTACCCGGGTTTTACAGGATCGGAATCGGCCCCTAAGTGCCTATTAATAATGAATTAACAACCAATTAATTTTCAATACCAAAAATGTAACAAGTAATAAATAAATTACCAATTAATAATTAATTAGCAATAAATTAATTATCAATACACAAAAATAATTTTAATAATCACTTAATTACAATTAAATTACTTCCCACTCTATTCCCCTATAAACCCACAACCCGCTCCGAATAATAAATTAATATAATTAACATAATTATCAATTGATCAATTAATAAAAATTAATTACCAATTAATAAAAAATAATTACCAATAATAATTAATTAACAATACATTGTCAATACAAATACATTGAAATCAATATTTACTTAATTACAATTAAAACACTTCCCACCCTATTCCCCAATAAACCCACAACAAGCTACAGAACTAAAACGCCAAATTAAATTAAAAATAATTAATAATTCCTAAAAATTAATATTTAATATACTATAAATTAATTACTTCCCACCCTATTCCCCAATAAACCCACAACCCGCTACGGAATTAAATTACGCAAAAATTAAATAACATAAAATTCATTACTTAAAAAAAATTTAACATACATTACAAAAATAATATTCACTTAGTTTTAACACATATACTAACATAGAAAACACTTTAAAAAATTTGATATTGTTAAAAATTAGATACATTTTAATGCCCATATTATGTACTTCGATATTTTGACAGTCGATATTACTTACCTGCATTTCGATATTTTTAACCACTTTATTATGTCCATTCGATATTATGTCCATTCTATATTTTGACTTCGATATTCTGTCCATTCTATATTTTTTTCCGATATTTGGCTAGTTAATGTGCATAATAACCTTCATGTAGCATTACCCAGATTTGCAAGTGCGCCCATCCCTATTAGAACTTTCCATATCAATTCCCAGGGCACAAGACTAAATGCAGCACGGAGGTTTACAAAGGCTGAATACAATTTATGTTTATTTAGTAATACATACTTCCAGTTGAGTAATAAAAACCTGAACACCTGGTCACAAGTATTGGTTTTGGTGTGAAATTCAGCTTGAAAAGGTGACAGAGTTTTATTATCCTCCATCGATAATGACAAATTATCCAGGACTTGCCTGGCAAAACATTTTTGCAAGCTATTTAATAGGCTGATTGACCTGTAATTTGATGGGACTGAAGCATCTCCTTTCTTATGTATGGTAATTATTTAGGCCCCTCTCCAGGTTTTGGGTATTTGTCCCCCATCAGCTACAAAATTGGCCAGGAGGTTTATGTAAGTGGTCCATACAAGTGGCTCAGATTTATACAGGTCACCAGGTATCAGGTCAGGCCCACGGGTCTTTTGCTGTTTTCAATCCATCTATAGCCTTAAGAGTGTCATCCAAACTGAAAAAGGACCACCACAGTCATCATCACATGCTGGCTCAGAGAGTTGGCAATTGGTTTGGTCTACTGTACCATCCACCAGAGAAGTTAACCCACTTTTCGGGCTGGATAAAATAATCTGGTGTAGTAACATTATCTAGACTACCATATGCTATGATATGCCAAAATGAACGATTATCGCTACACCTGGCTGCGGCCAATAGATCCTGCCAGCTCTTGTTGACCCTGTCGCGCTTAGCCTTGGTAAGAGCTAATTTATAACTGTTACACGCTTGGGCCACAGGTAGATGAGTGCTCTCAAGAATGGCCATCCTCAGCTCGTGCTTGGCTTGCTTGCATTCATAGTTGTACCAGGCATGCTTCTTCCCTTCTACGAGTTTCATCTCAGGGGGTTTAAACAAAAATACTGCTTTCAGTGCCTCAAAGAAGTTACCATGGGCTGATAGTATTAGCTCAGGTAATGGTGTAGCTTTGTCAATGTTGGTAAAATGATTTAAGAATAATTCATACATTGTAACCTGCCTTTTGCTATCCTTCAGAATCTTAGGCCAGGAAATTCAACGGAGATTGTTTGTTACTAGAGGTTCTTGATGTTTTGATCAACTTCCAGAGGGACAGCCTTTAAGGGGAGTGCCTTACATAGATAAGTGCAGAGGGTTATGATCACTATCAGGACGAACCGGGACCATCATTTCGCTCACCAATTGCCAGATTCAAACATCCAGGATTAAAACTGCGGCCTCTCTTAAATGTGAACACCCTGTCAGGGTCAGAACATGTCCTACAATAGCATGCCCATAGTCTCCTACCCACAGCCAATAAAGTAAGCTGGAAGGCTGCATTAGAGTTACAATGACTTCTTGCAGTGTGTGTTAAGTTGGTAATTGAACAGAACTCATCTTCATCCTCAGTCAAGATGCTAATTCGGGGTGATGGTTTGAACGAGCTGTTAAAATCCCCTGCTACCAGCACTTTGGTCTTGGGCTGATAAATACCAGCCAGGTCATCTAACATAGACAGAGTAGAAGAACCTGTCCAGGTGGGAATACACCCGGCCTAAACATTAAAGATTGCCAGGACAATCCCCGATGGAACTGTAATCTGTATCCCCATTAAATCATAGGAGTTCATCAACATCTGTTTATGAGCACATGAAATAGAGTTATTTACAAAAAATGCTAAGCCTCCAATTGCCCTCCCTGGGTTCCTAGGGGCAAGTGCTTCAATATTATAAGTGGTAAAGCCACTACTAAATACCCTCTCACTAGCCCAGGTCTCCTGAAAGATGCAAATATCATTATCACCAATAAAAGTAAACCACCCTGGATCAGAGAATTTAGACTGAATACCTGCCAGGTTCCAGGATATGATAGACAAAAGTGAATTCGCTACAGAATCTATCACTACACTACATAAAATACCCCCTACTACCGGACTTAGGAGTGGCAACACCATTAACAATAACTTTGTTGGACTCCCTTTCAAGATTAATTGTGTTCAGAGAGATAATGACAGTGGGATCATTAGGCTAATTAGAAAAAAACAGGCCTCAAGAATTGACAAGCAATGCCTACTAGCTTTTGCACTGAGTGAGAAAAAGCTCGGAATCATGGATAACCTCTGGGTCGATAGAGTTCACCGCAAGAGAAAGAGTATTTGCAAGCCCGCAAATAATGTTGGAACTAAACGTTCCAGGAAGGTTGGGCAGTTTGACTTCAACATCCAAAGTGTTACAATGAATAACACTATCAAGGCTAGTCCTGATCAATAAGTGTTTTACAAGATGCCACAAGTCAATCAACGTCAGTCAGTGAGGGTAATATACTCTCTCTGTGTTGAGCCCCTATAAGTGAATCAGTGCCAGGCCTACAATACGTAAACTGTGTGCTTGAAATGTGTGATGGACTACACCTAGCATCAAGAGCAACCAGATTATCCCCCAGTCTCCCATCTTTCAGTAATACAACAACAAAGACCTGGCAACAAAAACAGGCACTATCTGAACAGTATTTTTATATATGTAAATACATGGGATTACTGGTGGGGTAATGTATAAATCTATTACTCCTACATCAGTAGTTCTTGTCATGAACTATCATTAAATCCCCAGTGCCATACAACTTAATACTTGATAATTTCCAATACGTAAAAAAAAAAACAGCCACACATTAAAGTCACTCGGCCAGCACCAAGATGCAGTGCAGGAAATTAATAATACAAATATGAAAAAAATGTGAGAGAAAATGAGAAAGTATCTCACATGTGCAACACCAGAGGAGCTGCTGGCAGGTTCTCATCAGTTTGCTCACGATTTTATCATCATCGATATCTTTCTCATACAAAAACTGTGTGTTCAATTTAGAAAAGTGTGAAAAAATGTGAAAAAAAGAAAGGAAGCAAACCCCAGAACAAAGCAAAAAGACCTGTGAAGTCTTAAATAAAATTAGGTCTAACTCACGTATATACTTCCAACTTCTTTATTTCATTACGTGAGTTATCCCAAGGTTAAAAACACAGTCATGTCGTGTAACCACATTCAGGAATGGCCAACATGTTTCATTACCTTTTTAGAATAACGGCAAATTCATCAGGGCGTAAAGGGTCTTCATTCACTTTCCCTGGACTTTTTCTATTTAAGAAAGAGTGACTAATGAGAACCACGGGCCCGCATACCAGCTCTCAATTAGTTATGGGAGTCTGTGCCTTTTGCTCTTAATCCACGCGGTCACTCATCCCGGCATCCCGGGATGCCGGAATGAGTGACCGCGCAGATTAAGAGCGCAAATGATGAAGGTGTGAGCAACAGACGTGCTTACATTGGGGAAGAATAGTGCAAAAGGCACAGACTCCCATAACTAATTGAGAGCTGGTATGTGGGTCCATCAGTTTCTATGGTCCGGCATCAGGAAGACGGCAGACAAGTGCTGGTGAGTTCAACTGTGGCAGGACACTCTCCGCAGGCATTCATCATTTAACCTGATCAGTTCAGGACACAAACTCCTGCTTGAATATGTTATCTGCGCACTAGGAACGTGCCGGTGTAAGCATGTCCTTTAGTCCCACGTAACTTCCATCTGCTGACCTGGAAGATGGTATGTGGTGTGTAACAATAGTTCATTAACTGGGTGCATCAAGATCATGGTGGGAGTCCAGGGTAAACGTTCACTGGATTATCTCTGGATCGCCTGAAGTCTCTCTTAGGTTGTCTTGCTGTATCCGGTGACCTGTCAGTGGGGCAATGTCTCTTACAGCTCTCCCGCCTGGGGAGGCCCTTCGTCGGGTTTGCCATGGGACCGCTGGAAGGCTGCGATGGGGCTGCGTGTGTGCTGGCTGGGGGCAGCTGCAAACCACCGAGGAGCCAGTAACCAGTCTCTCGCACAAACCTCAAGGGTGTATGGATCTTGGTCAGGACATGCTCTCGCTGCAGCAGTTCAGGTGCAGACCAGGTTAGCAGATAACCTCTGAGTCTTCTTGTTGGCTAGTTTGGCAATAGTGTAGGACTCCACTCCATGTGTATTCAAGATAGTGTTGGTTGACGCACGTGATGAGGACTGGCATGGTGGCGTTGCCAGCCGTGTGGTGAATCTGGACGATGGCGGGTGACGACTTGCCTTGATGGATGCAGGCATCTAGTCTGGAGTCGATCACCTGAGGCAGGGAGTGGCCAGGTACCACCATGTTCTCTGGGGAGGCACTTGCATTCTTGTACATGGACTGCTGGGACTTTGATGATGGAGGAGTGATGAACACGCTGAGAAACGTACGGCTTGAGACTCGGTTCGTGCAGGCTGTGTGGCTTACTCTCATACTCCCGCTGTGCGGTTGCCAGTTCCTTCTCGGGTTATCCCCCTCTTCTCTTGCGGTCACTGTCTCAGGACTCACTCCTGTTGTCGCTTGGGTCTTCTTCATCGTCCGGCCCTGCCACTCACGACTTCCACTTCTGACTTCAGCTGTTTGTCCGATTCTTGGTGTAGACCCTCCGGTTACACTTCCACGTGGGATGTATGACGTTACAACGCACACTTTTACAACGCATGCACTTACAACGCATTTTTTACAACGCATAATCCATTACAACGCACTACACTTACAACGCATGACACTACAACGCATTTTTAAAAACTACCATTACAACGCATACCATTACAACGCATAATATTTAATTGCATTTAAGGTAAGTATTAGATAGTATAGGGGTAAAAATTACTTTTCTAACTCCAGGGGGTGCAACAGTAGGGTAAGTGTTGGATAGTATAGGGGTAAAAATTACTATTCTAACTCCAGGGGGTGCAACAGTAGGGTAAGTGTTGGATAGTATAGGGGTAAAAATTACTATTCTAACTCCAGGGGGTGCAACAGTAGGGTAAGTGTTGGATAGTATAGGGGTAAAAATTGCTATTCTAACTCCAGGGGGTGCAACAGTAGGGTAAGTGTTGGATAGTATAGGGGTAAAAATTACTATTCTAACTCCAGGGGGTGCAACAGTAGGGTAAGTGTTGGATAGTATAGGGGTAAAAATTACTATTCTAACTCCAGGGGGTGCAACAGTAGGGTAAGTGTTGGATAGTATAGGGGTAAAAATTACTATTCTAACTCCAGGGGGTGCAACAGTAGGGTAAGTGTTGGATAGTATAGGGGTAAAAATTACTATTCTAACTCCAGGGGGTGCAACAGTAGGGTAAGTGTTGGATAGTATAGGGGTAAAAATTACTATTCTAACTCCAGGGGGTGCAACAGTAGGGTAAGTGTTGGATAGTATAGGGGTAAAAATTACTATTCTAACTCCAGGGGGTGCAACAGTAGGGTAAGTGTTGGATAGTATAGGGGTAAAAATTACTATTCTAACTCCACGGGGTGCAACAGTAGGGTAAGTGTTGGATAGTATAGGGGTAAAAATTACTATTCTAACTCCAGGGGGTGCAACAGTAGGGTAAGTGTTGGATAGTGTAGTGTAATATTATGCGTTGTAATGGTAGGCGTTGTAATGGTATGCGTTGTAAAGGTAGTTTTTAAAAATGCGTTGTAGTGTCATGCGTTGTAAGTGTAGTGCGTTGTAATGGATTATGCGTTGTAAAAAATGCGTTGTAAGTGTAGTGCGTTGTAACAGTTGCGTTGTAAAGGTTGTTCCCCTTCCACGTGTCTTGCTGAGTGCGGTGTCATGCACATGGCACTGATGACGTAGCTGCCATGGGGCCTGGACGACAGGTGGCGATGGTCAGCTAGGAGAGGAAGTTTCTGGATAGACATCGTGGCCACATGACTGCCTCTTCTGAATCTTCTCTTGCACCTCGGGCATTTGTGGTCAAGGGCAGGGATGCCGTTCAATTCCAACTGCCGACACTCGGGGCTGGACGATCTCACTGTGAAGCGATGGGAGCAACGCAGTTTGCGCTTGCTGCGGCTTAAGTGTGGTTCTCCCTTGGGGCTGTCGCCATGGCCGCCTTGGTGGCTGTCTGGTGTCTTTGGAGGTGTTCTTGGCTTGTGGGGCTACAAGTCCTCTAGCTTCTCCTCTCGTTGTCTTTAACACACCTGCATATGTCCAGCTCTTTTGGGTGACACGATTTCCACTCTTCTTCTGCTTCTTCTCCGGGTGCAATGACATGCACCATGTTTTAACACGACCAACGGGGCCGTTGAACTTCAATGGTCTCCGACCCCACTCAGGCTAAACTTCAGTCGCTCTTCTCGGCTGCATGGCGAGCAGCCACACATCTTTGGTGCTCCTTCTTCCGGCAGCTTCTTGATGCGCCTACTCCAGGTGCTCCCTCTCCAGGGAGTGGCTTCCACGGGCTGTAGGGAGCAAAGCTCCTACTCCGGGTGTTCCCTCTCCAAGAAATGGCTTTCATGGGCAGTAGAAAGCTGTGATGGCTGCTGGCCACTTGTGGTGTACGACTCTCCTTGGGTCACTGACCACTCCTGCTTGAGGCAGTTTGAGGGATGACACTTGGCTGTCTTCTTCCCATGGCGGGGCTTCTCTGGTGTGGTGGAGATTCTCCCTGTTGCCTTCAGCATTGCTTCTTCTCTTCGGGGAGGTCTTGCTCTCCTGGGTGCCTGCCCATGCAGTCAAGCTTCTGGGTACATGCGTCGTGCACCTCAGACTTCGCGCCCTTCTACCTTCTTTGGGGCACCCTCTTCGGGAGCTTGGTGTGCCTACTTTCCTGGCTTGCGGTGACATCTGTTCCCCACTGGGGCGTGTATAGCATTTTCGTCTTTAGTGGTGGTGTCAGGCAGCCACTGGGGGCACGCGCACCACGTACTTTCTGTATGCACCTTTTGTTGGCTTGCTGTCTTGGAGCTTTGCAGCTTGATGCTTTAACGTCCTTGGCTCCAACTGGACTCCTGGAAGTTCTCTGGGTAGAGGCAACTTTGGATACTAGATTGCTCTCTGCTGGGGTTTAGTGTCTCTGGCTGTTGTGCCTCACAGCCTCCTGCTGCTGTGTCTTTCAGGGACACCACTAACTTTTCCTATCATGTGGTGCACTGGCAGCACCTGTCTGCTAGGTGGCACTGCAGCAACCTCTACTCAGGCTATGGCTGCTTTATGCTTCTTGGTGCACTCCCTGTTCAGGGGTTTGCAATCTTGCCCTTATTGAGGGACAGGGTATTGTCACTGTGGAACCATCGATTCTGGAGGCAACAGGGGTCTGCACTTGCGGTAAGTTGGCATGTAGCATTTACAGTGAAGTTTAGCTGGGCAGGCTCTTTCTCTGACCGTCTCCACTCCTGTATGCTCTTTGGGGGGGAGGGGGTCTGTTCATGCCACCTACATGTGGCTGCAGTTCAGGGTCATCATCTTCTTTTGACTTGCTGGTGTTTCCTTGAATAAGTGCCATATGGGGAAACGACCACTAGATGGTGCTGTGTCACTATTCTCTACTGGCCACAGCAGTCTTTCCACCGACTGCGGGCCTCGACACTTGCTGCCGATGCCGGTCCTGGGTTTCTGTGCAGCGCTGTTGCAGGGGGCATCATGATCATTGTGAAGTCGACAGTTATCTGTTTTCCCACTCTATTTGATTTTTGGCAGCCTTCTTAGCTGGAGCAGCCTTGGGTTCATGGGTCTCTCTCTCTGTTGGGGTTAGCAGTCTCGCCCCTTTCAAGCAATAAACAGCCCATAGTGAGTTAGTGGAGTGCAGCACTTGAGCGGTCATCAGTGTGCTTTACTGTTCTGTGTGAGGCCATTCGCGGCTCATCTGTGCTGGGCCGGCGTGATTGCTATAACTTTGCAGGGTTCGCATTAGCAAAAGACTACCGGCTGGATGCAGTGCAGGCAAAACGACCACTAGGAGGCGCTGTGATCACTCTCATATTCTGCAGATGGGTCACGGCTCTCATGCGGATGGGTCACGGCTCTCAATCAGCCTGGCTGCTTTGAGTGGCTTCTCTTCCTGCTATGAGTCACGCTGATCGCTGTATGAGGGCAGCCTTACAAACAGTTCCTTGGCAATCCGCTTCCTACGCTGTGAAAGAGATGCGGTCTCTTCCATGTACACTTCAGCATTACCGCACCTCATTGAGAAGACGCTCATCTCCCTTCCTCCTCAAAACAGCCGGCGGCAGTTGGGACAGCTAACAGGTGCTTCTGCATGTAGGTGAGGTGCCTTGGCATAAATGTGGGACTCCTGCCCAATCACCTCTTCCTCGCTGATGCTTACGGCAGCGGACAGGCAGATTGCGGGCTATGCTGGTCTGTAGACGCAGGTGCGGGGCTCTTGATGCCACTGCAGAGCAGATTGCTTGCGGGCTTGCCACTGCTACGATGCTGTGGCTTTGTTTCCACTCCACGGGCCGCGTAGCTGCCGGCGTTGCCTTGGCAGTAGTGCGGCCTCTCAGTGCTCTTTATGCCATATGTTGCTTCAGGCATGGTCGCGGGGGCATCGTCGGCTTTTTGTGACCCAGGGGAGCCCTTTTTGCAGCCCCAGGCTGAGTGTTGGCAATCATGGTGCGGTATCTATGCTTTCCTCCCACCATCCGGGCCGCTACATGGACGTTAGTTCATGCTGTGGCTTACAGTGAATGTGGCCGGGCTCTTGTTACTTGCGGGCGGGGCGTCGTCCTTATCTGCGGGCAGCCAGCACAATTTTCACTGACCTTTTTCCGGTTATGTCGATAGAGGCTGTGTTTGGGGTTCACCGACAGCTGCACTGGTACTCATGGCCCACACCGGCTCTGGAGGTGCGGGTACCTCACACCTGGCCGATTACTTTGGTGGGGGCTCCAGGAAATGTAGGCAGGCGCTGCAGGGTAGTACAGGTAAACCCTGACTTATGTCTGCTTTGGGTGCCTTAAAATCGTCCTGGGCCGGCAGTAACTGCGATGTTGCCGTAGACTGAGGCTACGCTCCCCCTCTCATGGGCAGAGTGGTTGTCAGCAAGAACACACAAGGTCAGGCTCCCCCTCGTCGCCAATGTGGTGTTGTGGGCCCTAGGCCCACATGTTGGACGAAATGACCACGCTCACACTGTGGTACGGTACTGGAAGAGGCCATGAGCATGCGCACCCGGGTCCTTTTATTAACAGGCCCACGTCACTCGTGACGCCTGTGAGGGATGCGTGTTGGGGTGCAAGTGTGCCCACTCCCATGGGGGAGTGGCTATCAACTCTGTGCCTGTCGAAACACTAGAATGTGTCTTACAGGACATAACACCGTCCCAGTCCCTCAATACATCAATTACATCAAAAGCAATGATCCCCACAGGATTATGTACACAATAGGCAGCTCACAGTACCTTTCTGACACTGACGGATGCAGGACGGGCCTGCCCTGGCCCGGGCGCAGCCCACCCACGTCCCGCGCGAGAACTTTCAGCGCTATACTCGCGTCATGGCAGGCAGTAGCGGCTGACAGGAGGCCCCTTGTCTTTGCTGCTTTTTGGTAAACAATGTTCAAAGACTTCACAATACATAAAAAATGTAATAAACACCCAGTCTCTTAATCCTGCAGGATTGATAACAGTTCGAGGGTTTGATAGTCTCAATAGCCGTGCTTTTGAGGGTGCATCTAGACGAGGAAATACGTCTTTCCTATGTCAACATATACCCTTGATTAACAAGTCACTGTTCAAACAACTCACCATCACCTTGTGGGTAATTCAAAGACACCATTCTTTGTTTTGAAAACATAAAATCAGGCGCTGATCATAATAAATGAAGTATGGCTCTTGCAGTCTCTGCTGCTATAAAAAAAAAGTCTGTTTTTCCTTTTCAGGTGACCGTATAAAACAATCGCGTCTCAGGGCGAGGAGCACAGTCAGCGTTAACCTTTTCTCTTGTGCTTGCCTTACAGAAAATGCAAAACTGCAGCCGGCGCAGCGGAAGCATGAGGAGCGTCGCCGGAAGATTGCCACATCCGTTGCATGCCGCCGCCGAAGGGAGGAATACAGGAGCAGGCAGGAGGCGTTGTCACGAGTGCCAGCTTGCATCAGGTAGGTGTTTGCTGGCTCTGAAGTACTGCGGTGAGCCCCCTCCTTATCGCAGGCTGCGGGCGAGTGCCTCTGTTATTAGGGTTGGGCCAAGGTGGAGTGAGGTAGGCTGGCTGCTGTACAGGTGGCCATGGCATAAAACCAAACACTTAATCAGGCATGGCAGGATTACTCTTTGCCAAGGACATTACGTTACTTGTGACTTCCCTGAAAAATTACAGTGTATACTTTGCAGTATTCAGTTTGGTGCACTATTTCTTTCCTTTCGCGTTTCAGAGCATTTTGTCATGTGAAGTGCAAGTGTTCCCATTACAAACTGTGTAAGGTTTCTGCATAGTTTTACTACCTCTCTGTAAAGTGTATGTAATTCTGCTTCTGACAACGTATTAATGTCAGGATGTGTGAACAGCAAGGACCGGACAGGTCGCTCCTTCTCTGCTACGCAGACCGGGTCTTACATTTGTTGTGGTGTGGGAGAGGGCATCTTTAAACCAATTAATATGTTCTTGGTACTATGTCCATGTATGGAAGGTATTCTTCAGGTGTGTCATCTTCAATGTAAGTATGAAACAACTTTGTGCGTGCATCTGCAGGGTGCAGAGTTCACTAGTTGCAAATGTAAAAACTATCCTAATGATTTCATGCAACAGTCATTCCAGGCTAATCAGAGAGGATGCAGGAAAGATTCTAAATTTCTGCACCATTACATTTGTGTTTTTGTGAAAAATTTTAGTTCTCTTTTTCAGTCTCTTGAGGTTGATTATGGAGCAGAAAAAAACCTTACACTGGAATTTCTTTCCGTTTTCCTAAAGGCATCAAGCAGCCAGTTATCCTAGGTGTATCATTCCTTCAGGCATGCCAGATAAGTGTGCCTCAGAGTGAGAAGTTCGCAGTAAATGTTCACTGTATGTTGCAAGGTGGAAGTATTATGTGATATGGCAGGGAGGTCTTATCACGTAATACTAACAAATACACAAAAGAGGACCTCAAATTCACTCTTAGCAGCTTTAGCTCGGTCCTGGTAGTGTAGCTTGAGCAGTCAGGTCTACTCAGAGGAACATGTTTTTCCCAATACCAACATTGATAATAAGTGTCAGGACTCGAAAGAGACCTAGACACCAATTTATAAAAATAGATTGTGGTTTTATATAAATATAGGCACCAAAATGAGCTGGATATGTTGCATATAACCAGAGCTATAGACTTTTAAAGAATAAACACAATAATCAAGTTTTGAACATTTACCTTGGCGGTGAATGGAGAAGAACGTAAGTCACAGTATGACCGTCAAACAATCAACATTAAGCAATAGAGACTTACTTGTTGGCGGACAGTACCGTCAAAACAACATTTACAAGTGCAGTCAATGGAGGAAAACTTCAGTCACTGTATGACTGTCAAACATTTACCATTACCGCCAATGGGGCCAAATCAAATAGGACAATACAATACTTGCAGGGTGAGCTCAATGGAGGTTAAGGTTCTGCAGGCCCCTAGATCACATCTCGACAGTCACTCTTCCGTTACCGTGGCCAGGGAGTCTGGGTGCAGAGGTTACTTTCCTGTCCTTGGAGCTGGTGGGATCCGCGGTAACTGTCATAATGCAGCTATTAGCAAAACCAAACTTCTCGATGAAGATACACTCTGCCCTTGTAGAGTAGAGGCCTTTGGGGATCCTGGACCTGGATTCAACAGCTGGAATTCTTCTACCTTGCTCCGCCGTTCTGGATGCAAAGGTAGCCTACAGCTGTCAACCACCGCTGCTGGTCGTGCCAAAGATGCTTTACCACACACTCGACAATACCAGGTTGCAGAATCTCAGCAGCAAGGTTGTTGCTGACAATGGTTGCTGTGAGGTGCTCTGGAGCTGGAGATGTCAATGGAGAACTCGATCACCCGACATGTGATCACTAGTTCTTGGCTTTAGCAAATATAGTCTTTGGACACTTCAGCGGCTGGAGGTCGACAGGAGTGGACTCGTGGTTTGAAACTTGACATGAGCTTAGCTACCATTACGGGCTTGCAGGACACCATTTCTCTTTGGGCTCACTCTCTACAGGCTCAGCGGGTTGCAATTCTTGTGACGCAGAATGTCGATTCTTTTGTAGGTTGCAATAGATGGGTGCCACCAGTCAGGGGAGTCTGCCTTGGATTTCTGGTGTCCACTGAAATCCCTCTCGTTGACAGCAATGGGTTTTCACCACAGACACATGTCAGCTCACGGCAGTATATGGTCTCTTCAGGGCACTTAAGTGTCCTCTTTTTGCGCTGCAGCAGAGTCCAAAGTCCGGATTTCGATGCTGCTATCTTTTTGGTGCCTCTTCTCTGATTTCAAGTTAGATCTGAGGTTCTGGTGCCAGGGGAGCCCCTTAAATCCTATTTTAGAGGGCGTTAAGTAGGCCTGGGTGGTAAATTCCGTTCCGCTTGTGGAATTTGGGTAATTTCGTGTCCCGCGGAGAACATGGCATTGCCAAAAAATTCCGCGATCCGCGGGTTTGCAGAATTTTTTGGCTTGTTCGCGCTTTCAAAATATGTGTTCACAAGATATTTCCCCCGAGCATCTCCTTGTGTTTGCTTTGTTTGCTCTAAGTTGGCAGGCTATGCCCAGACGTGGGTCCCTTGCTCACTTTGCCACTGGATTCAAGCTAGCCTGGCTGAAGAGGGCTGTTAGCCTGAAACCGGTCCCAGGATGCTTGTTTCCGGTCCAGGGAAGACATGTCTTGGCAGTTCAGGCTGGACTGTTCCAATGAGGCACAGGGTCAAGACTGATTTGCATATAGCTGTGTCTGTACTGGGGTGGCAAATTGAGCTAAAGAATAATGATGGATTCAACCAAAATCTGTGACTGGGGGTGAGTGTTTGAAAAGTTCCAGCACTCCGTCCATCATCTCCTATGTGTTTGCTTTGTTCGCTCTAAGTTGGCAGGGTAAGCCCAGACGTGGGTCCCTTGCTCACTTTGCCACTGGATTCAAGCTAGCCTGGCTGAAGAGGGCTGTTAGCCTGAAACCGGTCCCAGGATGCTTGTTTCCGGTCCAGGGAAGACATGGCTTGGCAGTTCAGGCTGGACTGTTCCAATGAGGCACAGGGTCAAGACTGATTTGCATATAGCTGTGTCTGTACTGGGGTGGCAAATTGAGCTAAAGAATAATGATGGATTCAACCAAAATCTGTGACTGGGGGTGAGTGTTTGAAAAGTTCCAGCACTCCGTCCATCATCTCCTATGTGTTTGCTTTGTTCGCTCTAAGTTGGCAGGGTAAGCCCAGACGTGGGTCCCTTGCTCACTTTGCCACTGGATTCAAGCTAGCCTGGCTGAAGAGGGCTGTTAGCCTGAAACCGGTCCCAGGATGCTTGTTTCCGGTCCAGGGAAGACATGGTTTGGCAGTTCAGGCTGGACTGTTCCAATGAGGCACAGGGTCAAGACTGATTTGCATATAGCTGTGTCTGTACTGGGGTGGCAAATTGAGCTAAAGAATAATGATGGATTCAACCAAAATCTGTGACTGGGGGGTGAGTGTTTGAAAAGTTCCAGCACTCCGTCCATCATCTCCTATGTGTTTGCTTTGTTCGCTCTAAGTTGGCAGGGTAAGCCCAGACGTGGGTCCCTTGCTCACTTTGCCACTGGATTCAAGCTAGCTTGGCTGAAGAGGGCTGTTAGCCTGAAACTGGTCCCAGCGTGCTTGTTTCTGGTCCAGGGAAGACATGGCTTGGCAGTTCGGACTGGACTGTTCCCATGAGGCACAGGGTCAAGACTCATTTGCATATAGCTGTGTCTGCACTGGGGTGGCAAAGTGAGCTAAAGAATGATGATGGATTCAACCCAGATATGTGACTGGGGGTGAGTGTTTGAAAAGTTCCAGCACACTGTCCATCCTCTCCTTGTGTTTGTTTTGTTCGCTCTATTTCAGAGTCTGTCAAAATGGAAGAACTCTTCCTCAGCTGAAAAGACCCCCTCGCTCACCCTAAAGGTGTGGCTAGGTCTCAGGGAGTAGACACCTCACTGTAACTAATTTTACTGCCTGCCAGAATTGCAGGGAGGGAAGGGCTTTGTCCTCGAGTGGGGTACAAGGTATCTGCACATAAATGGTGGGGAAAGCATTTGATGCTCACTGCCTTAATGGCAGTAATCACAAGCCATCCTGGGAGGGTGGAAGTGTGACCTCCTTCCTACCCAGGCCTTTGTCTCTATCCTTGGGAAGTGCTAGAACATCGCATCGGGAGGGCAAACTCTTGTCTTGGTGGCAAAAGCATTGGGGAAGCCCGCCAAGGTACTGGAGCAGTTTATCATAGGGGGGCATCCATGCAGAGTGGCACCCCTGTGGATACTAGCTCATTCTCAACACAAGAATCATGTTGGGGTGAAAAAGCACCATGTTTGATAACAAACACAACACAATTTGGCCGATCCATAATGGAGCTGGCTATCTCGAGTTTGCGCGGTAGCGGGCTCATGTTACTCTATGGAACACAGGTCACTTATAGTAAAACCTTGCCTGACAGGGTTACTGTAGGGATATATATGTGGGAACATATATATCCACACCTTTAACATAAGGCACTCTACCTACTGGACTCAGAAGGGTACTTAAGAGTGACTTATCAATGTTAAGGCAGTAGTGTGGCTCAGCAGCACATGGTGTGTGCAGAGTCCCTTTCGAGCAGGCAGGCTGCTCGTCCAAGGCTGCAGTGGCAGTCCTGCAGTCATAATTTTATGTGGGCCATTCAAGGTAGCACAATATAGTGCTGCAGCCCTGGTGACCCCTCTTATCACCCTTGCCCCCGTTAACACAGGTACCATTTACTAGGGACTTACAGGGAGTGATAAGTGCTTGCCAATTGGGCATACCAATTCACAGTTACAGTTACAGGGAAAAATGACTGTCACTGCGGTCTGGTTGGCAGGTCCCAGTACACTT
Source organism: Triturus cristatus (assembly GCF_964204655.1). Classification (NCBI taxonomy): domain Eukaryota; kingdom Metazoa; phylum Chordata; class Amphibia; order Caudata; family Salamandridae; genus Triturus; species Triturus cristatus. Next base: position 981,284,983 of record NC_140592.1, on the reverse strand, counting down.
ACCTTCAGTATCAGATACTTTCTTCTATGAACTCATCCTGGCCCTGCCAATGGTCCCAATGAACAGCATGAAAAGCTCCTTATATGTCAGGGGCATTGTGTTGTTTTTTTTTACAAAATCCCGCTTAGGAGACAGCAAAATAAGCATGGCAAGTTAAGAAAAATAAACACAACGCCTGCTCATCATTCTCCTCTGCTTCGATGAGTAAGCTGCACTCGCAGACGCACCTAAGTCATGGTATTCATCGCCAGAAAGGCAGGAATTTCTAACTTAGGCAAGTAGTCCTGTGCTAAAGGAGCAAAACCCCTGATCTCCACTGAATTGGCAGAGTTTGGGTCTAAAAAATGACATTGAGGGGCATATTCACAAGGAGCTATCGCTGAACGAACGGCACTTTATCGCAGCCAAAGTCGTGATAAAAATACCTCCCCATTCACAAGCTGGTGTAAACAGCCCACAGCACCAGTTTACCCGCAATAGCAACCGCAAAAAACATCGCCACAGAGGACCCTCGCAACTATCGCTAATGAGATGCAGAGTGGGCGTTCCCGTGCAAAAATCTGCCACAGCATCACACCACAACATTCTCAACGACCAGCCACATTGGCGATAAAAGCACAAAACAGGCGATAAGGCGCGTTAGCACCAGGAAATCTACACCTGCTCTGACCTGGTGTAAAGTTGGATGGCAGCCTGAACCACAAAAGGGAGACCAGCCCAGGGCCACACCGGAAGGGCAACAGAAGCCATGGAGCCACCCATCATGCGGCCCGGACACCCAAGAGGGCCACAACACCCTCGGACACCACACCCAGGCCCGCAACACCCCCTCCCGGACCACCCCCAACCCCAGACTAAGAAACTGCACACCAACACCATAAATCCCAATACAAACATTATGCCTGATGTCGCACAAGCACCAAAATCAACAGACATGCGTGGCCAGAAAATGGAGACTCAGTCAAACAGCAATGCAATCACCAACGCAAAACACCATACAAACAAAAGCCAAGACAACCCTTAGGATGAGTCCTAGCGGCTCCTCACTGGACAATCCATAGCACGCAGCCTGGAAGACCAAATCCAAGAGAAGAAGGTGCGCCATGTGCCCAAGAAAGGAAAGAGAGGGGGAGAGCGAGGGAGAGAGAAAGAGACGGAGTGAGATTGCACAAGCAGCGCAAGGCCTCTCGGGCACCTGGCTCCACATGTCAACATGTGTGTGTATCGCCATACGCACACCATGAGCCCAAGGCTGTGTCCCAATCTCAGTTCCAAAGCCACATCACATTCCGAAAATGCAAGTAGTAGTCAGACAAACATCAGGAATGAAAGCTCCATTGTTCCAATTTGTTCCAGGCAACTGATCACTGTCAGCAGAGCAGACTATCAGCGCACTCCGGAGGCAGGGCACTATGCAGATCCCATGGGCAGTGAGTCGTGCCCCCTCACAAGGGGGAATGGGCAGACGCCAAACAACACATGACTCATCCAGCAAGACAAGGTGGGCTGAGAGCGTAGCCATCCATGATGAATGTTGCCCATTTTAGCCCCAACATTTTCTGAACCTCGACATGTACCCATGCCTCGTGTAAGTGTCCTAATCATGTCCATGCCTGTTGTGGCCGTTGCCTCGTCCGTACTGACACGCACATGCCAAAAAAGTCTATGCAATTCCACTGGTGTCTAACTGTGAGGTGTGTTGTTTGGATTGTCCACTCGTGTGCTACAATGAGCATTGTCCCTACACAGGGAGGAACTGACTGACGCATGTGCAATGGGGGTGTGTCCCTTTGGCAAGCTCCACCTCTGTGAGCCAGACATTGTTTTTGGATAGGTGCTGGACGCATGTGCACTTACATGACTTCAGCAATGTGAGTATGGTGTCCAACCTCTGACCATGTGGAGCAATGTCATATATCACAACAGAATGTATCCACACAGATTTGTGTGAGTAGGTATGCAACATGAACTTCTGGTGCCACATGTGCTGTAGGACACCACTCCCGGCCTGCTTTCGTTTGGGTCAGTCCTACACACAGCTCTATTCAATACATGGACGTGTGCCTACGTTGGGGGTTCTAAGATTGTTGTTGATGTGCAATGGGGACACAGCTAGTACTCACCTTCACAGTCATCCAATTGGCCATGTGTCTCAGGGATACGCATGCGCATGGATGTCAGTTACCAGGGTGTACCTTCAAGAGCAATCATTGTACCTACATCCAGCCATACCTCCATACGTGATTGAACATAGTGATGAAACATCTGTGTGATTTAGAATGTTTTATGTACATTCAGGTGATTGACGGTGCTGGGGCGGTACATGGCCATCCAAGCTCACATCACATGGAAGCCCAGTGGTGTGCCAACCAGAGTCCTTTGGGGATTGCACAGTGATTGAGAAGAAGGAGAGTGCAGTCCACAGCAGGATAACTGTGTAATTGGCCAGCGATAAAGAAATGGCAGTCCATGTCGGGGTCCGGGTGAAAGTAGCAAAGTGCTCCGGGGGTCACTTTGAGGTGTTTCCCAGGCCATGATGCATAGGACATAACCAGGCAGGGACAGGCCATACGACGGTGATGGCTGCTACTGCCTCCTTCCTCACACAGTAGTTCACATCCCCTTCTTACGCCCCTGATACGGCTCTGTGTCTGGTGTGTCTGGTGTGTGTGGTGGGGTGATGGCTGCATCACTGTGTGCCACTGACACATCAGACTGTGAAGGTGATGGGGCAGCATCAATGTGTGCCACGGACACATCAGGGTGTCGATGTTCCTGCTGCAGTCATCTGGGAACGGCTCAGTGGCAGCAATGGCAAGATGAAGTACTGCAGGGCATTGAAGTCCCCAGCTACTACTCGCTGGTGTCCATCCGTGTCAGACATCCTTCCAGCCTGCATCTGCTCCATGGTCTCCATTGACCTCCGCATCTGTGCCAACTCTGTGTTGTCATGGCTGGTGCCTGTCTGCCCAGTGCCCACACAGTTCTTGTGTATAATTCATGCCACCAGCGAGGTCAGCCAAGCTCTCAGGTGGAGCATGGTGCGGACAGGGGGTGTCTGATAGGGACTGTACGTGGTCCCTAATGGGACTCAGAAACCCACGTATGGCATCAAGTTTGGCTGCCATGAGCTCGAAACCCACCCGCAGCTGTTCAGCTAACTCCACCTGGGAAGATCACACACGTTGTATGTGCTCCATGTAATGGTCGGGGGGTCCTGGGAGACAGCCATGGTGGTGTGTGCTTCCTTCTGTGTGGTCTGTGCAGGTGGTGGTGTCACCTCGAGGCAGCTCTCCTGCCCTGCTCCTGGGGGTGGGGTGCAGAGGCTGTCTAGTATCCATTGGGGGGTATCTTGACATACGTGCAGGTTGTCCTCTATATCATCAATGATGGGGTTTGTGGTCTGCTCTGCAGTAAGTGTTGATTGTCCCTCTGCAATGTTAAGGGGAGATGCAGGTTAACAGAGTTTCACATGTATGTTGTTGATTTGCAGATCTTTACATTCAGACTGCATGCCAATGTACATTGTGACTGTTTTGGGGGAGCTGGATATTTGATGGCAGTCAGTGTGTTTTCCGAATACAAGACGGATGTGTGGTAGTACCCGTTTATTATCATCACACTGTGTCAGGCAATGCCAGATGTGAGTGGACAGTTACTACACACGAGCGGAACCTGTTGTAAACTCTGTCCTGTGGTGCTGGTGTTGCACATTGTACCACATTGCCGTCGTTGCTGATGTCCTGTGATTGCTATGTGTGTGTGCTGCATTGTGGGGGAGTTGCCCCTGCAGCTCTGATTTCGTGTGGCCTTCTCCCTTTGAGGCTGAGTGCCTTTGAATTGTGTGCTTTTCGTGGCCTGATTTGCTTTTGACTTGGGTCATATGTGCTCTCGGACAGATTTTGTGGCCTGGTGCATTGTTCGTCTGCTGTGTGTATTGTACGGCATGGGTTGTGGGTGCATGTGGACATGTCAGAGTGTGACCTGCTCCTTTACGGATGTGATCCGCACTGGGCTACCCCCATGTCGATTCATGGGCCATGTCATTTTTTTTGGCTGCTGCCATGCTATCGGACATGCAGTGTTACTTGCATAGTCAGTGTGGGTCACAGAGCCACTGCTTTGCTGGATTCAGCACATGTGCATGGGTTGGTTGTGATATTGGTGATGGGGAGCCTCTCTGTGCACATTGTGGATGGGGACCTACTTGGCGTTTCTATGTGCGCTCCAGTGTGCCAAGGCAATCAGGGACATGTTCCACGGTCATTGTGGGTGTGCAGTGTGCTGCGCATACTTGTGCGTGTGTGCCATTGTGCCCATCTCCCCCCATCCCTGGTCGTTACTCACCCTGTTGCTGTTGGGTCAGGTCGTATCGTGCTGTGTCCAGGCCCCCCAATCCTACCACCGTCTCCTCACTGCTGACTGTGGTCACCATGGTATGTCATGGTGTGTCGCAGGAGGCCCACCTCCAGTCACCTTTGTTGCCTCCCTGTTGGCTGTGAGCTTATGTTTGGTCTGCCTTTTCAGATCCAGTGCCAGTGCCTCTTGACCTCCTCCAGTGACCTCCTCGACACTCCGACTGCATTGACATTGGTAACGATGGCCTGCCATATTTCAGTTTGGGTTGCCAGTGCCGCAGTGGAGGTGCCGAACAGTTGTTGATGGTGTTCGGTCACCTCCGTGACGAGGATCCGGTCTTCCTGCGGACAGAACCCCGTCTTCCTCTTCCTCTTGCCCTTGCCCTTCCACGAACGTGGGGTTCCTGGCTGGTCCTCCGTGGCGCTTGTGGTGTTTGGCTTCTCCTCTGCACTCGGTCCCGGTGCATCCATGTTGCTACGCAGTTTGAATTGTTTTTGGGCTTTTTTTTCTTGCTTTTATGGTGCTTTTTCCTGCCAGACGCGTGGAATTTACAGGCCTGTGGCTGGTCTTCGCTGATTTGTGTACCGCGATTGGCCTCATCTCATGATTTTTCACATTCGCATTTCGCAATTTTGTGGCGTGGCGCTGATTTTGACGCTGACACTTTACGTGTTATCTTGTGGCTATCGCATGGTACCGCTGTGTTGTGAATTCCACGTTGTTCCACGATGAACTGCGATATTGAAAGTTGTGTTACGCTACTCTTGCGGTAGTTATCACACGTTCTTGTGAATATACCCCTAAGTATTATATAAATAAAAAATGAATTAGCATATGAAATGCTTTATTCTGTTATTCTCCAACAGGAGTCATTTTTCCTGGTAGACAATTATTTATCCTTACACCCTCCTCAAATATAAAGGTGCAGAGTGTTTTGACCCACCAACTTGTGCACTTACAGGACTGGCTTTAAGGTGGTGAGACCGGTGCCACCACACTGGACGCTGAGCTTGGGGTATGGTGTGCTTTAAAATATTGTATTTTTTTTAAAAACACGTGCTGCACAGTTCGTTGTGTAATTTTCAGGCAACATTAAAATTTCAAGATAACTCTAGTTTTTAATGTGCCAGCTGGAAAGAGATGGAGGTTCTTCTGGTGATAGATTTTACTCAAAATAAAGTAGCGCAGAGGGTGAGCATGTCTGATGTAAAGAATGTGTACCATGTAGACCACAGAATTGTATTTTAAGAATATTGCTCAGTGCATTACTGCTTTTGTCACAAACCGCCTTTCAAAGCTTTCAATTCATAAGTCACAATCCTAATGTAGCACCTTGAGCTAAGAACTGGCATCAAAGAGCTGCAAGCAAACTGCAAGGTTTAAATTAGAACGTTATGTATTTTTCCCTGGTATCTAATTATTCTAATGTGTCTAAAAAGAGTTTTTTGGGGAAGAAATGCATTCTTTTTAGTAAATACAACCATAACCACTTTATTACACTTTAAATCCTGAGTCTGTGCTTCTCCAGACCAAGCACCCCTGAACTATGCAACCTACCAGAATGGATAGCATGTGTATCCTCCACCTTGTAGTCCTCTTTGTCTTATGTAACATATATTATGCACTGATTTACAGACATATAATTAATTGTCGTGGTCATTACCATGCATTACCTTTATTATGCATCCATTACAATGTATATGCCTTTACCACACATTTTTTTACCATGTGTCTGCCTTTACCACGCATGCCTTTACAACAAAAATGTAAGTATTTCGAGTTATAGTTTCTTGAGTTGAGTACAACTATAACTTTTGAATTTCTATGTTTTTTTCTGTGTGTAAAATCGGAACCTAGCTGTAATGTCCCTCTAACCTTTGATTTTTTTGTGAATTTCTAAGGTTTTTTAAATGTTATTTCTGACCTATAAAGTCCCTGTAACATTGACTTTTTTGTGGGTTTTCAGAGCGCTGTAAAAACTGTGCTCTGCGGAGTGCATAAAACTCTGCTAACTCCTCAAACGGAGCAGAGCTCACCATCCAGGTCTAGTTGTAAGGGTGTTTTTAGGGTTTAGGGTTGGCATAGGTTTTTGAGTGGCAAGGGTATTTTTAAGGATAGGGTGGGTATGGCTTTTTGGATGGCAAAGGTATTTTTAGGGTTTAGGGTGTGTAAGGGTTTTTGGATGGCAAAAATAGTTTTGGGTTCATGGTGGATGTGGGTTTTTGTGTGGCAAGGACATTTTTAGGGCTGTACAGAGCTGGAGGGCAGAGTCATTCCAGGTTTTAGCAATGATGTAAGAGAAGGATCGGCCACCTCTGCAATTGTGACAGATACAGGGTGTGTGAGCGAGGGAGAGTGAAGAGGAGCACAGGTATCTGGAGGGTTTATGGAAGCTCAGTTGGTGGTTGAGGTAGGCCACTACAAATTCATGGAGGGCTTTGAAGACGTGCATGAGGATCTTGAACTGACATATCTTCTGGATGGGGAGCCAGTAGAGGTCTCTCAGGTGGCGAGTGATGTGGGTTTGATTGGGGAGGTACAGGATGAGTCTGGCTGACACCTGTATGGTCTGGAGTCTTCTGAGGAGCTGGGTGGAGAATGAGGCATAGAGGATGTCGCCGTAGTTGAGGTGGCTGGTCACAAAGGCCTGAATGATGGTATTTCTGAAGTTGTTTGGGATCCATCTGATGATTCTGCAGAGCATGCAAAGTGTGTGGAAGCTGGAGGAGGCAACACAGCTTGTTGTTTCATGGTCAATTGGCTGTCGAGGATGATGCCGAGGTTGCATGTATGGTTGGATGGTGCGGGTCCAAGTACTGCAGGCCAGCAGCTGTGGTCTCATGCAGAGGTGTTCTTCTCAAAGATCAGTACTTCAGTTTTGTCGGAGTTGAGTTGGAGGCAGTTGTCTCTCATCCATTTGGTTACATTGGTCATGGCATTGCAGAAGTTGGTTTTGTCATTGGGGGGTCCTCAGGGAGCAAGAGGATCAGTTGAGTGTCGTCTGCGTAGGAGATTATGTTGAGTCTGTGGGACCTGACGAATTCTGTGAGGAGGTCATGTAGAACAGGGTAGAGCTGAGGGATCATCCTTGTGGTATGCCGCATATAATGTCTTTGGGTGCAGAGTTGAAGGGAAGCAGTCAGATGCTTTGTGTGGGTCCTGTAAGGAAGAAGGCGATACACTTGAGGGCATCTTGCTGTATTCCTACGTTGTAGAGTCTGTTGATGAGGATGTTTTGAAATGCTTTCTCGCTGCAAAATGCAACATACTTCTCACCCTACAAATGTCTTTTGTGGAAGCATGTTCCCTTTTTGTTTCTGTTCTCAGTTTCTATACTCATACACCTAAAGTGATGTACTGTTGAAAAAATCATCAATGAACAGTGGGGAAAATACAATTATAAATATTGTACAAAAAAAACAAAGCTTGATTTCTAACTCTGAGCTGTGCAGAATATATATCGGATAACTTACATAACTTTTTTGCACAAACAAACTGTAACATTAAAGGCATCAAATTCAAGACATCATGAGAACTTTGCTCTTTGTATCTGGAAAATGTTTGCAGGTGCTCTAAACACAGATTTGAAAGTATGATGTCCTTCATCTGCAACAAAATTAATCCACTTCTTGAAGAAATTACCGATTTATTTGCTTAAAAACAGTACCAAGCAAGAGGTGCTCCTCATATTCATAGGCTTTTGTGGGTAAAAATTGCACCTAAATTTGGAATAGACACAGAAGAGTCTGTTCCTATTTTCATAGAACAGTATATTACATGTGCAGTTCCAAAAAAGACACAGAGGAAAAAAGCATAAAGCAGGAAGTACTGCGTTTACATTCACATTCATGTCCAAAGTACTGCCAACAGAAATATTTAATTCTTTTCTAAGCTCCCCATTGAACCTTCGTGTTTTTCACAGTCTGAAGACTATTCTTTTTCCCAGTTCTCTTTGAAAAAAAAGAAAAAGTATGAAATTGTTGCAAAAGCTTCTTAAAAAACAACAGTAGTTTTCACAAACATTTCAAAAGTACTCCACAAAGTCCTTCTAGGACTGCCCCTGTATTTCAGCCAGCACTCCTCTGGGGTGAATTCCTACTTACAGGCAAGGGCCTCCTTCATAATGAGATACCTCTTTTCCCTTCTGTAATTCCACTAGGACATCCCTTCCATCACCAGGAATATGACTCTAAAGGCCAGATATTCAATCCTCCTCAGAGATCCTCTGTACCCCTAGAGCTTCTTCATTTAGCTGAAACAACCTGTCTATATCACTGTCCTCCTTACAGTCAGGCACCAAGTCTCTGGATATATGGACTATTTGTCCTGCACTGGACATAGTAGTTTTGCTCCTACCATTTTTGCTAGACCCTAACAGCTATTTGGCCTTCAAGTTCACCTCCATGACAGTCACTTCATGACCTAACAAGACCCTTTTCTCCTCTAAGGCTGTTTCAGCCGCAGCTTTTCTCTCCTGAGCAGCCACCTGGGCCAACTGCAGCCTTAGGTCCCTCTCAGCCTGTCCATCCTTGAGCACCTCAGGGGACTGGGTTTGGAAGGAGACACTATTTTCTGCATCAAATCCAGTAGGGAATGGTCTCTCTGTGGGGGATCCCTCTATCCTCTGGAACCTTTGCCCAGATATTTCTCTACTCCTCTCAGCCAGTATCCTTAGGGGTCCTGATTCTAAGGTCAACTGCATCAGGGTTTACCCTTCTCAAGAGTGCTGAAGCAGTCCTTTTTAAACTCGTCCTGTGGTGCAGATTGCATTCTGTGGATGTCCTCATAGTAAATCGGTTACTGAATCATCTTATGGGTGTGTGAGTGAGTGTGGCAGTCACTGTCTGGCTATATTTGTGAGGGGTTCATAAGTGCAACTGGGTCTGTAAGTGTCTGCCTGACTGTTTGCAAATTACATACTATTAAATTACATACTATCAGCAAGCACCCACATCTCATTTCAAACACATTCATTTTTCCTGGCATAATAATGTAATATTCATTTAGTATGACAATTCCCCCTCCTCCTTTCCTACTCACAGCTTTCCTCATTTATAACATACAAAAGGGGTCAGGAAAGCTGTGCTAGTATGCAAGCAACATTCCGGCCCCCGGGGACCATTTCCCAGGTTTATAAAATGGTGACTGCAACTTTTCTGTGAAGGTGTGACCAGTCATTCAGGAGCCTGCTTCAGCAAGTGGACCCACTGAGTCACTGCTGGTGGAGCCGCAAAGGGTCCATTTCCCTAGATATACAAATTTGGTTTTCAGTTAATATCTTGGAAACTACTGAATGTATGTACACCAAATTGCAAAAAGCACACTTTCTGGATCAATAGCTGGCTTTCAGTCACATTTGGTGTGATTCCATTCAGCGGTTCGCGATGTTGTAGTGTTCAAAAACCCCGTCAGAAATTGCATGGGGAAAACTCATTTTGGGACTCCTCCTTTTCTCTGCCCCTGCTTGACGGATCACCCCAAAACTTTCAGTACAGCAGTCAATCTGAGCGGCATGCTAATTGTGTTAATTTCAGGACAATTGGTCAAATGCTGCCAAAGTTATTGGCAAAACAAAATTGAATTTCATTAGTTATAGTCACCTGAGTTAAATATAACTTACGCCCCCAAAATGCACTGCTTATGACCTCACTTATTACATCCCTCATGACATGGTCAGAGACATCACTGATGACATCACTGATTACATCTCTAAAGACATCTCTGATGACACCATCCAGTGAATGCAAGTGTTTCATAGACGTTTCTGAGACTTAAAGATATAAGCTAAGCTACTGCATAAGTTAAATTATTATTCTTTTTGTACTACTAATGAGTGATACTGTTTCTAACATATATCATCTGGGCGGCTGTGTGACTCTGTATCAGTGTGGAGTGTGTGGGAGTGGCTGTATGGGTGAAGAAATGGGTGTGTTAGAAAATGTATGGGTGAGTGAGGTCTGTGTGAATGACTGTATGGGTGGGCAAGTGTGTGTGTGAGAGTGGCTATATGAGTGGATTAGTGTTTGTAAATGGATGTATCAGTGACTGAGTGGCTGTGTGAGTGGCTCTATGGGTGAATAAGTGTGTGTGAGCGGCTATGTAGGTGACTGAGTGGCTATTTGAATGGCTCTATGGGTGAGTGGCCTGGTGTATAAGTGGGTGTATGGGTGAGTGTCTGCTTGAGTGGCTGTATGGGTTAGTGAGTAAGTGTGTGAGTGGCTGTTCCGCAAAGTAAGGGGGAGGGTCTCAAACATTTTGCTCTGGGTTAGCATCACAAAAGTGACACTAACCAGCACAAAATGTCCAGTGCAAAACTTATTTTATGCAGGAAAGTACCCAAAAGTAATGCAAAGCAGCACACAGCTCTGCTTTGCATTACTTAGGGACATTGCATTCCTATGTAACCACCCATGCTTTTTGTTGCTAAACCTTTTCTACTAAAATTAGCAGACAGGGTTTAGTGCCAATAATTAACACAACTGAAAAGCAGGCGTTAAAAAGAGAAATGCTTTCATTTCTCCTTGCTTTTCCAACTTTGCTTGCTTGTTGCATTGTACAGCACACATAGAAAGTAAGACAAGCTTTTAAACTTGTCTAGCAATACTATTTTGTACAGGAAGGGTACAAAACCTATGGTAGACTTGGGAACTTACCCTAGCACTATAGCATGGAGGTGCGTGCCTGGCCCAAGGTAGCTGAAATCAGTGCCATTGCTAGCCAGAGGGGAGGAGCATGCCTCATCCCTGGGAATATTTCACTCTTCCGCTCTTTCCCTGTCACGCAATGCAGTGCACCATTTTTGGCTGCTGTGCTGCGTTCCATGAATCTCTCCGAATCTGGGCTTCAGTATCTGTGTTAGTGGCTGTATAGGTGAGTGGGTGTGTGAGTGCTTGTATCAATGTGTGAATGGGTATGTATGTGGTTTTGTGGATGAGTGAATGGATGTGTGAGTGGCTATATGGGTGAGCGAGTATCTCTGTTAGTAGCTGTATGGGTCAGTGAGTGGGTGTGTGAGTGGCTGTATAGGTGAGAGAGTGGTTGTGTGAGAGGCTGGATGAGTGAGTGAGTGAGAGTGTGGCAGTAGTTAAATGGGTTTGAGAATGGGTATGTTAGTGTTTGTGTGGGTGTGTGAGTAGTTCTGTGAATGATGTCATCAATGATGTCATTTGAGATGTAATGAGTGATGTTATCAATGATGTCACTGCCATGTCATGAATGATATAATATGTGAGGTCATAATAAGTACATTGCAGGGGTATAAGTTATAGTTAGCTGAGGTAACTATAGCTGCTTAATTCTAATGGTTTTATTGAGTGAATTCTGAGCCTAAGTATAACATGCTTGTAACCTTTGTTTTTTTCACTGAATTTCTGAGGTTTTTGTTTTTATTCTATTTTGTAACTTTAGCGTCCCTGTAACCTTTGTTTTTTTCAGTGAATTGTTAAAAGTTTTAAATTCTATTTCCTAACTATAGCATCCCTCTAACCTTTAGTTTTTTCAGTGAAGAACTCAGGTTTTTATAATTTTATTTCCAAACTATAACATGATTGTCACTGTGGTGGCAATGACCTAGGCACACATAGTGGGATAGGACTGGAAATGTTTATGAATTCTACCATTGCCAAATTAATGGCACTTTTCCCTCAGACTGCCTTGGTTTTATTACACATATGCCAAAGAAAGAAATTGAAATGGTCAAATAAATTCTGTCCACAGATAAAGTCAGGAAACCTGTCAATACATTTGTTTTGCATTCCTCAGAGACCATAACAGGGGCTCTATCTACAACAACAACTTACGCTTTCAAATGAATGGTATCTATAGACATGATAAAGTTCATTTCACAGAACAAGTCAACAGGGTGTTTCTCAACAACTTGAAATAACACTGCATCCTCTTTTATGTGCAGTTATCATCTACACACAATAAACATGAAGGCTTTTCTCAGAACCAACTTATTTTCCAAACACTGTTTCATTTTCTTTTTATATCTCTTTTTATCAAATCCGCAAATATATCACAAATATGCAAAACATAAGCAGACATTCAATAAACACCAGCATATTTAAAATTCAAAACTATATAAGTGCCTCTATGCATGTGACTGGGTGCATGAGTGTCTGAATGGATATGTGGGTGTATGCATGCGTCTCTGAGTGGGTGAGTGAGTGGATGTGTGAGTATCTGAGTGGGTCTGTAAATGAGTGCATGAGTCGCTCAGTGGGTTTGTGTCTGACAGAGTGACTGTCTGAGTGGGTATGTGAGTGGGTGCGTGACTATCTGAATGGGACTGTGAATGGATGCATGAGTGAGTGCATTTGTGAGTGGGTGTGTGAGTGTCTGAGGGGGTCTGTGATTATATAAATGAATATCTGAGTGGGTGTTTTAGTGGGTGCATGACTCTCTGGGTGTGTTTGTGAGCCAACGCATAAGTCTCAAAGTGGTTATGTGAATAGGTGTGTGAGTCTCTGAGTGGGTCTATGGGGTACACGAGTCTCTGAGTAACTGTGTGAGTGGGTGTGTGGTTCTCTAAGTAGGTCTGTGAGTAGGTGCATGAGTCTCAGAGTGGGTCTATGTGTGCATGCATCAGTGTCTGAGTGGTTCTGTGACTGGGTGCATGAGTGTCTCACTGGGTCTGTGAGTGGGTATGTGAGTGTCTGAGTGGATCTGTGACTGGCAGTGAGTGTCTGAGTGAGTATTTGAGTGGGTGCATCAATGTCTGAATGGGTCTGTAAGTGGGTGCATGTGTCCCTGAGTAGTCTGTGACTGCAAGCATCAGAGTCTGAGTGGGTCTGAACTTGGTACATGAGTGTCTCACTGGGTCTTTCATGGGTCTCTGAGTGGGTCTGTGACTGGGTGCATGAGTCTCTGGGTGGGGCTGTGAGTGGGTGTTTGAGTTTCTGAGTGGGTCTGTGAGTAAGTAGGTGAGTCACTGGGTGGGTGTGTGACTGGGTTTGTGAGTCTCTGAGTGGGACTGTGAGAGGGTATGTGAGCCTCTGAATGGATGCGTGAGAGGGTGACCCCTTCAATTACTTTGAATGAAAATTTAGAGCCCTCGCGACTGGCTCCAGTTTCTTAAAATTGCACCCGCAACATTCTACTCAGGTTGCGGCCAGCCAATCACTGCATTCCTGTTGCCGTGTGCATTTGAAATTTATCATGAATTAGTCAAAAAGTATTTGTGCATGCAGGTATACAAATTTGTGTTTCTTTGAATATCTCATAAACTACTGAACGGATTTACATCAAATAACAAAAATACTCTTTTGGACTATGAGCTGTCTTTCTGCCAATTGTTGTGTAATTCCATCCAGCTGTTAAGGCTGTAGTTGTGTTTAAAATTGGGAGTTAACATGGGGAAAAAGCATTTTGGGACCCCTGATGTTCTCAGCCTCCACTTGATGGAACACCCCGAAACTTGCAACACAGCAGCTTAACTGAGCACTGTACTAACTTAAAAAGTTCATGAAGATTCATCAAATGGCGCCAAAGTAATTGGCAAAACAAAGAACCCTTTTCCTGTGAAAACTATATATATATATATTCACTGAAAAAAACATAGGTTTCAGACATGCCATAGTTAGGAATTATCATTTACAAAACCTTAGATAGTCACTGAAATAACCATAGGTTTCAGGGGTGTTATAGTTAGCTGGACATTTCACTCATACAAAACCATTGAAATTCCTCCGTTAAAGTTAGTTCTACTAACTATAACTCGCGCGCCAGCAATCCACTGCTGATGACGTCACATATTACATCTACTGGATGATGTCATCAGTGATGTTATCAGTGATGTCATTTGAGACGTCATCAGTGATGTCACTGACCATGTCATGAAGGACGTAATATGTGACATCATCAGCAGTGGATTGCGGACGCGCAAGTTATAGTTAGTAGAACTAACTATAACGGAGGAATTTCAATGCTGAAATCTGATTGCCTGCCAACACTTTAAACCAGGAAGTGATGGCAGCCATCTTGTAACTCGGTTGAACAAAGTCTCAAGTAAAAAGGTTTAAAAAAAAGAAAAGGGGGCAGGGTAGAAACACCCTGACCCCCTAGGCCTCTTGGTGTGGCCAAAAAAGCATTATTTTCAAATTTTCAGCAGAAGTCAACCTGGATCTGCGCCTTCTGTTGAAATGTAAAAAATAAAATGAATTAGGGCTCCAGCGCTTTTTATGAAAGCCAGGTCCCGGGGGTATGTGTAAATAAAGGAGGGCAGCACGGGCCCCCCTACTTGAGCTATTCAAAGCCCCGGGGACTGCCACCTCCCAGGGCCACAGAAGTGGATTCTAAATAATACAGTGGAGGATCTATGGCCTACCCCTCTGCCCCAGGGACCGCCACCTCCTTGGGGCTACACATAACAGTAATGCGGGGGGATATGCCTGTCACCTATCCATGGCTACAGTGTTACATTAATGCATGGGGGGCTTCGGCCCCCCATAAAGCTCCTGAGGCCATCACCTCCCCGGGGCAACTATTTTAAATTAGATACGGCACCCTGGTGGAGCCCTAAATGGTGCTAGGCCGGCTAACGCAATGTCCCAGGGTACCGACCCCTGGGACATTGCCGTTTGGTATGGCAGGAGCACCGCAAACAGTGATCCACTTTGAGAACGCTAGTGTATTTTGCTCTTTCTTGTTCAAAGCGGAGCACACTCTGCTTTTTACACACAGGGAGCTGCATGTCAGCAGCTCCCTGTGTATAAAAAGCGATGCTTCAGTAGGTGGGGAGCCGGCCAGGATTGCGAAGGACTTCATGTTCCCCCATGGTCCCCAACGTGTAAAATGTGGGTGCCCTCTGGTGGGACCAGGGCACCAACACTACAGGCTGGGCCCCCGGGGCCAACATCAGATGTCATCAGTGAGTGTCATGAGTTATCTCACCGACCATGTCATGAGTGATATAATATGTGAGGTCATAAGCAGTCCATTACGTGGGCGCCAGTTGAATTTATCTGGTTTTGTATGAGAGAAATCTGAGCCTAACTGAGCCTAATTATAACATCTCTGTAGCCTTTGTTTTTTTCTGTGAATTTCTAAGATTTCTTAAATTCCATTTCCTAACTACAATGTCCCTGTAACCTTTGTTTTTTTCAGTGAATTTCTAAGGTTTTTTAAATGCTAATTCTTAACAATAACGTCCCTGTAACCTCTGTTTTTTCTGTGAATATATCTATATAATATATACATATATCTATATCTATATATATCTATATATACATATATATACATATATATACATATATGTGTATATATATATACATACATATATTATCTACTGGCGGTCACCAGTAGATAGTTATAGTTAGGACCGAGTTCCCATAGGAAATCTGAAAATTCTATTTTGAATAACTTTGGCGCCGGTTCACTTATCTTCGTGAAATTTTCAAAACTAATGGGGCGTTCCGCTCAGCTCCTACCCTGAAAGTCTCGGGGTGATAACGTCCCTGTAACCTCTGTTTTTTCTGTGAATATATCTATATAATATATACATATATCTATATCTATATATATCTATATATACATTCACTGAAAAAACCATAGGTTTCACACATGTTATAGTTAGCGGAAATTTTACTGATAAAAAACCAGTGAAATTCCCCCGTTATAGTTAGTGCTGGCAACTATAACTCACGCGACCGCAATCCTCTGCTGATGCTAATACTGTATTTAGACACTTATTTGCCCATGTCTTCTTCCATACATTTTTAGCTATACATATATTACAAATATTTTTTTTTCATAAAGACACATATGTCATCAGCAGAAGATTGCGGTCGCGTGAGTTATAGTTGCCAGCACTAACTATAACGGGGGAATTTCACTGGTTTTTTATCAGTAAAATTTCCGCTAACTATAACATGTGTGAAACCTATGGTTTTTTCAGTGAATTTGCAAGGTTTTTTAAATGCTAATTCCTAACTATAACGTGTGTGAAACCTATGGTTTTTTCAGTGAATTTGTACGGTTTTTTAAATGCTAAGTTACTTTACGCCATTCGAGGCGTGCGCGCCCACTTAACGCAGTTCGTTCCGTGCACGGTTTTTATCAACTTTAATAAGCCCTGTACATTTGGTGGCCTTCGCCCACCAAAAGCACAGGGGGTGGGGTCAATGTGAATAGTGTTTTTTTTATTTCGATTTTATGTTGCCAGTAGGTAATATATATACATATATATACATATATGTGTATATATATATATACATACATATATTATCTACTGGCGGTCACCAGTAGATAGTTATAGTTAGGACCGAGTTCCCATAGGAAATCTGAAAATTCTATTTTGAATAACTTTGGCGCCGGTTCACTTATCTTCGTGAAATTTTCAAAACTAATGGGGCGTTCCGCTCAGCTCCTACCCTGAAAGTCTCGGGGTGATTCGTCAAGCGGGGGCTGAGAAAAAAGGGGGGGTCCCAAAACGCGTTTTCCCCATGCATTTTCCCACAGGACCTTAAGTCGAAGGTACAGCCTGAACGGCTGAACAGAATTACTTGAAATTTGGCAAAGAGGTAGTCCTCAGGTCAGGCATGTGCCTTTTGCTTAAATGGTGTAAATCCGTTCAGTAGTTCCTGAGAAAATCAAAAGTAAAATCACATATACATCTGGGCGGAGCCTAACCACACATTTCATCGTGAGATCTGATTGGCTGTCAGCACTTCATCCAAGAAGTGTTGGCAGCCATCTTGGGACCAATATACATGCTAGCACCTCATTAAAAAGCATTGCAGTTAATAGAAGGTTTTAAGACTTTAGTTACATTATAAATCATTTGTTGATGGTACCATACTCATTTTAGGAATTGTGGTGTGTGCTAAGGTGATTTTACCATGTGAAAAAGCCTTCTGCTGTGATATCATGAATCATGTTTGAGAGAAAACTATTTTCTCATGCTTTTCCCAGAGAGGTTTGGAAGGTGATCTATAAGCTAACTGAGAGCATATTTTCTGTAAATTCACATTATCTTTCTCAGTCATGTGAGAATGAAGTCTGACATTCTCAGTAAAACATGTACATCCGACAAGGGCAGAGACTGTCAGTTGATTCCTTTGTGTTCTACTGCAGCTTCCCAGAGTGTTCTAAAGAACAACTAGAGCGCTAACAGTCCTACTTATGACAAACGTATGGCACAAAGTCTGCAGCTCTGGAAGTAACACCACATCCTCTCCCCTAAGTGCAACATTTAATCAAGTGGTCAACTGGATAAAAAAACATAGAGATTACAAATAATTTAAAAGTTCTTTGTCGCTATTTGAAAACTCAGAAAATATGTCCTCATTTTAGTTTTTTAGAGCACTAACCATAATTTTGATGCAAATAAGACCCTCTCATATATGTAATTTCTAAAGGAAATACTCTAGGTATTACAGTTTTGATTACATCAAGATGACGTCAGGCGTTCCACACTTTTGTAATAAATATAGAATGTTAGCAATCTAGTTGTTCATTGGGATACTGTTGAGAGGCAGAGGCCAGGGGCACGGACTCTGAAAATTGAAGGCAGGTAGGAGAGTGCAGAGGCAACAATTTGACCACACTGGGCAGGCAGGAAGGGCAGTGGCAGCACAACAGACTATGGAGGGCAGTGGAAAGGGGGGCAGGGGCAACAAACCAACAATACAGGACTGGCAAGAGAGGCTGTGGCAATATAATAGACCATTGTGGGCAGAAGGAAGAGGCAGTGGTAGTACAACCATACATGCCAACAGACCCGTTTCAGCCAGAAAACGTCCAATGTTTTTAAGCTCAAATGGGCTTTATTTGATCTGTCTCCTGTCTACACTCTCCTCTTTTTCAATGTAACTCAAAGGGGAAAATCAATACCCCAGTTTTTTTTCAAAATCTCCCTCTTACCAAGTTCAAAATGTTCACAAGTATGGTACACTGAATCATGGTAGGCAGGAGGAATTGGGGTAGGGACATGGACTCGGATAACAGAGGACAGGAGGGACATGGAGAGGTGTACCAAACTGACCCTACAGAGCAGGCATCAGGGTTTGCAGCAGCACAATACACCACACAGCGCATGCGGGACCGGAGTGCAGCACAACAATCCATAGAAAGCAATAGGGAGGGGACAGGACCATGCACATGGACAACAGAGAACAGATGGGAAAGAGGCAATGGTAGCTAGCTGACCATAATGGACAGACAGGAGAGAAAGCTGCAGCATAACAGACCATAAAGGGCAGGAGGGACGGATCAGGGGCATTACAATGGAACAGACAAGCCAGGAGGGAGGGAATAGGGGGTCTGCACATGGAAACAGAGGGCTGGGGGCAAGGTGGCAGGGCAGGAGCAGCAAGATTACCATGGAGGTCAGGCAGGATGGGCACTAGAAACAAGACACACCATGGAGAGCAACAATGAGACTATGGTGGCATACACACAGACCATGGAGGGAAGGTGGGAGGGGGTCAGGGGCAGCTAGCTGACCACACAGGGAAGGTGGGAGGGGCCATGGCAGCACAGAAGACCATGCATGGCAAGCGGGAGGGTTAGTGGCAGCACAATGGCTATGATGGGCAAGAAGGAGGGTGCAGGGGCATGCACAAAGGACCATGGAGGATAGCAGGGAGGGTCAGGACCTGGGCACAGACAAGAGAGTTCAGGGGAAGGGGCCTCACAACAGACCGCGTGGGGCAGGCAGGAGGAGCAGTTGCAGCACAACAGATCAGGGAGGGCAGAGGGGGGTGGCAGTAAAATGGACCATGGAGGACAGGAGGCAGGGGATAGGGGCATGGCATGTGGACAGGCAGGGTGGAGGTGGCAGGGACAGGTTACAGTCATCTGACAATGCTAGGCAGGTAGGAGGGGAGTGGCAGCTCAACAGAACACTCAGAGTAGATAGGAGTGGCAGGTCCATGGAACATAGTGGGCAAAAAGGATGGATCAGGGGCATGCAAAAAAACATCGGAGGGCAGGGGGAAGGAAAATAGGGGCAGCAAGCTAAGCACAGAGGCTAAGCAGGAGGTCAATGATGGGCCATAGAATTGGGCAATGGAGGGCAGGAGGAGTGGACTGGTACATCATGCTAAATGGAGGGCAGTGGCAGCACATCAGACCATGCATGGCAGGAGGGAGGAGGCTAGTCCATGGATTCAGACAACAGAGGATAGGGAGGAGGTGGATGGGGCAGCAAGCTAACTGTTCAGAGAAGGTGGGTATTAAGAACTTTATTGTTTCTAAAATGTGTGTCTGTGCGAACTACTTAAAATATGAACAAGTATGCAGAATAATCTCACTTTTATTCAGGAAGAAGAGGACGTTTGTGACTGTGACTCCGGGCTCACTTGGCAGAAACACCCCCTGACCCTCCACCCCCATCGCAAAATGTAATGCCCGTGAAAAGGGTAGGTGGATGCAGTGTTATATAGAACATAGTCCTGAGAGCACGATTGAAAATGAAAACTAGATGTAGTATATGGTATAAACTATGCACCAAAAAGTGTGATATAAGATGAACCGGGGCGTGAAATATAATATGCAATACATTGTGCGCAATGACAGATTCATTGGAGAGCGCGAGATAGCACAGGCATTAGCGCGTGCTATGCGATATGCGCCTTGGAGTGTAATATGCACAGGGCAGTGTTGTGTAACATAAATATGTCTCTAAAGTTGTAATATAAAATATGTGCTGGGGAGTGTAACGTTGCATATGCACTGTGACAAAGATATGGATCCCAGATTGTAATATGTATGGCATATCGCTGTGCGTTATAACATACACATCGAGGAAGGCACGTTAGATGGGGCAATATAACCCGTGCGAAGGCAAGTGTGGCATGACATATTCACGGGGTGGTGTTACAGTGCACATGGGCTAGAGAGTGTCATAGCATACGCACTAGCAGGTGGAATACAACACAGAGGTGTGAGGCAATCGGCGGGCACTGGTGGGTGTAACACAGCATTGGGCTCAGCCAGGAGCACGCTCTGACTCTCAAGTGAGGTTCGTCTCCTTTCCAGAGAGTAAAATAAAAAGTATTACACATCCGGCGGTGGATGTGTTTTTTATTAACCGTGAGGGGGGTTTCTTGCATAGTTTGGTCGAATTTTTGTCGAATCCCCTTTGAATGGCTTGTGCGTGTATATTAAATGTGCCCGTCAATAGCTACCCATGTTTGTATAAATAAACGACAAGGGTGTCTACTTGGAGAGTACCCACTGGCGGGGGCGCCGGGATTAGGCACGGTAGGGCGTCAGACACGTCAGAGCTTCACTAGCGGTGTAAATACATTCCATGTGGATTCATTCTATGCATAGTCGCCTTTTAATGAATCTCACGCAAATTGTCATGGTGATAGGTACATACGGTTTGTCCAGCATGTCCTAGGTGTTTCTATAAATATATATATTGTTAAAATAATAAAAAACAAAGGCCGGCCCCGGGGGATGTGGTCCCTGGAGCCATAAGTGGCCTGAGGAGGGGGGCAACGCAGCCCGCTCCTAAAGAATTTAAATGAAAAAAAGCCCATGACCCGGGGTTGGGGTCCCCAGGGCCGATTAAGGCCTTGGGAGGGCCAAATTTATTTTTTTCAACAAAAAAAATTAGGGTGCAGGCCCTGGGGGAAGGGGGGCCACGCAGCCCTCCTTCTTAAAAAAATAAAATAAATAAAAGACCGGCATCACGCTGGAGTCCACGCCCCCTCCTTGTAGCACTCTGCAAACGCGCCCCCTGGCGAGTTGTAAGTTGGGGAATTAACTCCCCTTCAATACTGAGGGTCCCTGAGGGCCAACTAGCCCAACAGGTATCTCCAGTGTGCGCCAGGGAGCTGCGTTGCAGACAGGTGTTCTGAGGCCACGCCCCTTTTTACACCTCTATGCAACGCAGCTCTGTGGCGCTTACTGGAGGTACCTAGTGGGCTAGTTTGACCCTAGGGATCCTTAGGATTCAAGGGGACTTAATCTCTCAACTTAGAACGGCCACAGGGCGCGTTTACACAGTGGTGAAGGGAGGGGACGGGGCCTGAGGTGACGTGTGCAAACACGCCCTGTGGCGCGTTTTAAGTTGGGGAAATAATTCCCTTTCAATCCTGAGGGACCCTGGGGGCCAACTAGCCCACCAGGTGCTTCCGGTAAGTGTCACTGCTCTGTGTTCCAGGCGGTTGGTGCAGGCTGTGCCCCTTTTTACACCTCTCTGCAATTTCGCTTACTGGACGTACCTAGTGGGCTATTTTGCCCCTAGGGATCCTCAGGATTCAAGGGGACTTAATCTCCCAACTTAAAAAACGGCCACAGGGCATGTTTACACAGTGGGGAAGGAAGGGGACGGGGCCTAAGGTGACATGTGCAAACACGCCCTATGGCGCGTTTTAAGTTTGGGAAATAATTCCCCTTCAATCCTGAGGGCCCCTGGGGGCTAACTAGCCCACCAGGTTCTTCCAGTAAGTGCCACTGAGCTGCGTTGCAGAGAGGTGGTCCAGGCCGTGCCACTTTTTACACCTCTCTGCAACGCAGCTCTGTGGCTCATACTGGAGGTACCTAGTGGGCTAGTTGGACCCTAGGGACCCTCAGGATTCAAATTAACTTAATCTCCCAACTAAAAACGGCAACAGGGCGTGTTTACACAGTGGTGAAGGGAGGGGACGGGGCCTGAGTTAACGTGTGCAAACAAGCCCTGTGGCACGTTTTAAGTTGGGGAAATAATTCCCCTTCAATCCTGAGGGACCCTGGGGGCCAACTAGCCCACCAGGTGCTTCCAGTAAGCACCATGTTAAAAAGATGGATTCTTTCAAATGATGACAGATGGTAAATACGTTTTCTTCAGATAATTTATTTGAGGTTACAGGTACAGCAGCTCATCCACCCAACTGCCTCAAGTCTCTCTCACCAAACCCCTCTCAATTCCAACCTTCAGTCAGAGCAGGAGTCACATTCTAGAACTCATGGTTGTCATCAATGAATCATGTAAACAGGGAAATGGGCATTAGATAAGTAACATTACAACACATCTCCCTCCCTCATGTTACAAACAAACTATGTGATCGAAAACATGTACATAAAAAACTCAAAAGAGAACAGCTTTCATGCCAGTAACATAATCCTTCAAATAAGTAGGACTGCGTATTCTCCTTTCAGATCTCCTGGGAGAATCCAAAGGAGATTCCATACTAACATCAGTGAAATATTTTTCCATAGGATTAGCTTTACCACAGACAGCAACTCTGTTCAAATTCCACACTTTATGGTCAGAAGTCCTAACTGCATTTCGAAAAACCTTTATAACTTCATAAGGCTTTGAAAACTTGAAACCAGAGATACCGAAACCAGGTCTCTTAATTCTGACCATATCTCCAATGTTAACTTTAGTAACTTTGACTGCATGTCTCAGATCATAATTCTGTTTACTTTTCTGACAAATCTGTTCTTCTCTGTTCTTCCAAGAACTTAAATCAGGAGTCACACCTTTGTCAGAAAGAAGCTTGTTAACCCATGGAGGCTCAAGACAAGTGTCAGGTTGCCTCCCACGGAACAAAATAAAAGGGGATTTGCCTGTGACAGAATGAGGTACAAAACGATATACACTAACTCTCCTGGAAGCTTCCTCTTTCCAATTAAGATTATTCTGTTTCGCCAAAGAAATGGTATCTTTTATTACCCTATTGAACCTCTCCACAGTTCCATTAGCTACAGGGTGGTAAAGAGCACACTTCTTGTGAACAATCCCACAATTGACCAGAAAGTCTTCCATCTCTTTTGAGACTAGTTGTACCCCATTGTCAGTTAAGAGTGTTCCAAGTAAACCTTCTCTAGAAATTATGTTTTTTAGAAAGTCTATTACTGTTTTAGTACATGTGTTCTTCGCAAAACAAATCTCTGGCCACCTAGAATAGAGATCCATCACTACAATGACATAAGTATCAGATCCATCTCCATGTATCGGCCCCAAAATATCAAGAGCAACATCTTTCCACGGGCCAGTAGGACGCAACCTTTTTTCCATGGGTTGAGTTCTAACCTTTAAAGACTTTTCACTAAGAGAACATTCCATACATTCTCTAACCAATCGTTCAATTTGAGCATCCATCCCAGGCCACCAGTAAGAGGAGAGTAACCTCTCTTTGGTTTTTGAAATGCCCTGGTGTGCTTCATGAGCCAACTCCAGGAGTTCTTTTCTTAGAGATATGGGTGGAACAAGTCTGTGGCCTCTCCACAACATCCCATCACCATTAGGCAACTGATCCCTCACGGACCAAAAATCTTTCACTGATAGTCCTCCTTGATCCTTATGATTCCAACCATCATGTATCAATTTCAAAACCTCTTGAATAGACTGATCTTCAAAACAAGGCAGAAGACCAGCGATCTTGAGTAATTATTTTGTAATCAATTTCACACACGAAATCATGCGGTAAACCAAAACTAGGATCATCCTGGGACTCAGAGTGATTACAAGGAACCAATCTCGAGAGTTAATCAGCAACCAAGTTATCAGGGCCAGGCACATGCTTGACAGAAAAATCAAAACCTTGTAACCCAACAATCCACTTAGAAATTCTCGGTGAAATTGAATCAATGCCCTTCTTGGTCAAAACTTCACACAACGGTTTATGATCAGTCTTAATCATAAATGAAGTACCCCAAATAATTTTTTTAAATTTTTTAACAGCCCAGTAGACTGCAAGAGCCTCCCTCTCAATTACGGAGAACCTAGTTTCCGCTCCTTTCAAACTCCTTGAGATATACATAATGGTATTTTCAGGGTTAGTCCCACCTTGATACAACACAGCACCTAACCCGTTCAGGCTAGCATCAGTGGAAATGATAGAACCCTTAGACGGGTCAAAATTACGAAGTTTGGGAGCTGATTGCAGTTTGTCTTTCAAATCAATAAACTCTTTATCACACAAATGGTCCCAGGTGAATTTGACTCCTTTTCTAAGTAAGCTCCTCATACTATGAGTAGTCTCAGCAAAGTTCTTAATAAACTTATTGTAATATTCACCAATTCCCAGGAAACTCATGAGTTCTTCTTTCGATGATGGGGGAGAGAGATCTCTAATAGTGTTGACTAACTCAGCTTTGGGAACGACTCCATCAGCAGTAACAGAATGCCCTAAATAATCAATTTTGTCTAGACCAAATTTGCACTTCTCGCATTTGATTGTGAGATTGTGGGTGGAAAGAATGTCTAACACCAAACGAACTCTCTTCGCATGTTCTAAATCATCAGGACCATATATCAAAATATCATCTTGATACACGCAGACCCCAGGTATGTTCACTAATACCTTCTCCATGACCCTCTGAAAAAAAGAAGCAGCCGAGACAAGACCAAAAGGAAGCCTTACAAACCTAAACGTTCCAAAAGGTGTCACAAAAGAAGTCAGGTCTCTGGAGGATTCATCAAGCATAATCTGATGGTACGCTGATGTCAAATCTATGGTACTAAACACTTTGGCACCACGCACCATGCTCAGAAGTTCAGAAATATTAGGTAAAGGGTATTTGTCTACAAGAACACACTTATTAAGCTGTCTGAGGTCCACACATAACCTCAGGGATCCATCAGATTTTCTTGCGGCCACTACCGGGGCCAACCAAGAAGTGCCTTCCACTTCTTCAATAATTCCCTGCGATTTAAGTGTCTGTAGCTCGTGCAACATGTCAACCCTGACACTAAAAGGGACATTGCGACAGGAATGGAACCCGGAGCTAATTTAATCTTATGATAGTGTCCTTGCAAACATCCAAGTCGCTCACCAAACACACGGGGATACTCTTGCATAAGTTGTGTTTGTAGGGAAGAATTGAGATTTACAGTTCCTACAACCTTCCTTTCTTTGTTTATTATTTGAGGGTCATTATTGGGATCTAACATGACACCTAGATCTTTCTGATGCCACCAGCTGATGAAGCTATCTCCTTTTTTTGAGACATAAACCTTCCCAGACGTATAACGCACTTCATATTCAATTAAACCAATGAAGTAGCCTCTTAGCTCAATAGGATCTCCACCATAAGCAGTGGGGTAAATATTAGCCTTAAGTAGATTAATTTTATTACTTAGATTATCATCAAAGAATCTACTGGAAACAATTGTTATTTTGGCTCCAGAATCGAATAGCACTTTTGTTTTCTGGCCTTCAACAAGAATATAATCTAAAGGTCCCTCATTGCCCACTTGCACAATAATTTGTCCACACTCAAAATCGTGTTGGTCACTAGAACCACCCTGACTTATTTCATTTACACCTTGTTTAGAGGATTTAAACCTGCAAGCTATGACAAAATGGCCTTTTTTCTTACAGTAAGTACAGACAGCATTCAGAGCAGGGCAGGATTTGTCATTAGCCCAGTGACCTACATTATTACAACGATAACACTTGTTTTCTTTATTAAAATGTGGATAAGGCTTCTTGAATTCCTTAACTTTAGGTTTCATTTGCAAGTCCTTCAATCTAGTGTTAGAAGGGGGCGTAGGTTTGCTATTGACGATTGCAACATCTTTGTAAAGGTCTTTTTTAATTTCTTTAACACATTCAACTGAATGCTCAATTCTCTTTGCTACCAACAACACTTCATCCAGAGTCGGTTAATCTTTTAACCATAATTCATCGCGCACCTTTTCAGATGCACAACCCAACATGAATTGATCGCGTATTCTTTCATCAATGAGTATGTCAAATTTGCACGTAGAAGCTAGTCTTCTCAAATCTGTTACATAATTTTCAATGCTTTCCCCTTCTTTTTGCATGCGTTTCCCAAAGTGATAGCGTTCCAGTATAGTACTGACATTAGGTAAATAATGGAGATCTAGCTTATGAATGCAAATTTCAAACTCATTGAGGCTCGCAGCAGTACTGTCCGGAACATTTGGGAGATGGTCGAAGACGTCTTGTCCCTCTGATCCGAGACAGTGCATGAGTAGGGCTGTTTCCCTTTCAACGCTAAGCGAGGTGCCGCATACTCGGGCATAACGTTCAAATACTTTTTTCCATTTGGACCATTTTATGGGAGGATCTCCAGGATCCTGTAGAAAAAATGGTGCAGCTGTCACATTCTGCATTGTTAGGGTTAAGCTGTAAAGAAAAAAAAACTTTGTTGCAGAAAATGTGTCTACTCTCTCTAAATACAACAAAAAAAATGTAATAGAGGTATGAATTTAAAACTTAAAAGAAGAGGAACCTGCGAAAAGTGTATACATCAAGATACATGTGACTTATGAAAAACTTGTTCACAAAATAGTGTGGACTAATATTAACAATCAGTAGTCAACATTGAATAGAATGTGTTGATTGTAGTTGATTTTCAGTTAGAGGATTGCCGTGTAGATTGCAACTGAAACTGAAAGAAACTTTTTGCAGAAGGAGTTTCCAAGAATGCTGTGCACATCAATGTAAAATGAAAATAAATTAATTCTTGTGGAAAAAAATATATATATTTTTTTTTTTACAGAACTGTTTATTATGCTGTGCGCATCAGCGCAAAGAGTTGGAAATAGGTCAGATCTTCATCTCTGAGTAAAGATAACTTGCTTTAAGACTCACAATGCTGTGCGCATCAGCGCAAAAAAAAAATGTTTACACGCCAATCCAAATTTACCAAGCAACAGGTTGAAGCGGGAGAAGTATGCAAGCTAATGAAGATAAACAAAAAAAATAATAATTCATAAAGCTGTGCGCATCAGCGCGAAGGAATTTTGATCACATCATCCGTTTTAAACGTGTATGTTAAAATCGTTATTAAACGAAAGCAGAAACCAAAATATTGCTGTTTAAAGCTGTGCGCATCAGCGCGAAATGTTAGAAACGAGTCAGCTCTTCATCTCTGAACAGCGGTAATTTGCCTCTAGACCCACAATGCTGTGTGCGTCAGTGCGGAAAGAGATGTTTACGTGTCGAGTCTAGGTTGCCAAGCAACAGGATGAAGCAGGAGGAGTTTGCGTGCCAGTGACGATCGTGGAGGAGACGTCAAAAGCAGTGTGAACAAAGAAGAAAACGCGAGACAGCACAGTGCGGAGAATGGCGCTCGAGACAGTATAATCAGGATTCAAACCTAAACTTGAGGTAAACGTGTGTTCTCGCGCAAAGTATTGTAGCTCGAAAATTGGTTAAGACTTTCAGGCAGAATTAAAGTATATTAGCTCGTCAGCACGGAAACTCGTAGAGTTGAAACCAGTTTCGTGGTAAATCAATCGAGTTATATGATCGTGCTTTTAAATTTATGAAACAAAGGTGGAGCAAGGAACGATATTATGACTCAAACTAAGTACAGTACCGTCTTCTAGGCTTGAAATTAGGCTTGGAACGTTTAAAGAAAAACACAAGTCAGACGATCTCGTAAAATATTGAAGAAAGGTAAATGGAACAGTCTTACTTCGTGTTAAGATGGTCAGTCATAGCGAGATGAGATGATATCAGGATCAGTTTCTTTGTAAATTCATCTTTTTTCTTGAAGTCAAAATTTGAAGTCTTGAAGTCGTGACATTTGTTGTAGAAATTCTGGAGTTGAGCTGTAAATATCCCCAGTCGTCGCCAGTGTTAAAAAGATGGATTCTTTCAAATGATGACAGATGGTAGATACGTTTTCTTCAGATAATTTATTTGAGGTTACAGGTACAACAGCTCATCCACCCAACTGCCTCAAGTCTCTCTCACCAAACCCCTCTCAATTCCAACCTTCAGTCAGAGCAGGAGTCACATTCTAGAACTCATGGTTGTCATCAATGAATCATGTAAACAGGGAAATGGGCATAAGATAAGTAACATTATAACACACCACTCCGCTGCGTTGCAGAGAGGTGGTCTAGGCCGTGCCCCTTTTTACATCTCTCTGCAACGCAGCTCTGTGGCGCTTACTAGAGGTACCTAGTGGTCTAGATGGAGCCTAGGGACCCTCAGGATTCAAGGGGACTTAATCTCCCAACTTAAAACGGCCACAGGGCGTGTTTACACAGTGGGGAAGTGAGGGGAAGGGGCCTGAGGTGACGTGTGCAAACACGCCCTGTGGCGCGTTTTAAGAGGTAGTTTTAATCCCCTGCCCTATTATATACTAGGGGCTTACAGAGGAGGTCATGCTGATCACAGGGGGACCCCAACGCATAGTGTTCCCTAGTGTATGTAGGTGTTTTCACTGTATTCTGAGTGTCTTTTAACATAGCACTGGCTCTAGGACTGGTTAGTCAGACTCAGTTACCACCAGTATCCGTCTGAAAAAGTTGAGGGTACAGGATGATTTTGCAACAAGGCTTCTTTCTGCTCTTCTGTTTGTTCTTTCTGCACGTTATCCTTCTTCCTGCACTTTTCTTCGTCTTTGAGGACTTCTGTTGCTTCTTTCTGCATTTCTTTTTTTTCTTTCTGTGCGTTTTTTCTTCTTTCTTCACATGTCCTATCTCTGTAGGCATAGTTAGAAATTAGCATTTAAAAAACCTTTGAAATTCACTGAAAAAACCATAGGTTTCAGGCACGTTATAGTTAGAAATTAGCATTTAAAAAACCTTAGAAATTCACTGAAAAACCATAGGTTTCAGGGGCGTCATAGTTAGCTGGACTTTTCACTCGTACAAAACCATTGAAATTCCCCCGTTATAGTTAGTTCAGCTAACTATAACTCGCGCGCCCGCAATGCACTGCTGATGACGTCACATATTACATCACTCATGACATGGTCAGTGACATCACTCATGACATCACTGCTGACATCTCAAATGACATCACTAATGACATCACTGATGACATCATCCTTGTGATAGAGTGGCAGACCTCCTCTTCCCCTAATATACCCTTTGATACACACATTCACAAATAGAAACTACAATGTTCAAAACAATGGACATACCAATACCAGTTACAACAATCTATTCAGTAATTCTAAGATCCACATACACATCCACTCATTCACCAACAGTCCTATACAGTCACTCATACATGTACTCACTCATCATATGTACTCACACACCTATACATCCTGTTACACAACGCCACTCATCCATAGAATTACTCACACACATAGTCACTCATGCTAATAAAGAATCAAACATCCATTTACTTGCATATACAGTTATACACACACCACCACACTTACTTCTACAGAAACTTACACATACTTAGTCTTTTAAACAATCACTTATTCATACAGGAACTCTTTCAATCTCTCACTCTCACATATACTCACTTATATACACCAATAGTCACATATACTAGTTTAAAAAATATGTAGTTACTCATAAAGACACTATTGAGACAGTCTATCACTCACTAACACACCCATGCACACACTCATCCACCCATACAGTCCTGCACACATGCTGTCTTCAACACATATAAACAGTGAGCCACTCATTCATGCACCTATGCACTACATAATACCCCCACCGAACCATACAGACACTCAGACACTCATACTGATACTCAAAAAACCAACTAATAACCTATATAGACATTCATGTAGCTACTCACCAACCCATGCAGCCACTTATTCACAAAGTGAGAGACTGATACAGATATTTACATATTTAAACATTACTCACTAAGCCATGTATTCACTAAGACACACTTAATCAGTCAGTTATACAATCAATTTTTCCAAACCAAATCATCCATTTAGACACTTATATACCCATTTATTCTTCCATCGACCTTGAGATATACATATATAAAACATATGTAATTTTCAGAAAAACACACATTCACTGGATGATGTCATCAGTGATGTCATTTGAGATGTCATCAGTGATGTCATGAGTGATGTCACTGACCATGTCATGAGTGATGTAATATGTGACGTCATCAGCAGTGCATTGCGGGCGCGCGAGTTATAGTTAGCTGAACTAACTATAACGGGGGAATTTCAATGGTTTTGTACGAGTGAAAAGTCCAGCTAACTATAACGCCCCTGAAACCTATGGTTTTTTCAGTGAATATATATATTCACTGAAAAAACCATAGGTTTCAGGGGTGTTATAGTTTTAAACTAGTATATGTGACTATTGGTGTATATAAGTGAGTATATGTGAGAGTGAGAGATTGAAAGAGTTCCTGTATGAATAAGTATGTGTTTCTATAAGTAATTGTTTAAAAGACTAAGTATGTGTAAGTTTCCGTAGAAGTAAGTGTGGTGGTGTGTGTATAACTGTATATGCAAATAAATGTATGTTTGATTCTTTATTAGCATGAGTGACTATGAAAAGTTTAGTCTCTATTTTTGAATGTGTGTATCAAAGGTTATATTAGGGTGAGAGGAGGTCTGCCACTCTAGCACAAGGATGATGTCATCAGTGATGTCATCATTGATGTCATTTGAGATGTCATCAGTGATGTCATGAGTGATGTCACTGACCATGTCATGAGTGATGTAATATGTGACGTGATCAGCAGTGCATTGCGGGCGCGCGAGTTATAGTTAGCTGAACTAACTATAACGGGGGAATTTCAATGGTTTTGTACAAGTGAAAAGTCCAGCTAACTATAACACCCCTGAAACCTATGGTTTTTTCAATGAATTTCTGAGGTTTTTTAAATGCTAATTCCTAACTATAACGTGCCTGAAACCTATGGTTTGTTCTGTGAATTTCAAAGGTTTTTTAAATGCTAATTTCTAACTATGCCTACAGAGATAGGACATGTGAAGAAAGAAGGGAAAATGCACAGAAAGAAAAAAAAGAAGTGCAGAAAGAAGCAACAGAAGTCCTCAAAGACAAAGAAAAGTGCAGGAAGAAGGATAACGTGCAGAAAGAACAAAAAGAAGAGCAGAAAGAAGCCTTGTTGCAAAATCATCCTGTACCCTCAACTTTTTCAGACGGATACTGGTGGTAACTGAGTCTGACTAACCACTCCTAGAGCCAGTGCTATGTTAAAAGACACTTAGAATACAGTGAAAACACCTACATACACTAGGGAACATTATGCGTTGGGGTCCCCCTGTGATTAGCATGACCTCCTCTGTAAGCCCCTAGTATATAATAGGGCAGGGGGATTAAAACTACCTCTTAAAACAGGCCACAGGGTGTTTTTGCACACGTTAACTCAGGCCCCGTCCACTCCCTTCACCACTGTGTAAACACGCCCTGTGTCCGATTTTAGTTGGGAGATTAAGTTCATTTGAATCCTGAGGGTCCCTAGGGTCCAACTAGCCCACTAGGTACCTCCAGTAAGTGCCACAGAGCTGCGTTGCAGAGAGGTGTAAAAAGTGGCACGGCCTGGACCACCTCTCTGCAATGCAGCTCAGTGGCGCTTACTGGAAGCACTTGGTGGGCTAGTTAGCCCCCAGGGGCCCTCAGTATTGAAGGAAAATTATATCCCCAATTTAAAACGTGCCATAGTGCGTGTTTGCACACGTCACCTCAGGCCCGTCCCCTCCCTTCACCACTGTGTAAACGCGCCCTTTGGCTGTTCTAAGTTGAGAGATTAAGTCCCCTTGAATCCTAAGGGTCCCTAGGGTCAAACTAGACCACTAGGTACCTCCAGTAAGCGCCACAGAGCTGTGTTGCAGAGAGGTGCAAAAAGGGGCTTGGCCTCAGAACACCTGTCTGCAGCGCAGCTCCCTGGTGCACACTGGAGATGCCTGTTGGGCTAGTTGGCCCTCAGGGCCCCTCAGTATTGAAGAGGAATTAATTCCCCAACCTACAACTCGCCAGGGGGCGCGTTTGCAGAGTGCTGCAAGGAGGGGGCGTGGCCCCCGGCACGATGCCAGTCTTTTATTTATTTTAATTTTTTAAGAAGGGGGGCTGTGTGGTTCCCCTTTTTATTCTAATTTATTGGCCCTGATGACGCCATCCCCCAGGGCCTGTCTCCTAATTATATTTTTTTGACCCCAATCCCCAGGGCCGGCCACTGTTTTTTATTATTTTTAAAAAATATATATTTATAGACACACCTAGGACATGCTGGACAAACCGTACGTACCTATCACCATGACGATTTGCTTGATATTTATTAAAAGGCGACTATGCATACAATGAATCCACGTGGAATGTATTTACACCACTAGTGAAGCTCTGACATGTCTGATGCCCTACCGTGCCTAATCCCGGTGGACACCCTTGTCGTTTATTTATACAAACATGGGTAGCTATTGACGGGCACATTTAATACACATGCACACCAAGCCATTCATAGGGGATTCGACAAAAATTCGACCAAAACTATGCAAGAAACCCCCCTCACGGTTAATAAAACACACATCCACTGCCGGATGTGTAATACTTTTTATTTTACTCTCTGGAAAGGAGACGAACCTCACTTGAGAGTCACAGCGTGCTCCTGGCTGAGCCCAATGCTGTGTTACACCCACCAGTGCCCGCCGATTGCCTCACACCTCTGTGTTGTATTCCACCAGCTAGTGCGTATGCTATGACACTCTCTAGCCCATGTGCACTGTAACACCACCCCGTGAATATGTCATGCCACACTTATCTTCGCACGGGTTATATTGCCCCATCTAACGTGCCTTCCTCGATGCCTATGTTATAACGCACAGTGCTATGCCATACATATTACAATCTGGGATCCATATCTTTGTCACAGTGCATATGCAACGTTACACTCCCCAGAACATATTTTATATTACAACTTTAGAGACTAGTTAGGTTACACAACACTGCCCTGTGCATATTACACTCCAAGGTGCATATCGCATAGCACTCGCTAGTGCCTGTGCTATCTCGCGCTCTCCAATGAATCTGTAATTGCGCACAATGTATTGCATATTATATTTCACGCCCGGTTCATCTTATATCACACTTTTTGGTGCATAATTTATACCATACACTATATCTAGTTTTCATTTTCAATCGTGCTCTCAGGACTATGTTCTATATAACACTGTGTTCACCTACCCTTTTCACGGGCATTACATTTTGCGATAGGGGGTGGAGGGTCAGGGGGTGTTTCTGCCAAGTGAGCCCGGAGTCACAGTCACAAACGTCCTCTTCTTCCTGAATAAAAGTGAGATTATGCTGCATACTTGTTCATATTTTAAGTAGTTAGCACAGACACACGTTTTAAAAACAATAAAGTTCCTAATACCCGCCTTCTCTGAACAGTTAGCTTGCTGCCCCATCCCCCTCCTCCCTATCCTCTGTTGTGTGAATCCATGGACTAGCCTCCTCCCTCCTGCCATGCATGGTCTGATATGCTGCCACTGCCCTCAATTTAGTATGATGTACCAGTCCACTCCTCCTGCCCTCCATTGCCCAATTCTATGCCCCATCATTGACCTCCTGCTTAAACTCTGTGCTTAGCTTGCTGCCCCTATTCTCCTTCCCCCTGCCCTCCGATGTCTTTGTGCATGCCCCTGCTCCATCCTTTTTGCCCACCATGTCCCATGGACCTGCCACTCCCATCTACTCTGAGTGTTCTGTTGAGCTGCCACTCCCCTCCCACCTGCCTAGCATTGTCAGATGATTGTAACCTGTCCCTGCCACCTCCACCCTGCCTGTCCACATGCCATGCCCCTATCCTCTTCCTCCTGTCCTACATGGTCCATTGTACTGCCACACCCTTCTGCCCTCCTTGGTCTGTTGTGCTGCAACTGCTCCTCCTGCCTGCCCAGTGTGGTCTGTTGTGAGGCCCCTTCCCCTGAACTTTCTTGTCTGTGCACAGGTCGTGACCCTCCCTTCTATCCTCCATCGTCCTTTGTACATGCCCCTGCACCCTCCTTCTTGCCCATCATAGCCACTGTGCTGCCACTAACCCTCCCACTTGCCATGCATGGTCTTCTGTGCTGCCATGGCCCCTCCCACCTTCCCTGTGTGGTCAGTTAGCTGCCCCTGACCCCCTCCCACCTTCCCTCAATGGTCTGTGTGTATGCCATCACAGTCTCACTGTTGCTCTTCATGGTGTGTCTTGCTTCTAGTGCCCATCCTGCCTGACCTCCATGGCTATCTTGCTGCTCCTGCCCTGCCCCCTTGCCCCCAGTCCTCTGTTTACATGTGCAGAGCCCTACTCCCTCCCTCCTGGCTTGTCTGTTCCATTGTAATGCCCCTGATCCGTCCCTCCTGCCCTTTATGGTCTGTTATGCTGCAGCTTTCTCTCCTGTCTGTCCATTATGGTCAGCTAGCTACCATTGCCTCTTGCCCCTCTGTTCTCTGTTGTCCATGTGCATGGTCCTGTCCCCTCCCTCTTGCTTTCTATGGATTGTTGTGCTGCACTCCCGTCCCACATGCCCTGTGTGGTGTATTGTGCTGCTGCAAACCCTGATGCCTGCCCTGCAGGGTCAGTTTGGTGCACCTCTCCATGTCCCTCCTGTCCTCTGTTATCCAAGTCCATGTCCCTACTCCATTTCCTTCCATGATCCAATGTACCATACTTGCGAACATTTTGAACTTGGTAAGAGGGAGATTTTGAAAAAAAACTGGGGTATTGATTTTCCCCTTTGAGTTACATTGAAAATGAGGAGATTGTAGACAGGAGACAGATCAAATAAAGCCCATTTGAACTTAAAAACATTGGACGTTTCCTGGCTGAATCGGGTCTGTTGGCATGTATGGTTGTACTACCATTGCCTCTTCCTTCTGCCCACAATGGTCTATTACATTGCCACAGCCTCTCTTGCAAGTCCTGTATTGTTGGTTTGTTGCCCCTGCCCCCCTTTCCACTGCCCTCCATAGTCTGTTGTGCTTCCACGGCCCTTCCTGCCTGCTCAGTGTGGTTAAATTGTTGCCTTTGCACCCTCCTACCTGCCTTCAATTTTCAGAGTCCGTGCCCCTGGCCTCTGTCTCTCAACAGTATCCTAATGAACAACTAGATTGCTAACATTCTATATTTATTACAAAAGTGTGGAACGCCTGACGTCATCTTGATGTAATCAAAACTGTAATACCTAGAGCATTTCCTTTAGAAATTACATATATGAGAGGGTCTTATTGGCATCAAAATTATGGTTAGTGCTCTAAAAGACTAAAATAAGGACATATTTTCTGAGTTTTCAAATAGCGACAAAGCACTTTTAAATTATTTGTTATCTTTATGTTTTTTTATCCAGTTGACCACTTGATTAAATGTTGCACTTAGGGGAGAGGATGTGGTGTTACTTCCAGAACTGCAGACTTTGCAACTGGGGAACCAGGTTGAAGTTTCTGCTTCAGCTCGACATTCTGTGATTCTGGTCAAATCACTTAGTCTCCCCATGTCTACAACCAAAATGAATTTGTTCTTGTGTGATGTAACCAATGCTCATGTAAAGCACTCCAATACCTGACAAGTCTGCACTATATAACACTGCAAAAACACAAAATAATAAGTGTTTTGCACACTTCTGTCATTGGGCTATATTTGGGCTACATCTGGGCGATTTTGGGCTACATTTGGGCTCTTTTGTCTCCGGTGGCCATCTTGGGAGATTTATTTGTTATGAAGTTTCCTAATTTCCTCATGTACTGCAGTCTCCTCAGTAGGAAATGCTTTCAGTTTTTTACTTTGATTCCATCATGAAGGTATTCAGATATGTCACACATTTGCCATAAATTCTGAATGTTAGCACTCTAGTTGCTCATTAGATCACTGTAGTAAAACTACTGTTCACCATGGAAGTCTGCTCCTGGTATTAAAAGTGCATGTTTCAGTCTGCATGTCAGTATTTCTTAATGAAATAGAAGAGGATTTGAGAAGTTACTCAAAATGTGCCCTCATTTTCTTTCTTCAGTATTAATCATAATTTCTATGGCAAAATGAACCCCCTCATTGTGTTCCTTTTTAAATTAAATGTTTTAAGTGTTACCAGTTTATTCCAATCAATATGGCTTCAGGTGTGCCATACTTTTGTCATAATGAAGACAGTAAGCGCTCTAGTTGTTTTTAAGAACATTCTGGGACATTCTGTCATTGGGCTATACTTGGGCTACATCTGGGTGATATTTGGGCTACATTTGGGCTCTTTTGTCTCTGGTGGCCATCTTGGGAGACTTATTTGTTATGAAGTTTCCTAATTTCCTCATTTACTGCAGTCTCCTCAGTAGGAAATACTTTCAGTTATTTACTTTGATTCCATCAAGAAGGCATTCAGATGTGTCACACATTTGCCATAAATTCAGAATGTTAGCACTCGTTTTGCTCATTAGATCACTGTAGGAAAGCTACTGCTCACCAGGGAAAACTGCTGCTGGTATTGAAAGTGCATGTTTCAGTCTGCATGTCAGAATTTTTTAATGAAATAGAAGAGGATTTGAGAAGTCACTCAAAATGTGCCCTAATTTTTCTTTCTGCAGCACTAATCATACTTTTTATGGAAAAATGAACCCCCGCATTTTGTTCCTTTTTAAATTAAATGTTGTAAGAGTTACCCCTTTAATCCAAGCAAGATGGCTTCAGGTGTGCCATACGTTTATCATAAGTAGGACTGTTAGCGCTCTAGTAGTTCTTTGGAACACTCTGGGAAGCAGCAGTAGAACACAAAGGAATCAACTGACAGTCTCTGCCCTTGTTGGATGTACATGTTTTACTGAGAATGTCAGACTTCATTCTCACATGACTGAGAAAGATAATGTGAATTCACAGAAAATAAGCTGTCAGTTTAGCTTATAGATCACCTTCCAAACCTCTGTGGTAAAAGCATGAGAAAATATTTTTCTCTCAATCATGATATCCCAGCAGAAGGCTTTTTCACATGGTGAAATCACCTTAGAACATACCACAATTCCTAAAATGAGTATGGTACCATCAACAAATGATTTATAATGTAGCTAAAGTCTTAAAACCTTCTATTAACTGCAATGCTTTTTAATGAGGTGCTATCATGTATATTGGTCCCAAGATGGCTGCCAACACTTCTTGGATGAAGTGCTGACAGCCAATCAGATCTCAGGATGAGATGTGTGGTTAGGCTCCGCCCACATATATATATGCTTTTAAATGCTATTTTCTCAGGAAATACTGAACAGATTTACACCAGACATGCAAAAGGCACTTCTTTGACCTTATGGCTACCTCTCTGCCAAATTTCAAGTAATTCTGTTCAGCCGTTCAGGCTGTAGCTGTGTCTAAACGTCCTATGGAAGAATGCATGGGGAAAACGCGTTTTGGGACCCCCCTTTTTTCTCGGCCCCTGCTTGACGAATCACCCCGAGACTTTCAGGGTAGGAGCTGAACGGAGCGCCCCATTAGTTTTGAAAATTTCGCGAGGATTCGTCAACCGGCGCCAAAGTTATTCAAAATAGAATTTTGAGATTGCCTATGGAAACTAGGTTGTAACTATAACTATCTACTGGCGACCGCCAGTAGATAATATATATATATATATATTCACTGAAAGGCCTGATATAGTTAGGAATTAGCATTTAAAAAACTTTTGAAATTCACTGAAAAAACCATAGGTTTCATGCCTGATATAGTTAGGAATTAGCATTTAAAAAACCTTAGAAATTCACAGAAAAAACCATAGGTTTTGGAGGTGTTATAGTTAGCTGGACATTTCACTCGTACAAAACCATTGAAATTCCTCCGATATAGTTAGTTGTACTAACTACATCTCGCGCACCCGCAATCCACTGCTGATGATGTCACATATTACATCATTCATGACATGGTCAGTGACATCACTGATGACATCTCAAATGACATCACTGATGACATCACTGATGACATCATCCAGTGAATGTGGTGTGGTTCGTTATTTAAATATGTATTATGTATATAGCAATTTGCATTGAAGAATGAGTGGATATATAAATATAAATATCTGGATTTAGGATTTAGTAGCAGTGTGATTGACTGTTTACTTGACTAATTTATAGTGTCTCACTAAATATATTGGATAGTGACTAAACTGTGTGAATATCTGTATCACTTTGTCAGTTGTTGTGTAAACTGCTTCTCCAGTTGGTTACTAGCTATGTGAAAGTCTATATTAGTTATTTATTAATTAGCTGAGTATTTGTATGGGAGAGTGAATGTGTGTGTGGTTCGGTGGGGGGTGTGTGACTGCCCAAAGAT
The DNA here is from genome assembly GCF_964204655.1 of Triturus cristatus. Lineage (NCBI taxonomy): Eukaryota > Metazoa > Chordata > Amphibia > Caudata > Salamandridae > Triturus > Triturus cristatus. Next base: position 981,246,740 of record NC_140592.1, on the reverse strand, counting down.
GTGTGAATAGTTGATTCAGTAGGTATCTGAAGTTAAAACTACATGTTATAACAGTTGTTTGGGTGAGTGAATATCGTTATGGGTGTGGTGATGAGCAAATATATGTCTCAATGGTACATGTCCAACAAACTAGAAATATAAAAGCCAGTGTATGTGTCAGTTGTTGTATATAAATAAGTATACATAAGACTCAGTGATTGTATGAGTGACTGTATGGATAACTGTATACTTGTAATAGTGATTTTATAACACTAAGTATGAGTTACTATCTATATGAATCGATGAAGTGGTGTTTGTATAAGTGTGTAGCTAAGTAAATGTAAGTATGATCCATTGTTTGCATAAGTGAGTAGGATGAATTCATAAGTGATTAGGATGTGTGCTGGTGTGTAATGTCGATATAGGTGTATAAGTATATTTGATAGTGTTCTATTGATCTATGACAGCATGTATGAGTGAATCTATAGGTAAGTGATTAGATGTGTGTATAGATCTAGGAATCACTGAGTGGGTGTTTAGAAACTTGTATTGGTGTGTCAATGGATTCAAATATGGCACTCTGTTTTTTACAGTGAGTGATGAAAGGTTATACTAGTGTATGATGAGGTGTATCTGATTGTCACGTGGATGATGTCATCAGTGATGTCATCAGTGATGTCATTTGAGATGTCATCAGTGATATCACTGACCATGTCATGAATGATGTAATATGTGACATCATCAGCAGTGGATTGCGGGCACGCAAGATGTAGTTAGTACAACTAACTATATCGGAGGAATTTCAATGGTTTTGTACAAGTGAAATGTCCAGCTAACTATAACACCCCTAAAACCTATGTTTTTTTCTGTGAATTTCTAAGGATTTTTAAATGCTAATTCCTAACTATATCAGGCCTGAAACCTATGGATTTTTCAATTAATTTCAAAGGTTTTTTATATGCTAATTCCTAACTATAACATGTCTCTAACCTATGTTTTATTCAGTGAATTTCAAAGGTTTTGTACATGACAATTTTTAAATGTATTAATTGTTATATATATATTTTATACTGATTAACTACATTTTTTAAACTATTTATTTTTAGATATTTTATTTTTTAAATTACATTATAATTACATTATACATTCCATTACAAAATATAATTTCTCCGAATGAATTACTTTAGTTTAAATACTTTGCAAATAGACAATAGACTTTTAAGTACAGTAGTTACAGTTGTTGCAATGGGCAACACAATTTCAAACACAATGCACCATTGAGCTCAATGTGAATTTCTAGTTAAATGCAATTAGTTACTTTATGGATTACTTTTCTAACCACAGAACTGGATCCTAGATTCAGTCCTCGGACATCTCCTGTAAACAGTTGAGTAAAAGCGTTTTGGTTACAGTAGTGATTTTTAAGGAATATTATTGTATTTTAAAAGTTGACACTGAAATTTTTTCACATAGATTCACCAATGTTATCCTATGGCAGGAAATTCACTTAGAAGGTAAGTAGTGTTATCGTTACTTTTTCTTACTCAGTGGTAGATCCTGCATCCAGCACCGGTGCATTTCCTGTAAACAGTTGAAAGAATGCGTTTAAGTCATACAGGCGATTTTTAAGGAATATTTTTAGTTTGTGAAAATAGACAGAAACTTTTCTGCTGAAAACCAGACAATGGATTCCTATGGAAGGAAATACAACTTACTGGTAAGTACGGTTAGAATTACTTTTTAGGGTCAGTGCTGGGCTAAAAGATGCAGCACTGGGTTCTCTCCTGATAACAGGTGAGTAAATCGGAATTCGTTCTTCGGATGATTTTAGGTGAAAATTTTAAAGTTCTTAAACTCCACACTTAGAAGAATTTCCAAGAGAAACCAGTCAATGTTAGCCTATGGAAGGAAATTCAAGTTACTGGTAAGTATGGTTAGAATTACTTTTCAGGATCTGTACTGGGCTCAAAGATGCAGCACTGAGGTCTCTCCTGATAACAGGTGAATAAATTGGAATTCGTAGTACATCCAGTAAGCGCCACAGAGCTGTGTAGCAGAGAGATGTCAAAAGGGGCATGGCCTGCACCACCTCTCTGCAACGCAGCGCAGTGGCGCTTACTGGAAGTACCTGGTGGGCTACTTGGCCCCCATGGTCCCTCAGGTCAGAAGTGGAATGTTTTCCCTAACTTAAAACGCGCCACAGGGCGTGTTTGCACACATCACGTAAGACCCCGTCCCCTCGCGCCCTGTCACCGTTCTATGTTGAGAGATTAAGTCCCCTTCAATCCTAAGGGTCCCTAGGGTCAAACTAGCCCACTAGGTACCTCCAGTACGCGCCAAAGAGCTGTGTTGCAGAGAGGTGTAAAAAGGGGCATGGCCTCTGAACACCTGTCTGCAACGCAGCTCCCTGGCGCATACTGGAGGTACCTGGTGGGCTAGTTGGCCCCCAGGGACCCCTCAAGATTGAAGAGGAATTAATTCCTCAACTTAAAACGCACCACAGGGCACATTTGCACAATGGTAAAGGAAGGGGGCCTGAGGTGACATGTGTGCAAACACGCCCTGTGGCGCGTTTTAAAATGGGGAATTAATTCCTCTTCAATCCTGAGGTTCCCTGGGGGCCAACTAGCCCAGCAGGTACCTCCAGTATGCACCAGGGAGCTGCGTTGCAGAGAGGTGTAAAAAGGAGCGTGGCCTCTGAACACCTGTCTGCAACGCAGCTCCCTGGTGCATACTGGAGATACCTGTTGGGCTATTTGGCCCTCAGGGACCCTCAGTATTGAAAGAGTATTAATTTTCCAACTTAAAACGCGCCACGGGGCGCGTTTGCACAGTGGTGAAGGGAGGGGGTGGGGCCTGAGTTCACATGTGTGCAAACACGCCCTCTGGCGCGTTTTAAGTTAGAGAATTAATTCCTCCTCAATCCTGTGAGTCCCTGGGCGCCAACTAGCCCACCAGGTACCTCCAATATGCGCCAAAAGGCTGCGTTGCAGACAGGTGTTCAGAGGCCACACTCCTTTTTACAACACTCTGCAACTCAGCTCCGTTGCACTTACTGGAGGTACCTGGTGGGCTAGTTGGCCCCCAGGGACCCTCAGTATTGACAAGGAATTAATTCCCCAACTTAAACCGCGCCACAGGGCATGTTTGCACACATGTGAATTCAGGCCCCGCCCCCTCCCTTCACCACTGTGAAAACGCACCCCGTGGCGCGTTTTAAGTTGGGGGATTAACTCCCCTTGAATACTGAGGGTCCCTGGGGTGCAACTAGCCCACCAGCTACCTCCAGTAAGCCCAACAGAGCTGCTTTGCAGAGAGGTGTAAAAAGAGGCGTGGCCTCAGAACACCTCTCTGCAACGCAGCTCCCTGGTGCATACTGGAGGTACCTGGTGGGCTAATTGGCCCCCAGGTACCCCCAGTATTCAAGGGGAATTTGTTCCCCCTCTGTAAATGTGCCAGGGGGGCGTTTGCAGAGTGGTGCAATAAGGGGGTGTGGCCTTCGTCCACGATCCAGGTTTTTTTTTTTTAAGAAGGGGGGCTCTGTAGCCCCCCTTCTTTTTCTACTTTTTTGGCCTTGGGGACCCCATCCCCCAGGGCTTGCCCCCAATTTTTTTTCAAAAAATGTAAAAAACGGGTAGGGGGCCACATGACTCCCTCCCAAGGCCATAATCTGCCCCGGGGACCCATCCCCCGGGGCATGGGCCTTTTTTTGTTATTTTTATTTGGAGGGGGCTGCCTTGCCACTTATTGCCCGGGGACCCCATACCCCGGGGTGGCCCACTCCGTTGGGGACTGTGGGGGGGCCTGCGGGAGCCTGCGGGAGCCGGTATTGCTTTTCCACATGGGGAGGAGTATACTGCACCCCATGTGGAAAAGCAATCTGCTTTGCTATTTGGAAGAAAGAGCAGGTTTCCTGCTCTCTCTTCCAAATAGCAAAACAGTTTGCAATGACAGGGTGGGGGCCGCGAGGCTCCCGCCCTGTCATTGCAAATGGCAGTGTCCCAGAGGTGGGCACCCCGGGACACTGCAGGAGCCGGCCCTGGGGGGTGGTGGTCCCCAGGGCCATCAAGGGCTCCAGGAGGGGGGCCGCGCAGCCCCCATCCCATCATTTGAAAAGCCCCGGGGGGTGGTGGTCCCTGGGGCTTGGGGGTCCATAACGAACCCCCAAATTAAAAATTCAGTGCCCCGGTGGCGGTCCCCGGGGAAAGTGGTGGGGGCTCAAGCCCCCCCACACAGGTTTTTTTATTTAAAAAAAAAAAGTCCCGGGGAGTGGCGGAACCTCCGAGGCCATAGATATATCTGTACATTTAATTGTGATTTTCTCAGGAACTACTTTACGGATTTACACCATTTAAGCAAAAGGTATGAGTCTGAACTGATGACTACCTCTTTGCCAAATTTGGCCTAATTCCGTTCAGCAGTTCGGGCTGCAGCTGCGGCTAAAGGTCCTATGGGAAATTGCATGGGGAAAACACGTTTTGGGACTTCCCTTTTTTTTCGGGCCCCACTACAAGAATCATCCCGAGACTTTCAGGATAGGAGCTGACTGGAGCTGGCCAAAAGTTTTGAAAATTTCGCGATGATTCGTCAATCGGCGCCAAAGTTATTGGGAATAGAATGTTAGGAATTTCCTATGGAAAAAAGGTCCTAACTATATCTACCTACTGGCGAATGAAATTCCACGTTATAGTTAGATCAGGTAACTATAACTTGCGCGACCGCAATCCACAATGTGTAATTTCAGATGTCATCATTGATGTCATGAGTGATGTCACTGACCATGTCATGAGTGATGTACTATGTGACGTCATCAGCAATTTATTGTGGGCGCGCAAGTTATAGTTACCTGATCTAACTATAACGTGGAATTTCATTGGTTTTTTACGAGTGAAATGTACAGCTAACTATAACATGTGTGAAACCTATGGTTTTTTAAGTGAATTTGCAAGGTTTTGTAAATGATAATTCCTAACTATAACGTGTGTGAAACCTATGGTTTTTTCAGTGAATATATATATATATAGGGTTTGTACTTACTGGTAAAAAAAATTACTACGCATATGCCTCTATCATGCATGCCTTTACAACAAAAATGTACGTATTTCACAGGTAACTGCAAACCCGGCTCCTCTTTGGCTCTCCGTCAGACCCATGCCCGCACCACATCTTCAACAAAGCTAGCGCCACCATCGCACCCCATCTCTGCAAAGTCATCAACATCTCCATCAAGACCATGACCTTCCCAGAGAGCTGGAAGCATGCAGAGATCAACGCCATACTCATAAAACCCAAGGCGGATCCGAGAAACCTCAAGAAATTCCGGCCCATCTCCTTGCTCCCGTTCCCGGCGAAGGTCGTTGAGAAGATCGTCAACAGACAATTGTCCTGCTACCTCGAGGAGAACAACATCCTGGACCCATCCCAGTCCGGATTCCGCAGCAACCACAGTCCCGAAACTGCCCTCATCGCCGCCACCGATGACATCAGGACCCTGCTGGACAACGATGAAACCGCGGCCCTCATCCTCGTGGACCTCTCAGCCGCCTTTGACACAGTCTGCCACCGCACCCTACGCACACGCCTCCACAACGCAGGGATCCGAGACAAGGCTCTGGAATGGACCACCTCCTTCCTCTCCAGCAGGACCCAGAGCATCTGCCTCCCCCATTCCGCTCCGAAGCCTCCGAGATCATCTGCGGCGTACTCAAAGGATCAGCCTGACACTGTTCAACATCTACATGGCACCACTTGCCCACGTCTCCCGACTGCACAACCTCAACATCATCTCCTAAGCCGATGACACCCAGCTGATTCTCTCCCTCATCAAGTACCCCCTCACCGCCAAAGCCAACCTCCACGAAGGATTGTAGGCCGTCACTGAGTGGATGAAGAAGAGCCGACTGAAGCTGAACTCGAACAAGATGGAGGTCCTCATCCTTGGCTCCACCCCGTCAGCCTGGGACGACTCCTGGTGGCCAACCACACTGGATGCAGCACTGACACCCACCGACCACGCACGCAACCTGGGGGTCATCCTCGACTCGACACTCTCCATGACCAAGCAGGTCAACACCTCGTCCTCCTGCTTCAACACCCTACGCATGCTCCGCAAGACCTACAGATGGATCCCCACCGAAACAAGAAGAACAGTCACCCAGGCCCTCGTCAGCAGCAGGCTGGCCAATGGAAACGCCCTCTACGCGGGAGCCTCGGCCAAACTCCTGAAACGACTGCAACGCATACAGAACGCCTCTGCTCGCCTCATCCTCGACATCCCTCGCCACAGCCACATCTCACCCCACCTGAGAGACCTGCACTGGCTCCCCGTCAACAAGTGGATCACCTTCAAGCTCCTCACGCACGCACACAAAGCACTCCACAACACCGGACCGGCATACCTCAACAGACGACTCACCTTCTACACCCCAAACTGCCAGCTCCGCTCCGCCGACCTCGCCCTCGCCATCGTCCCCCGCATCTGAAGAGCAACCACCGGCAGAAGATCGTTCTCCTACCTCGCCGCCAAGACCTGGAACACCCTCCCCATCCTCCTACGGCAGACCCAGGACCTACTGACCTTCAGGAGGCTACTCAAGACCTGGCTGTTTGAGCAGTAGCAGCACCTCCCCCCCAGCACCTTGAGACCCTCACGGGTGAGTAGTGTGCATTACAAATGTGCTGATTGATTGATTGATTGAAACATATATAGACATATATTTAAAGAATGTATACTTACCTGTTAAATACTTACATTTTCGTTGTAAAGGCATGCATGGTAATGGCATGAGTGGTTCTGTCATACAACCCTTACATGTGTGCCTCAAGTACCTAAAACAGTAGACCCTACAAAATTGATTCTCTGCCTCTCCCTTTCTCATGTCAGCACTTAAACCCCATTTGATTTGCGTAAGCACTTCTACACAATTTTGTTTTACAAAGGATATATAGTTGTAATGAAGTAATGAATTTCTGACCTTCTCCGATTCTAAATTCTTAAATCCTATCGGTTTCATTATGCCTTTATTATTTTACTACACTTTCATCAAATAGTTCTTTTTGGGACTTAAGTGCTTAGAAGAGACTTTGGGCAGCATTAACTACAAAATAGCCATCAGTTATATAAACAATTGTATCAAACGCAGAATCACATAAAATACAGTACAATAATATAATACTGTTAAAGTGCTAAAAGCAAGCTTAATGATAAAACGTTGGAACACATAAGTATTACCCAGGCTTTGAAAGGATTGTAACATGGAAACGTTACAAACTAACAAAGAGACGTATCCCTTAAACGTCATGTGGCATCAGTGCCAGGCACCATAGGGTAAACATTTGGGGGCATATTCACAAGGATCTACCGCCGAGTTAACGGCACTTCATCGCAGCCAAAGTAGCATTAAACTTATCGCCCCAATCACAAGCTGGTGTTAACATCCCACAGCACCAGTTTACCCGCGATAGCAGACACAAAAAACATCACCACAGAGGACCCCCGCAACTATCGCTAATGAGATGTAGAGTTCCCGTGGCAAAAGCCGTGACAACACCACTCCACAACATTCTCTATGACCAGAGAGAAGAAGAGAGGGGGAGAGAGATAAGAAGAGAGGAGGAGAGAGAGAGAGAGAGAGAGAGAGAGAGAGAGAGAAGAAGAGAGGGGGAGAGAGAGATAAGAAGAGAGGGGGGAGAGAGAGTGCCGCGCCTGTGCACCCAGGCCACACTGCTCACCTGCTGCCACCGGTGTGTCTCCAACCACTTGCCGGTATGTATTGCAGTTCACCAGGTCACACATCTGAGACAGACACGTCATCTGAAACAGAGTCCAGACACATGATTGGCACAGTACACACAATTGCACACAACAACATCGCCTGCGCTCTCACGACAACATCGCCTGCCCTCTAATGCACACCCAGGCAGAGGCACCCCAGCCCCACCCCACCTACCACCCATCGGAGCATGCCCGCCCATGCACACCCAGGCAGAGGCACCCTAGCCCCTCCCGCCGCCCATCGGAGCATGCCCGCCCATGCACACCCAGGCCTTACTGCTCACCTTCCGCCACCGACGTGCAGACAAGAGATCCCACAAACTTGCAGCTGCAAGCCACAAGCCCGGGGCCCGTGGACATGGCACCCTCCACATCATGCAGCCCCACTCCACAGGCCACCAGGTCTCACATTTGGTGCTGGGTCTTGATTACTCCATGGCAGAGGACATACCAGTGCACCCGGCCTCATCGCAGGCTGCACACCTGCTCAGCGCAATAGGTGCCACTAACTATGTGGTCCCAGAAGCGACGCCACATGGCGGTAGGCCTGCGCTGCCCTCTGGCTCTGATCCTACACTGCGGTCCATCAGGGCACACAAAACCTGAGCTGTCCTGAGCGCCGGGATGGGGCATCATCGCAGGGTGCACACCCGCTCAGCTCTTAAGGTGCCCCTACTTCAGTGCACCCAAAGTCACCGTTTGTGGCAGGGTGCCTGTGCAGTCTGCAAAGCTTCGGGTGCCACTAACCCTGTGCAACACCAGTCAGTGCCACGTGGTGGTAGGCCCGTGACGGCCGCAAGGCCTCGGGTGCCACTAACCCTGTGCGCAACAACTCATATGGCCTTTATGAATGAGAACCGTGGAGCGTCCGTCATCCATTCAACACCGGCAGAGGGGAACATGATGTCGTCGGCCCCTTATGTTGGTGGAGTCACATGGCCTGTGACGCCTGTGCTGAATGGGTGTGGTGTGTGTGCAAACCTGTTCTCAAGGAGTGGCTGTTACATGCTGACAACTAGACCAGTGACCTGCACACCACCAGCGAGTACACCTGCGATGGGTAGCAATGAGGGCCCCTTCTCGGAACGTAAGCGGAGTGGTCTGGCCTACCATACGCCGGACCAGCACAGGGCTTGCAACAATAACTCGTGGGCTCTGGGCGTGGTTCAGTCCATGTCCGGACATGGAAGTGACGGATGCGTTTGTCCATGGCACCCGGAACACAATAGGCAATGTAGCACCCTCTGACTGGTATCCCACAGGATGGGCATCATTGACGCAAGGGAAATCACTGTCCCTACATTCATCCACACATTCAACCATGAATGGTGAAAGACATATTACAGCAGTGCGTTACTGGATGTTTATTGCACATCCAGTGCAGTTTTGCAGCTGGAGCGGTACAGAGCCATGCCAAGCACACCACACAGTATGTGCCCCTGGTGGGCCAGCCAGAGTCCATCTGTGAATGACAAGTACTGTGGGAGAGGAAGGGTGCAGTATGCAGTCTGCTCACCGTGTCATTGGTCATCGAACAGGATATGGCAGTCCATGTCGCTGTCCAAGGTGAGTGCATCGGAGTGTATCGCGGGGTCAGTGGAAGGTCATGGGGCCATGTGCGGCACCAAGCAGAAACAGACCAGGTGGCAGAAATGAATGCTATTGCCTCCTTCTGATCACAAACCCATCCACGTCCTCGTCCCCGGAAGTGTGCTCAGCCCCACCTGTGGGTGTTGCAGTACCGGCTGAGGCACAGTGTGCCACTGACACATCAGGTGCCGGAGTGGATACCTCTGCTGCACTGTGAGGCAATGGCACACCAGGGGGCGGAGATGTGGATGGCGTGGGGGCACCAGCATTCATCATCACCACGCCTTGTGGCAGCAATGCCATGATGAGGATCTGCAGGGCATGGTAGATCCCAGCTACATTTCACTGGCGTGCAGCGGTGGCTGCCATCATTTCCGCCTCCATCCGCAACATGTCCTCCATGAGCCTCCGCATGTGTGCCAGCTCACGGCTGGTATCACTGGAGCCCCTCTAAGCGGACAGGTGTTCTTCTCTCCGCGTCATGACTCAAGCAATGTCAGTCAGGGTTCGTTGGAGACCATGGAGTGAGCCTAGACACCCAAGGATGGCATCCAGGTTGGTAGCCATGAGGTCGAACCCCACCCGCACCTGCTCAGTCATCTCCCTCTAGCCCTCCAGCACACAGCGTTGGAAGGCCGTGTGTTGTTCCTGGGGGTCTTGGGAGACTGCCGGGACTGTGGATGCCTCCTACTGTATGGTTTGGGTGGTGGGTGTGGTCTCCTCGATGCAGCTGAACAGCCTTGATCCTGGAGGTGAGTCGCGGATGATGTCAATGATGTCTAGGAGGGCTTGTGCGTCGATGCTGGGGTTGTCCTCCTCGTCATCAGTGAAGAGTGGCTGGGACTACTCTGCAGGGGGTGTTGATGGTGGCCCTGCAATGTGAAGGGGAGATGGTGAATTGCAATGTGTCCACATGTATGTAGCCGTATGGTACATGTTGACATTCAGACAGCATGGCATTGTACATTGTGACAGTCTATAGATCTGGGAGATGACCCAGAGTCATTGAGGGTGTGCACTGTGCTCTGCTTGATTGTGCATGTGTGCCATCGTGGCCATCTCCACCCGTCCCCCCCAGTACCTGGTGGTCACTCACCCTGTTGCGGTTGTGTTGTGTCCTGTCGAGCAGTGTCCGGTCCCCCAACTCCAGCCACAGTATCCACACAGATGACTGTCGCCATCAGCTCCTCCATGTCATCCAGCACCAGCTGTGGCGCTGGGCCCCCACCTCCAGTCTGCATTTTTGCCTTCTGGTTGGCTGCGAGTTTCTCCTAGGTCTTTCGCTTGATGTCATTCCATTGCCTCTTGTGCTTCCTGACGGCATTCACCTTGTCCACGATGTCCCGCCATATTCCATTTTTGGTGCCCAACGACACGTTGGAGATAAAGAACAGTTGTTGATGGTGTACCCTCACCTCCGTGACTATGATCATGTACACCTTCGGACTGAACTTCGTCTTCCTCTTCTTCTCGTCCTTGCCCTTCCCTGTCCCTGAGGTCCCGGGATGGTCGTCCAAGGTGCTTGTGGGGTTGCGCTCGTCCTCTGAGCCTGCTCTGGCTGCCTCCATGGTGCTTGGGTGTTGGTCAGTTTGTGTTTGGGTGTTTTTTCTACTTTTATGGTGATTTTTCCCGCCTGCCAGGTGTGTGTTGCATGCCTGGCGCTGCTTATCGCTGATTTCCACATCGCGCTTTGGCCCATCGCAGGTTTTTTTTCGTTGCGGTTTGTGTTTTTAAATCCATTGAGGTAGTTGTATCTCGGGCATTGGCCGCGGTTTCGGCAAACTATCGCATGGGGCCACCTTGTTGTAAATTCCAGGTTGACACAGGGTTATTTTTCCGCGATAGGCTGCGATGTGTAAAGTTGCGTTCACATTTTTTGGTGATGTCTAGCACATGTTCTTGTGAATATACCCCCTAGGAGTATTATATTTAGCAACTTAATATATGCACATACAATCTGGAGGGATAACTTATCCCTGGAATAGCAAATAATGTAATTATATTGTTTTTTCTTTTTGTTTCCATTTGTTTCAAGGTGCATAATCTCGGAATGTGTTTTATTTCCTAGCACAATAGAAGCTAAGTTCTATCAAGTGCAAATCGTATGCGCAAACACCATCAGAATTCATAATTAGCACCCACATTCTCTTCCCAATGAGGGTGCAGACACCTATTTGAGCCTCGGTTAGAATTTGTTTGGGAAGGAAGTGCGCCGTGAAGTATAAACTAATCTTGCAAATAGGATGGTGTTAAGGTGTGTAAAGGTTTTGAAGGCATAAAGGATATGAAAAAAACAAGTGTCCTTTAAAACTGTGATTATAAATTTGCAATTGTTTCTACGTCTGTTATTTATTGATTAAAAAACAGCCCATTAAACCATCTTTTTTATATCTCTTATCGTGTTTTGTTTCTCACTTTGAAACAAAATATGTAACATTAATATTCCTTCTTATGTCATATTTGATAGTTAACTGTACGAAGTTTTGATGTTCACTCAGTTTCTTTCAATAAACTTACTTTTGAAACTTTAAAAAAAAAACAGCCCATTTATTACTGGGTTTCTAATAAACATTCATGCAGAAGAGCAAAGCAGGTGACAATTTAGCTGATCAAGAGCATATAAAGAAATGAAGGCTATTCATACAAGATATGAAATAAAAACAAGCAGCGAGATAGCAATACAGTGGTAAAGACAAAGAAAGAAATGTAAAGACTCAAGAAAGAAAGAAGCACAAACCAAAGAAAATGTCCAAGCCATGAACGTTGTAGAACTATAGGTTTAATGTACGCCACTCATATCATAAGTTTTAGTTATTTTCCTCTGCTTTTTGGAATTTTGTTTTTATCAGTTAGACTTGGACTGCTCTTACAACTGTTTAAATGTCTAGTTGTCTTAGTTGAGAGACAGATTTATTTTGGTGCTTAACATTTTTCTGAAATAAGTTGAACAATCTCAAATGTGTAATTGCATTCCTAATAAATTCCTACTTTTGGATACCTTGCTGACAATTTCAGAAAGTGGAATCAAAATATAAGACCATAAAAAGATAAACATATGTTTCAAGGAAGATAATCAAAAAGATAAAAACAAAAAAGAGAAACAAGTGGATGAAAAGAAAAAGAGGAGAGTGGAATGACATATTTAAACTGAGAAGGAGAGAAGTGAAAACAAAACAAAAAAGTAAAGAATATAGCACGAGAAAGACAGATAGATAGATAGATAGATAGATAGATAGATAGATAGATAGATAGATAGATAGATAGATAGATAGATAGATACATAGATAGATAGATGGGTAGGTAGGTAGGTATGTAGACAGACAGACAGACAGACAGACAGACAGACAGACAGACAGACAGACAGATAGATAGATAGATAGATAGATAGATAGATAGATAGATAGATAGATAGATAGATAGATAGATAGATAGATAGATAGATAGATAGATAGATAGATAGATAGATAGATAGATAGATAGATAGATAGATAGATAGATAGATAGATAGATAGATAGATAGATAGATAGATAGATAGATAGATAGATAGATAGATAGATAGATAGATAGATAGATAGATAGATAGATAGATAGATAGATAGATAGATAGATAGATAGATAGATAGATAGATAGATAGATAGATGTGTTATTATAGAACACACGTTTATTAAGGCAGCGGCTGAAGTAGAAAGGCAAAATATTGAGTGACAAATAGAAGAATTAAAATAGAAGATGAACACAGGGAAAGAGATAGGAAGAGAAGGACAGAATGGGATATCAGAAGAAATAGATGAAGCAAAAGAAAAAAATATACAGACTGCGTAGTGTGTTTGCTGAGCCAAAAGAGACTTTTCTAACCAGCAACCTGATACATGCTCTGTTTACTTGAGTTTCTGTCCTTCTACTTATAACATCTCTCACAAGAAAAAAACACAATTGTTTACTTTAACCTTCAGTGAACTTGGCTGAAGTTCAGATTTTGAAACAAAGTACATTTCTTGGCCCTGAAAAGTAAGCCAGAACAACAATTTCATTTAACTTTCCATGGCACATAGACAGTTCCAAAGCATATGTGCAAATGAGCTAGTCTACCAACAAATCATATCTTGCAAGCAGTATCTAATAGGAGATGTTGCCTTTGTGAGTTGGCAACAGTCTTTAAGATGTACCATTAGATAGGAATAATATTTATTTAAATAAGTGATAGTTTATTGTAAAATAATTAACATCAAACAATAATTTCATCTCAATTCAGTTTAAAAAGAAATTTTTTAAGTTTAAAACCATTAACCCTTTGAGTGCAGGTGTTCGGCCAATGACCGACACTTGCACTAGCTCCCTATTCCGGCCTTTATCCACTGGCTGACACTGGGAGGTATATAAAGCCCCTCTGGTGCTCAGCACCAGAGTGAGTCCTTTATTTTATTTTTGGCTCAGGCTGCTCAGGAAGAGCTTCCCGAGCAGCCTGAGTTCTTTTTTGTTTTACTACAATGATGATCGTCGTGCAGATTGCGTTGACCTCATTGCAGTAAAAGGGAAAGAAAAATTAGTTGATGGGCTCCTTTTACTTTCACTGAATCAGTGCTCGGGGGCATATCACCACCCACCCAGCACTGATTCTCTGGGGGGAGTTATTGTTGGAAAGGGGAAAACCTCCTCTCTCCAATGGTACCTTTGCATGCTTGGGAATCACCACAAGCAGGGGATCGGTGAGCAGGAATCCACCCACTAGGACCTACAGATAGGAGGAGCATTCCCTTAGGCAAGGGTTTGTACTCCCCCATGGAGAAACTTTAAATTTTAGTGATTCTGCCCCCCTGGGGGACAGTTGGGGTTCATTGCACCCAATCCATCCCCCTGTGGGCAGAAAGCCCACTAGACACCAGGGTTAATAAAAAAAATATATATAGGGGTGGGGGCTGCCCACTATGTGCATGGCCATGGCCCACCCCTAAAAAAATATGGCAACATTCTTTCTGCCCCCCTGGACAGCTGTTGGCATGATTACCACCAATCTGTCCCCCTTTGTGGGGTGTCATAAAGCCCACAAGACGCCAGGGAATTTACTTTTTATAAACATTATAAGGATGCGGGCTGCCCACTATGGGCATGGCCATCCACCAACCCCCAACAAGAGGAATATGGGGTAATTTCTCCCCACCTTCCCCCGTGGGGCAAAAAGCCCACTAGGCAAGAGGGTCAATAAACAAATAAACATATGGGTGGGGCTGCCCACTATAGGCATGGCCATGCCCCCAACCCTAAAACATATGGTGACATTCTTTCTGCCCTCTCAAGGGGCAGATGTGGATAATTACACCCAATTGTAACTCTCTTGAGGCAGAAAGCCCACTAGACACCAGGGTCAATGAAAAAAAAATAGGGATTAGGGCTGCTTACTGTAAGCATAGCCATGCCCCCATGTCTAAAATATATGGTGATAGTCTTTCTGCCCCCTGGAGAGTAGATGGGGTGATTGCCCCCAATCTGCACCCCCAGGGGTAGCAGAAAGCCACTTAGATACCAGGAGAAAAACATAGGGGTGGGGTGCTGCCCACTATGTGAATGACTATGTTCCCATTGTTCCCATCCCAAAAGTGCATAGAGAAACTTTCTGCCCCCTCGTGGGGTGGATCTGTGCACTTACCCCAATTTGTTCACCCAGGGGGTAGAAAGCACCTTTAGACAACAGAGACTACATTTACATAGTATTTTTGTGGGACCATGCCCTCTTCTACCCCACGGCTACTTTCTGCCACCCCTGGGTATGGATAAGGGTATTTACCCACAATCTGCACCCTGGGGGACAGAATGCCCATTAAACACCAGCCGTTTCAAAACATAGCCAAAACAAACAAAAGGAAGGTGTGACCTAACATGGCATCAAGGCATATTCCCTCCCAATAAGGGTCATTGTATCTATCTGCCCCCCTGGGGCAGGTAGGATTTTTCTCCCAAATGGGGAGATAGTAGGGTGTTTCTGGCTCATCCTTACATCTGCTTCACCCTAAAGTCTTTCTGCTCCCAACGGCAAATGAGTGGACATCTGATTCCTTTCGGTGTTATTTTTACATATGGGCCAGGAGAGTGTGAATAACTCCAAATATTGTCCCACTTACAATGGTGACTGGCTGCAATTGTTGGGCTTGGGTAGGATGTCACCTAGGAAACCTACCAGACCCAGACAGGTCTGAAAACTAGACACCTGGAGATATCCAAGAAGGTTTGCTTCACCTGGATCCCACAAAATATTCTTACCATAAATGCCCTGCAAGCCACAAGCTTTGACTACCAACACACACTTTCCTCATGTCTGTTAGGAAAGCTTCTGGAATCTGTGGGGAACAACAAATTTCCTGCCACCCAGCATTCCTGCAAGTCTCCCGATAACAGTGGTACTACACTTGTGTGGATGGGCCAAGAGACCTTGACTCAAAAGGCCCTAAAACACTATGTGGAGACATCAGCGACAGGGGCGGCTGCAGGATTTGTGGACTTGCTCATCCCTCTCTCATGGAATCCTATGAACCATAGACAATTTTGAAAACTAGACAACCAGGGAATTCCAAGGTTGTGTGCCTTGCATTGATCCCATGAGGTTATGTTACCTCCAGTGCCCTGCAAACCTCAAGCTATGCCTGATTCACACATTGTCCCTACATTTCTATGATGAAAACCTACAGAATCAGCAGGAATATACAGAAATTGTACCACCACACATTACCCCAGTTGTTCCTAGAAAAATGCTGCACCACTTACGTGGCTGGGATTGATGCCTGCAACAGGAACAGATCAAATCAAGGTCAATGGGAGCCCTTGTTAGGGGACTTGTTACTGAAAGTTAGAAACACAAGTTGTTGCTTTGACTGTGAATTTATTTTCATTGTTAAGGCCAAGAACTCCTATAGACCTGTTGCTGTGTGGTCTAAAATAATTGTGTCATTTGCATATTGCAGAGACTAAATAAAGAGTATGTCTTATCTAGGGGGTTGACTTCCATGCACTCTAACAGCATTTGGTAAGTCGGCTATTACAAATTAATGAGCAGCGGTGCAAGCATGCATCTGTTCCTTAGTCTTTTGCTGGCCAATATTCTTCATGAAATATGGACATTTTGTGCCAGAATAACCTGATCCCAAGTATTTCAGTACAGAGATTGGATAGCGCTCACTAGAGAAAAGGGAAGATGACCCGTCTTGCTAATTTTGACCAAAGTATGACAATGTCTACTCTGTTAAAACCCAAAATATAGTCCAAAAAGCATACAAACAAACTGCTTTTTTTACTTTCAGTGGCTTGTCTGTTAGCATGGATATATCAAGGATGTTGTCAGACATATTGCTGTTTCCTCTAAACCCAGTTTCTGCCACTGGGTTAAATTATTTAATTCCGCCCAAGGCTTGAAGTTCCTTAGAAGCCTTTTTGCATAATACTTGACCTCTCCATCAAGTAGAGCAATACTTTTGTAGTTTGTTGCTAGTGAAGGATCCTCTTCTTGATATATTGTGGGAGTAGGGAGCCTTGCCAAGAAGGCGCGACGATCTCAGATTCAAAGAAAAAGTTGATAGACTAGAGACCCACAGGTTAATGTCAGTTTGGGAGGACCTGGTACTCAATCAGATTTTAAAGACTTAATAATGCTCATAAGTGGACAGGACAAAACGTTGTTGCTGCAAAGGTAGGAATAATAGAAGACCTCCACGCAGCTAGGCGATTCACATATATCATTCAATGTGACTGATCTAGCTTTCATCGGAAGCCGAGTTGCCCAGCTCATTTGAGTGTCGGAAGCAAAGACTATTTATGAATTGCCAGAATTTATTAGGGCACCCAGATCTTTGGATTTGTGTTATTCTTACTCACTGGATCCTTGTGTGGGCCTTCTTTGCTTTCCAGACATGCTGTTTGCACTGCTAGAACAGAACTGAAGAAGAGTTTTCAGATTTTCCTAAATTCATATTTATGGCCTTTTTCTGTTGTTAAAGATTCTGGGGTATATTTACAAGGAGCTAGCACTGCTGCGGCGTCATATTTGGGATGCAGTGGCGTAAAAAGTGCTCCACACTGCTCCATATTTACAAACTGATGCAGTGGGCCCAAATGCATTAGTTTGCAGAGGCCTGTGTCACATTTTACCTGTTCAAGAAATGATGCAATGAAATTTACAATTTTTCACTGAATTACTCTATGACTTGACTGTGCCAAATCTTTACACCTTCTCAAACCAGGCGTAAGGACTGGGGCAGGGCTTTTAACATGGGACTCAACTCTGTGTTCTGTGTTCTGATGCAATGATGTGTTCCAGCAATGCGTCTCAGAATTTTTGACGGATCTTTTAATCCTTGTGCCATGGAGCACTGTATTGTAAATACAGCGCATCCATGGGGTCATTAGGGCATTTGCAGCAGGCGCAAGAAATTTGACGCATCAATGCCAATGCATGAGTTCTTGTAAATATGCCCCTCTGTGTAAACCAACTCTTGTGTGTTTCGTAGTGTACCAAAAAAATGTATCTGATAAGCAGTGTCCAAAATTAGAAATTGACTTTGTGATGTTACAATAGTCCTTAAGATGTGCCACTAGATTTAAATAATAGATAGAATATTTGAATACTGATATTGATTAATTTACTACAGTTTTAATAAAATATTATTGGGGCCATGCTTAGAAACTTTGGGGAAGGTAGCGAGTCTACGAGTGCTGTGCAGCAGCTTTTTAAAAGCAGACATAACATTTTAAGAATTCCATTCCGGGTTCCTGCTACTTCTACTTGAGGTTGATAAAAAAATAACAGGATAGCAAGGTTCTCTCAATGAAAAATAACAGGAAAGCAAGGTTTCCTCTTTGTCTCTCTTAGTGATCTGATCTGGCATGCAGATGTCTGTGGAGAGGGTGTTTGTCCGTCGTAGAATCCCTTTACTGCAAGGGATTCTGGCCACGTAGTTTCTTACATTGCCACTGGGACTTGTAACTCAAGGTTATAGCTGTCTGTCCGAAGCTGTGCAGGGATTGACCGCAGACTGTGCGTTTGTCTTTTCCTACCATCAGATTTACTATATAGTATTTGTGAGATATTCGGCCCCAGAATCTATGATACGTTCCCTCAGGCGCCAGTCAGCATCTTGTTTAATCACTTACTCAGATTTTGAACAACTTATTGCAAATTGTTTGCAATTTCCTCTTTACATAGATTGTTAGATTGTTTTTAATTATACTTAACTTACATATTTTTATTTACTAAATAAA
Source organism: Triturus cristatus (assembly GCF_964204655.1). NCBI lineage: Eukaryota > Metazoa > Chordata > Amphibia > Caudata > Salamandridae > Triturus > Triturus cristatus. The sequence continues at coordinate 981,228,152 of NC_140592.1, read as the reverse complement.
TAATGTATTCTTTTGCTAGCTAATTAGAACATTTTAAATAAAGGTGTGTTGGGTAGTTAGTCCGCAAAACAAAAACAGTAGCATCGCAAAGTCATGGGCCCTGGGGCAAGCAAAGAAAGTAACCCTTTTGACTGCTGTTGGTATTAAAATACTGCATTAGGGGCGTGGCCAAGATGGCAACTGGGAAAGACATACCTTGATCATCTCCCCACTCCCATCGGCCAACCGAGCCGTCTAGCTGCTGCTAACGGAGCAGAGTGACGTTCGAAACGCTGGGGGACTTTTTGGGGACCCGCTGGGCACCAGATTAGGAGGGACGGACAGGCTGTGTAACTCCCGCCCACCCAGAATGCAACGGCAACGGGGAAGTAAAATGACGGAGCCCTGACACAGGGGAAAGGAGACGGATATCCCGAGCCGCACTGAAGTGCTGTGAATAGCGATGACACAGAGCGGCGTGGTGTGGAGCATATAGGAGGTATGCTGCAAAGAGACCCAAGGGCCCGGCTATTTAAGGGCACTAAGAGTCCCGGGCAGAGACCCATGGAGAGCACCACTGTGGCCGGGAAAGCCCTTGAGGAGAAGGAGCGGCCGAACGCCCAAGGTGCGTCCCTTCCCCCCGGCGTGCATAAGGGCCGGGCAGAGAGCAGCCAGACCAGAGAAGCGACACCCCAAAGCGACCACGGGACCCGCGGTGCACAGAGGGTCCGAGGAGATGCCGACAACAAGGTGAGGGAAGGCAGCCTTGTGGTTAACATAAGGCTGATGAGGAGGACGAGTGGGAAAGGGGGCCGAATGACAACGATTTAGTGCCCGATGAAGGGCGGCGAGGGAGACAAAGAGCAAGAGCTAGTGGGCACGTACTAGAGCAATGCAGTGCCTGGAGAAGAGCAAGCGGAGAGTTGGCCCATTGGTACCACTGCTGTCAAGTGGGTATGGAAGAAAGGCTGATGGGGGATGAAAGCGGCTACACCTGAGGGCCCCCTGGGAAAGACTAGCTAACAGAAGGGCAGCCTTCATTGGAAATTCACAAGTAGAGGGAGCGGACGGACACGCAAAGCACGTTCATATCTCCTGGAGTGCATAAGGGCTGTGCAGAAGGCGGACAGAATTTGGGGGGGCGACACCTTAAAGTGCTCACTAGTCCCACAGCAGACAGGGAGCCCAAGGAGGTGCCAGTGACGAGGAGGGGGAAAGCAGCTATCTGAGTGCCACTAGGCTGAAGAGGATGACGATCAGCTGAAGGGGCCGGAAAATAACGACATAGATCCCGGTGAGGGGCTGCGGGGGAGAGAAAAGTGGATGAGCTAGAAGGCACACAACCAAGCAAACAAGGGCCTGGAGAAGCAGAAGCGGAGAGTGGACCAGGTGGTAGAAGGGCTGAAGAGCGTGTCTGGAATAGAGGCTGACGAGAGAAGACAAGGGCTCCACCGGGGGTCACGGTGGATGGGACAAGCTAAGAGAAGGTTAGCCCCCGTGGAGATCCGACAGCAGGGGCACTTCTTCATTGACTTAGTGACCAAGTCTGGGGAGTGCCGGTAGATTAGAAGTGAAGTGTGTACAAAGGAATCCCTGGGCTGGGGAAGTCAAAAGGAGAACACCAGTTGCCATGTTTAGCTGAAGGCCTGAAGGCACCCCCGGATTATTGAGGTTGATGTGAGCGACTCCAGCGCTAAAAAGGAGGGATCTAAACACCCAAGAGACAGGCGTGCCATACAGACATTGTGCAACCTGCAGTAGGAGTAGTAAGGGGAGAGGAGGAATTGGTTTCCAAAGGCAGCCAGCATGTCTACAGTACGAGGGTAAAAGGATAAAAACCTAAAAGATATGCTGACCAAGCTCCCCACAGCAATTGACGGTGAGGGGCGTACATCACCGGCACCACAAACTGGACAGGACTTGGAGTCCACAGAAGCACCGTTCACTCGTACCTTTCTGGAAATGCTATCAAGTATGCTGCGAGAGGATCTACAGTCCCTGAGGGGAAAAATAGCATCGGAAATGAAGGAGGTTCGCAGGGACAGAGATGCGGTGGGGGAACGAGTAGCTAGCATTGAGGCACAAGACCAAGCTCGGGACGAGGAGGTGGCACAATTACAGCAGGAGGTGATTCGGCTACAAGAACAACAGATCGACCTCCAGGCGCACGCCGAAGACCTGGAGAACAGGTCGCACCAGAACAATATCCGCACCAAAGGTGTCCCTCCCAAAGAAGAAGGTGCGGATATTACCCAACACCTACAGGGGCTCTTTCGCAGCAAACTGGACGCCCCACCGGACTTTGAAATTAAGATAGACTGGGCAGACAGGGTGGGAGCATAGAGACGAGCACCAGCACCACCACCACCACCAGATATCCTAGCTTTCCTCCCAGACTTCCAGCTGAAAGAATTGATACTACGGAAAGCCAGAGATAAGCACCAACTCAAGTTCCAGGAACATACTGTTGCCCTATACAAAGACCTTGCCATGATCACCTCACAAAAAAGATGGGAATTCCGGCTGCCGACAATGTTTCTACGGTCTCAGGGAATTGCATATTAATGGGAACATAATTTCAGGCTGATCTTTCAGCTGCAGGGCAAACTACACCTACTCAAATCCTTGCAAGAAACATGTCAGATATTAGGCATTGAATACCCACATCAGGAGGAGGTGGGGAGAAAGGGACCTACGGCATCTCTAGGTCAATGGCAATGGTCGGAGGAGGTCGCACTACTGAGTGGACAGCAAAGCTGGATCCCACTACGATAATCCAGGAGAGACAAGTAGTTCTGGGTTCGCTGTCCAAGGAGAAGACTTCCCATGAAGAAACTTGAAGGGACGATGGACAGATAAGTGGGATAAGATGGCTGGATGGGCGGAGGGACTTTCCCTTGGGGTTGGGGGGCCTTAATGGTTTTTTTTGGCCACATCATGAACCAAACACTTTTGATCACCAAGGACATGCAAACTCGACCTGCGGGTCCTGGACAATATGGGGTTTTGTTTGGGGTCAAGTTGGGGTTAGGGAGGTGGGTGCTGGGGACTGGTAATTATGCTGAAAGGGCTACAGAGGCAAATGGTATTTCATGGGAGCTCAGACACACTAGGGTAAGGGGGAAGAGAGGAGAAATGGAAATTCTGAAATAATGTTAGACAGCAACATACCCATTCTTAAACTATGTCGTATGTCTCATTGAAGGTCCTCACACTCAATGTGAAGGGCCTCAATAACCCAGTTAAGAGAAAGGCCATTCTCTCCGACTTGGAGAACTCCGTCGCAGAGGTGTGCCTTCTACAGGAGACCCACCTCCTATCAAAAGATTGGCACCGGCTGCGGTCGCGAACCTTACCCCAGCAGTTCTTTTCTTCCTCTTTGGATAAAAAGGCGGCAGTGGCAATTTTGATAGCTAAATGTTTTCAGAGGGAGGTGCGGGACAAAATTGCAGAAATTAAAGGGAGGCTCCTAGCTTATACGATACAGATGGGGGGCATTGGTTGATGGTAGGTTCGGTATACGCCCCTAATTCGGGACAGGAACGCTTTCTACAGATAGCCTTTTCAGAGGTCATGAAAAGACAAAAACGCTTGACGGTGGTGGATGGAGACTTAAATATAGTAATGGGTGCAGTCAAGCGTAGATCGGGGAGCCGATACACGCAAGCTGGAGAGTTGTCACAAGAGGGGGTCAGTTGGTTTCAGACCATGGGGCTGGTAGATTGTTGGTGGAAGAAGCACCCCCAAACATCGCAATACTCATTCAATTCCCACACCTGCAGCACATATACCCGCCTTGACTACATAATAGGCATGACGGAATTTAATATGCTTGTAGAGGACTCTGACATCATACCGGCAACGCTATCTGATCACGACGCTGTAATGATCTCCTTGCGGCTACTACCACAGCGGAAGCCACGGGGATGCTGGAGGTTAAGGGAAATTATGCTGCAAAAGGATACAGTGGCAAAACAGATCACCAAGTGTATTAGGGATTACCTAGAAGTGAACACACTTTGGACATCTCTGTGGCTACGCTGTAGGAGGCGAAGAAAGCTGTAGAGAGGGGTGAGCTAATAGCTATTGTGGCAACTGGGAATAGGGAACATTGAGATAAGAGGGATCAACTAGCGTCACATGTTTTAGAACTAGAATGGATTTACAGACGGACTGGGGTGCCAAGAGTATGGATACAGCTGAAGGCAGCAAGGGCACAACTGGCGGGGCTGGATCTTGATAGAGTGGAATATGCGGCAGTGAGATTAAAATACTCCTACTACATTGGGGGAAACAAGAAAGGGCGAATGCTGGCAAATAAACTCAGGGCCAGGAGCCAACAGTTCAAGATCCAGGCTATCAAGAATAGCAAAGGGGAGGAACTGGTAGAAGATAAAGATGTAGCTCATGCATTCAGGGACTTCTACACTGATTTATATAAGGGGGAGGTCAGGTCGGAGCAGCTTATGACATTGTATTTGGAAGGGGCACATACATTCACGATATCTAGGGACCAGGCAGACCTGCTAGACACCCCCATAAATCTGGAGGAAGTGATTGGAGCGATATCATGACTTATACTCCACAAATTGCCAGGGATGGATGGCTTCTCGGAGGGATTTTACAAATCCTTTTGCCACATCTAGCACCTCTCCTGACGCAGCTTTTTAATTCATTAGAAAAACCAGGATCGATTCCTTCTGGAATGTTATTGGCAGCCATTGTGGTGCTGCCCAAACCCGGAAAGGACAAAACAGTATGTGGCTCATATCACTCAGTGTCCCTTTTTAATGTGGACTTAAAGCTGTTTATGAGCATCCTAGTGACAAGACAAGGCCCACTGATGGCCGGTATAATAGAACCTGATCAAGCGGGATTTGTCAAAAACAGGCAAAGTGGGGACAACACCAAGAGGATCCTTCATTTAATAGGTAAATCTCACCGTACGAACATGGATGCTCTACTATTAACGGTTGATGCCGAAAAGGCGTTCAACTAGGTTGACTAGGGATACTTAGAACAAACCCTACTTTGGCATAGGGAGCCGATTTCGATCTTGGGTGGCAGGCTGTTATAATACTCCTACGGCCATAATTAGGGTCAACGGGGTCTCTTCTCGTCCCTTTGCCATCCAACGGGGTACCAGACAGGGGTGCCCGCTGTCACTCCTCCTGTTCTCCTTATACATTGAACCGCTGGCCCAAAAAGTTAGAGACAACCCAGATATTGGGAGTATCCCTTTTGGGGGGGAGTAACACGTAATAAGTCTATATGCCGATGATATATAAGCTGCCCTTCAATCCCCGGGGAGATCGCTCCCGGCTTTTTTTCTAGGAACTGAAGTCCTTTGGACGAGTCTCTGGATTTAAGTTCAATGTGGGAAAGTCTCAGATCCTCCCTTTAACCAGGCCTTTGCCGGGCCCAGGAACGAGGGGATATAGCATCTCAGAGATCCAGATACCGGACTCTATCCCATATTTTGGACTCGAGCTGGCCCCAACCCTGGCAAAAGCGGCAACGCCTAATTATACGAAACTGTCCCGGCAGATCGGGAAGGACCTGAATAGTTGGAGACACCATCATCTGTCCCTCTTGGGCCGCGTGGCAGCAGTCCAGATGACAATCCTACCTAAAGCACTATATTTATTTCAGGCACTGCCGGTCCATCCACCTAAAGGAACTCTTGCTAAGCTACAGATGAATATACTTCACTTTCTCTGGGAATGGGCGTGTCCTCGTTTGTGTAGAGAATTGTGATACATGAAACTAGAAGACGGGGGCTTGGGTATTCCGAACCTATTTGACTATTTTATAGCAGCCCAATTGAGATATTGAGTGGAGCAGAGAAGAATCAGAAAAGCGCTGGTTATTCCAGGATAGAGCGCTAGCGGGACTTGCCCCATGGAAGGTTCCCTTTTTAAAGAAAGCAGATAGGCCACAGCGTCTCCAGAGGTTAGCTGTAACGAAGTCAGTGTTGGAAGAATGGGAAAGGGTAGATATTAAAACAAACCTCATGACATTCCCATCTCCGATGTTACCACTATTGGACAATAGGGAGTTCACGCCGGGGCTAGATGCAAGGCATTCACAGTGTGGCACAAGACACCTTGCAAAGCGGCAGGACACTTATTTGATCTGGAAGGGATTATACCTTTCACACAGTTACAACAGGGCTACGCATTACCTGAGACAGAGCGTTTCTGCTACAGCCACATATTGGTATCTGACTCCGTGCACCTTAATAAAGGGAATCCAGACCGAAGCCCCACTTGTTGGCGGGGGTGTTGGGAAGAGGGCACCTTATTACATTTGCTGTGGGATTGTCCACTTTTATTATCCTATTGGCCTAAGATACTGGATGAGATAGACCTAAGGTTTGAGACACAGATCCCACGATTCCCGACATACTGGGGATGAATAACCCCTTAATGTTCCCATTGAAATCTTGCAAGGGGACACAGATGGGATTGGCTTTGGAGGCAGCGCTCGAGAATATTCTGACACACTGGGGAACACAGAAGGCACCTACATTCCTCGGTTTGCTCCACCAACTATGGTATATTCTGGGGATGCAGAGCATACATGCCTCCCTCACAAACTCCGAAGAAGCATTTAAAGAAGTGTGGAAACCACGCCTAAGTTTGCTGTCAACGTAATTCCAGGAAATCACCTGTCCGAATTATCTACACCTCCTTCGGATCACAAACATAGGAGAATCCTCCGAGACCCATTGAAACCTAATCAGGAAGTCGCCATGTAAGCTAGATACACAATAGAACTAGAAAGAAGAGTACTAGTTTGGGGGGGGGAAGTGGCCAGGGGAATTGTTTGAATTCTAGTTTTGTTGTACTTCTAGCTCCTGTTTTTTTGTTTAGTTTGTTTCACATCTGGCATACACACCGCAAATACTATATGACGTAGAATGCAGACACCTGTAAAAGCAGATCTACTTCGTACTATGTAATGTATTAGAAACTGGTGTATACAATATATTGTTATATTGTCATAAGCTGCATGTTACCACAGTTGGCACTACTAAATAAAAATAGAGTTAAAGCTAAAATACAGCATTATCAGGATTCAAAGGGCCTCTCAGGGCTCTGGGCCCCTTCCACTGCACCTGCTGCAACAATGTAGAGACACTCCTGAGTGAAAAGGTTAGAATTGACTGGACAAGTTCAGAGAACCGATAATTTTTAAATTATAACCGTCTTCTGAAATATATCCCCATGCCAGTTCCCTTTTCTAGATAGCTGGGGAAATTTCTAGTGTATGCGTATAGCAGCTTGAATTAGTCTTCAGTGACTTCTAGCTTTCAGATAAAGCTCAGAGATCTCGAAGTTTAGGTGTGTTGCAGGAAAATGCATTTTGGCAATTGTATTGATGATGCCACTCAAGGGGCACATGATAGTAGGTACAAGGGAAGTGCCCTAGTTTAGGCTATAGAGAACTAGGAGCTTAATAATGAGAGCCCTGAGTCACTTTTACACCCTGTAAACTGCTACATGCAGGACGCAGCGCTCTCATTTCAATTAATGAACCCATGCAAGCGACCCCGCATGGCTTTGAGTTGCCTCATAAAACATGAGTAAGATGACACAGAGAAAATTGCTGAGGAGGCGTGCCATGGTCGTGGCAGTGGGTTTTCCCAACGCAACACCCATGGAATTCGACGCTACCCTAGATTTACAAAGTGATATAAACCTGGGAAAGCGCCAAATCCATATGCCTCCTAAGGTGAGGCGTAACAAGGAGAAATATTTTTTCTCCTTTTTTGTCCTCTTTCTGTGTGTGCTGTATCCTGTAGCAGACAGAGAAAGAGGAAAGCACCTTCTGTTAGGTGTTGTCATCATCCTATTTGGGACACCGCACCAGGTGTTCACCCTGTTGGTCACCAGTTGGACATTTTGGAATGTTGACTGATCAGAGTGGGCATTGATTCGAGGTGTTCCTGGCCAACACTCTCTTTCGTGTTGGAACATATTAAATAATGGAACTTGTGACTATGTGTGTGGAGTCATTGTTACAGAATTGGCGACGATCTCCAACACACTGGACCCATCAGCATGCAACCTTGTGCAATATTCTGACATGCTCTCATCAACCTGACTTTCAGCAGACAAGAGATTTAAGCACAACGGGCAGGTAATGTATACAGGAAGGCTAAAAGTGAAATACCTTGTACTTGTGAAGTAAATATCTTGATGTGTGTAGAATGCTGTATTAGTAACTGTGGAAAATAAAAGTGACAGTTCAACTGCCCAAATGGCTTCTCCCTTAACTGCCACCGCATCACTGCATCATCGTGCATTAGTTACACATTGCCGCCATCTTTAAGTGCCTTTTAGGATGCATAGACGGCATCAGTATTAATACATACACACTATGTAATGTGCGTGCCGCCATATTGATTTGCACTGTTTCAATAGACAGTCTATGCTTCCAAACCAGAAAATGGAAGTCCTCTCGTTACGCATGTGAAGTTACAGGGTTAAGTACTTTAACATTCAACACGGATGGACAGCATGAGCCTTTGATGTTACTGTGAAAGCACACTGTATCGCTGCTCTTGGCGTATGTGCACGGACATCAATCATATAAAGCAGCGCACTTGAAAAATCATCAGGGATAGTATTTACTTGTGGTGAGTCCACATGCTTATCACCAGCTTTTATTCAGCAGATTGCTCTGCGTCTCCCACCTTAATTGTTGTAACACTGTGGGGGAGAATTGCATTGGCGGCTTGTGTCCAGTCCAGGTTTCATAGGAATGACTTTGGCGGGAGAATCTCTATATAAATAAATGAATCTCTATAAACAACAGTGCACCTACATAAACATTCTAAGATGGTGTTTCTTTGCATTGTTTCAACATGCTTATTGGGGGTGCAACATCTCTACTTTGGAGCGCATTCTGCTTCTTCCATCATAATTGTGTAAGGGTGTTGGGGAACAACTATTGACAGCTATGTGCCAGACCACGTTACATACAAATTACTTTGACAGTACAGTTACTAGTGGTGTACATTGTTATCACACATATCGTACACACCATATTTGCTATTAATTGCACTGTGGGAGGCTTAGGTGAAACAGAATGGCATCAGGGAATTATGGAATCTTTCCTCATCACAAGCTTTCTAACACGCTTCAGGAGAACCAACACTAAAATGGGAGGAATGGCGAGAATACTTCACTATTTACTTCTCTACTTTTGATGATGATGAGGATTTTATAGCAGATAAGAAAATGTAAATTCTATTTCAGTGTTTAGGCCCAGGTGGTTTCAAAGTGTATAACCGGAAGAATCAGAAACAAAGAGCGGTTGGCCAAGGAGATGTTTACACTAATGCTCTGGAGGATCTTAAAACTTACTTCAAGCATACTGTATGTGTTGCGGTGGATCACTACAAATTTTACTGCAGAAAACAAGGCGAATTATGTATCTGCATTGAAAAACATAGCCCTTACATGTTGTTTTGGACACCGGCACAATGATCTTATTTGAGATCAAATAGTAATGCAAGCATCCAATCTGAGCATCCATGACAATCTGTGGGCTAAGGGAGAAAGTCTGCTCTGAGACGTCATAGATATAGTCAAAAGAGCTGAATTGACTGGAAGGTGTGCAAAGGCAATGTTTTCGGATAACAAAGAAAAGAAAGAAGATGCAGTATTGGTTCAAATAAGTGGATCTAAAATTTACAAAAAGAAAGATCCAAAGAAAGTGGAAGCAGATGGTAAAAACTGCAAAGGGTATTTGAAGAGAAGATGTTATAGATGTGGAAGTGCAAATCATTTGGCAAATGATAAAAAAAATGTCAGAAATGTTCCAAATGTGGAATCATAGACATTTTCAAAAAGTGTTCCAAAAGAAGTTGGGAAGTATAGTCAAGATAGTGGACCATGATGACGGATGTCACACCAGCACGTCAGAAGATGAAGAATTGAACATGTGTGTGCACAGTGTAGAAGATCTGAGTGTTGCAAATTGATAATGATAAGAAAGAAAAGTAGAAAAACCCATGGGTGATATGTTGATTGCCGCGGGGTTAACATTTCTATTATATTTGATTCAAGGACACCTTATACGATTGTAATAAAGATGTGTGGGAAGGGAAATATAGACAAGCTTTAGGAAGTGAGTTGGGTCAGTCTGATATCTCACAGGAGAACACATAGACATTGTTGGGTATAAGAAATTAAAATTCCAGTTCAAGAACAGAGAGGCCATGTGTAAACTGTATGTCTTGGTCATCACATTTGGGTTGGATGGATCAATGTAAACTGAGCATCACTTTGAACCCCAATAGTCCCGAACCTGTTCTAATGGTTCAGCCTGGGGAGTAATTTGGTAAATCTATATTAACACATTTCCAAAGGTATTTAAAGGGAACATAGAGGAATTGATCGGTTTTGGACATAAGATACGTGTGAAAAAAGATGCCAAAACCCAAACACTAAATAAAGTTAGGAACATTCCATTTTCCTTGAAATATGAAGTTAAAATGCAGTTGGATAAGTTACAAAGGGAAGGAATCGGAGATCAAGTGGAGTCCTCGGAGTTGGTGGCCCTCCTGGTAGTGGCCAAGGGGGTCAGAGGCACATTGAGGTTATGCATAGATCTTCACGATCTTCATGAAAATATTTTTATTGATCAATTTCCTTTACCATGCATCAATAAAATGCTAGCTCTCACAAAGGGTATTAAATGGTTTTGCACTATTGACTTTAAAGCTGCTTATCATTAGAGGCGGGCGGAATTTGCAAAATTGACTTTCGCAAATGATCGCGAAATTGCTCAGAATCTCTGCGAGCACGCGGAACTTTCGTGAAGATGCGGAGATTGCTTTTCCCGCCCGTTCGTGATGTGTTTTTGCATGCTCGTGGGGAAATATATCTCCAACTTGCCCATGCGGTCGCTAATGGGCGCGGCCATCTTGCGATGCTTATTTCCTGTTCTAGGTCGAGTTCGCGATCACAAACCCTCGGGGGATGGCGCGACCGGCTACCAACAATCCAACATCTCATGGCGCACGCGAACGGATAGGAAAACTCGTCGGCGAACGCAGAGAGCAGGTAAGTCGCGACCATGTGCGCGAGAACGCATTTTTATAGCGTGAGCAAAAAAAATACTTCCGTTTTCCAGCAGATTGCGAAAGTTTTGACATTTTCGCGCTCTACGCGGAACGCGAAATGTCAAAATATCGCAAATTCCACGAGCGGAACTAAATTTACCACCCAGGCCTACTTATCATCAGGTTTCCTTACATCCATAGAGCAGAAATCTTACCACACTCATTACACCATTTGTGTGCCACAGGTTTAAAAGAGTACCCTTTGGGTTGGCCTCGGTAGTGGCCATGTTTCAGAGGCTGATGCATGTGTGTTTTAAAGATGTTAAGAACCTATTTATTTTCCAGGATGATATCCTAGTAATGGGTAAATTTAAAGAAGAACATATTTAAACATTGTTCCAAGTGCTCAGTTTCCTAGAGAATAGAGGTCTACCCGCAGAACATTGTAAATGTGAATTTGATGAAATGAAGTCACATATTTGGGACATCTTGTTTCAGGTGATGGTATTAAACCTAAGAAAAAATTGTTGGAATCTATGAGAAATGCACCTATGTCAAAGAGCAATGGTGAGTTACATGCATTCTCAGATCTGGGTTAAATATTTTCCCAAATTTGCTATAGACTTTCCACTAAAACTTTTGAAATGAAACAACTTCTTAAACTAAGAAACAGATGTAACTGGTCAAGCAAATGTCAGGATGCATTTCTTTCTCTTAAGGAAGACATTTGCAGGCCACCTCGATTGCAAGGTTATGACCCCAAACTACGTAGTATAGTCCCCACTGATGCCAGTGATACAAGTATAGGTGCAGTACTCACCCAAAAGAATAATTCTGGCAAGGAAAATAAATTGTGTTTGCATCCCATTCTTTGACCCATACGGATCAAAAGCATTCAATCAATGAAACGGGAAGCACTCACACATGTTTGAGGTTTAGTTAATTTCAGACAGTATATCTGGGGAAATCAAATTATATTGCTTGGTGACCACGAACCTCTTACTAAAGTCCTAAACATTAAAGGACTTTATGCAGCTTCTTCTAGATTCCTGTTCAGCAAAAGGAGAGTCCCCGGTCTTAAACAAAAGGGACAGGGTAGTCAAAACTGAAACAAAAAATGAAATTCCCATTTGTATATTCTAAATCAAAAATTGGGTCCTCTGTTTAAAAACACAATGTACATGTGCTGCCAATTTAAAAATACAGATTACTGCCAAAATAACTTTGTACAATTCTTATAAGCACAAAATATAATAGCCAACCTGTGTTGGTATGTATTAAATTAGTTATTTTAATTATTTTTTATAACATTAATTCTCATACAAAACAATCACGAAAATAGTGGAAATTAAAAGTGAACCCCTATTTTTCTAATACATACTCATTCATAATTGCATATTTGAACCAAATCACAAATCACTTTTTATATATATAACTGTCCTAGATTAGCAATCATATCCGTCCGCCTTTTCGATTACATTTACATTGTACAGTTTGTTCCTGTGCAAAGAATATGGTAGCAGATTTTCAGAGGCGCATGCCATTACCATTGAATGAGGTGTGTGAGGACATGGTAGAAGACTTTTGTTTGGCAAATATCTCAGAGGAATTTTAGGCCATATCTAGTGATGAATGGAAGACTGAACAGGAACATGATGTGTTAATTGCAAATGTTTGTAGCATGATGTCAGGGGAGGTGACCAGAAAAGAAGTGAATTCCTAAAGAATTGATGGCCTTTTGGGAGGTAAGAAACAAATTATCTTTTGAAGGCGGCTTAATATTAAGAAATGGTGAAGTCATTCCTCCTGACAATTTGAGAACCAAAATTCTAGAAATCTGTAATGAAAGACATTTAGGAATTATCAAGAAGAAGTGCAGAGTGCAAAATTGGTGGAGGTGGCCAGTAGTGAATAGGGAAATAGAAAGGAAAGTCAGAGAATGCATACGATATGAAAATTCAGACAAAACACAAGTTACACTCAGACCATCTCTACACCCCAGTGCTTGTCTGAGTATGCCTTGGAAAAATGTCTGTGTAGATACAATGGGGCCAATCAGTGAACAAGATGAACAGGTGGATGTGATTGTTTTAATTTATCACTTTTCTAAGTGGCCAGAAATGGAAGTAGTGCATAAAGCTGATACTCGCAGTATCATAACATCTTTTAACAACATTTCCATGAGAGAAGAATATTTGAGTGACAATGGGCCTCAATTTATGTCCGAGCGCATTAAAGCATACTTAGAAAGAAATGGTATTGTACACAAGACTATGTCGGTCTATCATCCAGCAGGAAACGGAGGAGTTGAATGGTTCAACCATGTGATCAAGTGAATCATTCAATTAGCTAGTGATAACAGCTTAGTCTAGAGGTGAGAATTACTTAAAGCCATGTGGGCTTACAGAATCACTCCATGCAGAAGCACTGGTTTAAGTCCCTTTGATCTTATGAGGGGTAGAATCCCAATGCCTAAGGTTAACGGTGGCTGGTTTGAAGCAGCCAGAAGGATGAATTTTCACCTGAAGTGATTAAAGGTAATTTGAAGAAAGCACTGAGTGTGTGTAAAAAAATATTTTGACTTGCGGCATAACAGCAAGGCTGTGCAATTAAACATTGGGGATTTAGTACAAGTAAAAAAAGGTAGGTGCTTTGGAAAGAACCAAAGCAGGTTCTCACAACCCCTTACAGTTGAAAAAATGTATTGAAATTCAGTATTATTAAGTGATGGAAAGGTATGGCATTAGTCTTCTATCTTGGTATATATCAAAAAGATATGAATGTCATTCCTCAGGTAAAGAAGATGCAGGGTGGTGTGAGACGATATTGTGAATGGTGGTTAGAGGATGAGTGTGATCTGCCCAACAACCAGGGTCATCATACTCAGCTTGATCAGCTGGAACGTGGAGAAATCTCCACTACAAATAACAATAGTGCCACTTCTAGCTGTGAAATGGCCAGAGTGGGTCATCTTGTAGTCCAACCAAGAAAATTAAAAGATTTTGTGGGTAGCACTATTGCTGGAGGGCTCTTTATTTGTATGTTATGATGTAACTGAATCGTATCAATAATTTGGTAATTGACTGCTTATTTACATATATTTTTTAGTTGTTGCATGCTTTTAGTGAATAAAGGGGGAATATTTGTTAGGTATTGTCATCATCCTATGTCCCATTTGGAACACCATACCATGTGTTCACCCTGTTGGTCATTGTCACTAGTTGGACATTCTGGAATGTTGACAGAATGTGAACTGGTGGTTGACCAGAGAGATTGTTGATTCAAGGTATTCCTGACTGACCCTCTCTTGTGTGTTGGAACATAATAATTCTTGTACTTGCTACTGCGTGAGTGAAGTCATCTTTACACTTTCCTGCACAAAAACAATCGTACATGCAACAGAGGCTTCCTTACACCACGGTGCCTACATTGGCACTAGGCTGCCTAAATGGCACCAGCACAGGGAGAAAGAACAGGAATGTACTTTATTGCTTAAAAACAATATTCTTGCCCATTCACTTTGGCCTAGAGCAGCCCAGCAAGATGCCTTGCTGTGCTGCCCTATGCCAAAATCCCATAGATAAGCCCCCTAGTGACCAGAGGTAGGCATTATATTTCAACCACCAGCAAACTTGGCCAATCCCTGGGCATATCCATTTTTATCAATTTCTGCCAAATTCAACTTGCTTCACATTTTAAATTCATCCCAAAGTAAGTTATATCCCTATTTGTTGCAAGGGTGCTGCTTTCAGCAACAGGAGGTTGATGGTCAGTTTTGGATTTTGGGAGTTGCCGCAGATCAAAATCAGTTTTTCTGGCCTCTCTTCGTAAAAAGAGGGAGCTGGATACATAGTAGTGCTCGCCCAGGGGATGCTTGAAGACATACTACATGAAGTGAGCATAGGGAGCGCTAGGTTAAGACAAAGTATGTGTCACAGATTTGGACTGGCTAGTGTCTTGAGCAGTTGAACAGTAGAGGCATTTCACAGCCTTAAACTGTGTAAATTCTTGATTTCTCCATCCAAGGCAATTATATCCTTTCTAGTAATGCAAAACCTAAAGTGCAAGTGGCAAAAGGGAGCATAGTGGCACTTTAACAGTCAGATGATAAAACTGGATTTGTCTATATACATTTTGAGCTGCCAAGTGCTAATGACAAGTCTTGATTCAATTGTCACTGCTACATGCAAGTGGTTTATGACTATGAGCAGGATTATTGTTAATTGCTGTTAGTAGGGTCAATCTGTACTATGTGTAACCAAATTCTTACATACTCCTGAGTGGCTAAGAGAAGAAGCTTCCTTTCTCCTTTCTTCAGTGAGGTGGGTCAGGAATCTTTTTTGTGGATTGCAGCAGAGCAGATGCTAGCTTGTGGTATCATTTGCCAACAATTTCATGCAAATCTCTCCCCTCTCCTCTTAGGTAATCCTTTGATGTGAGAAAGGGGAAGAGCAGGAAGTAGGGAAAGAGAGTGGAGGAGACTGAGAGAGAGAGTGATAGAGAAACAAAAATGAAATGGGTAGAGAGTGAAAGTGAGAGAGAAGCAATAGTTTGATGAACATTAATGCTTTTATGCAGCAGGGCCACCAATTTACCATGGTGTTTTTATTAGTTGTTTGTGTAGTTCTGTGTCCTCTGTTCCTTTCTGTCTTTGTGGAGCCTGTGGGGACAGTGGGTATGAGTAATGGGTGGTGTTGTTTTATGTTTTTTAAGGATAAGTTCATAGGCAAATTATGCCATGTTTATAGTTACAATCTCTGGGATTTGGGGCTGGTTCACAAACCCTCAAACTGTTTTTCATGTGTCCAGGTCTCTGGCCCTTGTTGCGTGATTGCTTTGTAGCTTGCATGTGTTAGATTATCTTCTCTTTCATTTGAGGTATTTGCTGTCATCACTATTCATTTGATAGGCATGTGAAGATCTCTCTGACCCTCTGATCTGAGGATGTGCTGAGATCCTTACACCCCTTTCCTAATGGTTTAATTTTCCTTCCTGCCTTGCACTGTGGTTAGCTTGCTGTTTCCTGTGCACTCTGGATGGCTTCATGTGAGTGTTTTCTTCTACAACTATGGATAGCAAAATGTCTCTCTGCATTTCATCCGCTATTGTGCCTTGTTGGTCTGAGATCCTGTTTTTTTCCTTTAGATTTTAGACTTCTGACTCCAAGAGGCAAAGGAACTTTTTAGTTTGTTCACATGGTGGCATGTTTAGTTTCAACTGTTGCCTTCATTTGACCTACAGAACTGTGTTTCAATGTCCTCGGTATCCTTGATCTCTGAAGAAAGGAGAGTAACCCATTGTATAACAAAGGGAGTTGGGTACTAGTAACCTTACAAAAACTTTTTTTCCCTCTCTGCTGATTCGTATTTGTGTCAAATACCCCTTCTTTCTACTCATATATACTCATTCAAATGATGCTAATCACTCCTGTTTTCTGTAGAAAGTATCACCTTACTTTTATTTTAAGACAGTTGATAGTCAAAAATGTTGTTGCAACTACAGCAATAACATACATTGCTAAAATATCAATACATATATGTGTACATATTCAAAGTCATTGAGATAAAATTGTATATGGTGAAAGGGAAGATGTTATAAATAAATCCTTTTCTCATATGGCTGAATCGAGATCTATTGTTATTTCGTACTCAGACATTTGTCATTGTCCGCAAATTTTGTGGTAGATCTCATTACATCATTTGCATATATCAAATCTCAATCAACTAGACATTGTGAAATATATAAAATTGAAAAGAAAAATTAAACACATGAATCATAAAAAGCAGGTTGTCGACGCGGCGTTTTGGTGGACTTAACTCGATTTAACCACCTTCTTCAGGACAAGCTCATTTTTAAAACAAACATGTTTCGATGTGCAGGAGAAACTCTGCGCACGTAAGTCCAACTAAGACTCCATGAATAGAAATATCTTAAGTCTTAGAGATCTCCACGGGATAGAATATACTGGAGATTTCTTGATTTTCTTTCCTTCTGAATCCAAAAGTCTTTTTCGGAACTCCTAACCACAGTTTCCTATCATCAATCTAGGAATCGTGGTCCTTAGTTAGAGTATAGATTCCACTGTCCTGTAATTTTTCGGGTCTATTCAGTGTCCTTGGGTACACTTTTTGTGGCTCGCATTCAAGAATATTTGTCCGTTCGACCGCAAGTCCGTTTCCTATCAGTACCCTTGAAACATTATGGCATCCTTGATACATTATGATTAGGAATATCATTTTTCCTAGCCTATTTTTGAGGACTGTGGTGTAGTCTATTATCCTGACCCAGGCTGTGATAGTTGTGACGATGTCGAGACCAATATATCCTTCTCCCTCTATGGAACCTCTCACACCTGTGACAATCTCAAGGTCTGTGAATATGACAAGGTTGTAAGGGGATAAGGGGTTAAATAGAGGGAGGAAGAGATAAACAGCCATGCTGGTTGGTGGTTGGAAAACCCAGAATGAATGATTATGGCACAGCATCTTTGACAAAGGTTTATGGGGACTGCAAATCTTTACCTAAGAGAAGTAGCACAAAGGAGTGAAAGGACAACACTCTAAAGAGATATGACTATAGCTATCACAAGAATAGGATCTAGACATATCTGGCCTAGCAGGCAGAATGTAACTAGCCTACCCAAGCCTACCTGATGTCCTACTTAAGAGGTGAAGAAAGATGTAACACCATTGAAGCCCCTGTAAGGAAGGAGTCTGGGAATAATGAGACAAAAGTAACAACCATGCAATATTGGCAAGCCACAGCAACAATAGAAGCTAAAGTACTGATGGAACTAAGAATGGGGAAAAACAACAAAGATGAGGGAATTCATATCCTGAGTGTGAACTGAAGCATATGTGAAGTTGTTGCAACAACCCCTGTGGCCTGTCAACCTGGATCTGCACATGGTAGGTATTAATGCCATCTCTCCTTCCATAGGCCCACATATTCTACTGCTAGAGCTGCCCCTAATCTGGCTGGTGCAGAGAAACTGATCTGCCTAACTCTGGAATTGCTGACTCTTGACGTGTATGGCTTTACTTTCCATTGGCCTGTTCTCTCCACCTTCTCCAAGTTTGACAACTCAGAATCTTTTACAGATTACCATTTCTGGTGACCTGGCATCTCCAAAGTTCAGATGGAATGTGGGCAACTCAGCCCCATGAACTGTTGACTTCCAATGTTTGCCTGGTATATGTGTGGACCAAAACATCAGTTGTATTTGCACTACTGTCGAGTGCAAAACCCCTTTTATTTTACACCACCATCTTGGAACTGTTTTTGAATTTGCATTTTGGTTGCCCTAATATGTTTGCCTCTAATGGGATTCCAGTGTTCTAACTGGTTTCAATCCCTCTTTTCTTTGTCTGCTGTTTGATTAGCTAACTTCCTGCTTTTGCTTTGCAGAGGTGGAGCACTATAGTACAGCACATGGTTGTTGGTTCTACCATTGGAACTATTGCTCAGCCTGAGTTCTCTTAGAGGGGATGAGTAAGGGGGTTGATGGTTGTGGCCAACCCATAGACCTTCCATGTTGGCAGACTCTTTGGAAGAACACTAGCATTCTAAAAACTTCAATTCTACCTGCAGACCACTTGGGCTTCTTTTATTTGAGTGATTGTCCTCTTCTGGTTGATTGAGCCTGCTTCCTCCTTATTGGATTGAGTAATTCCTCTGTGAGCTTAAGGGACTTGAAGTGTTTGAATTTGTTCTGTATGTTTTGTCTTATGTTCCATGGCCTCCTTGTTTCTTGTTTTTTTTATGAAGGGCAACCAGCACAGCTTACAATGTTTACATATGTGAAAACCATAGCAAGGTAGAGGAATAAAGTGGTGATGCCTCAATTACTTATTAGTACTCTCCATCAAATTGAGCCCTGCTTCATCAAAGTGCTGCAATACAACTGATTTAGCCCACCTCTTTGCCATCACTGTCCAGTAACTCATCCACCCAAATAGTGAACAGGATGCCTTTCAATTTTCTAATTGTTATTAAAACAGAGTTCTCTTAAAACAACACCTGTTTTCTACAATACCAAGGAAAGAGAGAATTGTTTTTTTTAATGAGGTTGCTAAAATAAATACTATTTTCGAGTTTGAGGGGTTTACATTTTTGTTTAAAGACTGTAATGATAATAAACAGGTCTCAATTTAATGTGATAAATGATAAGTGTTAAACCTGGCATCCTTAGGGTGGTGTTACCCCAGATGTTGTGCCGTTTACCTCCTGCTTTACTGATTCTCTGTTTGTTGACCTTAAAACTATGAACACTTTACCAATGTTAACCGTTCTCCCTAACCATGATGACATTGGTGTATACCTAAATGCCATATTTGATTTACTGGTAAGTCCCTTGTAATGTCGTATACCATATGCCGAGGGCCTGTATTTTAAATGCTGCTAGTGGGCCTGCTTCCCTGATTGTTCCACTCACAGAAGAAGCCTTTAAAACCTGTCTCAGGCCTGCCATTGCAGGGTCGTGTGTGCAGTTTACTGTCACTTAGACTTGATATTTAAAACTACTTGCCATCTCTTAAATGCCCCTTTTATTACATTGACATCACCCCTAAGATATGGTCCCTAAGTAACGCTAAGGGCAGACTGCTACGTAAGTAAAAGGTAAGACATGTACCTTTATGTTTTTCATGCCCTGGTAGTGGCAAACAGCCTATTTCAATTTTCACTACTGTGAGGCCTACCTCTCTCGTAGGCCAGCAGTAGGAATTCCTTAACATACTTTTAAGTTGTAATTCCTGATCAGAGAGTAGTTGCTTTTTCATATTTAATACGTTTGCAATGGCAATCATAAATCCTCCTCAAAGGTGAAGTTGGATTTAACGTTATTGTTTTAGAAATGCCACTTTTCAAATTGAACATTTATCTGTGCTTACTGCTCTTTGTGCCTGACAGCCTATCTCCAATACAAGTCTGGGTTGGGTAACAGCAGCACTTTGTGCATTCCCTCTATACAGCCACAAACACTGTAAGGTGAGGCTCATCTGCATTCTGAGCACTCATCTACATTCTGATAGCCTTCCTGGGCAGGAAGGGGAGAAGTGGCTCAAACATACATCTGAATAGGCTGTGTCCTGTCCTCACACAAAGCACTGATTTACCTCCCAAGGTTAATCTGGCAGACAAGACTGGCCTCAAAGGGATCCTTGTGCACTTCAGAGAGTTCTTTTGAAGTCACCCTCTACGTAAAAGGTGCTTTTGCGTACAAGTACTGGGGCTCTGGCCCCACCAAATCAAACCATTTTTAGGTCGGGCATTCAAGACCTCTTGTATATACTTTAGTATATACTTATATGTGTATGTACTGTGTGGGCTCTGGAGATCAGCCCTTGGACTTGTCTGCTTCCGCTTAGGGACCTTTGCTTCTGTTCAACTGCCTCTATTTAACTGTTTTGATAGAAAACGACCAGCAGAGGTCAGTAAAATTCCAGAATTGCTTTCTGCTGAGGGACTTTCTTTTTTTAATATTTCTGGCAACTGCCTCTATCTAACTTTCTTGATAGAAAACGACCAGCAGAGATCAGTAAAATACCAGAATCAATTTAGCATTCTCTAGATTCCAGTCCATAGAAATTGTCTTCCACGAGCACCCGTAGACAATAATATTTTTTTCAAATCATGTATTTTCAGTGATATGACCACAAAAGGCCCTGATTTTATATTAAATACAGAGCTTTGCACTATACCATTTCCCGCTGAAAGGCTATATTTCTCTCCATGTGTTCCCATACCTGGCATGTCACGCAGTTTGGTGCTTACTTTACCTTCATGTTAAGAAACAGTAGATGTTTCAGCACCCAGGCGAATGTGCTGCATAGCTAAATACATATAAGGTCCCAAAAGCGAGACCGATTGCATTGCAAATGCTTGTTGTACCTGCAACCAGGCATTGCTGGCTCAACATCTGCACATTGTCAGAAGGAACTGCTGTGCTACCAGGAGGGACTGCCACTCTGCTAACTGATCTGCTGTGTTGGTCTGCTGCTTGTTGAACTGCAGGAGGGACTACCACTTTGATACCTGCCTTATTGTGCTGGTCTGCTACCTGCTACTTCTACGCTGTGACTGACTTCAAGTGTTTTCCAAAGGCTTGTTGGCTTGCCCCCGTTCTCAAAAATCTCAGGGCCATCAGCAATTTCACCCCTGCAACAACTAATGTTGGTCTTCACCATCTGGGAGCCCTACCTTGCCTAAGCTTGCTGGAATTCATCTTGACATTTTGAGCAGGGTACCTGAAGCCGTGTTTGTGCCCCTGCACATGTTGTGTCATGTTCTGACGAAAGACCACCACGTCTGGGGTTTGTGTTGCCAGCGCTTGTCTTTCCAGCCCTGACAGAGCCTGGATCCCACATCTTCTGGTCCCTATGCAATGCAAGACCTTCAGACAGGCCAGTGTGTCTATTGTGCCTCAGGACCACTGTGCCCAAAGCACCGCAGTGCCTGAGAACAGCCCGCACAGTTTGGTCCTAGCAAACATCAGCCACCCCCATAAGCCAAGCACCATTTAGGCCCCATCTGGGAGAAGCCGCCGTGTCTGCCCTTCTTGATCCTGACCCCAGCCACTTTATCTTCCAGAGAGAGGTACTGTGATCAATTGAAGGAGTTTGAGCCTGAAACTACACTGAGTGTTACCTTCGGATACGATTAGTTTCACTTGGAGGACTCGTAGAGCATTCTTTTTTCCCCTGCTCCAGAGTTTAAGAAGTCCTGCTGTTGATCCCCACCGGGGATCATTGGTATTTTACAGAGTTGCCTTAACCCCTTCGCTGTTAGGCCTTTTCCCCCCTGTGCTAAGCCTTTTTTTGGCTATTTGGGGTAGTGCGCGCTTAGGCCCCTGTAACTTTTTGACCACATAAGGTATCCACGCCAAATTTGCGTCCTTTTCTTCCAACATAATGGGGATTCTAAAGGTACCCGGGGTTTGTGGATTCCCCTGGAGGGGTCACAGAAATTAGCCAAAATACAGCTAAACTTTGTTTTTTTGGGGGAAAAATTTGAAAAAAGGGCTGCAAATGAAAGCATCTGGGTTTTTCCCTGCAAATGGTATCAAAAAAAGGGTTTGTGGGGCTGAAATCACCATTTCCCCAGCTTTTAGGGAATGACAGACTTTTGGACATAGCCTATTTTTGCTATTTTTTGTGCTTTCAACCTCCTTCCAGGTAATGGTAGAAATGGGTATGAAAGCAATAACCTGGATCCTGGAAAGCTATACATTTTAGAAAAGTAGACAGAATTCTGAATTCAGCAAGGGGTCATTTGTGTAGATCCATCAAGGGTTTCTGTATAGAAAGTAACAGTTAAATATAGGAAAAGTTGAAAATTAATTGAAAAATACAGCCTTTTCTGTCAACGTTTTCACCTGTAACTTCTTCTAATTATGACAGGTCTCTGAAAGCAATATACCGTTACATCCACTGGACCTTACTAGTTGTGGGGTTCTATAGGACTTGTAGGTTCACCAAAAACCGGACGAACCCTGAGTCAAAAACTGAGCTGCAATTTGCAATGGCTTTTTATTATGTACGGGGTATATAGCAATTACTGTGGGAAAATGTATACATGGAAAAATCGGTATGAAAGACACCTATGTATTTCTGAAATGGGAACGAAATATAGAGTTTAGAAACAGTAGATATTTGCACATTTCTGAAGATGGGAATACTTATACTAGCATGAGAATTATCTGTCATTTTTTTAAATGACTTTTTTTTACACAATGTCTTTCACTTGGAAGGCAGAAATACATCGAAAGTCAATAGGTAATAACAGTTGCTTTATAAATCTGAATTACCCTAGGTCTCCCGATACAAATGGTACCTCACTTGTGTGTGTAGGCATAGTGCCCGCGACAGGAAATGGCTCAAAACCCAACGTGAACACACCACATTTTCATAATGAAAAATTACCCTCTTTTTGCAAAGTGCCAGGGGAATCCAGGATGGGGTGACTTGACTGCCTCCCAACAGGTTATGTTACCCAGAATCCCTTGCAAAACAAAAATGTTGTCCAAAAAACCCCGATTTCCTCACATTTCTGTTGTGTAAAGTTCTGGAATTTGCGTGGATCCACAAATTTCCATCCACCCTGTGTTCCCTAAAGTCTTCCGAGAAAAATGGTACCTCACTTGCGTGGGTAGGCCTAGTGCCAGCGACACAAAAATGTCCCAAAACGCAACGTACCATAGCTCTGCCGGCACCAAAGGAAACCTAGAAAATCTATACATGTTTTAAAACTAGACACCAAGGGGAATACAGGATGGGTTGACTTGACTGCCTCCCACCAGTTTCTGTTACCCAGAATCCCTTGCAACCTAACAAATTGTCCAAAAAACACATTTTCCCCACATTTCTGTGGTGGAAAGTTCTGGAATCTGCGTGGATCCATAAATTTCCACCCACCCTGTGTTCCTCAAAGTCCTCAGAGGAGAATGGTACCTCACTTGTGTGGCTCGGCCTAGTGCCCGCGACAGGAAACTGCGCAAAACGCAACGTGGACACACCTCAATTTTGCAGTGAAAAATGACACTTTTTTTGCAAAGTGCCTAGCTGTAGTTTTTGAACCATAGCTCTGCCGGCACCTAGGGAAACGCAGCAAACCTATACATTTTTGAAAACTAGACACCCAGGGGAATACAGGATGGGGTGACTTGACTGCCTCGCACCAGGTTCTGTTACACAGAATCCCTTGCAAACCTAAAAAAGTGGCAAAAAAGCACATTTTCCCCACATTTCTGTGGTGGAAAGTTCTGGAATCTGCGTGGATCCACAAATTTACACATACCCCGCATTCCCCAAAATCTTCCAAGAAAAATGGTACCTCACTTGTGTGGGTCAGCCTAGTGCCCGCGACAGCAAACCGCGCAAAGCGCAACTTGGACACACCTCAATTTTGCAGTGAAAAATGACCCTTTTTTGGCAAAGTGCCTGGCTGTAGTTTTTTAACCATAGCTCTGCCGGCACCTAGGGAAACCTACCAAACCCACACATTTCTGAAAACTAGACACCCAGGGGAATCCAGTATGGGGTGACTTGACTGTCTCCCAGCAGGTTCTGTTACCCAGAATCCCTTGCAACCCGAAAAAATTGGCAAAAAAACTAATTTTCCCCACATTTCTGTGGTGGAAAGTTCTGGAATCTGTGTGGATCCACAAATTTCTACCCACCCCACGTTCCCCAAAGTCTTCCGGGAAAAATGGTACCTCATTTGTGTGGGTCGGCCTAGTCCCGCGACAGGAAACGGCGCAAAACGCAACGTGGACACACCTCAATTTTGCAGTGAAAAATTACCCTTTTTTGGCAAAGTGCCTAGCTGTAGTTTTTGAACCATAGCTCTGCCGTCACCTAGGGAAACCTACCAAACCCACACATTTCTGAAAACTAGACACCCAGGGGAATCCAGGATGGGGGACTTGACTGCCTCCCACCAGGTTCTGTTACCCAGAATCCCTTGCAAACTTAAAAAATTGGCAAAAAAAACACATTTTCCCCACATTTCTGTGGTGCAAAGTTCTGGAATCTGCGTGGATCCACAAATTTACACCCAGCCCGCGTTTCCCAAAGTCTTCCGAGGAAAATGGTACCTCACTTGTGTGGGTCGGCCTAGTGCCCGCGACAAGAAACGGCGCAAAACGCAAAGTGGACACACCTCAATTTCGCAGTGAAAAATGACCCTTTTTTGGCAAAGTGCCTAGCTGTAGTTTTTTAACCATAGCTCTGCCGGCAGCTAGGGAAACCTAGAAAACCTATACATTTTTAAAAACTAGACACCCAGGGCAATCCAGGATAGGGTGACTTGACTGCCTCCCACCAGGTTCTGTTACCAAGAATCCCTTACAAACCTAAAACTAAAATATTTGCAAAAAAAACACATTTTCCCCATATTTCTGTGGTGGAAAGTTCTGGAATCAGCGTGGATCCACACATTTCATCCCACCACGTGTTCCCCAAAGTCTTCTGAGAAAAATGGTACCCCACTTGTGTGGGTCGGCTTAGTGCCCGCAACAGGAAACGGCGCAAAACGCAACGTGGACACATCTCAATTTCGTAGTGAAAAATGACAATGTTTTGGTAAAGTGCCTAGCTGTAGTTTGTGAACCATAGCTCTGCCGGCACTTAGGGAAACCTACCCAACCCACACATTGCTGAAAATCAGACACCCGGGGGCTTCCAGGGAGGTATGGCTTGCGTGGATCCCCCAAAGTGTCCTTACCCAGAATCCCCTGCAAACCTCAATTGTAGCTGAAAGAATCACTTTTTTCACACATTTTTGTGTGGGAAAGTTGTGGCATCACCGGGCTCACACAAATTTCCCACCACCCAGCGTTTCCCCAGGTCTCCCGATAAAAATGGTGCCTCACTTGTGTGGGAGGCCCAAGGAAACTTTGGGGGATCCATGCAAGCCATACCTCCATGGAAGCCGCCGGGTGTCTAGTTTTCAGAAATGTGTGGGTTTGGTAGGTTTCCCTAGATGGCCGCCGAGCACGGGGCCAAAAACCCAGGTGACCCCCCTTGCAAAACCAGGTGGTTTTGAGATAGGCAATTTTGATGTCACCTCACAATGTTTTGGGACCTTGCCTGTCGCAGGTACTTGGGCCTTCCACACAAGTGAGGCACCAGTTTTATCGAGAGACCTGGGGGAACGCTGGGTGGTGGGAAATTTGTGTGAGCCCGGTGATGCCACAACTTTCCCACACAAAAATGTGTGAAAAAGTGATGTTTTCAGCTAAAAATGAGGTTTGCAGGGGATTCTGGATAAGGAAACGTTGGGGGATCCATGTAAGCCATACCTCACTGGAAGCCCCCGGGTGTCTAGCTTTCAGAAATGTGTGGGTTTGGTAGGTTTCCCTAGATGGCCGCCGAGCATGGGGCCAAAAACCCAGGTGACCCCCTTTGCAAAACCAGGTGGTTTTGAGATAGGCAATTTTGATGTTGCCTCACTACATTTTGGGCCCTTGCCTGTCGCGGGTACTTTAGCCTCCCACACAAGTGAGGCACCAGTTTTATCAGGAGACCTGGGGGAACGCTGGGTGGTGTGAAATTTTTGTGAGCCCGGTGATGCCACAACTTTCCCACACAAAAATGTGTGAAAAAAGTGATTTTTTCAGCTGAAATTGAGGTATGCAGGTCATTCTAGGTAAGGAAATGGGGTATCCACGCAAGCCATACCTCCCTGGAAGCCCACGAGAGTCTAGTTTTCAGAAATGTGTGGGTTTGGTAGGTTTCCCTAGATGGCCGCCGAGCTCGAGGCCACAAACCCAGGTGTCCCCCCCATGCAAAACCAGATCGTTTTGAGATAATTAGTTGTTTATTTCTGCAGCGTGAATATTTTGACACAATATTGCAAGGAAAATGTGACAGACATTTTGAGGTTTGCAGGACATTGTGGATAAAATAGCTTGTTGGGATTCACAAGAGAGACATCACCATGTACTCTCATGGGTTTACGACAATATCTACAGTTGGTAGGTTATTCTTAGATGGAATGTACACCTTGGCAGAGAGACTAAAAAGACAAAGATTCCTGCACAGCCATCTATTCCTCAAACACACACACATACTGGTTGGATTTGGCACGAGGACGAGTGATGGTTCAGTATATAAAATGTTATTAACAAGAGATTTCACAAAAATGAAATGCACTGTCAATAATTAACCCCTTCAGTGCCCGCCCCTTTCCCCGCCCTGTGCCGGCCGTTACATTAGCGGGCGGGGTTTATGACGAGCTGGACTCGTCATGGGCACAGCGCAACCGCGGCCCATGACGAGTCCAGCTCGTCATGGGCACCGAAGAGGTTAAATGGAAAAAAACTGAACCGGTGACTCGCAGCTCGTGAGCTGTAAAGCCACGGCAAGGCACCAACCGCTTTACAGGCCATTCACACACCTTTCAAACGTGATACACACAAGACCATTCACACCACCAGGCATGAAACCAACACATCACAACATTCACAAAAAGGGACAAGGTACACCCTGCTTCAGAAAGACAAAAAAGACAAATATTACTGCACAGCCATCTAATCCTCAAGCACACACACATACTGGTTAGATTTGGCATGAGGGTGAGTGATGGTTCAGTATATACAATTGTATTAAGAAGTGATTTCACAAAAATAAAATGCACTGTTAATAATTGAAAGGACGAGAAACTGAATCATTGACTCACAGCTCGTGAGCTGTAAAGCCACGACAAGGCACCAACCTCTTTACAGACCATTCATACACCTTTCATACGTGTGACACATACAAAACCATTCACACCGCCAGCCACGGGCCCATCACATTACAACACTCACACCAGCAGACAGCGCAATTCAAGGGCCCATCACTTTCACACGCCCACATTCCTGACACAGCAACCACACAAGCTGATGGATTGCATGGAGTGGAGCTCAGCTAGCAGTGTGTGTAGTGACCAGCAGCAAGTCACTACTCACACACCGCCAGCCGAGCGCCAGTCCACGCACACCACCAGCCAAGCGCCAGTCCACGCACACCTCCAGCCAAGCGCCAGTCCATGCACACCGCCAGCCAAGTGCCAATCCACGCACACCGCCAGCCAAGCGACAGTCCAAGCAAACCGCCACTCAAGCACCAGTCCACGCACACCGCCAGTCAAGCGCCAGTCCACGCACACCACCAGTCAAGCACCAGTCCACACACAACGCCAGCCAAGCGCCAGTCCACGAACACCGCCAGCCAAGCGCTAATCGATGCGCACCGCCAGCCAAGCACCAGTCCACACATACTGCCAGCCAAGCGCCAGTCCACACACACCGCCAGCCAAGGGCCAGTCCACGCACACCCCCAGCCAAGCGCCAGCCTACACAAACCTCCATCACATTTAAGATTTGTTTATACAAAAAAGAAAACACAAACAAATTGCAAATAGATACAAATCTACTAACACAAAATCTGAAACTAAATACATTGCACTAATGCCAACCTTGAAACAGAATACATTTTTTTAAACAATACAGACCAGGCAGTTCACTTTACCACAACACTGAGACAACCTGGGTCTAGGGCTGAGCAAAGAAAATACACAAATTGGCCAAGGTAAACCCCATTCTCAATGTGACGACTCTATAAAAGAGCAACTCCTTAAACAGGACCCATCAATCACTTAAGGTGGTTAATTGTTATTATCATCTGGGTCTGTGTACTCCAACCTGCTGGACCAGTTCATGAAGCAGCGATCTGGTCACTAGCATAGAAGAAGCAACAAAGGAGGATTGTCACCTGATCTCTCACGGGTATTGTCTGGGATGAAATCCTACCCATAGATCAAAGCGGGAGATCCTAAAGTCAGCAGTAAAATTGTAATGGTGTGAATTAAAAATGGCTAAGGGTGCTCAAAGGTTCTTTATTGGTAGAGGACCCCTGTCAAGTTTAAAAAGCAAAATGGCAATATGGCATAAATAAATTTGACATTATGCTATTGTCCATAGCAAGATCGGTCAACATGTTTCTGCCCGTAATAGATCAAAAGTATCAGGGCTTTCGGCAGGACCTATAATACTGCTGTGGTTTCTATGTGAAAAACGTGTAAACAAAGAATTCAAAAATAGGGGTATGTGAATGAACTATTCCTACCGCACCGGTCAGGTCAGAAGCAATCAAAACCGGATACCTGTGGAAGAAATGAGAAAGAAACAATAGCCCAATGTGTAAACATACTCAACCAGAGGTCATAAACCCTAAATGACCTAAAAACACGCATTTACTAATGCTTTATGGCATTCAGTGTTGTAAATTGAATTGCACTTACCCATAACAAGTGGGTACTGCCCTCACCTCAACCTGGTCTCAACTCAGGGAAAGGGGCCCCGCTCTAAAAAAACAGAACAGTAGGAGAAAGAGAAAACAGGTTGCAACTGGTTATACCTGAAAAAACTCTCCTCTTAAAAGCATGGCTTAAAACATGAGAAATGCACCCATGTATTCCAGTGAAACGCAAATATGGTCAAAAACGTCATAAATCTAATGGTAATCAATAAAGTAGAAAGTTTATAAAAAAACTGGACAGAGGAACCATATGTCCAAAGACGGTTAGGTATTCACTACCCTACTGGCTCTATGGTAAATCTGGACCAATAGAAGGAAAACATGGAGGCGTAGACTTCAAAGACAAGCTTTCAAAGCAGGTCCCAGATCTCTAAAGGTGTTTTAGTCACGCCAAATGGACCAAATCAACAGGTAAACAAAGGAGGAAGTGATCAAGGATAATCTCTCCACCCTCCCATCGATAACGTATGCGCAAGAAAAATAAATAAACAAATCACTGATCGCAAAAATGCCTGGCACGTTCGAAATTCAAAATCAAAGAGCTGAGAAGAAAAGCTCACCTGTCCGTCGGTACCCCGGTGCAAGAAAAGTGCAACCAAGCTCACTAATCACTTTATATCAGTGGTTCACAAAGAGAACGAGCTGCAGTGGGTGATTCTAGAACAACCACACATTCCATCCCATATTACTGACATTCAGAAGTTCCTACTACTCAGAGAGCAGAGATGGGTGCACAGACTACACTCAGACACTGAGGGTCTGAATGATGAGATTCCTATTGGTCCAGATTTACCATAGAGCCAGTAGGGTAGTGAATACCTAACCGTCTTTGGACATATGGTTCCTCTGTCCAGTTTTTTTATAAACTTTCTACTTTATTGATTACCATTAGATTTATGACGTTTTTGACCATATTTGCCTTTCACTGGAATACATGGGTGCATTTCTCATGTTTTAAGCCATGCTTTTAAGAGGAGAGTTTTTTCAGGTATAACCAGTTGCAACCTGTTTTCTCTTTCTCCTACTGTTCTGTTTTTTTAGAGCGGGGCCCCTTTCCCTGAGTTGAGACCAGGTTGAGGTGAGGGCAGTACCCACTTGGTATGGGTAAGTGCAATTCAATTTACAACACTGAATGCCATAAAGCATTAGTAAATGCGTGTTTTTAGGTCATTTAGGGTTTATGACCTCTGGTTGAGTATGTTTACACATTGGGCTATTGTTTCTTTCTCATTTCTTCCACAGGTATCCGGTTTTGATTGCTTCTGACCTGACCGGTGCGGTAGGAATAGTTCATTCACATACCCCTATTTTTGAATTCTTTGTTTACACGTTTTTCACATAGAAACAACAGCAGTATTATAGGTCCTGACGAAAGCCCTGATACTTTTGATCTATTACGGGCAGAAACATGTTGACCGATCTTGCTATGGACAATAGCATAATGTCAAATTTATTTATGCCATATTGCCATTTTGCTTTTTAAACTTGACAGGGTTCCTCTACCAATAAAGAACCTTTGAGCACCCTTAGCCATTTTTAATTCACACCATTACAATTTTACTGCTGACTTTAGGATCTCCCGCTTTGATCTATGGGTAGGATTTCATCCCAGACAATACCCGTGAGAGATCAGGTGACAATCCTCCTTTGTTGCTTCTTCTATGCTAGTGACCAGATCGCTGCTTCATGAACTGGTCCAGCAGGTTGGAGTACACAGACCCAGATGATAATAACAATTAACCACCTTAAGTGATTGATGGGTCCTGTTTAAGGAGTTGCTCTCTTATAGAGTCGTCACATTGAGAATGGGGTTTACCTTGGCCAATTTGTGTATTTTCTTTGCTCAGCCCTAGACCCAGGTTGTCTCAGTGTTGTGATTATTGTTCTTTAGGGGAAACACAACCTGCTGGTCTATTGTTTTGTTAAAATGTTCCCTTAGACCTCCCCCCACGTTGATATGTGTTATTAGTTCACTTTACCAGTCATGGATGCTCCCAAAAATTATTTTGCGTGTGGTACGCTCTAAAATAAGCAGGCACACACAGCCCAGGGTTAGACGGACACTCGGGGTAGAAAAGACGAGTCTCCTTCCGCAAACCTCTTCGCCAACAGACTCTACATCTCCTAGTGGGAAAGTCTTTTGAAGATGTGGGAGGAATGTAATCAGGAAAGTGGCGATCTTTCAATCGAGCCACATCCTCCACCACTCCAACTCTAGGAACACTTGCCTGCTCCACGACAACAAGTCTGCCTATCACAGAGTGCTGAAACTGAACAAATGTCAACTTTGACGCAGGAGAACACTCCTTGAACACAACAAAAGCATTGAAAGTTGCTAAATTGAAGAGATGGATGGCCAACTTCTTATACCAAACGTAAGCCTTACGAATAGCAGTGTAAGGTTCCAACCTCTGATCTACTCTGTCAACACCACCCATGTGCTTATTGTAGTCTAAAATGTGCACTTCAGCAATATGACCCCAAACAGCCACAGGTGAAGTACTCTCATCATGGATGGTAGTCAGCATGTACACATCCCTCCTGTCCACAAATTTCACAGCTAGTAGTTCACCACACGCAAGGAACTGCACTGTCCCCTCTGAAATGTTTTGCAAACAAGCTCTTTTGGATAACCTTTACGGTTAGAGCAGATTGTGCCACATGCGAAAGTGTCCACTTTAAACAATTCCTTAAACAATTGCACAGCAGTGTAGAAGTTATCAAGGTGCAAATGGTGGCTTCTGTTAAACAGTCTTCTAGCAAGATCCCACACAATTTTCTCTGAAACTCCAAAAGGGGACGGACAACCAGGGGGGTCAATAGTGGAATCCCTACCAGTGTACACACGGAAATTAAAAACATATCCTGTCCTACTCTCAGACAACATATACAGCTTAATTCATAGCGTGCCCTCTTGCTAGGGATGTACTGCCTAAAAACCAAACGGCCCTTGAACAAGACCAAAGACTCATCAATAGATATTTCTTTCCCTGGAGTATAGATCTCTGAAAATCGATGTACAAAGTGATCAAGAACAGGCCGAATATTAAAAAGACGGTCACAGTCAGGGTGAATACGTGGCAACGCCAAAGAATTATCAACAAAATGCAGCATACATAGCAAAAGTAAATACCGATCACGAGTCATAACTGCAGGAAATATGGCTGTTGCCATCAAGGGACTGGTAGACCAATATGAAGCCAGGGACGGCTTCCTTATCAAACCCATCAATAAAGTCAAACCCAAAAACTTCTTAATCTCTTCCAGATTTGTGGGAGTCCACCTGGTAGCTCCAGAGTGGGGCCTTAGTTTGTCACTGTTGTCCCTCAAAAACTGTTTAGCATACAAATTAGTCTGCTCAACAATCTCACCCAAAAATACATCATCCATAAACAACTGAAAAAACTGTATAGGCAAAAAATGTTCACAATCTACTCTACACCCTGCATCACCGCTAAAGGCAGGCAACACCGGCTGCACCATGTTTGGATCAACCCAGAGTCCAGCACTTCCAGTAGGAAGCCTAGCAGCCTCAGGCACAGCAGTATCCTCCTCTAAAACACACACTTCATCCACACTGAGATTAGCTTCATCCACACCAAGAGTAGCTTCATCTGCACTGAGAGAACCTTCATCATCCGATGATTCCATGTGGAGAGAAAACTCACTGCCAAAATCTTCCCCTCCCTCCTCTCCCTCAGACGCACTGTCAGTCTCATAATCCTGCTCAGAGGAAGATTCAAGAAGCATACCAACCACCTGCTGAGCAGTCATTCTACGGCTAGCCATAATGCTTACTAATAAAGGTAACTTGTCAAGCAAGTCAACAACAACAAACACTTTGTAAGATAAGTAATAAACAAAAAGCTCCTTTATCAAAAACACATATATACTCCAAAACGATAACACTTACTTGCCAGAAGCATCTAAACTCACCACCACCTACTCTGCACAGACACAGTATGGATCAACAATATCCCACTAAAAAAGAAAGAGAAAAGACAATTACACATAAGACCATGCAAAACACATCGCACAGAATGTCATGCTAAAAACACTAACTAAATATGCTGTCATTATGACACCACTTACAAAAAAATGTATTCATACATTACAATATTACTCATTTGGAGTAACTACAACAAAAATGTTTTTCCTACCAAAAAAATGCAACTACGCAAAACTGCAGAACAACCACTGTCGAAACCGCAAACAGGAATCAAAAGCTTTACACTAGAATAAAAAGGAGAAAAAAAACATTACAATCACATATCAAATAATGCACCATTCCACACACAATCCACCAGCCAAGCTAAGGGGTAGGTGGACATAAGGGTATAAATTAAATATTCACCCCCGTAAAAGGGGAGCAACCCTTGCCCTTGAGGGCGCACCCCAGCACAAAAATTTTAATAACCCTGGTGTCTAGTGGCTTCTGCCCCCCTTGGGGGCAGATGGGCCTAAAAACATACTGCTATTCTGCCACCAAAAGACGGCAGAAATGGCCACAATCATCCTCCCATAAAGGGGAGCGACCCATGTCCAAGGGGCCACTCCCCAACATTAAAAAAAAACCCTAGTGGCCTAGTGGCCCTACAAAAAAACAAATCAGCCGATCTGCCCCTCAGGGTGGTAGAAACGGGCAAATGAATGCTTGCCCAAGGGGCCACTCCCCATGAACAAATCCCTGGTGGTCTAGTGGGCCCACTTTTAAAAGAACATGGCAAGATCTGCCCACCAGACCCAGCCACAAACAATGCCCCCAAGGGGGAGCGACCCTTGCCCAAGGGGTCACTCCCCACAAATAAATCTCTTGTGGCCTAGTGGCCATGCAAAAAAAAAACTGCCGATCTGCCCACCCAGGGGGACAGAAACGACCAAATTAATGATCCCCAAAGGGGAGCGACCCTTGCCCAAGGGGCCACTCCCCACAGCCGATCTGCCCCTCAGGGTGGTAGAAACGGGCAAATGAATGCTTGCCCAAGGGGCCACTCCCCATAAACAAATGCCTGGTGGTCTAGTGGGCCTAATTTTAAAAATAAAATGATGATCTGGACCCCTGGGGGTCAGACACAGCCACAAATATTGACCCCAAAGGAGAGCGACCCTTGCCCAAGGGGTCACTCTCCACAAATAACTCCCTGGTGGCCTAGTGGGCCCTAGATTGAAAAATGGCAAAATCTGCCCCTCCATGGGGGCAGACAGCCAAACACATAGCCCCCAAAGGGGAGTGACCCTTGCCCAAGGGGCCACTCCCCACCAAATACTCCCTGGTGGTCCAGTGGGCCGTTTTTGTACAAATATATGCAAAATCTGCCCCCCAGGGTGGCAGACAAAGCCAAAATAGTTACCCCCATAAGGGGAGCGACCCTTGCCTAAGGGGCCGCTCCCCCAAACAAAACTGACTAGCATAAACAAACATGGACGGTATAATCAGCAACTATCAGAAAGTCAATAAGTCAATGTGTCAATAAGTTATATGGGAGATATGAAAGTTAATAGCTAGGAAAAACCACTACCGCACACATAGTGTCAAAATCTGGAGTCCATGCATGGAAGAAACTTGTACAGCTCCCTGCACCTCTTTATGTCCAGGGTGAAGGGGGAAGCACATCAGCCCTGAAGGCTGCACCCAAATCTAGTCAGACCACCTCTGCAGGCTCAGGGCTAAACCACTAGCAACAAAATGCAGCACAACCTGTGCCCTCTGCTCCTCCTGGTCACCCAGGTTACCCTGCAATACGGGGCTTAGCAGCTTTAGAGCTCAGAGACTGGTGTCTGGCTTTTAGGCTGAATCATATATGGGCATCAGTGAGTGAAGCGGTATGAGGCTCAGAAACTGCCTGTCCCTCCAGGAGCTACATACATCATTAAACAAAAAAACATGGCCCCCAAAGGGGAGTGACCATTGTCCAAGGGGCCACTCCCCACTAATTGCACCCTGGTGGTCTAGTGAGCTGTTTTCAATAACATTTTGTGAAAATATGCCCCCCCAGGGGGGCCGACAAATCCAAAATTAATGTGCCCATAAGGGGAGCGACCCTTGCCTAAGGGGCCACTCCCCCAAACAGCACAAAACACTCGACATTTCGATTTAAAAAAAATCCCTGGCACTAGTGGGCATTCCTGCTGCACGATCGCATGATCATGCAGCAGGAATGCACAAAAGAGGCATCGGGGGAAAGGAAAACCCCTTCCTTTCCCCCATGCCTCTTTTGATTGAATCCCCCCTCCCCAGCCCCAAAACTTACCTGTTTGATCCCCGACGCGCTGGAAGCAAATGGCTTCCTGCGCGTCGGGGATCAAAGGGAAACCTCCAATGACGTCAGCGACGTTTACAGGGGGGGTGAGGGGGAGGCAGGGGAAGGGCTTCCCCTGCCTTCCCAGTTAAAATACCAGGATCGAAGTCCCACGGGGGAGCGCCAGCGCTTCCCCCGTGGGTGGGTGTCATGACGAGCTGGTCTCATCATGAGCACACGCCCACCGTGTGCCAT
This sequence comes from Triturus cristatus, assembly GCF_964204655.1. Lineage (NCBI taxonomy): Eukaryota > Metazoa > Chordata > Amphibia > Caudata > Salamandridae > Triturus > Triturus cristatus. The sequence goes on along the minus strand of NC_140592.1, from coordinate 981,192,801 downwards.
GACGAGTCCAGCTCGTCATGAGCACCCAAAGGGTTAAAGAATCTGATTGGATTGCAAGTGATCCTGTGCGCTGTGTTTACATGGTGCAATTATTGTGATATTTTCTTTTTTTGCAAAGTGCCTAGCTGTAGTTTTTGAACCATAGCTCTGCCGGCACCTAGGGAAACGCAGCAAACCTATACATTTTTGAAAACTAGACACCCAGGGGAATACAGGATGGGGTGACTTGACTGCCTCGCACCAGGTTCTTTACACAGAATCCCTTGCAAACCTAAAAAAGTGGCAAAAAAGCACATTTTCCCCACATTTCTGTGGTGGAAAGTTCTGGAATCTGCGTGGATCCACAAATTTACACATACCCCGCATTCCCCAAAATCTTCCAAGAAAAATGGTACCTCACTTGTGTGGGTCAGCCTAGTGCCCGCGACAGCAAACAGCGCAAAGCGCAACTTGGACACACCTCAATTTTGCAGTGAAAAATGACCCTTTTTTGGCAAAGTGCCTGGCTGTAGTTTTTGAACCATAGCTCTGCCGGCACCTAGGGAAACCTACCAAACCCACACATTTCTGAAAACTAGACACCCAGGGGAATCCAGTATGGGGTGACTTGACTGTCTCCCAGCAGGTTCTGTTACCCAGAATCCCTTGCAACCCGAAAAAATTGGCAAAAAAACTAATTTTCCCCACATTTCTGTGGTGGAAAGTTCTGGAATCTGTGTGGATCCACAAATTTCTACCCACCCCACGTTCCCCAAAGTCTTCCGGGAAAAATGGTACCTCATTTGTGTGGGTCGGCCTAGTCCCGCGACAGGAAACGGCGCAAAACGCAACGTGGACACACCTCAATTTTGCAGTGAAAAATTACCCTTTTTTGGCAAAGTGCCTAGCTGTAGTTTTTGAACCATAGCTCTGCCGTCACCTAGGGAAACCTACCAAACCCACACATTTCTGAAAACTAGACACCCAGGGGAATCCAGGATGGGGGACTTGACTGCCTCCCACCAGGTTCTGTTACCCAGAATCCCTTGCAAACTTAAAAAATTGGCAAAAAAACACATTTTCCCCACATTTCTGTGGTGCAAAGTTCTGGAATCTGCGTGGATCCACAAATTTACACCCAGCCCGCGTTTCCCAAAGTCTTCCGAGGAAAATGGTACCTCACTTGTGTGGGTCGGCCTAGTGCCCGCGACAAGAAACGGCGCAAAACGCAAAGTGGACACACCTCAATTTCGCAGTGAAAAATGACCCTTTTTTGGCAAAGTGCCTAGCTGTAGTTTTTTAACCATAGCTCTGCCGGCACCTAGGGAAACCTAGCAAACCTATACATTTTTAAAAACTAGACACCCAGGGCAATCCAGGATAGGGTGACTTGACTGCCTCCCACCAGGTTCTGTTACCAAGAATCCCTTACAAACCTAAAACTAAAATATTTGCAAAAAAACACATTTTCCCCATATTTCTGTGGTGGAAAGTTCTGGAATCAGCGTGGATCCACACATTTCATCCCACCACGTGTTCCCCAAAGTCTTCTGAGAAAAATGGTACCCCACTTGTGTGGGTCGGCTTAGTGCCCGCAACAGGAAACGGCGCAAAACGCAACGTGGACACATCTCAATTTCGCAGTGAAAAATGACAATGTTTTGGTAAAGTGCCTAGCTGTAGTTTGTGAACCATAGCTCTGCCGGCACTTAGGGAAACCTACCCAACCCACACATTGCTGAAAACCAGACACCCGGGGGCTTCCAGGGAGGTATGGCTTGCGTGGATCCCCCAAAGTGTCCTTACCCAGAATCCCCTGCAAACCTCAATTGTAGCTGAAAGAATCACTTTTTTCACACATTTTTGTGTGGGAAAGTTGTGGCATCACCGGGCTCACACAAATTTCCCACCACCCAGCGTTTCCCCAGGTCTCCCGATAAAAATGGTGCCTCACTTGTGTGGGAGGCCCAAGGAAACTTTGGGGGATCCATGCAAGCCATACCTCCATGGAAGCCCCCGGGTGTCTAGTTTTCAGAAATGTGTGGGTTTGGTAGGTTTCCCTAGATGGCCGCCGAGCACGGGGCCAAAAACCCAGGTGACCCCCCTTGCAAAACCAGGTGGTTTTGAGATAGGCAATTTTGATGTCACCTCACAATGTTTTGGGACCTTGCCTGTCGCAGGTACTTGGGCCTCCCACACAAGTGAGGCACCAGTTTTATCGAGAGACCTGGGGGAACGCTGGGTGGTGGGAAATTTGTGTGAGCCCGGTGATGCCACAACTTTCCCACACAAAAATGTGTGAAAAAGTGATGTTTTCAGCTAAAAATGAGGTTTGCAGGGGATTCTGGATAAGGAAACGTTGGGGGATCCATGTAAGCCATACCTCCCTGGAAGCCCCCGGGTGTCTAGCTTTCAGAAATGTGTGGGTTTGGTAGGTTTCCCTAGATGGCCGCCGAGCATGGGGCCAAAAACCCAGGTGACCCCCTTTGCAAAACCAGGTGGTTTTGAGATAGGCAATTTTGATGTTGCCTCACTACATTTTGGGCCCTTGCCTGTCGCGGGTACTTTAGCCTCCCACACAAGTGAGGCACCAGTTTTATCAGGAGACCTGGGGGAACGCTGGGTGGTGTGAAATTTTTGTGAGCCCGGTGATGCCACAACTTTCCCACACAAAAATGTGTGAAAAAAGTGATTTTTTCAGCTGAAATTGAGGTATGCAGGTCATTCTAGGTAAGGAAATGGGGTATCCACGCAAGCCATACCTCCCTGGAAGCCCACGAGAGTCTAGTTTTCAGAAATGTGTGGGTTTGGTAGGTTTCCCTAGATGGCCGCCGAGCTCGAGGCCACAAACCCAGGTGTCCCCCCATGCAAAACCAGATCGTTTTGAGATAATTAGTTGTTTATTTCTGCAGCGTGAATATTTTGACACAATATTGCAAGGAAAATGTGACAGACATTTTGAGGTTTGCAGGACATTGTGGATAAAATAGCTTGTTGGGATTCACAAGAGAGACATCACCATGTACTCTCATGGGTTTACAACAATATCTACAGTTGGTAGGTTATTCTTAGATGGAATGTACACCTTGGCAGAGAGACTAAAAAGACAAAGATTCCTGCACAGCCATCTATTCCTCAAACACACACACATACTGGTTGGATTTGGCACGAGGACGAGTGATGGTTCAGTATATAAAATGTTATTAACAAGAGATTTCACAAAAATGAAATGCACTGTCAATAATTAACCCCTTCAGTGCCCGCCCCTTTCCCCGCCCTGTGCCGGCCGTTACATTAGCGGGCGGGGTTTATGACGAGCTGGACTCGTCATGGGCACAGCGCAACCGCGGCCCATGACGAGTCCAGCTCGTCATGGGCACCGAAGAGGTTAAATGGAAAAAAACTGAACCGGTGACTCGCAGCTCGTGAGCTGTAAAGCCACGGCAAGGCACCAACCGCTTTACAGGCCATTCACACACCTTTCAAACGTGATACACACAAGACCATTCACACCACCAGGCATGAAACCAACACATCACAACATTCACAAAAAGGGACAAGGTACACCCTGCTTCAGAAAGACAAAAAAGACAAATATTACTGCACAGCCATCTAATCCTCAAGCACACACACATACTGGTTAGATTTGGCATGAGGGTGAGTGATGGTTCAGTATATACAATTGTATTAAGAAGTGATTTCACAAAAATAAAATGCACTGTTAATAATTGAAAGGACGAGAAACTGAATCATTGACTCACAGCTCGTGAGCTGTAAAGCCACGACAAGGCACCAACCTCTTTACAGACCATTCATACACCTTTCATACGTGTGACACATACAAAACCATTCACACCGCCAGCCACGGGCCCATCACATTACAACACTCACACCAGCAGACAGCGCAATTCAAGGGCCCATCACTTTCACACGCCCACATTCCTGACACAGCAACCACACAAGCTGATGGATTGCATGGAGTGGAGCTCAGCTAGCAGTGTGTGTAGTGACCAGCAGCAAGTCACTACTCACACACCGCCAGCCGAGCGCCAGTCCACGCACACCGCCAGCCAAGCGCCAGTCCACGCACACCTCCAGCCAAGCGCCAGTCCATGCACACCGCCAGCCAAGTGCCAATCCACGCACACCGCCAGCCAAGCGACAGTCCAAGCAAACCGCCACTCAAGCACCAGTCCACGCACACCGCCAGTCAAGCGCCAGTCCACGCACACCACCAGTCAAGCACCAGTCCACACACAACGCCAGCCAAGCGCCAGTCCACGAACACCGCCAGCCAAGCGCCAATCGATGCGCACCGCCAGCCAAGTACCAGTCCACACACACCGCCAGCCAAGCGCCAGTCCACACACACCGCCAGCCAAGGGCCAGTCCACGCACACCCCCAGCCAAGCGCCAGCCTACACAAACCTCCATCACATTTAAGATTTGTTTATACAAAAAAGAAAACACAAACAAATTGCAAATAGATACAAATCTACTAACACAAAATCTGAAACTAAATACATTGCACTAATGCCAACCTTGAAACAGAATACATTTTTTTAAACAATACAGACCAGGCAGTTCACTTTACCACAACACTGAGACAACCTGGGTCTAGGGCTGAGCAAAGAAAATACACAAATTGGCCAAGGTAAACCCCATTCTCAATGTGACGACTCTATAAGAGAGCAACTCCTTAAACAGGACCCATCAATCACTTAAGGTGGTTAATTGTTATTATCATCTGGGTCTGTGTACTCCAACCTGCTGGACCAGTTCATGAAGCAGCGATCTGGTCACTAGCATAGAAGAAGCAACAAAGGAGGATTGTCACCTGATCTCTCACGGGTATTGTCTGGGATGAAATCCTACCCATAGATCAAAGCGGGAGATCCTAAAGTCAGCAGTAGAATTGTAATGGTGTGAATTAAAAATGGCTAAGGGTGCTCAAAGGTTCTTTATTGGTAGAGGACCCCTGTCAAGTTTAAAAAGCAAAATGGCAATATGGCATAAATAAATTTGACATTATGCTATTGTCCATAGCAAGATCGGTCAACATGTTTCTGCCCGTAATAGATCAAAAGTATCAGGGCTTTCGTCAGGACCTATAATACTGCTGTGGTTTCTATGTGAAAAACGTGTAAACAAAGAATTCAAAAATAGGGGTATGTGAATGAACTATTCCTACCGCACCGGTCAGGTCAGAAGCAATCAAAACCGGATACCTGTGGAAGAAATGAGAAAGAAACAATAGCCCAATGTGTAAACATACTCAACCAGAGGTCATAAACCCTAAATGACCTAAAAACACGCATTTACTAATGCTTTATGGCATTCAGTGTTGTAAATTGAATTGCACTTACCCATAACAAGTGGGTACTGCCCTCACCTCAACCTGGTCTCAACTCAGGGAAAGGGGCCCCGCTCTAAAAAAACAGAACAGTAGGAGCAAGAGAAAACAGGTTGCAACTGGTTATACCTGAGAAAACTCTCCTCTTAAAAGCATGGCTTAAAACATGAGAAATGCACCCATGTATTCCAGTGAAAGGCAAATATGGTCAAAAACGTCATAAATCTAATGGTAATCAATAAAGTAGAAAGTTTATAAAAAAACTGGACAGAGGAACCATATGTCCAAAGACGGTTAGGTATTCACTACCCTACTGGCTCTATGGTAAATCTGGACCAATAGAAGGAAAACATGGAGGCGTAGACTTCAAAGACAAGCTTTCAAAGCAGGTCCCAGATCTCTAAAGGTGTTTAAGTCACGCGAAATGGACCAAATCAACAGGTAAACAAAGGAGGAAGTGATCAAGGATAATCTCTCCACCCTCCCATCGATAACGTATGCGCAAGAAAAATAAATAAACAAATCACTGATCGCAAAAATGCCTGGCACGTTCGAAATTCAAAATCAAAGAGCTGAGAAGAAAAGCTCACCTGTCCGTCGGTACCCCGGTGCAAGAAAAGTGCAACCAAGCTCACTAATCACTTTATATCAGTGGGTCACAAAGAGAACGAGCTGCAGTGGGTGATTCTAGAACAACCACACATTCCATCCCATATTACTGACATTCAGAAGTTCCTACTACTCAGAGAGCAGAGATGGGTGCACAGACTACACTCAGACACTGAGGGTCTGAATGATGAGATTCCTATTGGTCCAGATTTACCATAGAGCCAGTACGGTAGTGAATACCTAACCGTCTTTGGACATATGGTTCCTCTGTCCAGTTTTTTTATAAACTTTCTACTTTATTGATTACCATTAGATTTATGACGTTTTTGACCATATTTGCCTTTCACTGGAATACATGGGTGCATTTCTCATGTTTTAAGCCATGCTTTTAAGAGGAGAGTTTTTTCAGGTATAACCAGTTGCAACCTGTTTTCTCTTTCTCCTACTGTTCTGTTTTTTTAGAGCGGGGCCCCTTTCCCTGAGTTGAGACCAGGTTGAGGTGAGGGCAGTACCCACTTGGTATGGGTAAGTGCAATTCAATTTACAACACTGAATGCCATAAAGCATTAGTAAATGCGTGTTTTTAGGTCATTTAGGGTTTATGACCTCTGGTTGAGTATGTTTACACATTGGGCTATTGTTTCTTTCTCATTTCTTCCACAGGTATCCGGTTTTGATTGCTTCTGACCTGACCGGTGCGGTAGGAATAGTTCATTCACATACCCCTATTTTTGAATTCTTTGTTTACACGTTTTTCACATAGAAACAACAGCAGTATTATAGGTCCTGACGAAAGCCCTGATACTTTTGATCTATTACGGGCAGAAACATGTTGACCGATCTTGCTATGGACAATAGCATAATGTCAAATTTATTTATGCCATATTGCCATTTTGCTTTTTAAACTTGACAGGGGTCCTCTACCAATAAAGAACCTTTGAGCACCCTTAGCCATTTTTAATTCACACCATTACAATTTTACTGCTGACTTTAGGATCTCCCGCTTTGATCTATGGGTAGGATTTCATCCCAGACAATACCCGTGAGAGATCAGGTGACAATCCTCCTTTGTTGCTTCTTCTATGCTAGTGACCAGATCGCTGCTTCATGAACTGGTCCAGCAGGTTGGAGTACACAGACCCAGATGATAATAACAATTAACCACCTTAAGTGATTGATGGGTCCTGTTTAAGGAGTTGCTCTCTTATAGAGTCGTCACATTGAGAATGGGGTTTACCTTGGCCAATTTGTGTATTTTCTTTGCTCAGCCCTAGACCCAGGTTGTCTCAGTGTTGTGATTATTGTCCTTTAGGGGAAACACAACCTGCTGGTCTATTGTTTTGTTAAAATGTTCCCTTAGACCTCCCCCACGTTGATATGTGTTATTAGTTCACTTTACCAGTCATGGATGCTCCCAAAAATTATTTTGCGTGTGGTACGCTCTAAAATAAGCAGGCACACACAGCCCAGGGTTAGACGGACACTCGGGGTAGAAAAGACGAGTCTCCTTCCGCAAACCTCTTCGCCAACAGACTCTACATCTCCTAGTGGGAAAGTCTTTTGAAGATGTGGGAGGAATGTAATCAGGAAAGTGGCGATCTTTCAATCGAGCCACATCCTCCACCACTCCAACTCTAGGAACACTTGCCTGTTCCACAACAACAAGTCTGCCTATCACAGAGTGCTGAAACTGAACAAATGTCAACTTTGACGCAGGAGAACACTCCTTGAACACAACAAAAGCATTGAAAGTTGCTAAATTGAAGAGATGGATGGCCAACTTCTTATACCAAACGTAAGCCTTACGAATAGCAGTGTAAGGTTCCAACCTCTGATCTACTCTGTCAACACCACCCATGTGCTTATTGTAGTCTAAAATGTGCACTTCAGCAATATGACCCCAAACAGCCACAGGTGAAGTACTCTCATCATGGATGGTAGTCAGCATGTACACATCCCTCCTGTCCACAAATTTCACAGCTAGTAGTTCACCACACGCAAGGAACTGCACTGTCCCCTCTGAAATGTTTTGCAAACAAGCTCTTTTGGATAACCTTTACGGTTAGAGCAGATTGTGCCACATGCGAAAGTGTCCACTTTAAACAATTCCTTAAACAATTGCACAGCAGTGTAGAAGTTATCAAGGTACAAATGGTGGCTTCTGTTAAACAGTCTTCTAGCAAGATCCCACACAATTTTCTCTGAAACTCCAAAAGGGGACGGACAACCAGGGGGGTCAATAGTGGAATCCCTACCAGTGTACACACGGAAATTAAAAACATATCCTGTCCTACTCTCAGACAACATATACAGCTTAATTCATAGCGTGCCCTCTTGCTAGGGATGTACTGCCTAAAAACCAAACGGCCCTTGAACAAGACCAAAGACTCATCAATAGATATTTCTTTCCCTGGAGTATAGATCTCTGAAAATCGATGTACAAAGTGATCAAGAACAGGCCGAATATTAAAAAGACGGTCACAGTCAGGGTGAATATGTGGCAACGCCAAAGAATTATCAACAAAATGCAGCATATATAGCAAAAGTAAATACCGAACACGAGTCATAACTGCAGGAAATATGGCTGTTGCCATCAAGGGACTGGTAGACCAATATGAAGCCAGGTACGGCTTCCTTATCAAACCCATCAATAAAGTCAAACCCAAAAACTTCTTAATCTCTTCCAGATTTGTGGGAGTCCACCTGGTAGCTCCAGAGTGGGGCCTTAGTTTGTCACTGTTGTCCCTCAAAAACTGTTTAGCATACAAATTAGTCTGCTCAACAATCTCACCCAAAAATCCATCATCCATAAACAACTGAAAAAACTGTATAGGCAAAAAATGTTCACAATCTACTCTACACCCTGCATCACCGCTAAAGGCAGGCAACACCGGCTGCACCATGTTTGGATCAACCCAGAGTCCAGCACTTCCAGTAGGAAGCCTAGCAGCCTCAGGCTGCAATCCAGATGCCTCTTGCACCATCGGCACAGCAGTATCCTCCTCTAAAACACACACTTCATCCACACTGAGATTAGCTTCATCCACACCAAGAGTAGCTTCATCTGCACTGAGAGAACCTTCATCATCCGATGATTCCATGTGGAGAGAAAACTCACTGCCAAAATCTTCCCCTCCCTCCTCTCCCTCAGACGCACTGTCAGTCTCATAATCCTGCTCAGAGGAAGATTCAAGAAGCATACCAACCACCTGCTGAGCAGTCATTCTACGGCTAGCTATAATGCTTACAAATAAAGGTAACTTGTCAAGCAAGTCAACAACAACAAACACTTTGTAAGATAAGTAATAAACAAAAAGCTCCTTTATCAAAAACACATATATACTCCAAAACGATAACACTTACTTGCCAGAAGCATCTAAACTCACCACCACCTACTCTGCACAGACACAGTATGGATCAACAATATCCCACTAAAAAAGAAAGAGAAAAGAAAATTACACATAAGACCATGCAAAACACATCGCACAGAATGTCATGCTAAAAACACTAACTAAATATGCTGTCATTATGACACCACTTACAAAAAAATGTATTCATACATTACAATATTACTCATTTGGAGTAACTACAACAAAAATGTTTTTCCTACCAAAAAAATGCAACTACGCAAAACTGCAGAACAACCACTGTCGAAACCGCAAACAGGAATCAAAAGCTTTACACTAGAATAAAAAGGAGAAAAAAAACATTACAATCACATATCAAATAATGCACCATTCCACACACAATCCACCAGCCAAGCTAAGGGGTAGGTGGACATAAGGGTATAAATTAAATATTCACCCCCGTAAAAGGGGAGCAACCCTTGCCCTTGAGGGCGCACCCCAGCACAAAAATTTTAATAACCCTGGTGTCTAGTGGCTTCTGCCCCCCTTGGGGGCAGATGGGCCTAAAAACATACTGCTATTCTGCCACCAAAAGACGGCAGAAATGGCCACAATCATCCTCCCATAAAGGGGAGCGACCCATGTCCAAGGGGCCACTCCCCAACATTAAAAAAAAACCCTAGTGGCCTAGTGGCCCTACAAAAAAACAAATCAGCCGATCTGCCCCTCAGGGTGGTAGAAACGGGCAAATGAATGCTTGCCCAAGGGGCCACTCCCCATGAACAAATCCCTGGTGGTCTAGTGGGCCCACTTTTAAAAGAACATGGCAAGATCTGCCCACCAGACCCAGCCACAAACAATGCCCCCAAGGGGGAGCGACCCTTGCCCAAGGGGTCACTCCCCACAAATAAATCTCTTTTGGCCTAGTGGCCATGCAAAAAAAAAAACTGCCGATCTGCCCACCCAGGGGGACAGAAACGACCAAATTAATGATCCCCAAAGGGGAGCGACCCTTGCCCAAGGGGCCACTCCCCACAGCCGATCTGCCCCTCAGGGTGGTAAAAACGGGCAAATGAATGCTTGCCCAAGGGGCCACTCCCCATAAACAAATGCCTGGTGGTCTAGTGGGCCTAATTTTAAAAATAAAATGGTGATCTGGACCCCTGGGGGTCAGACACAGCCACAAATATTGACCCCAAAGGAGAGCGACCCTTGCCCAAGGGGTCACTCTCCACAAATAACTCCCTGGTGGCCTAGTGGGCCCTAGATTAAAAATGGCAAAATCTGCCCCTCCATGGGGGCAGACAGCCAAACCCATAGCCCCCAAAGGGGAGTGACCCTTGCCCAAGGGGCCACTCCCCACCAAATACTCACTGGTGGTCCAGTGGGCCGTTTTTGTACAAATATATGCAAAATCTGCCCCCCAGGGTGGCAGACAAAGCCAAAATAATTACCCCCATAAGGGGAGCAACCCTTGCCTAAGGGGCCGCTCCCCCAAACAAAACTGACTAGCATAAACAAACATGGACGGTATAATCAGCAACTATCAGAAAGTCAATAAGTCAATGTGTCAATAAGTTATATGGGAGATATGAAAGTTAATAGCTAGGAAAAACCACTACCGCACACATAGTGTCAAAATCTGGAGTCCATGCATGGAAGAAACTTGTACAGCTCCCTGCACCTCTTTATGTCCAGGGTGAAGGGGGAAGCACATCAGCCCTGAAGGCTGCACCCAAATCTAGTCAGACCACCTCTGCAGGCTCAGGGCTAAACCACTAGCAACAAAATGCAGCACAACCTGTGCCCTCTGCTCCTCCTGGTCACCCAGGTTACCCTGCAATACGGGGCTTACCAGCTTTAGAGCTCAGAGACTGGTGTCTGGCTTTTAGGCTGAATCATATATGGGCATCAGTGAGTGAAGCGGTATGAGGCTCAGAAACTGCCTGTCCCTCCAGGAGCTACATACATCATTAAACAAAAAAACATGGCCCCCAAAGGGGAGTGACCATTGTCCAAGGGGCCACTCCCCACTAATTGCACCCTGGTGGTCTAGTGAGCTGTTTTCAATAACATTTTGTGAAAATATGCCCCCCCAGGGGGGCCGACAAATCCAAAATTAATGTGCCCATAAGGGGAGCGACCCTTGCCTAAGGGGCCACTCCCCCAAACAGCACAAAACACTCGACATTTCGATTTAAAAAAAATCCCTGGCACTAGTGGGCATTCCTGCTGCACGATCGCATGATCATGCAGCAGGAATGCACAAAAGAGGCATCGGGGAAAGGAAAACCCCTTCCTTTCCCCCATGCCTCTTTTGGTTGAATCCCCCCTCCCCAGCCCCAAAACTTACCTGTTTGATCCCCGACGCGCTGGAAGCAAATGGCTTCCTGCGCGTCGGGGATCAAAGGGAAACCTCCAATGACGTCAGCGACGTTTACAGGGGGGGTGAGGGGGAGGCAGGGGAAGGGCTTCCCCTGCCTTCCCAGTTAAAATACCAGGATCGAAGTCCCACGGGGGAGCGCCAGCGCTTCCCCCGTGGGTGGGTGTCATGACGAGCTGGTCTCGTCATGAGCACACGCCCACCGTGTGCCATGACGAGTCCAGCTCGTCATGAGCACCCAAAGGGTTAAAGAATCTGATTGGATTGCAAGTGATCCTGTGCGCTGTGTTTACATGGTGCAATTATTGTGATATTTTCTTTAAACCTGCATAACTTGAAAGTATACACTGCATTTCTGGTCTCCTTTTAAGCAGATAAATATCCTTTATTTCTCCAAACCTGTGTGGAATCCTATTGTGGTATATTCATTGTTTCACTGAGTGTGAGTGTGTTGCACAAATACTTTACACAATGCCTGTTTTGCTAGGCCTGCCTGCTCTGCGCCAAGCAACAGAGAGTGAGCACAGGTTATCTCAGTTGTGTATCTAACTTACCCTGGCTAGAGTGGTGGGTTTCTGCCTGGCTTGGGTGTATACCTTAACCAACCAGAAACCCCATTTCTAACAGTAGGTAATCCAGATAGCCCTTGGTTTAATCATGCTGTGTGATTCTGATAGCATAATTCCTTATTAAACTATAGTGTATCTCTTGTTACTGTTCTTGGAAGCATAATAGCTGTTTGTTCTTCATGTATTCTTTGCCCCCATTTTATCGTTCTTTCAAGCATAATAACTGTGTGCTCTCTATGTATTATGTGTCTGTGTAACTAAGTTTTGGGAGAAATTGTGTTACTGGTTGAGGGGGTGAGACCCTATTCAAGCAGCAACCACAATCCTTGTCCGGGTGAGGGACAAGCAAACCCCAAATTAGCCTGTGGTCATCCCTCTGGTAGGTTGGCACAGAGCAATCAGGCTTAACTTAGAAGCAATGTGGAAAGTATTTATGCAGCACTACAAACAGTCTTACAGTGACAAAATAACACAAGGAAAATTCCACACCAATTTAGACAAATAGAATCATTTTTTTTCCATAAATCAAGACCAAAATGACAAAATTCAATTAGTAGAACCAGAGATTTGCAGGTTTAAAGACTTCAGTAAATATATAACACCAAAAAGCACTGAGCGCCAACTGTCAATATCTGGTTGCTGCGCACCGGGAAAAAGTCACAGGTTCAGGCCAACCGTGATGAAATGCGGGCCAGCTAAAGGGACCCAGGTAAGCCTGGCCATACAAGAATACCTTAAAGCCTGGTTGAAGGCTTTAAGGCCCCACCTGGAAGAAGCTTTGCACAGCCGAGGGGATGCGTCGGTTCCAAGGAATCATCACAGAGGATCCTGTCAATGAGAAATTGCGATGCGAACTTCGGCGTTGAGAATTTGTTGAGTAGTCGAGGCGATGTGTCATTTCTGAAGAGCCACGAGGCTGCTATGCAAGAACCCGCATCGTCGTCAAGACTGCCATTGACGAGAGTCGCCATGCGAGGGCCTGCGTTGTTGAAGCTTCGTACAGTGGTGGTTCAGATGTGAGGTGCATGGTTGATGCAGGGTCCTTGCACTGGGAGGACTTTCACACTAGAGGCATTGTGTCCATTCTGCACGGGATTGTGCCGTGCAGCAGACGAGGTGTGTTGGTTCCGCTGGATCCACAGAAGGGCTGGCAGAGCACCTTCAGACCCACTTTCAAGGCTCCAAGACTGTGGTGGCACCACCTCTCAGGGTAGGACTTGCAGATGGCAAAGACCAGGTGCTGGGTTCAAGTTTGTTGAGCCTTCTGTCCCTGAGGCACTAGTCAAGAGGGCAGTGAACTAGCAATTGGAGTTACTCTGGGGTCCTGGGTTCATAAGATGCAGGTTCAGTCTTTCACACCCAGGCAGAGGGCAACATGCAGCAGGTCAGCAGATCAGACAGCAGTCCTTCAGGGCAGCAGTCAACCAGAGTGGCAGCTCTTTCAGCTGCACAGTCCTTCTTCCTGGCAGAGTATCGACAGGTCCAGAAGTATACTGAAGAGTTGGTATCTGGGGTACAATATTTATACCTGGGCCTTCCTTTGAAGTGGGAGAAGCTTCTAGAGGTGTCAGTTTCAAAGCCCTAGTCATCCTGCCTTCCCTATCCTGGCTCCAGAGTACCTTCAGGGGGTATGCAGCACTTGGTGTGGTGACAGGAGATCACCTATTCAAGTGTAAGGCTGGCTGTGCCGAATTCCACCCTCTCATCCTGCCAAATTTAAAATCTGACTTCACCACGAGAGAGGATTTTTAATTGCAATTCCAAAGCCACCAAACATGAACTGGTCACCTGCTCCCATTTGGAAATTTCAGGAGTGAAAAGTGCTGTAGCCATAAAGGATGGGTGGAATGCTGAAAAAAACATGAACTATCAAAAAAGCACGGCACCATGCCCATGGAGCTGTCCAGGGCCTACCATAGAAGTGACTTGTTTGTACAAAAAAGGTAGGATGAGCATGGTAAAAGGTTTATTTAGCCAGTATTAAAACTGCACACTGAGGTTGTAAAGGCAGACGTAAGACATGTTTAAAGTGCTACTTAAATGGGTGGCAAAATTAGTGCCGCAGGCCTGCTAGTAGCATTTAATTAACTGTCCCTGGGCACAGGTAGTGCCACTTTACTAGTGACTTACAAGTTAAATAAATGTGACAATTAGATATAAACTAATTCTACCATGTTTTAAGGAGAGAGCGCAAACACTTCAGCGCTGGTTAGCAGTGGTAAAGTGGGCTGAGTCCTAAAGTAGCAAAAAGGAAGTCAGCAAAACAGGGTTGAAGGCAAAATGTTAAGGGAGAAACCACACCAAGGAGGCCAGATCTAACAGGCCTATTGCCATAGAACTTCTATAGTGTTTCCACCTATACATGCGTGTACGTGAGGATGGCGCCAGTGTTTTCTACCTTGACCTTCAT